>NC_142111.1:25757500-26487500 GCF_056152115.1 Neolamprologus brichardi | reverse complement strand
ACAGCCCTGTGATTTTTCTCATTAAGAGATTAATGTAAAAAGCTCCGCCTCAGGACAAGTGTGCGTGTGTGTGTCTGTGTGCACACTCCTACTCTCACCTGTAGGAGGCGCCACAGTGGCTCTGCCTCCATCTCGTCCTGTCCCAGCATCCTCCTCTGTCACACCAACCCTCTGCACGTTTCCGCTCAGCGTCTGAGAGGCGCTCAGTAAAACGTTGGTTACTCCAACAAGTGTCTGAGCAGATGCTGCTGTGACACAGGAGAGCAGAACCTGAGTGGGATCCAGAAACAGGCAGTCGCAGGAATGAGCAGAGGGATTATTTTTGGATCCCACAGACATGATTCAGTTTGACCTGCTTGTGTTTCACTCAGGCTGAACAGCTGGACTGAAATCAGGTTTTGACATCTGCATCACAGACGCTGACGGGCAGCCTTTACAGACTGATGCTGGGGTAGAAATTATCTTTAAGATGAGCATTTAGTCAAATTTAGCCACGGGGGTGCAGAGGATGTGTCGGCAAAGGTGTGTCCTGTTTTTGTGATGTCGTTAGAAAAGTGAAGCTTTTACATTTTGAGTAATCAGTACATGTGAAACAACCTCCTCATGTCCTTCATATAGAATAGAATAGAATAGAATAGAATAGAGTAGAATAATCCTTTAATTGTTCCAGGAGGGGAAATCTGGTTGTAACAGCAGCCAAAAAGACAAATATACAAACAAACAGGACACAGGACAGAAACAATTTTTCTTACATATTTACATTAAGGACAATGGTTACTATAAACAGAGAGTACTGTACAGTTATTAAATTAAATAAAAATAACTACAGATAAGAGGCAAACCAGGTTGTAGTGCGAATCGGTTAATTAACTTATTGCAGTTACAGCATTGATGTAAACATCTGTTTGTTGGGAGCAGTTCTGATTGTACAGTCTGACAGCTGCAGGGAGGAAGGAGGTGCAGAAACGCTCGTTCATGCATCGAGGATGCAGCAGCTCTGCAGCAACATCTACATGCATGGGGTGGGAGACTCTGTCCATCAGAGATGTTATTTTGGCCAGAGTCCTTCTGTCTCCCACCACCTGCACTGGGTCCAGGGTGCATCCCAGAACAGAGCTGGCCTTCCTCATGAGTTTATCCAACCTCTTCCTCTCAGCTGCCGATGAACTGCTGCTCCAACATACAACACTGTAAAAGATGACAGCTGCCACCACAGAGTCATAGAAGGTCTTTAAAAGCGCTCCCTGTACTCCAAATGACCTCAGCCGCCTCAGCAGATAGAGTCTGCTCTGACCCTTCCTGTAAACAGCATCAGTGTTGTGGCTCCAGTTTATTATTCAGGTGAACACCCAGGTACCTATAGGAGTCCACTATCTCAATGTCCACTCCCTGGATGTTCACCGGTGTCAGTGTGGTGGGTCTGCGTCTCCGGAAGTCCACCACCAACTCCTTCGTTTTCCCGGCATCGATCAGCAGGTGGTTCTGCTGACACCATTCAACAAAGTCCAGAGTCCCCTGTCTGTACTCTGAGTCCTCACCTGTGATGAGGCCGACTATGGCAGAGTCGTCAGAGAACTTCTGTAGGTGGCAGCGTGGGGAGCTGATGGAGACGTCTGCAGTGTAGAGGGTGAAGAGGAACGGTGCCAGCACAGTTCCCTGTGGACCCCCCGCACTGCAGACCAGCGTGTCAGAGACACAGCCCTGTGACCTCACATACTGTGGACGTCCTGTGAGGTAGATGTGATGTGATGTAGTAGTCGATATGGTTTCCTGAACTTTGACCTTGGAGCGCTAACAATGAAGGTAAATAAATACAATTTAAAGGTTTTACTGATTTTTCACGTTTGATGTGACCGATGTTCACCAAAATGAAACCAGCTTCAGTTTCATGATCACAGCTTTGTCACCAAAATCAGTCATCCAGTATCTGAAACTATCAGAATGTTTATTCTTGATTTAAACTCTGGGTAAATGCATTACTACCAAGGTTATTATCGTTAACAAAAACGAACGAAATAACGAAAACTAGAAGTGAAAAAACATTTTTGTTAACGGAAATAAAAATAAAAATAAAAACAAAAAAAGGAAAACTAACTAAAACTGTAATGAGTGTTCACAAAACTAACTAACATTAACTGAATTTATAGCAAAAATGTGTTTAGTTTTCATTGATGTGTGCGTGTCAGACAAGAGTCAAGGGTGAAAATGAAGTTTAGTTTCCAGATTTTTTTCTTGCTGTGTCTCATTATGCCAGCAGGTGGCAGCACGTTAGTCGAGTCGTCTGTGTCGCTGCTCCGTCCACGCGCAGAATCATGTCAGGAAAAGTCGGGAGCCAGAGTCCAATTTGGGATTACTTTGAATATGACTGTGTTTTGGATAAAGCAAGTGTCTTGTAGTGGAAACAGACAAATTATGAGGGACATTTCTAAAGGGAAAAAATCTCACAAACCTTAAAGTGCACTTGAAAAGCTCACACAAGAAGGCTAACCTAGCTTACCTTGAGAAGGTAAGGGAGCACACTCAACCCTCATCCCCAGAAACAGAAGCTAACCCCAGGCAAGGCAGCGTGATGCATCCCGAGACAACAGGACGGGGATATCTACACAACTGTGTGAATCAATTACCTTCAAAAAGTTTATCAATTCACTTGAACCAAAATTACGAACACCCGGTGCTGCGAGAGTTAATAGTCTCATTGGGGCCAAGATATACATTTTATAGTTGCCTGGTATCAATGGTTGTTCATCTGCCTTTATTGATTTATTTAAAGAACCCATAGGTGGGAATGTGAGTTGTCTGTCTCTGCGTGTTAGCCCTGCGACAGACAGGCGACCTGTCCAGGGTGCAGTATGGTAGCTGGAATAGCAACATACCCAAGGATGAGCAGAATGACTGATATGATGAAACTGGGATTTTGTTACACTTAATTATTGCAAACACAACTAAAACTATAACTGAAACTAATCAAAACTAAACTGAAACTAATCAAAACTAAACTGAAACTAAGGATTTTCAAAAAAATAAAAACTAAACTAGCAAACAATTGGTAAAAACTAATTAAAACTGATATAAAATTGAAAATCTGAAGTCAAAACTAAATAAAAATAAAAACTAATGAAAACTGCAAAACTATTAAAACCCTGATTACTGCATCATCATCTGCTCTGCTGAGGCTCCTGAGGACCAGGTTTAGGCAGGAGGATTCAGCTCGTCTGTATTTTGGGGTCCGGTGTTTCTCGTCTTCCTCCTGACAACAGCTCAGGTTCTCTGAAAGGTTCGTGTCAGCGGAGCTGGCCGGCACAGAGGGGATGGTCAGAAAACCGTTTGGTAGTCGTGTGGCATGACGGGCAGGTGGTCAGTGCTGCTGGAAAAGGACATCTCCATTAAGCTTTCTTTACTTTGCATTGAGAACTTCACAGTGGATTTCAAACACTGTGGATTCTGTGTCTCCACTCGTCCTCCAGACTGTCACGGCACACTGTGACACCTGCCTCGGTCCAGTTCAGCTGAGTTTTCCACACTATCCTGGTTGTTCTCCCACTTTCTTTTCACTCAGTTTCCCACTGATAAGCCCTTCCATACACCAGCTGACCTTCTTGCAGGATCACTGCAGCTAACTGAGTTAAATCAGCATATTCATTATTAGCTACAGTTGTGATAATGGATTCCTTTCTTTAGGCGATTACTTTTGATAGCACCAGCTTTTCTTTAGCAGCGAAACTGATTTTATGTCAGAATATTAGTTGGTGGAAAAAGCAAAGGAAATGTGACCGACAGGAAGTGATGACTGTGTCCCGAGTTATCATCCTTTCCTCGTACTTTGAGGCATTTTCAGAAGCTTTTAAGTTTAGTGCAGATGCTCGGAGTTACAACCCTCCTGGGGTCTTTTATTGGAGTTATGAGTACTTTCAGTCTGCACTGCTTCAATAACACAGCCTTCATCATTGTGGTTTTAAAAATGGTCTCCTGGGTGTTGCAGCTCTAATATCAAAAATGAGAAATCTACTCGGGCAGGAGGGAATCTCACTCAGCACCACGGGGATGTGAAATCGCGGAGAATGAAAGGATGACCTTTCACACAGGTAAATCTTTCTTTACTTCAGCTTTCACAGTCTGACTCGTCTGCTGCTGAGGTTGTGTCTGAATAACACAAACCCTTCGGCGTGACTCGCATCGCTTCTCTGTAATCAAGAAACCCCGGATGCCACCTGGAACATGACGCTTGGCCTGCTTACGCTCTGCAGCGTCGTCTCCGTTTGTTTGACCTCACGACCCGCAGAGTAAAATCCTGCAGAGAGCAGCTCATTGTGTTCTGTTTTCCACTGCTTGGTAACCTTTCTCATTCAAAACCTGTAATTCACTCTGAGTAAAAAATACGCAGAGTAACCTTGGAGGAATAACCAATATATAAACAATCCAACATCTCATGTTTGTGAAGGAGGAAGCTGATGCCTTTATTCTTCGTGGCTCCAAAGATGTGATGAATGCTGGAAAAGATCATTTTTCACACGTTCCTACAGTCGAAAACCATTTTAAGTAGAATGGTATCGCTTTGAGACCAGTTTGAGGGGTAAAAAGACTCCACAAGGTCGTCCCCAAAAGACCCTAAGGTCAACGTTTCTGACAGTCACCTGGGATTTTCAGATTTTATACCATAGGTGCATCTACTGAGACGCTGAGGGGGTAGCGCTGGTGGCATTTCATCAGTTTTAATCTTTGCATTTTAACTAGGATTCCCATGATGCACTGGGTGTTTCTTCTTCACTCACTATGTATTAACAGACCTCTCTGCATTGAATCATATCTGTTATTAATCTCTGTCTCTCTTCCACAGCATGTCTTTATCCTGTCTTCCTTCTCTCACCCCAACCAATCACAGCAGATGGCCCCGCCCCTCCCTGAGCCTGGTTCTGCTGGAGGTTTCTTCCTGTTAAAAGGGAGTTTTTCCTTCCCACTGTCGCCAAAGTGCTGCTCATAGGGGGTCATATGATTGACGGGTGTTATTGTAGGTCCTTACCTTACATTATAAAGCGCCTTGCAGCAACTGTTGTTGTGATTTATATAAACAAAAGAAGCACTGATTACTGTCAGAAGATGAGTTTGAGGAGACGAACAAGAAGCAAATATTGGGATTATTTTGGACACTGCTGACAAAGGAATTCAAGACGAATGAAAGCCCTTTGTTTGAGGGAGAACTATTCAAACATCGTAAGCAAAAGTTTTGTTGCTTTCCACGTCAAGAACAAAATACACCTCGTCTATGAGTTGGTGTTCTGGTGCAGCCTTTCCTATCACAGAGTGGGATTCATGTCTGCCAAAGGCAAAATGATAAACGTGCATTAAATACTGCACAAACAGGGAAGGCAACATCTGTCTTCGTCGTAAATGTGAACATAAACTTACAAAGGTAGAAGCTGCAGAGAGGCGAGGCGGGGACATAAAGGAAGTGCACTTGAACATACAGACATTTATCAGCCAACTTGTGACTGCTACACGGACAAACAAGACATCTGCCGTAAATCTAACAGGCGCTGTGGGTGCAAAGACACATAAAGGACACCTGACGACGGAGACGGGCCATTTCAGGACTCGTAAAGCTGGAGCAAAGTCAGAGAAACCATAAAGAGTCGACGACACGACGCAGGGGGAACGAGATGCAAAGAAACATCGTCAGCTCGCACTTTCTGCAACAGCTGATGCTGCCGAGAGAGTCTAAAGATTTCCCAAGAGCTCGTTGTGTTTAGTGATGGTAAATTTGATTCTTTTTACTGAATCGAGTTTAAATGAGTCACTCACCAAAGTGAATCGGGTTTCTTGAGTCATTTGAGTCACTGAGTCAATTGACCAGAGAGTGCAAAAATGTATATTTTCACTCAAACGTAATTTGTTTCTCTTGTAATGTAAATCCTACTGCTAAGATGAATGATTGTAAAAGAAAACAACTATTTTATAGAGCAAAAGAAATTCTAAAGGGAACATTTATTTATTTGTATTTTATTTTATTAGTATTTTCCTTAATTGTGTCAAATATATATTTTCTCATCTAAATGTGCACTGAGCTGTGAGCCAGGGGGCGGTACAGCGCCTTAACATTGGTTGCCAACCAAGCAGAAGAAGAAGCTGTGAGCCAGGAGGGAGGGGGTGAGCAGCTCAAATGTGCGTGTCACTACCCGATCCGTACCGGAAACCCGATCGGTACCCCGCATGCGCGAAAGGTGTCTACTTCCGGTTGAAGCATTTTACGATAGTTACGGGTCAGAGTATCTGTTAAGAATAACAAGTATCTCTTAAAATGTTTCCGATAATGAAACATTTAATATAATGTAGACAAAAACAAAAAAATAAAAAGATAGTTACAGATCAGGACTGCCCGATCCGTACCGCGCATGTGCAGGGGTTTTCTTCTTCTTCTGTTCGTTTAATGGCAGTTTACTCCTCAGTGTACGAGGATACTGCCCCCTGCTGACCGAGCGAATGAACCCTATTGTAAACTGAATTAGCGTCATTACAAACGTGTGTTAAATTTGATTTAGTGATAGTCGAGTGTGTTTATGCTTGTCTGTGTTGAGAGGATTGATTGGAATAGTGATGATGATGTCCGCTATCACTGTTAATTGTCAGTAAACACTTAATCTGGCTGCTGAATCTTCACGTGACATATTACAAAGTCAGTATTATTAAGTCTGTGATTAGGCACCATTCTTCTTATTTTACGGCGCTGTTGTTCAATCGGGGAACGCTCTCTGTTGAGGAGAAAAGCATGAATTTGTTTGTATACGGATTATCCATTGTTTAAATGTCCCGGGAGTCGAAAAGGAGGCAGAGCTGCTGAGAAATGCTAGGAGCTAACTGGGCGCTAACCGTATCGTTCAAATATATTGAATGTCGCAATGTTGGCAAAGAGAGGAAGTGACGTAAGATTTGCGCATGCGGGGTACCGATCGGGTTTCCGGTACGGATCGGGTAGTGACAGTGCTGTTAGCATGTTAGTTGAGCGCTGTTAGCATGTTAGCTGAGCGCTGCTACTGTGAACCGAGGAGCTATTTTCTTGATGTGAGCTTCTACTCGGGGTTTTTTCTTCCAGTTCAGAGCAGAAATGTTTTTGTTAAGAAACTGGCTGTTGTGTTTTTTCCCCACAATTTTAATTATAAGCTAGATATATTTCTACTAATGGAATTAGTTTGCTAACAGCAACAGGGATGAGTCAGTGAGTCAGTTGTGCTTGTGAATCATGATTCACGAGTCAGTAAAGTGATTCTCGAGTATTGAACGATTCGTTCACGAATCAAACATCACTAGTTGTGTTTCCTTTAACCCTGCACTGTTCTCACTTCTCATCAGCAGGGATTTATCTCTTAATAACAGAGTTATCGTGTGGACGCTGAGAGCCGAATGCTGCTGTAGACAATAGCATAGACACAGTAGTTGTATATTTACATATACTACTGTGTGTGTGTGTGTGTGTGTGACAGTATAAAACGGGTCCTCTTTGAACCTGACATATAAGAACATTAGTGTTTAAATATTGTTTCTCATCATGCGTCACTGACTCATCTCTTTGTTGTGGCCTTGAGGATCAGTTAACTGAGAGATAAGGCCACGGACGCAACAGCAGGTCTCAGAGCAACTTTAATTTCAGCTTCTCAGTATCAGTGAGTCAGGAGCCTCGTGCAGTGAAGAGTAAACGTGTTCCTGCTCTCTAACCGGGTTCAGTGTTAAATGTTTTTGTACTTGGTTGTGAGAAACTAGAGGAGGATTTAAGTGCTGCGGTCCTCTATGGCACAAGGAGCATGTTGGCTTTATCCATTTAGACTCTGCTGTATGAAAAAGTGTTAACAGTCTTAACTTCAAAGCTTTTTTATTGCTGGTGTCTGAATGGGAAACCTTTGAGTGCCTCTCTTCTGCTCTCGGCATCAACAGTGAGCGAGTTGCTGTTATCATTTCTAGCTTGAAATAATTACAGTAAGAAGATTTACACAGCTTCTTTCAATGAACCCAAGGCTGCGTTACACAAAAACATCGAAGGCCTCAGTGAATCAGTGACAGCGTGTTATAGGAGATGTGCGACTAGCATCCAGTGGAGGTGCAGGAGACCGGTTCAAACCTAATGCAGCTTTTCCAGGACTTTGATCCAGGACGTAGGCAACAGGAACAGCCACCCATGTCAAGGTAAAGAACAAACCGCTTTTCTGAGTAATGACTGAAGCCACAACCAAGAGAAACGGAGTCGGATAATCACTAATGTCGCCAAACGGCACGATGAGCCGACACACTGCGACCCGGCTTTTTGAACAGCAGCAAACTGTCTGTGAATGAGGCGCCAGAAAGAAGAAGCAGCTCAGGACAAAAGATTGTGACCTTACCGTTGTTGAGATTGTATAAAAGGTACTGACTCCTTAAAGTTAAAGACAAGGACGGGAACCTGAAGCCACAGCTGAAAGAAACGACTGCAGAAAATCTTTACGTCCTTCAGCTGGTGATGAATGCAGCCATCTTTCCTGAATCGTGTTTCAAAGACAGTTTTGTGCCATAAAAATGAAGTTCAACAGCATCGTAGGAATTACACGACAAACATCTCCATGTAGAAAAACCCAGAGCAGCTCTGAAGGCCCTGCGGACAGGAACTTTGGGGCAAGTAAGAAACGTGAGCTGTCATCCACACCCACAGCTGAGGATCCAGCAGGCACGATCAAGAAAGCGTGACGGTGTACGACCCTCTTACATGGAGGGGAAAAACACCTCAGCTCACCTGTGCCTCGGAGCGGTGTTTGGCACATGGAGGTTCATCTGTAACCCGACTTAACGAGGAGCACGCTGATGCTCTTGTTAGCAAAGCCCATTCAGGGCAGCGAGCCCGGCTGGGTGGTCGAATGCTGCTGTGTCGAGCATCGACTGGAGCGCTGAGTGGTGGGTGTCTTAATATTCTGTGCACGTTTTAGCCTCTGGCTTTTGAACACGTGAAGCCAAAACACTGTTTTACAAAGAGGCTGATGTTGGCGAGCAGTCTGGCAGGTGATCTCTAAACTACTGGTAGGTTTCGTGCAGCGCACACTGAACAAAGGAACACTTTCATTAAAGTTCAGTTAGCTGTTTTATTTTTCTCTGACCTATAAAACTATATCGCTGTCGGTTTGTAGTTTTTATGTTGCAGACAAACTAAAATACTCGTGGTCACTGTTGCTGCCTGGCATTCGTTTTTAGATTCTTTATTTTCCATCACAGGACAATTTGGTTTTGCAGTTTATTTAAAATGTAATTCTTTTGGTATTTTTCCTCTGTGGTATTAAACGGTATCGAGTGTGTTTCTGGTTATTGGTTTAACACAACCCTAAAAGTTAAGGTCAGCATCAGAACATGGAGGTTTGTGTTTGTTATTCTGCATTAAACTCAGAGATGGGCAGTAACGCGTTACTTGTAAAGCGTTACTGTAATCCAATTACTTTTTTCAAGTAACGAGTAAAGTAAGGGATTACTATTGCAAAAACGGTAATTAGATTACCGTTACTTTCCCGTAGGAACGCTGCGTTACTGCGTTACTAAAACCATGATTTTTTTGCGAGAGTGTCTCATGACAGTGACGTAAGCGAGTGCGACGTTCGTGACAACAGCTGTGTGCAGATCAACAATGGATCATATATCGAGTGCAGAGAGAGTATGAGCGTGCAGCGTTTAAAGCGTGGAAGTACTGACCTTACTTTGAGTTTGATTCCATAAAAAGTGACAAAAACATTAGTGTCCGTTGTGTGTGGGAAGAAAACTTCTTTTTACAGCGAAAAAACCCCTAAACTTCCAAACAAGCTCCGAGTAGCTACGACGTAATGGGAAACTCACAGAGAAACTCGCGGATTCTTCCACTGACCGCTGCACACCTGCACCAGGGTAAACCTCCACCTACCCCACTCCTGCTTTACAGGTGAAAATAGAGCAACAGGACCGCTAGTCTTTGACTTTATTTATTTTCTGCTGTGTTTTACTTGCATCTATTTGAAAGACTGAGTGTAAACACACAAAATATTTTATTTTATGTGCTGGAATGTGCAGAAAATAGGTTTAAATGTTAAACTAATTTCTTCCAGTCAGAGAATGTTGCATATAATTAAATTTTTGCTTGATGCATAAAGTTAAAAGATTAAAACTAATAAAACAAGTTTTAAAAAGAGACTTTTCCATTTGATTACATTTTGTATGATGATTATGCAGAAAAAGTAGAATTGGGCTGAAAGATCTATCACTTTATCACCTATTCAGGTTGTAAATCGTGTTGTTAAAAAGTAACTAAGTAATTAATTACTTTTGAAAATAAGTAATCAGTAAAGTAATGGGATTACTTTTTTTGGGGAAGTAATCAGTAATTAGTTACTGATTACTTTTTTCAAGTAACTTGACCAACACTGATTAAACTGCCTGGTGGGGACGATCTGTCCACTAAACTAGCTGCTTTTTAATGACATTGTTAGCTGTTATCAGCCAACATTACAAGCTGATGAGATTCATGCACCACAGCTGAAAATGAACAGATCTGAATTAATTTAAAACTTACCAGAATACTTTACGTGCCGGCATCAAATGTGGTGCAGCTGCAGTCTAAGCAAAACCACCCAGACCCCCGTCCACCTCATCAGCCTTTAAAACTCTTCCAGGGGACACAGAGTCCCAGCTAGCTGAGACCTCACCATTGTGTCCTCGTCGGTTTCCTGGTCTTGTCCAAAACATGTCAGCTAGCCGCGCGCCGGAGGTGCGGACCAGTGATGGGAATAACGGCGTTAAAAGTAACGGCATTACTTTTTTCTCAGTAACGAGTAATCTAATTACTCTTTCTATCATTATGCTGTTACTGTTACTAATAAAAAAAATGCAGAGCGGACACGTTACTGTTTTTCAACACAGACAGTTGAAGCTGTCGGGGGGGGCGGGCAAACAATCACACGAGTGCTGCTGATTGGCTGAGGAAGAATAAAGTAGTCATGGTAAACCAGTCGCCAACAGTGTTGGTCAAGTTACTTGAAAAAAGTAATCAGTAACTAATTACTGATTACTTCCCCAAAAAAGTAATCCTGTTACTTTACTGATTACTTATTTTCAAAAGTAATTAATTACTTAGTTACTTAGTTACTTTTTAAAAACACGATTTACAACCTGAATAGGTGATAAAGCGATAGATCTTTCAGCACAATTCTACTTTTTCTACATAATCATCATACAAAATGTAATCAAATGGAAAAGTCTCTTTTTAAAACTTGTTTTATTAGTTTTAATCTTTTAACTTTATGCATCAAGCAAAAATTTAATTATCTGCAACATTCTCTGACTGGAAGAAATTAGTTTAACATTTAAACCTATTTTCTGCACATTCCAGCACATAAAATAAAATATTTTTTTGTGTGTTTACACTCACTCTTTCAAATAGATGCAAGTAAAACACAGCAGAAAATAAATAAAGTCAAAGACTAGCGGTCCTGTTGCTCTATTTTCACCTGTAAAGCAGGAGTGGGGTAGGCGGAGGGTTACCCTGGTGCAGGTGTGCAGCGGTCAGTGGAAGAATCCGAGTTTCTCTGTGAGTTTCCCATTACGTCGTAGCTACTCGGTGCTTGTTTGGAAGTTTAGGGGTTTTTTCGCTGTAAAAAGAAGTTTTCTTCCCACGCACAACGGACACTAATGTTTTTGTCACTTTTTATGGAATCAAACTCAAAGTAAGGTCAGTACTTCCACGCTTTAAACGCTGCACGCTCATACTCTCTCTGCACTCGATATATGATCCATTGTTGATCTGCACACAGCTGTTGTCACGAACGTCGCACTCGCTTACGTCACTGTCATGAGACATTCTCGCAAAAAAAATCACGGTTTTCCGCGTTCCTACGGGAAAGTAACGGTAATCTAATTACCGTTTTTGCTTTTTACTTTACTCGTTACTTGAAAAAAGTAATCGGATTACCCATGTCTGGTCGCCAATCACATAACCAATTTAAGATGACATAACAACAAGATGCTATATACCAGTTTTTAAATTGTGTTGATAGGCCACATGAAACCAGAGTCATGAATACTTTCGTCACGTTTACTGTCTAAGGACAGCGCTAGGAAGCCAAAGAAAAGAAAAAAACACTTTCTTATTGGTGGAAAAATGTAGCATGTCGACCAATAAAAAAATGATATGGCAACATGACATTTGGTTGTTCAGGACGAGGGGGAAGTTTTAGGAGTGACGGCAGTGAGAGTCACAAACGAATAGCTTTGTGCAGGAAATGGCATCATTAGTCCAAATTAACCAATTACCAAGTTTGTTTATCCATCCGTACTGACACACAGGTATACAGTATCGTAGCCTCTAAGCTAAGGAAATGGGAACAAACCATGTTTGAGTGCAATAACAGCAACGTCTAGAGAAAAACTCTGAAAGAAGAAAGTCAGGCTGACATAAAGAAATGAGGACTTTTCACTGCACATACAAGAGATCACATGACCGTGCAGGACTGTGTCTTGTCACAGTTTTGGTTGACAGTTGCTTGCACACAGTTAGCATGACCCACTTGCTTGCTGTCATCTCCTTAAAGAAACATTCGGTCCAGAAAAATCACACACATTTACTTCACAGCTGAAACACTGGTAGGACCAAACCGTGAGAAATGTACAAGCTAAAGAAAGAAATATATGAGACTGTTCTCGAAGTTCCAGGCTTCAAACACTCGTACGTGTCGTCTTCCTGCCTGTAATCTTTGTTTCCCTGTTGTCACACAAAGCAAAAATAAAACCATCACGGTGATAAGATGGAGACCAAGTGGCTTGAAATGGGAGCTGAAATCCCGTCTGTGTCGAGCTCCCACACTTGGCTAGTTAGTAATGAATGTCAAACAGCAGCTCATTTGTTTTTGTTTGTTAGCCTTTCCAAACAATGTTCCTGTGCAGCACATTTAATTTTACAGTTGGAGAGCTTCATTTCCACGCTCCGCGAGAAATATTTCCTTCTTCGTCTCATCTTCCCCGTCCGCAAGATACTGGCCTGTAAAAACACACACACACACACACACACACACACACACACACACACACACACACACACACACACACACACACACACACACACACACACACTGCTGTGTGTAATGAACTGTTTGGTTTAATTAACTGGGCGTTTAGACTTCATTGACGAGAGATGAACTAATGACTTTTCCCCTCTCTGCTGGTTCTGTGGTGACACTCAGGACTCCGTCATCTTTTTTTGGCCATTAGAGAAATTTCTGAGAAAAATGATTTTAATAATTTTAGTTTTGTGGTTTCATGAGGTTGGCTGTATTTCCGAGTCCCTCTGCTGACCGCTCAGACTTTACATCCCTGCTGATGAACACTGCGCTGCTAGAACACAAAGCAGCTGCCATGACGGTGGCCGATGGCTCAGATAAGGATGCTGCTGCGGGTCTACGTCACACACCTGCTTCTCCTGATGGAGCACAGACGAGGTTCGGGGTCTCCCCGGTGTTGTCTGTGTTCATTCATTCATCCTAAACCACCTCAGCTGACTCTGATGCTCACAGTGAGCCCAGACACCGTTCAGACTGGCAAAGTGTACCGATCCACTCTCTCCGCACTTGTGAGCGAGATCCTGAGATACTTGAACTTCCTCCACTCGCAGCTCGACTCCAAAAACCGGTCAAATTAGACACTGGACAATATTTAACCTAAGCATCTGTCTTTTAGGGGGTTTTTGCCATCGTACGGCTGCTTTCTAAATCACAAACTCTGTTACTGTTACTTCCTGGTATTGGGTTCACGTTGCTGTGACTCCGTCACCATTTCAGGCTACAGAGAAAATTTAAAAGCTTCCTGAAAGATTTATTTATTTATTTATTTATTATAAGATTTATTTAAGGACAGGCAGGCCGTGGCAGAGCGGTTGGTGTATAGGAGCGATTTTAAAGCTGCTGCAGGTTTCTGATATCACTGATGTGAAACTTTTAGGACTGCGTCTTTGAAAGCTGCAGAAATGCCAAAAACTCGAATCCCTCACAGCTCAGAGGTTTTTTCCATATGAAAGCAGGCGGCTTCTCGTAAGCAGGGATGTAATAGACAGGCAGTATGTGAAGTGTGTTTGAGGTGGGAATGAGAGATTCATGCACAGACAGAAGAGGCTTCTGCTGTTTGCTTTGTCTGCGGCGAACGGAAGAGGACGGCCGGAGCCAGCAGGGAGGAAATGAGCCTGCACTTTGGGAGACTTCCCAATAACTTAAATATCACAGACAATAAGAAAGGACTGAAGTTTGTCAAACATTTTCAAAGCCTTCGCCGATATACTTTCTATACAGGAGAGGGAGGAGGCAGAGACAGGTGGAGGAAGTCTGAGTGAGCGATTTATTCCACAGAATGTGCCGGCTGTACAGATTTACGAGGACAAGTTCTCTCTCCAGGAGGCTGAGCGGCCCAAAGCTTTCATCCTGTTCACATGTAAACCGAAGCAAAGTGAAGGAGCTGTAAAGCCGTGGGCTGAGCGAGACGTGGAGTGGAGGCAGATGATGAAGATGAGTCTGTGAGGGCAGTTCCACAGCAGGTTTCACATTTCTAATAATTACAATTCGCTTGTGCACAATATGCATTTTATTCGTTTTCATTTTTGCTACAGTTTATAAAAACGATTGATCTCAAAAATGAATTTTATGTAGTTTGAAAGGACTTTGACATTTTTGTATCAAGAAAAAAACTGTGAAAAACAAATGTAAACCACGTTCACTCTGTTTACCCGACACCACGGCGATGCGATGGTGTCTGCAGTGGAGAGGACCACACCCAAAAACCATGTTCGGTTTGAGATGTTTGGGGGTTAATGTTCCCCGTGTCTCACACTGAAACGCATCCTTTGACCTTTAACACAGGAGGCGTGCTTATGAAAAATGGAAGCCCTCCTCAGCGTGTTGTTTACGGGTATGAAGAAACAGCGGAGGGTCAGCGGCACCACGAGCCGGGCCTCCTCGTTTCACGACGTCTGAACATTATTCATGAAGCCGAGCTGTAAGTGGCCTTTTTTCTCCCAAAGTGCTGCTTGGAGGAAAAAGATCAATTCTTGCTCACATTTGGCAGCGAGTTTCATTTTTTATTCTTTTGCAGACGCGGCGCCTGCTCAGCTATTCACACGGACACACAGGTCACGTAAACACACAGATGAGACACCGTCTAAATTCAGCTGTGATTTAAAAACACCGACACAGCGGAACGGCTTTGGTCTGAGACCCCACCCTGCACTAACCAGGCTGTGGGTGGTAGGGATGGGTATCGTTTAGGTTTTATCTGATACCGGTGCCAAACCGGTACTTTTGAAACGGTGCCGGTGCTTAAACGATGCTCAAACTTAAGGCTTAAAGAATGGAGAACACAAAATTGGTCCAAAAACCTCTCATGTTCAGCTGTTTTTTTGTAAAAAGATAACAATGTTAGCCTTTTCTGCAGCTATGGGGCATATATGGTATCACTCTTGGCTGGAAGCAGTGCTTAAACAATGGAAAAAACACAAACTTTGTCCAAAAACCTCTCATGTTTAACTGTTTTCCACTTTTTCTTTGGTCATTTTAGCCTTTTTGGCCAGGGTGAAGGGAGCATCTGCCATCAAACAAGAAGACAGCCACATGTAGCTATGATGATGTTTGCTAGTTCACCTTACATGCATTAATGTAATAACGTGGTTAGCCTACTCAACGTAAATTACACACGAACAACATTAAGCTACTCACGCAGAGAAGAACGGCTGCTGCTGCATCATCATCCTCATCATTTCTGCTACACTGGCAGGGCTAGGGGCCAGGACTCTCCTCTTCGGGTTTTTGGGGGATGTTGCAAACTCCGGGTTGATAACAGGCACCACACCCGCAGTCAGTGTTGGGAAGGTTACTTTTAAAATGTATTCCATTACAGAATACAGAATACATGCCCCAAAATGTATTCTGTAACGTATTCCGTTACGTTACTCAATGAGAGTAACGTATTCTGAATACTTTGGATTACTTTGGCATTATCATGCTGTTTACAACTACATGAATGTACTATTGCTGTGATTTATTACTGTTACTGAAGGTCCGCGGCTCCGAACCGTAGTAAAGGGACCTCTGGCTAATACGGTGGGTTCTGTGTCGGGCTCATAGCCGAAAACTGGCTTTACTTTGTTGTCTGGGTCAACTTGGCTAGCGAGAGACAGAGAGAGGCGTTGAAAGGCTGCTCCAACAGAACTTATTGTTTTTGGAGGAAAACACGAACACGGTGTACAGTCGAGTCTTAATAGCTTACTTACAACTGGGCTCGTCAGGCACTCTTCTTGGCTGCAGTGGTTATTATTATATTTACACGCTTCCAGCTCCCGTTTCTGCTCGATGACAGCTCGTACTTTTCCTTTTTCTCCCTCCCTCGCTCACAGACACATAACGTGTATGGCAGTCCATTCTCCCTGCAGCACGGACTACACTGCCCATGATGCTACATTCTTTAGAGCTATACCGGTAGCATTCTGCCTATTAGCTTAGCACAACAACAACAAAAAGGCCTCTCTCACCCAGGAAACACGCAGAGAGAGAGCGGCACCCTGTAACCATGGCAACCATAACGCTGCCACCTGGAACAACAGAACGTAGCTGTCAAACAAAACCCAAACAGTCCTGACCCGCCACAATATGAAACAGGGAAGTACCGCCGTGTAATCCATTTATTTTAACAAAGTAACTGTATTCTAAATACCACCTTTTTAAACGGTAACTGTAACGGAATACAGTTACTCATATTTTGTATTTTAAATACGTAACGGCGGTACATGTATTCCGTTACTCCCCAACACTGCCCGCAGTAGATGTGCTCGGTGTGAGGTCTCGCAGCAAGCTATCAAATACGGCGCATTTTTCGGCTTTTAAAAAAAACGCTATGCGTCGCCAGGTGTTTCATCAGATTTGAGGTGTTACCTCCTTTGACAGTATCACAGTATCAGCTTAAAGCACTTGTTGCAGCTGCTGAGTTTGCATCTTTTGCTGTGAAGTACAGCCAGACTTTGACCGCTTCGCCTTGGGCGTTTTTAATCTGTAGCTCTGCTCTAAAAGAACGTACGTACCTGGACCCGCCTACTATCCTCGGAAACATAAAATGATTGGCTAGAATCTAAAGTGTATCATTCCATACCAGTTGGTGGCGGTAATGCACCTTTCAGTTGTTTGTCAACCACCAATACAAATGTAAGGAAGAAGAAAGTGTATCACAGCTCAGGAAAAAAAAACACTGAAATGTGCACTGCTTTTTGGTCTGGTTACTACCGTTTATGTCAGAACCGGTGCCATGATACCGGTACCCATCCCTAGTGGGTGGGTTGGTTGGTTTTGACAGGATAACATCCCATTCTGAACCAAAAGGGTTTAATATGACATCGGCCCACCGTTTGCTTCAGCTATTCTGGGAAGTCTTTCCACAGGTTAGGAGTGTTTGTGGGAATTTCTGACCGATCTTCCAGAAGCACATTTGTGAGGTCTGCTAATCAGTGCTACAGCTGTGCTCACACTGTAAAGACTCACAGCAGCGTGGTGATCGCAGACCGCAGAAAGTGAAAACCTTAAAATAATGTGCAGCGTTCTGGCATCAAACATGTGACGTCTTGTTGTTTTCACTATCAGTTTAATCTCCTGATACTGAGATATAGCTGTGTGAGATACATATCTCTGTCTTTGAGAGATATAGATACAGAATTACAGAGATGTGTAGATATAGAAGGTAAACAGAAAGGTTAAACATCGTTGCACTCCTGTTAAATCATTTTTGACCACAAACATACAAAAGCAGGTTTTCTTCAGCTCACCGCGCGATATGAAAATATCACTGCTTCTGTTATTTATTCAGGAAACGCCAATTCTGCTACTGTCTGCCGTTACTATGGTTACTCATTGCTCTTAGCGGCTCTCCTCATCTGCTCTGCAATGCTAAACAGTCCCAGTCAGGTATGCTGCGGCCGAGCCGAGGTCGACTTCATACACAGTGCGAGTGTTGTGTTGCAAGCACGAGCGTGGCCGCTGTGCAGAAACGCCGCTACTGAAATATTCACACGGCATCGTGGGAGATGCTTGAAGTTCTTCTTTTTTCCTTCTGTTTTTTCTGTCCTGTTTTTGTTTCATGCAGATTATTCCCTCGCCTGGGGTTTTTGTCTTTCTCCTGCACTTTGGATGAAAAACATTTCCAAACCGGCGTTTCATAAAGTCCTGTTTATGGATGCGCCGTGGACAGAACGAGTGAGCGTTCAGCATGTTAATGATGTGGTCTGAAAAACTTCAGGAGACCCCGTAAACTCCATCCCACTTTAGATCAGTTTGAGTAAAACCAGTCTAACGCCTCGGTATCAGATACAACACCAGTTAAACCACACAATCTAAAAATGATAGATGGAAATGAGTCCGTTTCCCACGCATCTGCTGCGCTTGAACGGGATTTTGAGCTTCAGGAAAGCTAACCTGATAAAGCAGGAAACTGAGACACACCGACATCAATACATGACCACCTCAGATGAGATTGGTCAGTCACACAGATCCCTAAGTATAGTTCGCCTGTGAACTCAAACTCTTCATAAGCAGATTGTTTTTCAGAGGTTCGAGTGCATCTCTCGTTGGGTCTGCATTGGTAAGTGCACAGCCGAAGTTCTCAGCTCGTGATCGCAGGCACGTCGGGACCTTTCTGCACGGACTCGACGATCAAAAGCACTCGTTAGTCTGAGTTTACTCAGACAACTGTGTGTTCCAGGAATGTCTTAAAGACCGGCCCATTAAGTTAATGAAGAACAATGTTAATAAACACAGAGATTAGTTATGCAGTGTGAAAATGTGATGGCATCATGTTCTATTGCAGAGGTGGGAACTCCAGGCTGATGTCGGGGGCTGGTGTCCTGCAGGTTTTAGATCTCACCCAGGGTTAGCACACCTGAAATCCTTTGATTAGTTCATTACCAGGCCTCAACCATGTTGAGCAAGGACACATCTAAAACCTGCAGGACACCGGCCCTCGAGGCCCGGAGTTCCCGGCCCTCGAGGCCCGGAGTTCCCGGCCCTCGAGGCCCGGAGTTCCCGGCCCTCGAGGCCCGGAGTTCCCGGCCCTCGAGGCCCGGAGTTCCCGGCCCTGGTCTATTGTGTTTTGGTTGGTTTTCTTCTACCTCTACTTCAGGTGATGTCGGTTCCCTTTTGTGTCTTTTCTGTCCGAGTCTCGTCTCTGTGTTTGTCCTCTGTGTGTTCTGTGTGAAGTCTCTGTGTTTGGTTACCTTTCTGTTTCAAGTTTAAATGTTGGAGTTCGTGTCTCGGGGTTACTTCCCATTTTTATTGTGATAGTTTGTTGTTCTATTTAGTTGTACTTCCTCTGTGATTAGTGTCGGCTCCCACCTGTTCCTCCTCTCCAGTGTGTACGTATTGTCCGACTCCCCCTTGGCCTGTATTGAGTTCTCCCTCTTTGTGTGCTTTTACATGAAGAGAGATCATTTTGGATTATTTGCTCTTGTCCTGCTTTTCTTGGTGTTCAGTAAGACCTTAGCAATAAAGCAGCTTTTAAGTTTATTTCCTGTCTCCTGAGTCCTGCCTGCCACACAGCCGGCCTCGACAGTTATGACTGTAACAGGCTACAGAAGGCAAAATGAAGACCATGAAGAATTTAGCTCTGCGGTTTTCATATGTATGAGTTTACGAACTCCTATTTCATTTCCACCCCACAGTCTTATTCGCCGTCCTGTTTGATTTTTCCTTTAAGATAACAACAAAAGTTGCAGCAAGTTGAACTTTCCTGGATGGATCGGTGTTGTTTTGCTGGACCCCCGGCTGTGAAAACTCTCAAATGCTTCACAACTTTCTGAAGCTACCAGCGTTTATCTTCATTTTATCTAGAAGTAGCGTGAAATAAGGCCCCGGTGAGTGCAGAGCAACAAAGTGGAGAATCAAAGGAGGACCAAAATATCGACCACGCAGGTCACTGATGTTTTCTCTGCGTCTTCCTTTCGTGTGAGAAGCAGGTCAGAGTCTCTCCCGTCCCGCTTCTGAACTGGGTCACTGAGTTTTGCTTTGGACTTTGAAGCAGTTTTGACCGTCTTCTCTTCATCAGTGTGAGGCTTTCAGGTGACTCATCCCCACTAATAACTGCCACACACACTCTTTCAGAAACATGTGCTTGTTACTGCACACTACACACACTCTTGTTCTGCTCGAGTGTGTGTGAACATTACCAAACAATAGATGCATGAGCATGTGTGTATTTTCCCAGAATTTAATCCCAGTAAGCGCGGCGGCTTTAAATCAGGCTTAACAACACAGGCCGTGGATCAGGAGTTGCCTCCTCTCATCGAGCCGTAATCCAAGCCGATGATCCCAACAAGACAAAGGCCTTGAAGATGGGTTTCTTTCTTCTATAAAGGGCTGCTTCTTTAGTCTTTTATTGGAGACGTATTTGCAGTGATTAGAGACGGGACTCGTTTGGTTGGATGATCAAAAATGAAGAGGCTTAAACTGGGATGAAGGTGATCAAAGGCGATTTTGTGGCACTCAATGGTGTCGAACTCGAGAGGTCAGACAGAGAGAGGGAGGGGAAACGAAATAATACGGCTAAGAAGGAAACAACCGGAGAGGAAGGAAGGAAGGAAAGAGTAAAGGTGCCCAGTGGAGGCTTCTCACAGGCAAACTAAGCTCTAGTTTCAGGGCTGCGTCGAACAACGTGATGAATAATTTCTTCTGGGGCTGCAGGATATTGGAAAAAAATAATGGTACAATATAAATAATACATAAACAGATCTATGTGGAAAAACATGAAGCACAGAAAAGAATAAAAAAGGTGTTAAAATCTGAAAAAGACTTTCTGCTGTGAAAAGTGTGAACCATCCTTTCTTGAGCTTAAAGTTGATTTCACTCACACTGAAGGGACGAGAAGCCATTTCCTTCTCTGGCGGCTGGTTGATGGTGAATCCACTATTATTATTTAAACTGTATAAATATGGATCTCCATCTAGTTTGGTACATGCAGCTACGGCCGTGGCGTGGACGCCTGCATCGGCGTGGCAGCGATCAGCTTTTTAGCTGGCTGGTCAGTCAGTCGCTGTAATAACGTGGTCGGTAGTTGTTAGGCAAGGCGAACAGGTCTCACGGGATAAAGCTTGTGAGCAGATGGAAGCGTGGAAGCTGTAGACGCTGCACTGACTTTGGTCTTGATTAAACGTAGTGGACCAACCACCAACACCAGCAGACGACATGCCACCCACCTACACCGGCCACAGTCTGCTCCTTCTGAAGCTCTCAAGAGTTCTTGGACCCGCTCTTCTTGACGATCCTCTAAAGCAGGGATGTCCAACTCCAGGCCTCGAGGGCCGGTGTCCTGCAGGTTTAGATGTGTCCATCACAGCTGATATGAAAATGACCTCCTCAAAATGTCTTTAAGTCCTCCAGAAACCTGGTAATGAACTCATCATTTGATTCAGGTGTGCTGACCCAGGGTGAGATCTAAAACCTGCAGGACACCGGCACTCAAGGCCTGGAGTTGGACGCCCCTGGGGACCTTCACCACAACAGGTACAGCGTCCTCATCACCCCTAATGTAAGACGCTGGACTGTTGATCAACTGCAAGTGATAATCAACATTTAAAAAGACACTTAGAACAAATAAAAGTCTCAAATCTTTTGATTGCGCTGGCATATTTCTCCATGGGACAATTATTTTTATGTTAGCTGTCTAATGTGGTGAGTAATAATAATAATAATAATAATAATACGTCCCTGCTTATGAGGATTCTGGAGAATTATAATTACGTGGCAAACAACAATACTGTTTGAAAGTAATCTCATTTGGTTTCAGCAAAAAAACTAGAAAAAATAGAAGATTTGTTTATTCGAATGAGCAAATATCAAATTATGTCTGAACAAGCTTTCCACCCATACAATCTGTTCAGGAGCTGTGGCAAGCAGCCAGACTCCACACAGAAGTCTAACTTAACTAAATTGGCTGGTAAAATATTAAAAGTAGTCCTGGGATTGTGGGAATTATCTGCTACTGCGGTGGACAGAAATACATATTTGCTTCATCAAAAGTTCGACCCTGAACTAGAGAAATAAACAAGACTGTGAGCCGATCGTGTAACAATGACTACGAGTCCCCCGAGTGGCGGGAATTACTGCCGAGCTGCGTCCCAAAATGAGAGATTTTTGACCGGCGACGCCTGGAGACTTTAAGAGAAGTTTCCGGCTCTACTTTCCTGTTTCTCTGACTCTTTTCATAAGAGCCTGCAGTCCGAGCTCATTAGAGAATATCTGCCTCAGTGAGTAAGCATTTGAAGAACGGTGACATTGTTCAACATTTTCTGTCAGAATTATCTCCGTATCACCCCTCTTTGATATTTCTCCCATTGGTGGCATTGTGAGGAGGCAGAAGCCCGAGCACTCCTCGGCTCTCAGATGTGAACAGCTCTCCGGTGGCCCACACAGGAATGAGAGGAGTTGTTTCCATCGCCGCGTGGGAGGAACCTCCTCTTTAATGAGCTGTAACACGTTAAAAGAAGGCTTTGGATCATAACTGGCTTCAAATCCTTCAAACTCTCACTGAAGAAATGAGTCATCGCAGCTTTGGTTTGTCTTTTTGAGTTTTACACTCACTTTATCACTGGTGTCTGCTATGAGATGGATTTTATTCCCATCCGTAAGGACTCAGTTTTAGCAGATACACAAGAAAGGTTTACCCTGCAAAGCACCAAACTCCAGAGCTACACTCCCCAGCCACTTCATTTGGAGTGCATTTTGCCTGAACTGTCTTATTTCTTCATGGAAAAGGTTCAAAACAATACTCGGAGGTTCTGGTCCATGTGGACATGATGCTGCTACACAGCTACTACAGATCTGAGTACAGCAAACTCGGTGTCACCATTTTTAAACGATGCTTGTGATCTAGTGTAGAGAGATGGCGCACTGTGGTCATAAAGGTATGAACGTGGTCAGCAACAACACAAATCCAGGAGGCTGCGATGTTTAAATGATGCTCAGTTGTTAGTAAAGGGCCCAACACGGTCACATCAGCATTAGCCTGACATGTCGATACAAGGCGGGACGCTTCCTCCAAATTCATCAACGCTGCAGCAGAAACGGAGACTCATCAGAGCAGGCGACGTTTCTGAGCCCGTGTGAATCGTAGCCTCAGTTTCCTGTCCTGACAGAAGTGACACCCGGTGTGGTCTTCTGCTGCTGCGGACCATCTGAGGTTTGATGACCTGTGCTTTCAGAGATGCTCTTCTGCATACCTCAGGAGTAACGAGTGTTAGTCATGGTGTGAGCCTGTCTTCTGTAGACGTGTGGTCCTCACAGTTTCTGTGGTACAGACAGTACCATAGAAACTTTGTGTTTCCGCACACGTAAGGTATAATCTAAACCATTTTTCAGCAAAATAAGTCCTTTTACTAGTGATGTTCGATTCGTGAACGAATCGTTCAATACTCGAGAATCACTTTACTGACTCGTGAATCATGATTCACAAGCACAACTGACTCACTGACTCATCCCTGTTGCTGTTAGCAAACTAATTCCATTAGCAGCAATATATCTAGCTTATAATTAAAATTGTGGGGGGGAAACAGCCAGTTTCTTAACAAAAGCATTTCTGCTCTGAACTGGAAGAAAATACCTCCTCGGTTCAAAGTAGCATCGCTCTGCTAACATGCTAACAGCACATTTGAGCTACTCACCCCCTCCCTCCTGTGCTGAATCATAGAGCGAACGAATCACTCACTCACTCAACCCCTCCCTCCTGGCTCACAGCTTCTTCTTCTTCTTGGTTGGCAACCAATGTTAAGGAGCATTACCGCCCCCTGGCTCACAGCTCAGTGGACATTTAGATGAGAAAATATATATTTGACATCCTGGGCCATCTGACCTCAGGAATTCGCATGATAAGGTGGGGCCAGGTTTCACAATGAACTCACCCGAAACTCTGGCTGATTGGGACCCACACCCAGTTCCACAGCTTGGCTCAGGCGATTAGAGGATCATCAGGGGGTCCTTTTGT
The DNA here is from genome assembly GCF_056152115.1 of Neolamprologus brichardi. Lineage (NCBI taxonomy): Eukaryota > Metazoa > Chordata > Actinopteri > Cichliformes > Cichlidae > Neolamprologus > Neolamprologus brichardi. The sequence goes on along the minus strand of NC_142111.1, from coordinate 26,463,491 downwards.
CCCTCTGTGGGGGGACACTCCCACCAGGTTTATATCTGGGACTCTCCACCATTTGACCTTAGAACTGAAGAAGCCTCTCGGACAGGGGCGATTCTAGGATCAGAGCTTTGGGGGTGCTGAGCACCCAGAGAGCTGCCCATCCAGGCAAGATAAACTTTACTCGTCACGATGAGACGTCTTCCCCGTCTCTGTCAGTCCCTGCATCCTTAAATGTCTCCAGTTGTCCCGAGTTCCCTCTGACTGTCTCCTTGGTGCATTTAAACCCCTGTTCCTCCCTGTCCTCATCGTCTGTTGTCTTCGTCTCCGTTATCAGTCATCAAAATTTTACCCTCTCTGTGCAAGTCTGCAAATTTCTTTATTAAATCATAAGATTCTTAAATTCATCAAGTCTCTCTGTGCCTGGTTCCTCGTCACAAAAGATGACATCACTGTTTTGTACATTTTAACACAATTTAATCCCCACATTTGTGAAAGAAAAGCAAAACACTTTTTTGAAAAGTCTGTAACAAAACCATCAAATCTGATCAAGGTTATTTAAATGCTGCAAAAGAAGAATGGATTGGAATAAAAAAAAAACCCATATCCTAACCTTAATTACTGCGGAAGAATAATGAATGATGCTCATAATTATGCTCATAGTGAGTATGCAGTACAGAGAGGCTGCCTCTCTGTACTGCATCCAGTCAGTTAGCTAGTTAGTAACTTGGGTTCAATATCGGCACATGCACATATGACAAAATAACCAGTTTCTCTCATTACATTTCAAACAGGACAGTGGTAACCAACAGCAGGCAAGATAATATTAAGTTTTAGATTTTAAATAGGCTGTATAAATTTCAATGGGAGCAACGGGACGGTCAAATATCACTGATTTTACTACAGAGCAGGACGGATTGTAGGGTAGCAAACATCGTCGGAAAAGACATTTTCAACACTGCAGGTTACCTGGTGTAATGTTTTTCAGCTAAAAAGAAACATGGTCTGACTCCTACCAACTATATAAAGAGTAACTGAAGGTTAAATGCAGCTAATATGTCCTGTTTTAAGCCAGGTACTTCCCCCTCCGCTCCGCTGCGTCTCAGCCACTATCGCTCTGGCAGCAACGGCGCTGCAGAGCAAGGGAGAGCCGAGCTGGAACAAACCATTTTGGGAGGGGGGAGGGGTTATCTAAACTTTTGCTGTTAAAATGTTCCGTCTCAATTAAGTACTGTATGCTTTTTATATTTTTAATAGTGTGTCACACAAACAACAAATATTGTCAAAAAAAAGTAAGAAATCTTTGGGGGTGCTTTGATTCATTTTGGGGGTGCTGAAGCACCCCCAAAAATGGGCTAAAATCGCCCCTGCTCTCGGATGAGAGGTGAAACGTCTTCGTAACTTAAAGAAGTCCAGACGCTTTTCTTTGCAAGCTCCTTTGACTATATATTTGACACATTTAAGGAAAATACTAATGTAGCCCTGGCTATATAAGTAGCTCATTATTTAAATTTGTTCATTAATATTGATAGTTAATTGCAAATGTTTAATGTGTTCAAGAATGTATACAAATGCCTGCAAAGTATGTGATGTGTGTCAGTTAAATGCACAACCTTTTTATTTGTATTTTGAGGTTTATGTCATTATTTTTGATATGGTATTGATATGTACTACAGCTCCAGTGAACCCTGAAGTAGTCTCAGGTAGATGGGTGGGAGTAAGTGGGGAGCCGTGTGCACTCTGCAGGAAGCGAGAGAGACGAGAGCTGAACAGTGTCGAGTGAACGCAGAGTTCATAGAAGGCGACAGACGTGTTTTCGGGTTGACGGACAGTTAACTGGAGTCGAGAACTGTTGTACCCTACTGTGAGGTGAATGTGAATTTTGTCTGACACTTGTACCCAATGTTATTGTGTAAAACGGGCTAACTGCTAACCGCGATTAGCCGCTAGCATAACTGCTAACATAGCCGCTAGCGTAGCCTAGCATATTCGCTTAGCTCTTGTTCTGCTCTGTTTTATTTATTAAGCTAATGCTAAGATTGAATGTTATCGCATGTGAACTGGCATTTAGCGGGGTTGTGTGATTCAGTAGGAGGAGACGGACGTCTTGCTGGCGTGTCAGAGAGGTCCCTTCTGCTGGTGTGCTGAAGTTATGGTTCACATGGGAGCACGTGGAAAGGACTACTGTGAGTGCTGCTGCCGCGGCCTGCTGGTAGCCGTGTCCCAGTTTCCCCGCTATCCCCTTGCACTGCCTGGAGGTGTGAGTACTGTTGTTTGCACATGCTTTTTATTTTTACTGCTTGGCAACAAGTGAAGCGACCATATTGTTTTAGGTCCCAACGCACCCGAGCCACGACTCAGGCGTGCAACGAGGGGTTTGCTAGCAGAAAGACTGTAGCACTTGAGGTGTGTGTGTGTTTGGTGTGGGCCCACAATATTATTTGATTATTTTGTTTCTGTTGAGGTAGATACCTTACCATTGTTTAACAAACTTTATTGATTTTACTTATTTTCTTTTGTGTTGTTAATTAAGCATTCACTAAAGTGGAGTTAACTTTATAATTGACCTGCTTGTGTGTGGTTTGTTTCCATATAGTGTAGTTTTATTGCATATTTTATACCATAAGCATTAAAAAGGGAGTATCAATAGGAAAGTAACAACAGGAACCCAGGGCCCCTCTCAATAGAACGTGGGACGGGTGTTACACTAATAAAATACAAATAAACAAAATAAATGTTTATTAAGCAATTTTGATAGGAAATTGCTTAATTTTAGAAATGTTTTTGCTCTATAAAATAGTTGTTTGTTTTTAGAATCATTCATCTTAGCAGTAGGATTTACATGAAAAGAGAAACAAATTAAGTTTGAGTGAAAATGTACATTTTTTGCACTCTGTGGTCGACTGACTCAGTGAATCAAATGACTCAAAAAACTGATTCACTTTGGTGAGTGACTCATTAAAACGATTCAGTAAAAAGAATCAAATTTACCATCACTACCTTTTACTTTTGATACTTGAAACCTGTAGTGTTACTTACAGTTATAGGTTCTCATGTCATGGTATTTGGACTAAATGACTTAAATAATTCTTTTGGGTTGGAAATAGTTTGGGGACCACTACCACAGTATTAATCAGAGCACTTCTCAAGCTGGGAGGGAGCGGGTGACGAGATCAGAGAGCAACAAGATTCAGAAAACTGCCAGCAAACATAAAAAATGAAATCATGAAACGAAGTTTTCTTCGCATCAGTTTTTCCTCGTTAAATCATCTTCAGGTTGCACACAGGCTACAATAACCACAAGCTTGGTGCTAACGATACGGGCCTTTATGTTTGTCTTGCCAGTATCAGTGCAGACTAAGGACTAAACTGCCACTCGGGTTACATCCAAGTGTGACTGGCCCTTGATATTTCGATAGCTCTCGATGTAGCTTAAAGTCAGTTCTAGAAATTCTGTCATTTGTTTTTAATGACGCGGTCTGTAAACACCTTTGAGTTTCAGTTTCATTTCTAAGGTCATAAACTCGGTGGTTATTTCAGACGTAAAGGTTGTGAGCGTTTACCTCCTTTTGTTTTCATGCCTTTGTAAACTTTTTGCCATTGTGTCCTAGAAATATGAAACTGTTTTGTGGAGTAGATTTTATTCCGATGGAAAACAGAAAACTCTGAACTACAGTCCAGCGACTGTGGCTGAAAACTGCCGCACGTCTGGCATGTTTGTGACGGATGGCCGGGCATCACAGCAGCTGTTTGGCCAGATGTTTGTCTCCTGCTGCCCGCTGTTTGGATCCCAAGCTTTGACTCTTCCCCTGAAACAGCTCTGATCCAGCAGCTGGCAGTGCACAGAGAGCTGGACCTGACAAAGAGCTACTTTAAACTTAAAACACAAACGACCTGCTCTACTGTCAGACCCACACAGCAACACGGGAGCTCGCAGCGCGGTGTCACAAACTGTTCCACACAGTGAGTCGGTAAAACGTACTTTACACCCTTTAGTGAGTACAGAGAGTTTGGATTAAACTGGCGACTGTGTGAGGACGTGCAGTGTTTGTGGAGGATAATGTCAGGTTTTTGTTCCCTGCTCCACGACCCAAACAACAGAAACTTTTGTGACCACAGATGATGGTAGGAACCATCGGTAAATCAGCTGTTATTTTTATGCTCTGGTTTTCTCATCACCCCGGTCTGTCTGTCTCACCATCTACTCCCCCCTCACTCCCAAACAAGACCCTGAGATACTTAAAACTCCTCCACCTGTGGGGCGACTCATCCCAGGCCTCCTGCCTCGTGGCTTCAGTACCCTTTGTCTTGTACATCCACTCTCTCACCTCTCACCACGTGTCCAAACGATCTCCACCTGAGTTGTCCTCCGATCCGGTCCCTCCAGCTCCAAACCCTTTGCTAGCGTCACCGTCTCCAAACCATCACAGCAGGTCTCACAAGCATCCTGCAAATCTTCCCTTCACTCTTGTTGCTCTGTCATAAATCATCCCAACACTGGTCTCCACCCACTCCACCCTGCCTATACTAGTGATGGTAAATTTGATTCTTTTTACTGAATCGAGTTTTAATGAGTCACTCACCAAAGTGAATCGGGTTTTTTTGAGTCATTTGATTCACTGAGTCAGTCGACCAGAGAGTGCAAAAAATGTACATTTTGTCTCAAACTTAGTTTGTTTCTCTTTTCATGTAAATCCTACTGCTAAGATGAATGATTCTAAAAAAAAACAACTATTTTATAGAGCAAAAAAGAGCAAAAACATTTCTAAAATTAAGCAATTTCCTATCAAAATTGCTTAATAAATATTTATTTTGTTTATTTGTATTTTATTAGTATTTTCCTTAAATGTGTCAAATATATATTTTCTCATCTAAATGTCCACTGAGCTGTGAGCCAGGGGGCGGTAATGAGCCTTAACATTGGTTGCCAACCAAGAAGAAGAAGAAGCTGTGAGCCAGGAGGGAGGGGCTGAGTAGCTCAAATGTGCTGTTAGCATGTTAGCTGTTAGCATGTTAGCTGTTAGCATGTTAGCAGAGCGATGCTACTGTGAACCGAGGAGCTATTGTCTTGATGTGAGCTTCTACTCAGGGTTTTTTCTTCCAGTTCAGAGCAGAAATGCTTTTGTTAAGAAACTGGCTGTTGTTTTTTTCCCCCCACACAATTTTAATTATAAGCTAGATATATTTCTACTAATGGAATTAGTTTGCTAACAGCAACAGGGATGAGTCAGGGAGTCAGTTGTGCTTGTGAATCATGATTCACGAGTCAGTAAAGTGATTCTCGAGTATTGAACGATTCGTTCACGAATCGAACATCACTAGCCTGGACCACCTCCTTCACTGCTCTTGACACCATCTGTTGCTTTGGATGCTCGACTGTATCTAACGTTGTCCACCTTCATCACCTGCTTCTTGCATCTTCAGAGCATGTTGCTGCATATTATGGAGACGGTGTGCAGCTTATTAAGCTCACATTGTTCCACATCTTACTTTTGTCTCATCAGATTTCCAAACCTTAACATCGACACATGTAGTGATGCTTTTATTTCCAGTCCCCAAAGACTCCTCGCCACAGAAGTCATTAGCACGCAATGACGAAGGCCTTCTCTTTAGACGGCTTTCTCTCTGCGCACATCATTGGCCAGACAACATAAGAGCGCCATATTGGCCCTGACGGTCCACTTTTGTCCCTGCTGGAAACATTTTAAGCCAATCGTGGTCATCAAAGACATAATCTGCACAGCTCACTGGCATTATCTGTGTGCGCGTCGGTGATGCCAGGCTGTTCAGACCCAAAACGACCGTAAAGCTTTGGTTTGCTTCCAACAAAATACACAGAATACATGTTTGTTTCACAGCTATGACGAAGGCGTGTGTGGTTATGTGCTCGCTGTCTTCACAATTAGACTTCAATCACTCCTCAGGTCTTTGAGAGATTAGAGGAAGTGAATTTTACCCAAAATAAAACTTTAGAATCATTTAAAAAAGCTGTTCTGCAAAGATTCCTGAGCAAACATGCACTGAAACGATGAGCAATGTTCAATATAAAATCTCCTGAGCTGGATGTGCAGCTTCCAATCAGAGTAGTTCATCAGGTATGAAGAAACCACCTCAAGCTTTCAGAAACAGTGAGTCAGCCTGCAGGACGAAGGACGATGTCCAACCTGAAAATCCCCAAAATGCTAAAAAACACAACAAGTACCAACTGGGCTTTCACTGAATCATCATCATCTTCCATAAAAATTCAATCCAAGAATACGTATTTGTGCTGGACTCGGTAGGAGACGGTTGTGCTTCCCTTTAAACGTCTCTGTGGACGGAGAATGATGTAAGTTTGTCTCCCCGACTGTTGTGAGGAGAAAAGCACCGATTGGAACCAGCGCGGCGAGTCCTCGGGCTGCGATGAGGTCGGAGAGGTTATTTTGTGCATTGTTTTATTTTTCTCGTGTGAGTCTATGATATAAAAGAGCAATAAAAAGTTCCAGCGGTCGGGCGATAAAATGGCAGCGGAGCAGAAGAATAGATTTTCAGCTTGTAACCGGAGGCTTCGTGTAAGAGAGAGACGCCGCTTTCGTTCAGCGGTTCAGCTCAGCTTTTATTCCCAGCTGCAGGGAGATTGGATTTTATATAAAGTCAGAGAGCGAGAGAAAATACGCCTGCATACATACATGAACAGGATGTACTGTTTTACTCAAACACAGAACCACAGAATTACATCTGTGCCACAGAGGAGACAATAACAAGAACAAGAAGCTTGTATCTGATCTGCAATAGCCTCAAACGTGAAGATCGACCGATGACGGCACCAACAGAAATGAAGCAGGGACAGTTTTTACTGGCTGTGCTCGGCGGGGTCGGGGCAACAACGTGACGGAGAAGATGCAAACAGCTGAAATCTACCCAGTCGATCCTCAGGGAAACATCCAAACCTGTCCGGCTCTGTTTCTGTTATTGTTTTTGTGATGTTGATCGGGACGATTTTAAATTCTGCTGGTGTCTCGAGTTTTTTGGAAACGGCGTTTTGTACAAAAACAAACTGCTGTTGGAGTCACAACACTCAGATATGTTGTTTCAAAGAGAGAGACGCTCTGCAGGAATACTAAAGACAGGAAGTCGGCTCATTGGCTGAACCAGAGCCCCGTCGCATGTTTTAAAGAAGCGTCCTGCTAAAGTTTCATTCGCTTTCATTCGTAGTTTTGTTGAATACAGATTCTGTCCTCTTTGTCCGTCTTCCACCAGCAGATTTATTACAAATCAGAATCTATATCTTCTGATTTTTCACCAAAGATCCAAAAATAAAACGATGCCGTTGGATCACAGCAGAGCAATAAGGAGGAAAAGCAAACTGAGCGATTTTTAAAGGAATCAGCGAGTGTCAGTAAAGTGGCGGAGCTGCTGCACGCCACAGAGCGAAGGCCTCGCTGTGGATTTCCATCAGTTTACAGGAAGCTCCTCCCCCGTGGTCGCTGTGGACGGGCAGACCAGGGCTGCACAGCTGCATCCTGACACAGGATTGCATGTTTCTGCCATCAGATTCAAAATGAGCTCATATTTTTCTTCAAACAGTTCATTTTCATGCCTTTAAACATTTGTTTGTATTTGATGTGTTGGGAATAAAATCGGAGTTTATGGAAGCTGCAAATCTTTGCATTGGTTTTATTTACATTTTGGACGCCGGCTTTGGAGTCTGTGTTTATTGATTTGAGAGGATCCACCAACTATGGACCGATATGACAGATGAGCAGACGTGTTCTTTCATGGATGGAAGAGCTTCAAAATAAATCCTCACACTTCTGCATATCGAGCGTTCTACTCTTAGGCTTCAGCCGCTCGCTGCGTGGACGTACAGAGACACTGTTGGCGTTGAAACAAACTTTTCAGCTCATTAAATATTCATTTAACTCAAATGTTTTTTATTCTGTTGAGCAGAAACTAAAGTGTGCCGGGTTGTTTCCCACTCTTACCCACAGCGACCACTCCTGAGCGCGCGCACAGTCCCCGGATGACGAACTCGCCGCTCCGATAACATTTGATGCCAGTTGATGAATTTTGTTTGAGTCATAACTCGATAAATAAAAGTAAACGGCTGCAGTGACGAGTACATGATGAGTTGTTTCTGACACTGAAAGCCTTCGCATTGTGGAGCCGGTGTAACGAACCGACGCCTTAACAAGTGTGTCTGCAGATCCTTCGGGCGGCGGAGGGAGAGACGGCGTGCGATGGTAGGGCTCCTCCTCCTCTGTTCGCCCTTCTGATGAACAGTTTTCTCTCATCTGTCTTTTGCTGGTCTAATTAACAAGATAATTAGCAGACGTGATATACGACACAGTCGATGTAAAAGCATCGTCTGTGTCCACTGAGCGATCCTTTGAAGATTCACACCATAAACCGCGGCTGCTGTTTACGCAGCTGCAGACGATTCAGCTCCTTCGAGACGCAAACCCTGCACGGCGAGGCCGGGCCAGAAGCTCGCAGCATGTATCAGTTCTCAGACAAACAATACAAGATTAGCATAAAGCCATCTTAAAAACAGAACAAGTCGAATTTAAATGAACGGGGCATTAAAAATGCATGTCCGCGAGAGCGGGCAGAATCAACTCTCTGAGCTGCTTTAACACATCAAACCGCCTGAAAGCTCTAAAAGCAGGAAATGAAAGCACGGAGAAGTAAAGTTCACTGTGAACTTTGTTCCAAACACACTGTGTGTACAGCTAACAGCTGACAGCAGCAACACAAAGGCTCAGACGGCGACGAATAAAACTGTGATTTCATCAGAAGACGCTCGGGCTGCAGATCGAAACGACTCAACGTGAGTTTGAAGGTTCTCAGTCATCCAGGTCATCGTAGTCTAAGCAGCGTGGAAAGAAAAGCGTCTGGACTCCTGACAGCTTCTTTAACCCTCCAGGGTGTAACTGCTGTTTTTGACTACTTTTGATTTTGACTCTCTTTCACCTTTAAAAACTGATGACTTTGCCTTGTTTGGTATCATCAGCACAACCTCAAATATCTGAAATTGGAGTTTTTAATTTTGACATACTGTATTAGCACAATGGATCTAAATTCAGACGAAAAACTTAAAATTGGAGTAGAAAAAAATTATAATTTTTACTGTAAAAACCACAAACATGTTTTACGAATCAATTCATAACTTGAAATGCAAATATAATTCTAAATTTTAAAATAAAATTATGCAAAAGTTTTGCAAACAAAGTTATTTGGTACTATTTACCTAAAAATGCAGCCAAGGCCTCAGATGTTTTTTTTTTTTATAACCATTTAACCTCCAAACACGCTAAAAATCTCTCACGTAACAAAAAGCCCTGTACCCAAACAACCAAATGCCACGTTTCCATGTCGTCTTTTGATTGGTCGACATGCTGCATTATTCCACTAATAGAGACGGGTGCTTTTTCTTTTGTGCTTGCTAACGCCTGAGAAAAGGCCGTTTTTACCGTTTCCTTCCGCTGTAAACAACAAACACCAGTTTTATTCAGAAAAAAACATCACATGTATTTTGTATCATAACTCTTGTTTTGCTCTTTATCGACACGATTTAAAAACTGGTATAAAGTTTGCAGTCTGCACTTTCGACTCAAGTTGAAACGGAGACTCTGGGTCGCTGCATCTTGTTACTGTGTCATCTTAAATTGGTCACGTGATTTCGACACACCTGTGTGCCCGTCGACCCCCGATGGTTGAAGCTGTTTCACCTTGTGAAACGTCTTCAAGGAAATATAGACAACTCAAACTGCAGTTCTTCCTCACGATCAGCAGGGGGCGACTCCTCAAAAGCATGTCAGACTCTGTAAAAGTCTAGTAGACGGCTCCCTTTGCCTTCCCCGATCTTTGACCTCATTAAGCATTTGTCTTTGTTGCGTGTTTGGATTCTGGTTGTCTTTGTGGTGCATTTTGGTCTCTTTGAAGGGAAATGGATGTTGGATATATTTGGCAAGATCAAGTTAACCCTTTAAAGCCGGTCAGAGCAGCACGCTCTGTTTTGCGTAACTATTTTTAAATCCCGGTAGCTCTGCAACCACGTGAGCTAGCGCAATAATTTTTTTTGCATATGAAACCGGAGGAGTTGTACTTACATCTTATGCCATCAGCTTGTCCTCGGTCACAGTTTCCTTCCACATATAGCTTTGCAAAAACTGCATAAAAAGCAACAAAAACATAATATTCCAGAAACACGCTTTGCCGATCCGATCAGCTGTTCATAACACTTCCTACGTTGGAATAGACGTCACCACGAACTATCGCATGTCCACCATGACCTGCCCGAAACTGGAAGTGACATCATTTTCCATCAGGGCCTCATGAGCCTATACTGGTGTTTTTAAAAGTTATGTTTGACTTTATGACTTTCTGTGTGGTTTCTGGGATGCTTAGGACTCATATTGCACTGCTGGAAATAGTTTATTTTGATGCATATGCTGCTTTTTTTGCAAATTTGCATTATAATATTTATTTTCGTTTTTCCTGCAGTGTATAAAAATTGGTGTATTTCAAAAATAAAACTATGAAGACACTCAAAATAAATTTCCTGTGGTGGGAAACTATTTTGTGCAACTTTTTTGTATTTACAGTTTTGAGGGATAAGCCTCTTAAATTTCTCTAACTAGAAATATATGTTAAAAAAACAAAAACGATTTTCAATTTTTTTGTAGTTTATTGCACTTTCTTGCAATTTATGTAATTACTATGCACTTAATGCAGACATATTATTAAAATTTAGGCTGTAATGGTTGTATTGATGTATATCAACTTGAAATGCTCCCAAAAATGGCTCCACAGCATGTAAACATATAATATAAGCTCTGGTGGACTTGGTTTTATGGTAGGTCTTAAAGGGTTAATGATGACAAAATGACATCACTGTAAAGTTGGCGACACTTGCTTGGAGGCTTTTAGCGAGGTTTCCCTGCCGGCTCCCCGTGACTCTGATGAAGTACCTGCAGAGTTGTCTGACTGGGTGACAGCGAGCACTTTGAAATCAGTGCAGACCTCTTGCTGTTAAGCATCAGTGATTACAACCCTCACAATATTTTTCTGAAAACAGCGAGCGCTCCGAGCACCCACATTATCGTTTTGTCTGATTCTGCAGATTTGAAGCTTTGGTGCTAATTACTGTCGTCTCTGTTCTCAGTGGTAAAAAGTTTTTAAGGTACCAATTTTATTCATGTCTGTCTCTGACGAGAGTGTAAATTATTCCACTTTAGGTGTCTGTGCTCAGTCTCTCTCTTCTCACCTGCTTCCCACCTCTGCCATTTCCTGTGAAATTGCCCTCGCGCTCGGCGGGGATAAAGGCCCGGGAGCTCGTAACGTCCTCCAGACATTTTATCACATTTCCTCACTCTTCTTTCATCAGTCGGTCTTTATTACCGTCTCTCTTCCCTTCGTCTGATCTCACATGTCGGGCTTTCATGAAGGACTTTTATCAGGAAGTCAAAAGGAGACGAGAACGAAGCACATGAAGCAGGTCGTGTGGACCATCAGACCTTCCTTTAGTTCTGTAAAGATGATAATTGTACCAACTGAAGGAATCTTCTTGTACTTCTGCCTTTTTATTGGATGCTACAGATTTGTAGAGACACAAACCTAATTGGCTGTAACGGCTGCGGTTTACACCAACTGTCTGGATCTTCTGAAGAGGTTCAGAGACGGAGAAGCTTGAACAGTCATTTTGTGGTTGGCTGTGTTATTCATGTGTTTGGAGGGACATCAGAAGGCTTTCAGCGCTGCTGTTTCAAACATCACGCTTGACATGGCTGTGGCGGCCATCATCACCGTAGGTCACAGGTGTCCAACTCCAGGCCTCGAGGGCCGGTGTCCTGCAGGGTTTAGATGTGTCCTTGATCCAACACAGCTGATTTAAATGGCTAAACGACCTCCACAACATGTCTTGAAGTTCTCCAGAGGCCTGATAATGAACTCGTCATGTGATTCAGGTGTGTTGACCCAGAGTGAGATCTAAAACGCACAGGACACCGGCCCTCGAGGCCTGGAGTTTGACACCCCTGCCGTGGGTGCACGATAGGGGTGGGTTTTTATAATCGATTTATCGATTAAAATCGATTCTGGCTTGGATAACGTAAAATCGATTCATTAAAATCCTGAATCGATTTTTTTTAATATAAATTTATTTTGCCCGAAATGCCAGAATCTCACAAAATTTCAACAACCACCAAACAGCTAAAACAGTAAATGAGAGCAGGAACACGGATTCTGCACAAAGACTTAAACACACAGCGCGACCCGCAGATCAGAATCAGTGAGATGTCGCCTTTCTCACGGTCGGGGCTGAAAGCCGACAGCTCGCTGATTCTGATCTGTTGGCGGGTCCGCGCTTTGTGTTCACGCCCTTTATGCGCTGATTCTAAAGCTGTTAGTTTGATCTCTCTCCAGACAATATTGATCGAACCAGCAGCAAAAGAAGATCCAAACTAAACTTCACATAAACATCGTCATGAATTCACTCTGACTTTTGCTGTTTTGCTTCGACCACGATGCACAGCTCTCTCTCTCTCTCTCTCTCTCTCTCTCTCTGTACTGTTTTCATTATTCGCTTGCTTGTTACGCACAAGTCTACCGCTGTTTACAGGGCTGTCGGCCGCTGTTTTTTTTTCTTTTCCGTTTTACATACTTCCGAAAAGAAAACCTAATTTGTGCCGTTCAATACTGAACAAATTTAAACTTTTTAAAATTATGCAAAATGCAAAACGCCGTGTCTCTAATAAAACCGCTGTAACATCAGAGGTAATGTTCATGTGTTGATTAATGGTTTTCTTTCGTTTTTGATGTACTGCAGAATATTTTTATAAAATCCAGAACAGGAAAATCTCCTTCATGTTTTTCTGTGTTTTATCTTCAGCTACTTTGACACAAAGGCCTCTGCTGTGATGCTCACACCTTTGATAAAGTCTTGTGTATGTCAGCTTCTTTTTATAGATACAAAATTATGTAAATGTACTGATCTGAATTATAATATTTCTGACTGTCAAAATTTCCCAGATTCAAATCGAAGTGAATCGAATCGAATTAAATAGAATTAAATCTAATCGTGGATCGAATCGATTCAATTCCGATTCACAAGGTCCTGAATCGATTCGATCCACGATTAGATTTAATTCTATTTAATTCGATTCGATTCACTTCGATTTGAATCTGGGAAATTTTGACAGTCAGAAATATTATATTTCAGAAATCAGTGACGATACCCAGCCCTAGTGCACGACTCACAGGTGTGAGCGTGGCGCCAAACCTTTAGTCAGTCTCATTGGTCGTCACTTAGTCACCCACAGGCAGGTTTGTGTGCACATCTATGGTGCACTGCCACATCCCAGAATGCAAAGCGTGTCTGATTACAGGAGGTCGTTTAGCTCCAATTTGCAGCAATAAATTCTGATAAAGAGTTTTCTCTCGCTTGTCCACCTTAATGTTAAAGCTCTGTGTGGTTCACTCAGATGGTCGTGCATTAGATTAATGTTTGACTCTCACATTAAAGTCATTCAGGGTGAATGAATGAATTTCAGGATGTTGCAGAAACATTTGTAGATGTGCTGATTGACTTCACTCGATTCCTGCATCCTGACACTGTGCAGGAGAAAACGAGCGTGCTGTGGACACAGATGGAGTAAAGTCATTGATAATGTTGGTGATGGTGTTATAATACATGCATGTTGGGTTTAAACAGCAGACCTGATGCGTCCACTGCAGTTTGTGACCCTCACTTCAGCTTCATACAGTTTGCGGCGAGAATCAAAAGCATAAAAGATAAAACTGCTTAAAGTTTTTGTTTTGTCTGTACTTTAATGATCCCTCTTCAGCTCATTCACACTGGTCACTACAGACATGAATTGGTGCATCTGTGGTGATAAATTGGTGTCAGCGAGTCACCTCAGGCTGATTCGCTCTCCCTGAAGTTTACAGTCATTAACATAACCTCAGAAATGAATTTTTCACAACTGGACAATCAATTAAACCTAAAGTCGGAAGCAGATTCCTGCTGTCAACATCATATTTCAGCGTTATAGGTCCCTGGTTTTAGAGATGAAAGTCCTTTCATGTTTTCAGCAGAAACGCGTCTCTCAGAGCTCAGGATGTATAAACGATGACCAGCTGTGTTATAGAATACCAGCTTTCTTTGGTAAAATGTCCACAGGTACATAAAATACTTTGACAGGCGCAGTTAACGACTCCCATCGAGCATTTTGTGGTAACGTGTGAAACCTCATTGCACCAACTCCAGTGAAGCTGGGAGGAAACACAGGTTGTACTCTCTGCACACAGGTGGACCAACGCCTGCAAATTAATCTGAGGGGACGCAGAAGTGTTTACTGATCAGAGCCCCACAGAGGAGAGCGGAGACAAAGACGTAGCGAGCACCATCTGCTATCCCGACCATCCGCTCCACGGCCTCGTCACATGTTAAAAACACGGATCTTCTTCAGAGATTACACGGAGAGCAGCCACCGTGGATCCTCTGGAAACGCTGCTCTGACAACCTAACATGAGGCCATTAGTGGCGTCAGAGTTGTAGCTTCCATCAGCGACGCGAGGCGGCCGGCATCTCACACCGTGACTGTGAACCAAGACGCCCGGTCACTGGAAACGGAGCAGAAGTAAAACACTATGGAAGTGCTCCCATCATCACAGTTTGATGAGTTCAGTTCAATATCAGAGTTAATGTTTCATTTATACGGACTCATCTGCGTACAGAGCCCACAGGAAGTTGGCTCACAACGAACACGGCGTTCTGGATCACAACATCAAAAGTGTGTGCCATGTTGTTGTTTTTATGGGCTTTGATTGGCCAACAGCTCTTCAGAGTTGGAGCACCGACTGTTGCTTTGGCGCGCTCTCGACATTGGCTGTATCCCAATTCAGGGTCTGCAGCCTCAACGATCCTCAAGGGCCGCGTACTCAAAGACCGCTAAGGCCGGAAGTGCGAGGCTTGTGAAATGGGACGGTCTAGCCTCCGTCGCGCTGCCCAGGTTGCCTAGCAACCATGATACTAACAGCTGGAAACGTTTCATACAGCTTTGTTTGACAGAAATGAAGGAGAAAATCTTTTGTTCATTTGTTTGTTTCTACATGAGCTTTGATCATTCTCTGATTAAGCTCAGCTATTGAACGGCGAATATTTTAAAGTAAAGGCTTTAAAACCAAGTTAGTACAAACGTCACTAATGTCACATGACTTTGCCGACATGTGGCCAACAGGAATGTTTTAATGATCTTCGTTATTAAACATTTGCACATAAATAAGTGACATAATATTCAGTACTTAAAGCTTACTCTTCGGGCGCCCCTCATCCGCCGTTTTTTTTCCGGCAAAATTATCCACACCCACCGCCGCGCTATGCATTCTGGGATATGTTGGGCCACGAAGTCTACACCGCCACGTCCTTAAAATTCAGGGAAATGAAGGACGCATTTGAGGGCCGCATTTTGAGCAGCCTTCGAATTGGGACAGCCTTCGTCGCGTCGCTGTGACGTAATCGGCCTTAAAATGCGGCCTTTAAGGCTGCAGACCCTGAATTGGGATACAGCCATTAGGATGGAAGCAAACTTTGAAGTGGGCGTGGCCTTAATCACACATAAGACTGCATGCTAACTGTCTATCAGTCCACAAATAAGGTGCCTCATGAAGGAAGCTTGTTTTTTTTACGTGCTCCATCTGAGCTGCTGTCATTTGAATTAATCAATAAATCAGCTGATTATCCAGGTGACCACGCTCCACGTCAGCAGCTTGTAGGAGATCCTGGCTGAGTGTCAGTCGCTCCACATAGACTCAAATGTCCAACTACACTGCTGAAATTATCATGTTTAAGATAAGATAAGTCTTTATTGTCATGCACAGTCATACATAGTACAGTAGTACAATGAAATTGGAAAACTGTCCTACGTCGGCACTACATATAACACAACACGACACAATATGACACAACGCAACACAAACACAGTATAATAACTAAGTAATAAAAAAGAATAAGTGTATTTGTATTGCACATTAATTATTATTGCACCTTGTTATAAATATAAATGTTATTATTGTTATTGTTTTAAACATTGTTACCTCCCCCCTAAAAAAAAAAAAAAAAAAAAAGTCCAGGGAGGTAGACAATCAGGTCAGCTATTTCCTATCAGGCTGTTTGAAACAGTCTTAGGGGCGTGGCCTCTTTGACTGACAGGTGGAAGGTGACACAGGCGGCTGTAGCTGCTAGCTTTCTGCTAGCTTCACTTCAGCTAACTGGAGTCCCTGAACTTGACCTCTGGACCATGTTTGTGCTGTTGGAGCCTTTTTGGCAAAGATCTGACCGAGTGCCTGAAACCAACACGGCAGCAGGAAAACACTAACCAGGGCGACCGTGGCTCAGGGGGTTGTGGAGCGCATCTGTAACTGGAAGGTCGCCGGTTCGATCCCCGGGCTCTCTGTCCTGGTCGTTGTGTCCTTGGGCAAGACACTTCACCTACCGCCTGCTGGTGTTGGCCAGAGGAGCTGATGGCGCGATATGGCAGCCTCGCTTCTGTCAGTCTGTCCCAGGGCAGCTGTGGCTACAACTGTAGCTGCCTCCACCAGTGTGTGAATGTGTGAGTGAATGAATAGTGCCATTGTAAAGCGCTTTGGGTGCCTTGAAAAGCGCTATATAAATGCAATCCATTATTATTATGTCACGATGGCGGTGCATGTGGTATGCAAAAATAGGAGTTGTGTGGAAGCGCTGACAATAAAATGCGCCTTTATCCGTCTGTTTTCCTGAAAGGATTTCACTCCAGAGAAGTTAGAACGACTTTGTGGGAGCAGGCGCCTCGTGGAGGCTGCTGCTGGTTTGTGTTAAACGCAGATCAACAAAAGGAAAACTCAGAAAGTCAAAGCAGTGTGAGTGCTGTCACTTAGCTGTCGCTCCCCTCTGTGTATGGAAGAGAATAAGACTATTGTGGCGAGCAGCGATTGGCTTCAGTTCATTCTCTTATTTTTAGGCTCAACCTGCCGTGCGGTGCTTCAGGCTGTGATTACACCGTCTTTACTCTCTCTGCAGGAGACGCGCTATTCTTCCTCTACTGTTCCTTTTGCATTCCTGTTCTGCGCACCTGCAGGCTCACCTGTGCTTCCTGATGGAGTCTGATTATAATCATTGCCCCACTTCAGATGTAGAACGCCTTAAGTGCTGCAGGTTTATGTATATAGCTGCTCTGCGGTTGTCCTGCTGTGATTGACACTGTTCTGCTGAGTGGTTTCTGTTATTTTAAAGCGCCATCGAACGCTTTATGTAAGTAAGGAAGCAGCGTCTGTATATTGAACATTCTGCAGTTAATGTTTTCATCAGGAATGCTGTTTGAAACGGCGCTGACTCAAAGCAGCCATGACGCCGTTCTCCGGTCTCTGATTAGCTCTGAAATCCATCAGAGTGAAATCTGAAGACGCGAGCGCATCTCGAGGAACATTTGAAGTTTCTCTCGCAGCCGCCGGCGGCCCTGCGTGCTAACGATAGCTCTCTGCTTCAATGACGGGACGGCGCTTCATCCTCTGAGTGAAAAAGCAGCGGCGTCTGCACGCTCACGCGGGCGGGAGCTTCAGCGTTTGCTCAGCTGTCAGTCATTGAATATTTTCCAAAGCTAATCTCAGACACGCCGTTCCCTCCTCGTTTGGCAGCTTGGCTTCGTTTGTGCTCGGAGAAGCTGTAGGCAGCCTGAGCGGGACGATCCATCAGAGTTAAAGCAGCCTCTGTTTTTATCCTTGTGAAACACACAGCAGTGACATCCTACAACTACCTGATTATCTCGTTCATGGAGCAGCATCCTCCAGCTGATGGAGGAGTCTTGTTCTGCAGGTCGTTGCCATAAAAATGAAATTCCTGATGACAGAAGCTATCAGACAGAAGGTACGTGCAATTTAAGACGACTCAGAATTACTGAAGGAAGCGCGGCTTGTCATAACAGCGCTGAGTCGACACTTCAAGCCGCTTTAAGATATAATTGTGAACCTTCGCTGCCAGCTGCCTCATGACAGGAAACGCTCCCTGCAACGACGCGTCAGCGCAGGCGTAAACCTCAGCAGCTGACGTTACCGGCAGCCTGTCCTTTGTCTCCGTGCTGGAAACGTTCATTAAAAAGCTTCACGCCCTTTCTTCATCATCGCTTTAACGATGACAGCCAGCTGCTCCGTGTAAAGCGGCGCGTCGCTGCCCCCGGTGTTGATTTGTGTACCTGCGCTTGTAAAGCAGCATATGGTGCGTGCTCACAAAATATTCAAACCTGCTTTGTTGGAGTCGGAGGCGACTGTGCATGCAGGGCAGGTGAGCTGACTGCGCGTTCAAAGACACATTTTACAGCCTTATCGCCACTTTTCAGACCAGGAAACTTGAGCATGTTTCTGTGCTGCATTCACAGCACAGCTGGACACACATGGCCGAGCACTGAGCAGGAGCCTTTCCCACACGTGGAAGCATCAGATAATTCGATGTACACTTTTCTCTCTGCACACATTTCATTTGGTGACTTCTTTGAAACCCGTAAATGAGAAACATCAGCTGCCTCTCCAGACAGCCTCTCATCCTACAGCTGAGCCTCACCTCCACCTTTGGACTCAACCTGCTGGTCAGCTTTCTGCTCTGCACCATCAGCACATGAAAGCGCTCTCCACCTGCTGCAGTCACAGAACCTGGTGGCGGGATTGTTGAGACATAAACCAGGAATACAGAGAAAACGCACCAAGCAGACGACCGCCTACGAGCAGCACTTTGGCAACAGTGGGAAGAAAAAAACTCCCTTTTAACAGGAAGAACCTCCGACAGGCTCGAGGAGGAGCTTTTAAAAACACTAGCTCGTTGTCGTTATGCATTTGCAGTTTTAAACGTAGCGCTCCTCGGGTAGCTGTTAGCCGGTGGACGCCATATGGAACGCTTTAATTGTTAAAACAGCTCACAGTAAATGTGTCCATCCCTCCTGCTCTGTTATTCCTGCAGAGGAGAAACTAAAGAGGCCTCCTGGGAGGCCCGGCAGTCATCTGCATTCATCAGGAGGGAGGAACCAAGAGGAAAGATGATTATTAACCCTTTAAGACCTACCATAGAACCAAGTCCGCCAGAGCTTATATTATATGTTTACATGCTGTGGAGCCATTTTTGGGAGCATTTCAAGTTGCTATACATCAATACAACCATTACAGCCCAGATTTTAATAATATGTCTGCATTAAGTGCATAGAAATTACATAAATTGCAAAAAAGTGCAATAAACTACAAAAAAATTGAAAATCGTTTTTGTTTTTTTAACATATATTTCTAGTTAGAGAAATTTCAGAGGCTTATCCCTCAAAACTGTAAATACAAAGAAGTTGCACAAAATAGTTTCCCACCACAGGAAATTTATTTTGAGTGTCTTCATGGTTTTATTTTTGAAATACACCAATTTTTATACACTGCAGGAAAAACGAAAATAAATATTATAATGCAAATTTGCAAAAAAGCAGCATATGCATCAAAATAAACTATTTCCAGCAGTGCAATATGAGTCCTAAGCATCCCAGAAACCACACAGAAAGTCATAAAGTCAAAGATAACTTTTAAAAACACCAGTATAGGCTCATGAGGCCCTGATGGTAAAAAACTACATTTCCATAAAATGACATCACTTCCGGTTTCGGGCAGGTCATGGAGGACATGCGATAGTTCGCGCTGATGGACGTAGGAAGTGTTACAAACAGCTGATCGGATCAGCAAAGCGTGTTTCTGGAATATTATGTTTTTGTTGCTGCAAGTGCTTTTTATGCAGTTTTTGCAAAGCTATATGTGGAAGGAAACTGTGACCGAGGACAAGCTGATGGCATAAGATGTAAGTACAACTCCTCCGGTTTCATATGCAAAAAAAATTATAGCGCTAGCTTACGTGGTTGCAGAGCTACCGGGATTTAAAAATAGTTACACAAAACAGAGCGTGCTGCTCTGACCGGCTTTAAAGGGTTAACGAGAGGAAGTGAGGATGGATCAAATTAAATCAGCGAGGAAAGAAGGAAAAGGTGGATATGAGAGGGCGTGAGGGCGGCAACGAAGGTGAAAATGACCTAACAATTTGGAAGTGCATTAAAGAAGAGGAAGAAGTGGCGTTAGTGATAATGATGGTGGATATTTTGCTCCCCTCTGTGGCTTTGATCCCTCTGGAGCAGACCTGCTCCTCTTTGATGGAGAGCACACGGGGACGGAGCGAGAGGAGGAAGAGGAGCGCTTTCCTTAAGATCACTGCTTGATCAGATCGCAGCGGAGAGAAAACCCACTTCCCCCTCAAACGGCAGTTTCATTTAAATAATTTAAAATCCCCACTGTGTTCAAATATCTTTGCACATTTATATTAACTGCTGACTGGGGAGAAAGGTTCATTATCCAAGCAAAATACGTCTTTTTTTTAAGGCTGGATATCTTAAACTGTTCGGGTCACTTCACAATCACAGCATATATAATATATATGATAATTAAAGCTCGCTGCCACTTTGAGAAGTTTCAAACTTCTTTTAACACATTAACATCTTTTACTCGTAGGCTGGTGCAGCAGAGCCACAGAGGGATGAAGCTGATGGGTCAAGTTTGTCAGGTCGAATATCTGGAGCCACGCTGACAACATCTGTCTGACTCGTGGATTCCACTTCTTAGATCTGATTTTAACAAAGTTAAAACTCTGAGAAGCTCTGGGGGAAAGCAGCTCGTCGCAGCAGGTTATTGAACTTCTACAAAAAGAGCAGAGTCAATAAACAAGAGATAACAGCAACACGACCCCAGGGCGTCAAACATTAAACCAACTAAGTGAGCGAGAGACGACACAGCGAGGAAGGAGCAGCGCCGCCTCACTGCTGCCTTTCTTTGGTTCTTCAGCATGACGTGAGAACCAGTCAGTCCAGTATGTGACTCATAATTACTCCCATCAACTTACTGATGGTCTCTGTGATGAGAGAGGAACTGTTAGTCTGGCAGAGGAGTAGGTGAGGGTGGTGCACCACAGACGGTGGGGGTGGGATTACATCAGCGATCTGCTCTGAGCTCCTCCTTTGCAGTGGTGATGGACAGGCTGACAGATGAGGTCAGGCAGCAGTGTCTGTGGATTGTGATGTTTGCAGACGACACTGTGAGCTGCTAGATTACGGAGCTGGTGGAGGAGAGCCTGGAGAGGTGGAGGTGTGCTCCAGAGAGGCAGAATAAGAGTCAGAAAGAATACGTGTGAGAAAGAGGGAGACAGGTGGACATGGACGGAGCAGAGGCAGTGAAGGTGGAGGAGTTTAACCCTTTAAAGGCGGTCAGAGCAGCACGCTCCATTTTGCTTAATTACTTTTAAATCCCTGTAGCTCTGCAACCACGTAAGCTAGCGCAATAATTTTTTTGCATATGAAACCGGAGGAGTTGTACTTACATCTTATGCCATCAGCTTGTCCTCGGTCACAGTTTCCTTCCACATATAGCTTTGCAAAAACTGCATAAAAAGCACTTGCAGCAACAAAAACATAATATTCCAGAAACACGCTTTGCTGATCCGATCAGCTGTTCGTAACACTTCCTACGTCCATCAGTGTGAACTTTCGCATGTCCACCATGACCTGCCCGAAACCGGAAGTGACGTCATTTTTGCAGAAATGTAGTTTTTTCCCATCAGGGCCTCATGAGCCTATACTGGTGTTTTTAAAAGTTATGTTTGACTTTATGACTTTCTGTGTGGTTTCTGGGATGCTTAGGACTCATATTGCACTGCTGGAAATAGTTTATTTTGATGCATATGCTGCTTTTTTGCAAATTTGCATTATAATATTTATTTTCGTTTTTCCTGCAGTGTATAAAAATTGGTGTATTTCAAAAATAAATCTATGAAGACACTCAAAATAAATTTCCTGTGGTGGGAAACTATTTTGTGCAACTTTTTTGTATTTACAGTTTTGAGGGATAAGCCTCTTAAATTTCTCTAACTAGAAATATATGTTAAAAAACAAAAACGATTTTCAATTTTTTTGTAGTTTATTGCACTTTTTTGCAATTTATGTAATTACTATGCACTTAATGCAGACATATTATTAAAATTTAGGCTGTAATGTTGTATTGATGTATATCAACTTGAAATGCTCCCAAAAATGGCT
Source organism: Neolamprologus brichardi (assembly GCF_056152115.1). Taxonomy (NCBI): domain Eukaryota; kingdom Metazoa; phylum Chordata; class Actinopteri; order Cichliformes; family Cichlidae; genus Neolamprologus; species Neolamprologus brichardi. Next base: position 26,441,403 of record NC_142111.1, on the reverse strand, counting down.
CCACAGCATGTAAACATATAATATAAGCTCTGGCGGACTTGGTTCTATGGTAGTCTTAAAGGGTTAAGGGTCCAGGACGTGCAGAGGAGGAGGAGCTTTCTGATTGGTCGCCCCTCCCTGAGCCTGGTTCTGTGGGAGTTTTCTTCCTGTTTAAAGGGGGCGTTTCCTTCCCACTGTGTCGGGGTCATCTCATATCCACGTGAAGTGTTTGTGTGGTTCGTGTTTAAGACTGTGGTCGGTTTTGAATGCTTATTTTTGTTTCTCTTGTTTAAATGCGCCACACTGCAGCTTTCAGATAGCAGACGATCAGAGTCGGCGCACTGACCCCTCCCTCTGTTTGCAGCAACAGTGAGACTGTGGCCTACCAGAGGACAACAAAGCTAGAGGATCAAAGAAGACATAGAAACGTATTGTTTCAGTTCTGGTTTGGTTTTAGAAGATATTTGTTGTTGGATCGTCTCAGCACGTCTCATCCTGGTAAAGCCTACCCAGCAGCAGAGTTCAGGCCTCTAGTCTCTCTACTCTGAGGCTGCCGGACATCTTCCTCTCCTCTGGGACTTTTGTGTCTCTTTATTCCACCTGAGAGCTCAGCCCGGTCAGGGCGCTATCGCTATTCTGCCATTCATGTCTGCAGAAGGAGATTAGAGGCACTTTCAGCTGTCGATGCTGCTGCTTTGTCACCGGCTGTAACTTCCCCCAAGGGAGCGGGAGCCCTGCGGGGACTCCTTTCACCAAATACAGAATTATTAGCCTCAGACGTCCGTCCTCACATGTCAGAGGCAACCTGTGCTTACAAAGGATGGACGAGAGCTTTCACCCTCTGCCAGGCTGAAGAGTCGCTTAAAGAAATGGAAAACAGATGTGGGGAGTGACGGTTCTCACAGAGGCTTCTTTGCTGTTACTGATCTTTTAAGGAAGAATGTCGGCGTATGTGTGTCTGCCTCCATCACTTTTCAGCATAGCTATAAAAGTTCATGTGAAAAGGTTTGCAGTGGGATATCAAGCAGTAATCTGTGCTACTTAAAAAAAACCACATGCAGTTTCTCTGATGCCCACTTGAGGCTCCACACCTGTGTTCAACCTCACAGCAGAAATAATCGACGTAGCCCAAACCTGCTAATGCTGATGAATAAGTCTGTAACTCCTCTACTTAAACTGTTGTTTCCTCACCAGAAGTCAGGTTGAATTAGGTCGCACTGGTAATGTTGCCACTATAATGCTAATGGCTAATCATTAGCTTTATTAAATAGTATTGATGTGTAAAAACGATTGTCGGGAACAAAGTGCTAACAAACGGTTAGGTTTAAGTTGTCATCTGTTATAATCCAAACTCTAGCTCTGCGTTTTTATAGTATTTAATTTAATTTCTACAAAGTTTTAGCAATCGGGGAAGAAAGAAATTCAATTCAACGCCAAATCACAACAATTACCCTACAATAATACATACAGAGAAAAACCCAACAATCATATGACCCCCTATGAGCAGCACTTTGGCGACAGTGGGAAGGAAAAACTCCCTTTTAACAGGAAGAAACCTCCAGCAGAACCAGGCTCAGGGAGGGGCGGGGCCATCTGCTGTGATTGGTTGGGGTGAGAGAAGGAAGACAATTATTGTAATTTGCATTTATCCAAAAACATCCTTTTATAGGTCTCGTCCAGAATGGCCTAGGTTAGTGTTACATGGTTAAACTCAACCAAATTAGTACTTTTTTCCTTTTTGTTATTCTTATTGTAGAGAAAACTGTGGAGTGAACAAAGTACAACAACGTGTAAATACGTTGGACTCTCCTTCCCTTTGAAATGGTTGTTTCAACTTTGGAAAGTCAAAGTTCAGCTTCAGAGTCCGTCTGCTATGAGTCACCAACTGAATCTGGTCCAGTCTGCAATCTGTTTGTGAATCAACTGTGAAAAAGAGAACTGCAAGTCTTTTATTATCAGATTACCTTTAACTACTCTGCTACAGCATGGAGTTTGTACTACAGAACCTCAGAGACCTGAATTTGAAATCGCTCCACTGATGGTGACGTAGTTGGTTTTAAACCGCCGCAGATCCATCGGAGAGTCTCACAGTGATTGTTGGCAGACAGGTTTTCCCAAAGGTGACCTGTGGGTGAACAGCTGTTACAACTATTTGCAGTTGGTCACCAGATGTGAAAAAATCAGTGCATCACCAGTAACCACCAAACTTCCCATAGACTATGTGCACGTTAGCATATGCTACTTCCGGTGCAGAAACTCCTGTGGGGAGCTTTGTTGCCGGTGTCCTATTCGCGCTTTGTTTCGGTCCAAAACAAGTTAAGCAAATGAATGAATCAAGCGGTGATTTACATTTCTATAGATGTCTCGGGCATTTACCCAATATATCTGTAAATGATGTTCATCGACTTGTCGATATTTTTCCCCGCGCCTCAGAGCAAAAGAGAAAATGATTCAAATGTTATATTTCTCAGCTGTCCCTCGTTTATCGCGGGTGTTATGTTCTAAAAATAACCAGCGAGGTGAAATCAAGTAGCCAATTTTATTTTTTGTCGGTGCAAAACGTTTCGTGGACATCGTGGACATACAGCACTGCACTTCAGAGTCACACTGCTAGCATCGATGCAGCGATTCTGTACAGGAGAGACGGAGGAGATCGTCTGCAGCGATCAGGACGCAGGACACAATGTGATGTAAAAATAAGGATGCAAACTTGCACTAAAAAATCTGCGAAACAGCGAGGTGAAAGGTGAACCGCGTTATAGCGAGGGACCGCTGTAATTTTGAAGCTAAGTCACAACATACCCTTCGTAAATACTAATGTATAGAAACAGGAAGTTAGCATTTTCTTATGCACAGGATCTATTCTAAAAAGATTGCTGTCCTGTTTTTGTTCCTTGGAAAAGTGATTTTTCACAGGACAAACAGATGAAGTTGTATCGAAAAAGCCTATAAAAGTTAGAAATGCAGCTCATTTATACGTGTAGACACCCTGTGTTTGGACGAAATCAGAGATTCATGAGAGGAGGAGGAGGAGGGACTATTGAAAGAGGGGGGAAGAAGATGAAAAGAGCAACAAGGACAACGTGAAATAAGCTGTAATGTGAGAAGAGACGAGTCAATGGAAAAGTGTGTATTGTGCATGTGAGTGGGAGTCATAACTTCCTTTGAAATATTCATGCTTGTTGGCCGAGGTGCGAACATCTCGCTGTGACATCAAACAGCCGCCGCCAAAAGCTTATTCTTCTGCGAGCGCGTGCTTAGTCACGGTCCCAAAGAACGCGCGTTTTATACTTACTCCAACCTTTCCTCCATCACCAGCCGGCGCACAATGGTCCGATCCTCCATGAATAGTGCGTGACATTGTGTCCGTAACCTTTGGAAAGGTGCCGACAGGAATTCAGAGGAGGAAGCAAAAGATGAATCCGCTGCTCTTTCTCGAACAGCAGGACTTCTTCCTTCAATAACCTCCTTCTGCACCGTCCAATAAAAGGTGGGTATGTCTTCAAGGTAATTATTTCTCTCTCGGTCTCTGAAATTGGGCTTCAGATAAGTTTGGTGCGCGTCTTCGTGCGCGTCTTCGTGCGCGTCTCCACTCGCGCCGTCTCCCACCTTGATTTCACGCCACAGAAGAAAACAACAAAGATAATTTTGTGGGTTGTTTTTCCATCGCCGGCTTTTTCAGACTGCAATTTCATAAAAGTTTTTCACAGGAATTCAGAAAGTAAAACTCATCCAGCTGTGTTCAGTGGAGCGTGGTGGAGAGGCAGAATCACACAGACGCCGTCCATGTTTGTAAATGAAGCAGCTGGGCCGAGCGCCGCCTGATTACCTCAACGTCAAACTGTGTGCACAAGTCAAGTTGAAAGTAAAATGACTCCAAAACCAGTTTATTATAGTAATATCACTCAGTCAGTGTTTTAAAGTACTGAAACTTTGTATTTTTGCTTCTGTGCTGTAATTTGCTTTGAAAAAAACAAATATTATTAAAGTGAAATTTTGGCGACTCGTGTAGAAAACTTAAAAAATGTAACATTTTCAACTAAAGTGACGCATTAACTGGACTAAGAGCCATTTTCTATACAACACCCTCCAGGTACTACATCAACCCAGCATAATTTAAATATACAGCTGGCTCTGCAGTCACCTTTACTACAGCCTCCGTCAGTGGACGGTTGTGGGTCTGTGGTGTCTGGTTTAATCACTGAACGGCTGCTCTGTTGGGTCATTATCTGTTTGCACTGTGGAAAGTATAACCCACTGGTCTCACTTTGCTTCTATGAGTCCCATCATCTGTACAACACCAGTGACCAGTTCCACCTCCAGCCTGTCTGACAGATGATGTGGGGCGCCTCAGATCCTCATCTGAATCTTTAGTCGTCTCTTTGATCTGGTGGCCTGATGCACCTTCCTCCCTGAGAGAGTTCTCGACTTGGTTTGATTTTGTTGTTTCTTCAAGAAATCGTTTTTTCTGTCCACGCTCCTTAGAAATCATTGAATGCAGGTGTGCTGACCCGGGGTGAGATCTAAACCTGCAGGACACCGGCCCTCGAGCCCTGGAGATCCTCCACTGTAGTGCTGTTCTGGGGTCTTTCAGGCCTTTGTGTCTCAGTTGTTGTGAAAACACTTAAAATAAATATCTTATCATTATGTTTTATTAATTCAATTCAATTCAATTTTATTCATATAGCGCCAAATCACAAAAGTCGCCTCAAGGTGCTTCATAGATACAGAGAAAAACCCAACAATCATATGACCCCCTATGAGCAGCACTTTGGCGACAGTGGGAAGGAAAAACTCCCTTTTAACAGGAAGAAACCTCCAGCAGAACCAGGCTCAGGGAGGGGCGGGGCCATCTGCTGTGATTGGTTGGGGTGAGAGAAGGAAGACAGGATAAAGACATGCTGTGAAAGAGAGACAGAGATTAATAACAGATACGATTCAATACAGAGAGGTCTATTAACACATAGTGAGTGAGAAAGGTGACTGGAAAGGAAAAACGCAATGCATCATGGGAATCCCCCGGCAGCCTACGTCTATTGCAGCATAACTAAGGGAGGATTCAGGGTCACCTGGTCCAGCCCTAACTATATGCTTAATTAATTGATTCACAACTATACTGTATTCTTGTGAATAACAGCCTCACCAGCCGCTCCTACCTCAGTGAATAACTCATTACTGTTACTAACTGAATGTCTTTAGGTTGTTTTTGGAGATTGGTGATCAGATTTTTAACCAGCATTTAATTTTTCAGCCTCACATCTGTGAGCTCATCCAGTCTTGTTTCTTTGTTGATAAGAAAAACTCAAAACCTTTGCTGTCCGCAAAGAACTTTGAACACTTTTCTCTAGCGTACGTGAAGACGTAAGCTAGTCTCCTTATCTAATGTGTCGATGGTCCACCGTACGGCAGGAACTAGCCTGAAAAGGTGGTTCTGTTCCTGTCTGCTGCAGTCTGCATGCCAAAGTATCCTTGGGCAAGGCACTGAGCACAGAGCTGCTGAATGCAGTTGGACAGAAAACAGTGAAACAGACAAAATCACAGCGCAACATAAAAACAAGTCAAGTTTTCCTTAATGCTTCGACCTGATTTCTGTTTGTAGTTCACAGCAAATGTTGGCACTGAAGTATGTGTGAAATGACACTAATGATTCTATTCAAAGCAAAAAATGAAGAACTGCCAGGAAATATTCAGAGTTTGTTTTTTTGAAAGAAGAAGTTATAATTTAAGGGTTTTTTGTAACTTTGTAACTAAGATTCGTACTACAAGAAAAAGCTTTTGTGTTTCTGTGCTTGGAGAGAAACTGGAACAGTTTGAAGCAACATCCAAACATGAAACAGTTCAAAAAGAGTTATAAAAATATGATCTTCTCAAACTATAAATAAAGGGAAAATAATGAAATTAAGTGAATGTCACTATTTAAAAATTAAATGATGTGATATTATATTCTATCAGAAATCTGTTCCCCACACTCCCTAGCAGATCGTTACATGGAGAAACCTTTGGAATACAAGCGTGCTGATCCACACAGATGAGCACAGACGTGGACTACACCTTTCTTGGCCGCTGCCTCAAAGCACATTGTGCGCTGTCTATCTTGCGTGCTGCACAATATCATTTAATATTCAGTATCTACTGTTATCTGCTGCTAGCTAGTTTATTGTGATGGTGCTGTTTTTATTATGTTGATCTTTTTTTGTTTGTTTTCTCTTCTGTTTTTTTTCTCCATACAGGTGATCCAGGTGTTTGTTTTTCTTTCTTTCTTCCCCCCTTTCTCACCGTCTCTTCTCCCCTCTGGTTTTCTTTCTCTCCCTCTCTTTCTTTCATTCTTTCTCCCTGTCCTATCCCCCAGTCATGTCTGTCCCGTTTGTAGCAACCGAAAATAAAATAAACACATAATTATAATAAAGGTCAATCAAATGGACCAATAAGGCCATGATGATCCTCTTGGTAAAATAAATCCACTTGGCATCTTTCTTGACCTTAAGACAACAATTCTGATGCTAAAGATCCAAACGGGACACAAAATAAAAATAAAAAGAAATCTGTTCACTATTTTTATTACCGGTTATATCAGTAAGGAAGCAACTAAATATTAACTTATAGCAAAGGGGTGGGATTAAATAAGATGTACTTCTTCACACTTCCTTTCAACTTGTAAATGAATCAGTACAGTAGCGATATTGAAATGTTTTGACTTTTCTATATATTTTTCTCTCTCTTATTTTCTAAGTGTACCTGCATGTTGTTTACATGTTTGAAATAAATAAATTAACAAATACTAGAACTTCCTGACTGCGTTTATGCTGAGACGTGTGTCAAGAGAACACGGAGCAGCGTGACTGTTCAGGATGTGCCAGCTGCTCTGACCTGGGGCAAACCGATGAATGCAGCCGTTGCACACTTTCATTGGTTAACACGCTCCTTGCTCCGAGAGTGTTGCAGCGCAGCAGACGATCGCTGATGCAGAACCGACGTCGGCAAAGATTCACTAAATCTTTCCCACCAAGAGTCATTTCCAGCTCCTTATAGAAAGATTTACAAAAACAGGCAGCATTGTTTTTAACTGCGGGGGCTCCTGTAATGTCGTTTTCACTGCTGCACTTTATTGAATTGATTCCTTGCAAAGTATCCTATTTGTGATTATTACAGCATTGCATCCGTGTGGGAGCGATAGTCACTGGACCAAGAAATCGACTCCACTTGAGCTGGCGGCCTCTTCCTTTGTCGGGTCCGGTACTGTCCGGATCGATAGAGCACTCTGCGCTGTAATTTTTTTTAAGTGCTTCCCATTTTCACTCTGTGCCTCGACTCTTTCAGGGGTTACTTTCTGAGCTGAGAAAGCTTTACGCGCCTGACATATTTCTCAAAATTAAATGTCTCCTTGGTAATTCTTCTAAGAATCGCAGTGATTGATTAAACCTGCAGATCATTTATTAAAACTGCTGATGTGCACTGTCCTCCACAGTTTTTCTTTCAGGCAGACTTCCCCAAAACTCTAGAGCAATACACTCTGTCAGCTCCCTCCGAAATCCTTAAAAATCAATCTATAAGTCGGTTTATGGCCCGTCAGAACTCGTCTGTGAGACGTGTCCGACCACGCAGGAAATCAAAAGGGTTTAAAGTTGTTTCGAACAGCCTCGCTTGAAGATGGAGTGGAAATCCGTCCGTCATTGAGAGCGGGGAGCCGTGATATTGTTCAAACGTGATTTTCAGACACTCATAGCGTTGTTCACACGAAGAGTTGAGCTCTGTTCTTTGCACAGCTCACCGGTCGCAGATTGAAGAGTGTCGGGGGGCGAGTCTACTTCCTGGCCGAGGTTTTATGCTGACCTTTCTGTCTGCTCTTTGAAATGACATTAAATATCCTTGATGTCACTCGGCCCTCCTCCCCGCCTGATACCATCAGGCCGGAGTGTTGAAACTGGAAATTGAAACCTGCAGTAAAGCTCCAGCTCCCAGCAGCTCCGCCGGCGAGGCTGCAGGGTGTGCAGACTCGATGTCACGGAGCGAACGATTCAATTATCTGATATTATTATCGGTGCCGACGCCCGTATCTGACTTCAGAGTCGGACGCTGGGAGTTTTCTGCCTGTATTCAGACTGACTGAAGGTGTGACGCCGCGTGTGAGCGTGTGAGTGTGAGTTAATCTGGAATGTGCTGAGGTGGTTGGATGGATATATCAGCTGCTGTTGAGACATTTATATCAAAAGGTATTTTCAGCCTTTTTTTGCTGTTTTCTTTTGCTAATTTAGATTGTTGTTTTTTTTTTTAATCTGGCCAATTTGAAATCATAGAAATGAACCCTGCAGATAATGAACTGCTTCTTGAGTTCTTGTGTTCATTCATTTTATCTGCGCTGACTTTAAGATAAAATAATTAGGAGGCAAAAGCAGAAGCTCGGGCTCGGGTGGTGTCACCGCACTGGCTCGTAATTGGTTATTTACAAGTGCTGATGGTATTAGTTTATTTTTCACGCTCCGCTTTGGTGCTTTGTACGGAGACCCGCAGGCGACATGGGAGGGAAAAAAATTAAGATGGACTTTTGGGAGATCTCGCAAAAACTTTTGGGAGATCTCGCAAAAGTTTTAGCCGCATTCTTCGGAGGCCGCCAGCTCGAAGCCGACCGGGAGGTCGAGGCACGATGTGCCGGGAAAGCAGTGTTCCTCCCGGCTGTAGTAGGTCTCGACCTCCCGTTAGCTTCGAGCTAGTGGGTGTCAGATCTCCGAAAACGTCGGAGCACTTTTGCAAATATGTGATGTCTTGTAAACAGAGCAGGTATCTGACGTTTACACAACTACATTCACGCCTCAAAATATCTTAAAAGTGTATTTTGTGACCCAGAAAGAGGAATATTACAACTAAGTAGCTGCCGCCATTGTTGGAATTCAACTTTTGCGAGATCCCGAGTTAGTTTGGCGAGATCTCGCAAAAGTCCGTCTTAATTTTATTTTCTCCCATGTCCCCTGCGGGGCTCCGTAGTTTTGGTCCGGTCACTGCTGTACTGTAATGTTAACTTAACTTTAACTCCAATCTAACATTTTCTTCCATTTGAGTTCAGTTTATTCCTTTTGATCAACTTGAGCTATTTTGAATATGAAGCACCTGCTTTTTAAAAGTTACAATACGTATAATTGAAACTGGACACACAGGTCTGTGTTCTCAGTGAGTGACATCAAGAATCTGTAGAAGATTCATTTTCTGTGCTAAATTTCTACCAATGAGCTAAAAATATGAATGCATGTAAATAAACCAGCTGGTTATCTGTAGCTGCGGCACTTCGGACTATCCTGTTCATGCAGTGCTGTGGAAACACGTTGGGGTTCTAGTGTGATCGCTGCACAAGCCGAGCTCCACGAACATGTTGTTGGATAGGTTTGGTGTCGTGGAACCTGAATGACCTCAAACCCATCAAACATCTCTGAGATGAAGCATCAGTGTCTGACCACAAATGCTCCTCTGGATGAACAGCAACATTTCCCACAGACTCCAAAATCCTGTAGGAAGCCTTCGCAGAAGATAGTCATAGCTCCGAGTCCATATTAATGCAATGATAAAAGCTCCTGTAGGTGTCAGAGTCAATTAAAGGAATGAATGAAACCCTTTAAACACCTGTGTGCTTTGGTGGTTTAACACCTGCTGCTTCCTGTTTAGGAGAAAACTCCAGAGGGAAGCTTTTAATTTGAAGTTCAGGATTAAATGTCAATCAGTCTTTGTCATGGTTGGTGCGTTGCTCTTGGTTAGAAACGTCCGTGATTCAAGTTCCTGTTGCTTTGACTGCAGCTCTTTCTTCCTCTTCTGTGTTCAAACCGTCAGCTTCAGCCCAGAGGGGGTTTCGTTGGGCTGCGCTCTCTACGGTGTCCTGTGGTTTTCAGGGGTCCGCAGCTTCCCTCGCACCTTTGTCTTTATTTTCTCACCTGGAACAAACACGCAGCTCTCAGGTGACCACAAAGTCTGAACATGGAGCTTGTTTCTGCTCCTCTCTTTCCTCTCTGGGCACCTTCCTTCCAGCTCTCTAAATTGCATGCCAGCTCTGCCATTCAGCAGAGGAGGCATGCAATCATTTGTTGTTATTCTCTGCTGGAAATTGCCTCCATGTTGATTTCAGAATAGCTCTCTCACAGCACTCTTTCCCTCTGGGATGTAGTGGACGTGAAAACGACCCGTCGCTGACTTGGAGTCCCGCTCGAGTGCCAGCTATCTGTATGCACGCCCTCCGTTGCACACGTTAATTACATGTTTGGTTCTGGTGATTTGTTTCAAGTCATCACGGCGATCGATTGTGTCTGACTTACTCGAGCTCGCGGTTCTACCTTTATGACCGTCGCCTTCAGTGTTCTCAGTCGTTTGACTTCTTCGGGAGATCAGTCCTTCATCACTAGATGTGAGCTTGAAAATGGCACACTCCTCTTTGAGGCCATTTGACATCGAGACCCGGCTCCTCTAATATCCTCCAATCACACGGCGTCGGGGTGCTTACCTTCAGTAGTGACGCTGACCTGAAACACCTAAACATCTCCCTTAGCTGAGACACATTCACTCACTTTTTCTTCAACACGTGTCGTTTATCGAACCCTTGTGGAGATCCACAAATTCTTTTATTGCTGCCATATAACGTGCATCATTATAACTGCATTAATAACATTCTTTACAGCATTATTCCATTTAATAATATTTCTCACAGTGTTGATATTGCATTAAAGTTGTTTATTGAGGATGTTTAGTTAAGGATCCTTCTATTATGTTAGCTTTTATTACAGGTACAGCCAGAAGTATTTTATACACATTGCATTTGTGCTTATTCAGAGTTGATGTTCGGTCCATTAAAGGTCTTAAGCTTCACTGGCGTGACTTACGGAGCCCCGCAGGGGACATGGGAGAAAAAAAAATTAAGACTGACTTTTGCGAGATCTTGCAAAACAAACTCGGGATCTCGCAAAACTTTTGTGAGCTCTCGCAAAAGTTTTAGCCACATTCTTCGGACGCCGGCTCGAAGCCGACCGGGAGGTCGAGGCACGATGTGCTGGGAAAGCGGTGTTCCTCCCGGCTGTAGTAAGTCTCGACCTCCCGTTGTCTCGTTAGCTTCGAGCTAACGGGAAGAATGCGGCTAAAACTTTTGCGAGTTTGTTTTGCGAGATCTCGAAAAAGTCCATCTTAATTTTTTTTTCTCCCATGTCCCCTGCGGGGCTCCGTAGTGACTGTCCAGGTGATACATGCTGAGGGAAGATGAGAACATACAAGGTTGACTGCATGCATGCTTACAATACATATAACACATATAATCTAGGAGTATGTCGGCCATTAACTGTGACTAACGTCTTTAACCTATTTTAACCTGTAATTGACGCCATGGGGGGGCGTGTACCCCACTGCTTTATAAGTGTTCTCCATATGTATTTTTGTCAGAAGACATATGCTGATGTTTTAATAAACTCACCGTTTGATTGCACTTTTCTGGGCCTCCGTGGTTTGTGACACTGCTCTACATCGATTGATTTCGCGACACCCTAGATCAGTGGTTGGAGGTACCGAACCCCACCAGTTTCATATGCGCATTCACTGAACCCCTCTTTAGTGAAAAATAAAATATGATATTTTATAAACATAGATATGTTTTTTATTGGTGCACAAAATGAGCCGTGCATGTCACGGTGGAGGCTCTGCCGAACCCCTGAGACCGACTCACCGAACCCCTAGGGTTCGATCGAACCCAGGTTAAGAACCACTGCCCTAGATACTCATTATTCCTGCACATTTACTCATGTCCAGCCTTAACTGCTCAGCCTAAATAACCTGGACTTAGATCAAGTTTAAAATGATAGATCTCGAAGAACCTGATAGTTAGACATCTGAAACCCCTCAGGGCACCTGTCCAGTGCAGAGACTAGAAGACTTGATCACCTTAATCCTGTGATAAATCCGATCTTAAGAGTTCAGTTCAGTTAGAGTAGGTCTGAACTCCACAGTTGAGACGTTGCAGTTACCTTCAGCCTCACGCTGGGATGAGTTTAGTTAGTACCTCCTCTGGGGAGCTCTTACTCCTGCAGAGAACGCTCCTGCGCGTGGGACGTGCTTAAAGACAGAGGCCACACAGAAGTGTTTAAGGTTGGCTCAGGTTCAGGAAACCTGCGTACACGAGCGAGCGGGAACAACAGACTCTTACTCACAGGTCGGGTTCGTGTTCACACAGAGAGAGAAAATCTCATTGTTGGTTCTCAGAATGGACCGCAGCGCCTCTATCCTCTGTTGCCATGGTTACGGCAAGCATCACCACAGTGACCTTAATCACATTCCTGGTGAAGTGAATGAAAATCCTCTCTGCCTCTTCTCTACCTTCCCTTTTCCCTGTGGCCGTCCTCTGCTCGTCCTGTTCTCCATCACAGCTTCCCTCCTGCTCGTTATTCCCTCTTTTCTTTTCTTCTCCATCATTTCCACACAAGCCTTCACCGTGAAGCTCGCACAGCAGCCCTCTATTGACTCTTTCACGTATTTTAATCTGTCTGCTTTTTAATGGAATAAATATTTAGATGCATTTCCAAACAAAGAGAGACAAAGCTGCTCCAGCTCTTCACCACCACCCTCACGTTCATCATAACTGCCTTTAATTCAGTTACATGGAAGAGCCGTGCTCAGGCACAGGTGACAGTCGCGCTGCGTACCTGCTACCTGAACTACACCTTCATCGCCACTCTTCATTTGTGGAGACCCGTACTTCCTGTTAAACGGCAGTGTCTGAGTTAGACTGCAAAGTGAAATACAGAAGCTTTCGGCCTGCCGATGCCAATTGGAGCTGCGACCTGATTATTTGTTCTGTCGGTGTTTTGTGTGAGATGCAGCAGGCCGCGACCTCCTGCAGGCTGCGAGGTGGAGAGGCTAAAAGACATGAAGACGGGGAAAAGAGTCAGACATGAAGGAGGGACGAGAGAGAGAAATGGGGCCGTCACAAAGAGCACTTATTAAAATAGACTGAAAATTACTAGTGTGATTTATAATCATGTAACTTTGTTCTGAGTGATCCAGCCAACGGTCCTCAGTACGGGTAATTATATCTGACAAGCTGTGACACACACACACACACACACACAGAGTGGGGGGATAATTGGGTTTTCAAGCCGGCTCTTTATTCCCGGCCTCAGCTGGCAGAGTTCATCTATCACACTGAGAAGTTGTGTGAGACTGAGAGGAGGATAATGTGTCGGCCCGACTCTCCAGCAGGAAGGGAGGGTGGGGGGCGAGTCGGGGCTAAAGGTGCAGCAAGCAACATTTACTCCATCATATCGTCAGGTTAGGGCGCCGTTATTACGTTAAGATTCTGGATTCTGAGAAGATTAAAAAGGCATATTTTTGAATGAAGCGTGTGCTTTCGTCACTAATCCGGTCGTTAAGTCTGACGTCACTAGCCGTGTCTGGGCCTAAACTCGCTGCAGGTCCATATATCAAACGATCACTATGGCATCACTGAGAGTTGAAAAACTGTCTAAAGTCTTTCATCTTTAATAAAATCAGCGTTCTGCTCTACCAGGTGTAACAACTGAGTTTAACATCCAGACATCCATGAAAACGGAATTTATGACATTTAACGGAGTTAGAAGTTAGCAGGAAGTTAGCTCGCTAGCTAGCTAGCTTCTATCTAAATACAATATAGCATGTCCTGACTGCGGGGTTTTGGAAACAAATTCAAACGTACAGCTCTGTTATCACTTCCAACATAAATGAAGACAGAAAACTAAACAGCAGTGACGTTTGTAGGGTTACTGAAGTTTGGCTAGCTGGTATATAATGATGTGCTACGTGACCGCTAGCGACACAGCTATGTTAGCATAGCATAAACAAGCTAACTTTTTTTCCACTGGATAAAAGTTAACGTGAGTGTTCTCGGTGGTCAGGAACAAATGTAATCGCATGGCAGGATGCTGTAAAAGGACCAAACTTCAGCCAGGAGAACAACTGAGATAATCCATCCACAATACGAGGTTAGTCATTCATATACTGCTGCATGGGCTGGGCTGTAGCTACATCCTAAGGTTTTAAAAACTGAGCTTAAATAAATGATTAGCGGTAATAAAAGCCGAGGGAGGTCAACAGTGATCACTGACTGTTTTAGGAGCTTTTTGAGATTAAATAGAAGAAAATACAAAACATTAAACATGTTAACAACACAAAAGCATATTAAACGCAGACTACTTTAGGCCCGGAAGTAGGATTCGTCACGTCATCACTTAACGACCGGATAGCCAGAGTTTGCTCACTGACTCTGCTCATGAATGTTCACGTCAGCGAGAAAATCATTTTGGATTTATAAGATCCTGATCCGGTTGAAAGGTGCTTTTTAAATAAATACATTCAAATTCAAAAGTCGCAACATGAAATTTTGGAGTCGCAGTCACGAGTGGTTTCTTAGCGGTTCCCATCATCATGTACGGCAGATCTCCAGGGCAGCACAGACATGGATGGATGTGTGATGTCACAGAGAGAAGGTATCAACATGGTCATCTGACCACAAAGCTCGTGAGCAAAGAAACTACAGCCAGCTGCTGCTGAAACCTTCTGTGTGTCAGAGACAGCCAATCAGAGAAAAGTGAGGCATTAAAAAGGGGAGGAGCTAAAATGGCTTGTTTCACACCGGTGTGAGATGGATGAGGATTATTTTGAACTGTGAATCATGCAAAGCTGAAGATGATCAGGATGTTGGACACAGCATCTGACGTCACCTGACCTGTTTCGCACCTGTCTACAGGTGGAGCAGCGCAGCCTCCACCATCCTCAAACCAGAGTCTGACGATCAAGGCCTCACAACATGACCTTTGACCTGCTATGTGTGGTTAAATCTTCAATCCTCAGCTGCTCTGAGATTTTAAGGGACAAAAATTTCTCCGAATAACAACAACAGAAGTTCTTTTCCTCGTCGGCGCTCTCTGCGACGGCAGACGGAGAAGCCTCCGTGCCGCATCGATCAGGTTGGAGGGCAGGAGGCAGCTCCTCGTGGAAACACTGACCGCATGCCAATAAACCTCATAATTGGCTCTGCTAATTGAGAGTGAAATGTTTTCACAGGCAGGGTCTGTAATTGCTCTGAGGCCCGGCGTGCGGCTGCAGCTGCTGTTTGGGGATTCAGACGGCTGCCGAGTCACGAACAAAAGCAGCAGCAGCCGGCCTCGTTAACGCCGGAGCTCCTCTTCTGCAAAGTGGGAGGCTCCCTGATGTTTCACAATTAACTGAGTCGATCAAAGAAATGACTCTGGCTGTTGGTTTAGTGGAGCAGACGCTGACTGAGAGCTTCTGTTTGCAGAACTCGGCTGATTTCTGTCATCGGCATCGATGACGTCAAGTCCAACGTGCTCCTTATCCGTGGAATAATCCCCAATCCTCTCAGGCAGTTGGAGCACCACGAGGGCAGGAGCATCGTTTCCATGTATTCACTGCAGCTGGTATCTCCTTAAACCAAAACGGTAAAGAGGGATAAAAATAATAAAAGCAGTTCAGCAAAGGTTGCACGACTTCACCATAAAAACATGGTGGGACTGTGAGACGTGTCTGAAAGCTCAGATGTAGATCAGAGTCCATCAGTGTCATGAAAAGAACTCAGTCAGCCTCAGTTTCACTCGTTTCTCTCTTTCCTCAGCTTGACTTTCTTCTTCATGCCTTCCTCTGCCTCCTCTCCTCCTCACCCCACTGTCCCTGCATTGCATCACCCATTCCCTCCCCCCTCCCTCCCCAGGAGCCCATAGTTCCTCTCTGACTCCCTCTAATTGACAGCAGTGCATTAAAAAGCCACCTGAGTTGCATCCAGTGCGATATGACCAAAATCTCATATCCCGATCGTCCCAACAACGATATTTATCACACAAATGTTACATTTTCTGTAAATTCTGTGGCTCTCGGGCAGCTCGACTTGATGTCGAGTGTTTTGAGCGATGCATGAAGCTGTACATTTGGAGACATAAGTTGAAACGGTCACAATTTTCTTTGTATTTATTACACGTCGTGCTGCGGGGAAAAGCCTGCTCTAACGTTGGTGTCTAAGGTTTATTTGGACTCTTTTTATCTTCTCGTCCAGAAACACTACAGACTATTTCACGTGATTCAGTTTATTTTGAAAACTCTCAACAGGATCTTCAGCTTTGTTGTGAAAGGTCTATGTGGAAAATAAACAAGCGGACGGCGGGGCCACACGATGGTTTTGCCGTTTTGTTGCTAACGAGAAGTTGAGAGCAGCGAGTAACGAAACAAACGACAGCGTAAAATGAAACATGTTTTCATATCGTCATCATAAATATATCGTGATATCCAACAGCCCTAGTTTGGTCCATATGACCTGACAACATCACACAGCTGCTGATTGGTTGGCTGCACATCCCAAAGGTGCTCTGGTGCAGTGAGTTCACTGTCATGTGCGAGGAAGCCGGCTGACGTCGGCTGTCCTGGCCGATATAAAGCACATGGATATATTTCTCTACATTTGAGCTTTTTTGATGAGCTGACATAAAAATAACTCTTTGAGGAACTGTGTGAACAAACCTCGACACGATCCCACACCACTGAAATGCTTCGTGTTTACTTTACTCGCTGCTCTCGACTTCTCATCAGGAGGCCACGAGTCGCTCTTACTGAAGGACGTCCACCTCCACTCTGATTCTTAACCCACCTGTGAGCTCTGCAGCATCAGTGCTGACAGGCGATGCCGACCCCCCGGGGTCAGCACCGAGGCTCGAGGCGAGGCGCTCCAGCGTGATGGGGAGGACGATATTAAAGCCTTGCTGGTCTGAACCTGTGGCAGCGATGGGAAACCATCTGAATTCAGAACACAGCGACAGGAGGAGAGCTCAGGGTGTTCAGTGCCGTTTAAGAAGAGGAGGCGCAGGAAGGCGTCCAGAGACGACGGGCGGCGGCGGGGATTTTCTTCCCCCTGCCGTGATGTGAACATTAATCGCTGTGAAGGTGAGAGACGCGCTCAGTGCAGTTGTGATTTTGTTGTTGTTGTTGTTGAGGCTCCGCTGACCCCCGAGGAACCGGAGAACCGAGCTGGAATACCAACACCGCCTCCTCCTGCACCGCCCGTCTGCAGGGAGACGGGGTGTGATCCAGAGGCAGAATGCTCCATCAGCGTGGGTCTTTATTAACCCCTTTAGCCTTGTTTTCTCCTCGCATTTCCCCTGTAAGTCCTCAACCTCGGCACGTACACGCACGTCAACAAAGCAACAGTTTTTCTTCACCATAAAACTTTATTTATAATTAGAAAACTTTCCAAAGAGCCTGAATTTCAGAGAAATACACCGACTTGACAGCAAGTTAACAGATGTAACTGTTGGTAGGATATCACCAACAAAGCTTTTTTCTAACATTGTGAGATTAAAGCTTCGGTCCAAGAAAGACCGACTAATATTTAGTTTGCAGGGACATGAATGATGGTGTGTGGATATCGAGTCTCTGGGCACATTAGGCTGTCGAGTTTCCACGTGTCGGCTGATAAACCGTCCTTGTGGGAACTAAAGAGGGAACATTTGCCTAAATGCCGTGAATGGAGGAAAATTTCTGAGTCCTCATCCTCATATCTGCAGGATGCAAACATTTGGTTGTTGTCCTCAGAAGCGACACCAGCTGCCCGAAGGATTGTTTCTGTCATTAAAATAAAAAAGCGGTGAATAAAAAGTGGACCCGTGCAGGGAGGGGCAGCCAGCTGCAGTCATACAGATGTGCAGGACTTTATTAGATATGATGTAGATGCAGGTGTGTGTCGAATCTGCTGTTACTGTTTCACTTCCACCATGGAGAGAAAGTAATGTAGGCTACACCAATCCTGGTTAAGCTCACATACAGCAGTGAATGATGTCGTTACAGGTGATGGCAGCTTGTCTGAGGATAAAACTTGGTGCTGACATCCTTGTTTTCATCCTGTGGATGGTTAGTGGAGCATTTTTGGACCATTTCACATCCCACACATAACAGCCAACCAGAAAACTGCTTTCTTTTAGCCAAACAGCCAATAGAGTCGTTTATCTGTAACACATCGTCAGAACATGAACAGAACCAGGAAGTGGCTACAGTTTCATTATTTTAAGTCTTCTTCTTTATTGTGTCCCTAAAACAGTTTTTGTTTAGTTTGGTGCTGATGTGAAGAGAACACATTGGCTTCTTTTAACGTTTGTATTTATTTGCAAAAATGAAAACAAAGTTTTTACTCCTCAGACTCCACAGAGGATTTGTTTGGGCTTCACAGGCTGCAGGGCTGAAAACCTCGACAATAACGGGAGGTTCTCGCGTTCGCGCTGATTCAACACTCAGTGGTGAGCGTACCTGACATGTGGCGGGGTTGTCATAGCAGCAACCAATCACCTTCACCTGTAATCCCTGAGATGTCCCACAGTGGCGTGTTTCAGTTTTTCTACATGATAACAAAAAAAAGATTTTTCTGTCATTTTATTGCTTGTTGATTAGTTGCATCAGTTTGGTGCAGTATGAATTAGGGCTGCCACGATTACGTCGACTAGTCACGATTATGTCGACTATCAAAATCGTCGACGACTGATTTAATAGTCGACGCGTCGTTTGAAGCTTTGTAAGATCACAAAAGACGCAGGAATAAGTAGTAGGATTTAAGAGTGTAATAACGGACTGAAACAGAAGATGGCAGCACTGCATGTACAAGGATGCCAGCTGCCGTTAAACCCCGAAGAAGAAGAAGCTGTGTCCCAGAATTCATAGCGCAGCCCAGCTCAGTTTCCAACAATGGCGGCAGCTAGTTAGTTTTAATATTACTCTTATTATTCTTTCTGGGTCACAAAATAAACGTTTAACATATTTTCAGGCGAGAATGTAGCTGTGTAAACCTCAAATATCTGCTCAGTTCATCAAGACACCACATATTTTCAAAAGCGCTCCGACGTTTTCGGAGACGTCTGTTAGCCACTAGCTCGATAGCTAGCCGGGGGCTAGGCTCACTAGAGCCGTGAGAACACCGGACTCCGTCAAATCGTTTTCAAACCCACCGCAGTCTTTCGCTACTCAGGTTAAACATGATATATAAGTCACTTAGATAACTTAAAAATGTTATTGTTTGGCTTTTTTTAGTATTTTATTTGTTCCTGAGTAAATCGGTTTGGCTGAGATTAAAGTTATAGTTTTTACACAGCTGAATAAACGTCAAGCAGACAGCTGATTATCAGAAGTGTGAGATGCTCGAGAATTTACTCCGGTGTCCTGTTATATTTTAGATAGCAAGGAGTTTATTAAACTTCACCGAAACAATCTGCAAATTTCATTAAAATTTCATAAACTATCATCTTGTCTTTATTTTTAGTTAGCACATACCTTAAACACTTCAAGCTGTAAGCTAATGATAGTTATATAAGAGCAGATGCTGCTGTTGCAATAAGCTGTACGTTTTACGTCCAATGGATGATGATCTGATTAGTCGACTAATCGCAAAAATAATCGGTGACTAGTCGACTATCAAAATAATCGTTTGTGGCAGCCTTAGTATGAATGACCATGGGGGTGGTCTTTATCTTTCTATGAAAGCTTAAATACTACAAAATACTTAAAATACATCTGAAAGTCTAAAAGGTTATGCCCTCCTTCACATCTTCCAAAGATATCTGTGGGCTGGATTGGAGTCTTTGCCCAGTCTTGGGTCCTGCGCCTCATGTTTGACAACCTGACATAAGGCTCACTGGCTTCACCTTCATTGGCCAATGACAGAGTGGGGATATTTTTATGATGTAGTCTGATTGGCTGCTGGCAGATCCACAGTTTAACGATGCAACAGTCAGAGTAGTGAAACACACTGAGGCACAACAAAAATACTCGCAGTCAGCTGCCATCTTTACTGCATCAGCACACCAATAAAGTGAGTTGGAGTCGCTCTGTGCAACTGACTAATTCAGGACTTAGCTTTGAGTCGTCGTCCACACAGAGTTCCTCAGATTAACGGCACGTTGGACATTTGAGTTTATAAACTGTGATTATTTGCCAACCTGACTGAGACTGACTGCAGTCAGCCTGCGATGGCTTGCATACAAATTGCCTCCGCCCGCCAACGTGTGCGTGCAGCGATCAGAAACAGAACGTTGAAAACTTCAGCGCTACACATCACATCATTCGCACTAACAAAGAGACAAAGTGGAGCATTGTTAGGCCTGTTGAGCGTGTGCACTGCGTTACTAAGTTAAGCCTTAAAAACAGATGTTTGGCGTTGTGCTAATCTGACTGTGACCGTCACAGCTGGACGGCAGCTCCTGTGCTGCTGACAGAAACGATGCATGAAGCAGTGCTGCTTTTTCTGCAGTGTCAGTGAAGGTGTAAACACACGGACACATCAGATGTTTTATTTATACCAAACTCCCCGAAGTTCCATCGGCAGCAGTGAAACAAAGCTTCTCATCGTTGCTGGCGAATCACGCCGAACTGTTTTCATCTCTCAACTTTTGGCTTCAGCAAACAGCTGCAGAAGAAAAGTGTTTTTCTCGCCTGCAGCACAACTCCACTTGTCATCGAACCCATTCTTTCTGCTCTTTGTTTCCTCCCTTTTCACGCGTTGTTCTCCATTTCGCCTCCTTTCATATAACTTCACATCAATGGTGCTGAGATTGATTCAGCCCAGAACAATGCGACAAAGCGGTGAGCAGCTTTTCTGTCAATAGCGCTGTGATTTTAGCATCTCTCCTCTAATACTCCGGAGCGCCACACCGAGCTGCTGCTCGCCTCGTTTCGACACCATTTGGAGGAAAAAAGATCCATTCACGCTCGTCGCCGGCCGTGTGAAGTGTTTGTGTGTTTGCAGCTGAAAGGAAGAAGAAACACAATTCCGCGCTCGGCCTCGAGACAAAACATTGCAGGTTTTCAGATCTCGGTACTTCACCGACTGGCCTCATTTCAGCTTCACGCCTTCCCTCGGGTCTTTGCAGCCACTCGAGAGGTGAGGAGGCGGCGTCCGAAAGCTGCTGCTAACAAGCCGAAATCGACCGGCAGGATGAGAGGATCAGATGAGACCTGAGTGATGGAGAGGCGAAGGCGAGCAGACGGCTCTGAGAGGTTTCTGATTGAAGCAGAGTTTAACACAGCAGCAGAAACATTTACCGGACACGAGTGCTCCAGAGGCCTTCGGGCTTTCCTGCTGTAGTTTAACTTTTAAGCGCGTGTTAAGAAATTGGCTCACTCGTTACCAAGGTACATCACCATGGCAACGTGCTGCAGACCCAACCTGCTTTTGTTCGAGATGAGAGATCAACAGGCGTGAAATGACCACCTACCGACCAATCAGCTCTCTGGAAAATAAAGCAACGTACCTGGAAAATCCCTCGAGCCTCAGTGTGCAGACTCACAAGTCCAAAGCAAGAACAACACATTTATTCTGTTTTTATTCCTGCTGCAAGCAAATATTACCTAAGCTCTGATTTTACGTCACAGCAGGGCTGGACTGGGACAAACAATCATTTTCACTAGAAACCGGCCAACCAGGAGAAGTCATAAAGCCTCTGAATGAAAACAGACGCTGTGACAGTGATGCACAGTCTTGTTGGTATATGAATATTTTTTATAAAAAATTTGTTTGTAAGATTCAGATAATTATTTAATAAAAACGAGAGATTTTAAATGAGAATAAGAAAGAAAAGTATGTCTTTGTGCCCCCCTCTCCCTGTTAATGCCCTACCTGCCCCCCTGGCAACACTTTGCTAGACCCGCCCCTGCACAGTTACCAGCTGTCAGCTGCTTAGAAAAGGATCCTGGTGTTATTTGTCTCTCAGAAACAGTTCATAACTCATTCATGTCCTAAAAGGTAAACCTGTTTCTCCATCACCTGCTCAGCTCTGATGATTCAGTAAGGACGTCTCCTGGTTTCATCTTCATGTTTCCCTCTCACCACATATCCAAACCGATATCATGACCAGCAGCTTTACAGCTGTGGCTCCAGCAAACATCAGCTGATACTAGGAATTAATATTAAATAAATTCTAACAACAGCTGATCAAGCTTAAACGTGCTGCTGTTGTTTAACGCGACATCTGCTGGTTTCCTCTTTCTGGTGCAAAGTGGGAGATAAACAAACGAGAGAGACGATCAGCTGATCATTGATCAGTTTCATGATTGAAGTAGCAACAGGAGAGAGAGAGAAGAAGAGGCAGCTGACACCAAAGACGCAGAATAGCTCCAGCTTTGTGTCTTTTTCATTGTAGCTGAAGTTCGGGACAAACTGTTCCTTTTCAGCTCAATACGAAACGCGTAATATTTTCTCTGAATACGAGACGATTCCGTTTTTTGCAGGACTGTTGGCAACTCTACTAACTAACCTTATGAATAAAATAAAGTTCACTGTCAGTAACATCGAAGCACCACCCAGCTGTAGAAACTCCGTCATGCTAGCTCACACAGTACGAGTTATTGTAACTGACGGTAAAAAGTCAGCACAACGAAAATAAACTAAACTTAGTTTATATCTGACTCAGATAGACCGCAGCTCATAACTTCTTACCTGAAGTTCAGTTCACCTGATACTCAGACTGGCGGCCGCCTCGGGTCTCTGCTCCTCCTGCCTCCCCTTCCCTCAACCACCTGCTGGCCTCTGTGGACGCTCCGCCATAGCCACCACCAAACAACTGAGTTGTTTTTACACATCGGCCAGCATCTGGCCAATCCACCACCTCTGTATAACCTCTGTTTATACAGTTACAAAAAAAAATCATCTGCCCATAAAAACGAAAAATCACCATCGGCCCACCGAGCAAATGCCCGATGGCGAGTCCAGGTATGCGTCACAGCGAGGGAGCAGAGGTATACTCTGTTCACGTCCTGCTCCCAGAAAAACTACTCGTGCCACCATTATTATGCTTCACCTGTGACACACAGCAGCTGTGTGGCCTTTCTATGTGAAGCTCAAATCATTATGGCAGCGTCTTCATGTGTCCCTGACAGACATGCGCGTGCAGGCGTGCGCGTGCGTGCGTGTGCGTGTGCGTGTGCGTGTGTGTGTGTGTGTGTGTGCGTGTGTGTGTGTGTGTGTGTGCGTGCGTGCGTGTGTGTGCGTGCGTGCGTGCGTGTGCGTGCGTGTGTGTGTGTGTGTAATGCTGCTCCTGTAATGTGAATCTTGTATTCTAAGGTATTTTTCCCTTCTGCTACATTTTTCTAGCTCACTGAGGGATTCAGCTTTTGTGAGGAAAATAAATGACAGCCCAGAGAAGCCCATCCAGTAACAGACTGTCGTGGTCTGCCGTGTCGTTAGCGCTCTCCTCACACTCATCACATCTTCCTCTTTCTCTGTTGTGTCACGCAGCGCCGTCCGATGGGGTGAATGGCGAGCATTAGCAAAGCACCATTAGCGCTCTTCCTGTAAGAATCTGTAGAATCAAGTTTCAGCAGGCTTTGTGTGTATGAAGGTAAACAACTGATCTGACAATAATGAATCTTTTTATTATTTTTTAAAGCTTCAGATTTCATCCAGGATTTGGTGATGAGGAAACTTGCTGCTGCACTGGCAGGTTCGTGCTGAGATTTTCAGCCGTTTTCAGGCTCCAATCGATGAACTTTGATTTCAGTCTTTTCAGTTTTTGTTCATTATCCATCCGTCATCAGCTGCTTCTGCAGGTCTGGATTGCATCTCTACGTAGAGATACCCTCGATACAGGACACTCTTTCTCCAGCATGCTCCCAGTCTGTCCCAGTCTCCTCCCAGTTTGACGTGTTGGACTCCAGGAGGCATCAAAGGTTGAAGCTGCCTCCTTTCAATGTGGAGGAGCAGTGGCTCTACTCTAAGCCCCTCCCACAGGATCGAGCTCCTCCTGCTGTCTCTGTGCGAGAGCCCAGACGTTATTTGGACGAAGCACATGTCTGTTACATGGTCACAGCTCACACTCGAAAGACTTTCAGAAAACTTGACCTCTGACCTTGACCTTGAGGTTGAGGTCAATCATCACTCATATTTTTGTCTTTTAATAGATACAGTGATGTCATCAATTTCAAAAATCACCAGTGAGCTCCAATGAGCCGTGGCAGAGAGCTGCTTTCATCGCACAGCGCTGGGTCGTGTTTGCCACGATGATGTAAACATGCACGGCGATGTGACATTGCTTCACCCCCCAGCGCCGTCGAGCAGCGCAGAGCCGTGAGAGGACATGCAGGTTTCAGTAAGTCAAACATACGAGCTGGTGTTTTATTTTGTAATGTTAGCAAGAACCCGAAATGCCGGCCTCTGATAGGCCTCCGTCATCAGGGCTGAATGAGGACTGTCAGACAGACCCATACATGCAGGTCTACTTCCTGTTACTGTCATCTTATTCTGGAAGTTTTAACAGGAAGTGGTGTTTGGTGTCGAAGAATTTGTTTCTTTTAGAATCTAAACCCACTGATTGCAGTTGTTTGTCTGCCATGATGTTTCTTTTCTTACGATTTCCCTCTCAACCAATCACGCTCCTGCGTCGTTCACACGGTGCAGGTGTGAAATGTGTCCATATCTCTGCTCTGTTTCCTCGCGTTTTCACGAGAAACGGCGAGCTGGCTGTACCGTTTCCCGGGGGCAGGTTAAACGTGTGCGTCTAGCCTTACTGCAGAAGGCGATCGCTTCCCAGCTGCACATGTCACTGGATCTGATTGGATCTCATCTCATCTTTCTTCGTCGTCGTACTTTTGATCATAGTTTTTGTCCTCATGCATCAGTTTTTATTCCTTTGACCTTTTTTTTCCTGACCATCGATGAAAACCATGACGAATACGATGGACCAGTGAAATCAACTCCCAACTTTCTACTTTAACACAGCTTTCAAGATGCTCCAGCAGATCCAGCAGCACCGTGTTGGGTTTGGGATGAGCTGTGAGGTGTGTTCACGGCTCGTTCGGACACATTTCGGATGCTGAACAGTGACACCGACATCACTGACTGTGCCTGAAGGCATCTTCAGATTCTCTGGTGCTCGTTTGCTGTGATTAGATTCTTCCATCTGCGACTGAAACTCGAGAGCTTCAGGAGCCCTTTGAGGAGAAGAGCGATGCTCTTACAGGTGAGCTAACAGCAGTAACCGTGTGTAGCACAGCTGCTGTGTTTGACCCTCTGGGCATTTCTTCACTCTGCTGGAGTAAAAAACGTTCGCGATTCTCAAGAGGAAACCGAGACAGAGTTCAAAGACCGAACTGCTTACAGTACAGCTCAGAACCAGAGCTGAGCGAGAGGAGGCCGAGGCGGTGAGCATCACGCTGTCAGTGATCACGTGACCCGGCGTGGGGCTTTTTGTGAGGATCGTTGTGTGTGATATTTTGTCCTGCTCAGCTTTTCAAGCGTGAGGAGCTGCTGCTGGCTGTGAGACATAAACACCTCTACCCATAATCCCCTGTGTTTGCAGGTTATTTTGCTCTGACACCTGACAAACAGCTCTGCAGCTCTGCTGTTTGTCAACTCACACTTTGGGCTATTTGGAGCCACCAGCCCTCAGACCGCTGAACATAAAAAACCCTTTCATTTATATCAGGCTGACTTCTTCCTCAGTTTTCCTTTCATGTTTTCTGCTTTTATTTCACTTCTTTTAACATTTCCATTCCTGGTACATCAAATGGAAACAGAGGCAGAGGCTCTTCTCTCGTCTCAAACACCTTTTGGGTCCCTGAAGTTTGAAAGCACTGATGAGTATTTTTCTCTTCATCCTTATTGTATCATCTTATCAGCATCTGTATTCTGTTTGTTAACATGTCAAAGCCAAGGTTATTATTGTTAACGAAAACTAACGAAATAACGAAAACTAGAAGTGAAAAAACATTTTCGTTAACGGAAATAAAAATAAAAATAAAAACAAAAAAAGGAAAACTAACTAAAACTGTAATGAGTGTTCACAAAACTAACTAAAATTAACTGAATTTATAGCAAAAATGTGTTTAGTTTTCATTGATGTGTGCGTGTCATACAGGAGTCAAGGGTGAAAATGAAGTTTAGTTTCCAGATTTCTTTCTTGCTGTGTCTCATTATGCCAGCAGGTGGCAGCACGTTAGTCGAGTCGTCTGTGTCGCTGCTCCGTCCACGCGCAGAATCATGTCAGGAAAAGTCGGGAGCCAGAGTCCAATTTGGGATTACTTTGAATATGACTGTGTTTTGGATAAAGCAAGTGTCTTGTAGTGGAAACAGACAAATTATGAGGGACATTTCTAAAGGGAAAAAATCCCACAAACCTTAAAGTGCACTTGAAAAGCTCACACAAGAAGGCTAACCTAGCTTAGCTTGAGAAGGTAAGGGAGCACACTCAACCCTCATCCCCAGAAACAGAAGCTAACCCCAGGCAAGGCAGCGTGATGCATCCCGAGACAACAGGACGGGGATATCTACACAACTGTGTGAGTCAATTACCTTCAAAAAGTTTATCAATTCACTTGAACCAAAATTACGAACACCCGGTGCTGCGAGAGTTAATCGTCTCATTGGGGCCAAGATATACATTTTATAGTTGCCTGGTATCAATGGTTGTTCATCTGCCTTTATTTATTTATTTAAAGAACCCATAGGTGGGAATGTGAGTTGTCTGTCTCTGCGTGTTAGCCCTGCGACAGACAGGCGACCTGTCCAGGGTGCAGTATGGTAGCTGGAATAGCAACATACCCAAGGATGAGCAGAATGACTGATATGATGAAACTGGGATTTTGTTACACTTAATTATTGCAAACACGACTAAAACTATAACTGAAACTAATCAAAACTAAACTGAAACTAAGGATTTTCAAAAAAATAAAAACTAAACTAAACTAGCAAACAAATAGTAAAAACTAATTAAAACTGATATAAAATTGAAAATCTGAAGTCAAAACTAAATAAAAATAAAAACTAATGAAAATTGCAAAACTATTAAAACCCTGGTCAAAGCGACTCGGGCTGAAGTTTAAAGTGTTTCCCAGCTGCTGCAGTCACACAAGACCGGTTAGCAACCAAAGTCTGTCACCTGACTGGTTGGCAAGTGGTTGCTGGAGGTTGCTTGCTGTTGCTAGGTGAAATTGGCTGCAAAGAGGTTGACAGTGCTGGACTGAAAAGCTCTTTGCAGCTGTTTTAATAGAAAATAGATCCTATTTTTATAGTGCCAACAACAGACAACAGTCACCTCCAGGTGATTTCTATTGGAAGAAAACACCAACAATCAGATGTGAGGAGCAGGGTTTTAAATTCTGGACTCAACAGGGAGCCAATGAAAGGAAGCCACGCCTCTTTCTAGTCCCTGTCAGCACTCTTGCTGCAGCATTTTGGATTAACTGAAGGCTTTTCAGTGAGTTTTTAGGACTTCCTGATAATAATGAATTGCAGTAGTCCAGCCTGGAAGTAATAAATGCATGAACTAGTTTTTCAGCATCACTCTGAGACAGGATATTTCTAATTTTAGAGATGTTGCACAAATGGAAGAACGCAGTCTTACATATTTGTTTAATATGTGCGTTGAAGGACATGTCCTGGTCAAAAATGACTCCAAGGTTCCTCACAGTGTTACTGGAGGCCAAGGTAATGCCATCCAGAGGAAGAATCTGCTTAGATACCATATTTCTAAGACTGACAATAACCTCCGATGTTGAAATTTGAACCGAACAACCTTCTTTAATTTTTGAATGTTCTGCCACAGAGTGCTGAGAGTCTCGGGTTTGAGTTCACAGGATGTGCCAGTTGCACACTTTCTGCTCAGCCGTGCGACAGATTCCTCAGTGTGATGTCGACTCGACCGTTAACCTAACCCTTACGTAAACTCCTCCTATGCATAAACCGTCTGTGGGGAAACGTGGAAACACGTCGCTGTCGATACAAACGGCTGATTCCAGAGACACGTTTCATATTTCTGTCAGCTGTTTTGTGATATATGAGAAAAGCCACTGTGTTGTTTATTCCTGGTTTGATATTCGAGAGCAGACGGCTCACACATCAAGCAGCCGACACTGGGAAGAAAAGCCCCCTGTGGGTGCGGCTGAGAGCCTTTCCGGGATGCTGTTTTTGTGCCCGGCACGTCACTGCTGAGCTTGTTTCAGATGTATTTTTTATTACCTGCAGACAGAAGTCTTTTGTTGACCCGTCCAAGCTCGAGATGCGTTTCTGGCATCACATCAATGCAAAATGAGCCTTTTCGTTTTTGTTCTTTCATTTCATGTTTTTATAGAAATTTCAATCAGATTTGGGGTTTAAATGATTTGCAGATCATTCAGACTGTGTCTGCGTTTCACATCGGAGGCTTGTTGGGAACGCTGTTGTATAACGTTCCCATTTGCGTCATTTTTAAGACATCCTTTCCTCACTGAGCTGTAATGAAAACCCCGGGAAGGCCAAATAAAGCTGCTTCTAACCCTTTTATGCTGATGACAGGTATTCTGCGACTCCACTGTAACTCTGAAGCATGTGTGTGTATAAGCACCATAATCCAGGCTGCGAGGAGGTGGCAGCAGGTCAGCGGATGCTGTTAAAGTGTTGCTTCCCAGTGCTTTCTATTCCAGGGCCGAGCTTCACACGGTGCGCTGCCGAGTCCTGAGGGAGTCTGTGAGGACGGCTGGCTCGGTGAGAAACGCCACAGAGGCTGAAAGATTTTCTGTTTTTCCATCCTTGGAGAGTCGTGTAGGAAACAATTCGAGTCGCCTCACAGAACGCAGAGTTTATGCTGAAAATATCAAATATAAAAGGTTTCTCTCAGCCACTCGGCCTCCACATCACATCCATCCAGGCCGAGTGTCCGGCTGCCAGCGTGTCACTCGGCTCATCAGTCACTCAGCCCGAGGCCCACAGAGCAAACCGTCTCATCGCTCAGCCCTCGCAGCTGCCAGCTGTATCAGCCGCTCGCCAAGCCAGCTAATTAGCAAGTATACCAACAACTCGACTCGCCGGCCCGTCCTCCAGCCGGCCTGCAGGCGGCGAGCTAATCAGCTGCCGCAGCCAACCAGTTAATGTAAGCCGGCGTCGTCCCTGTCGATGGGAGAGCCCCGGCTCCCCCCGAGGCCTGAATTATGGGCTGTTGGCGGTTAACAAGAAACAAGTGGGCAAACATCCCCTCCTCTCCCCTCCCCTCCCATCCTCCTCCTCACTTCATTACCTGCCCAGCCGTCCTCACTCTGTCTCCCCTCCAGTCTCTAATTTAACGGCGAGCCCTGCTCTTCCTCTCTGCGCCCGAGAGTCTCCTCCTCCTCCTCGCTCTGATAAAACATGGTCCCTGGTTTCTTTGCGTCCTACAGGTGGAATAAATGGACTCGGCCACCTCCCTGCGCTCCGTCCGTCTGCGCTCCGTCCCTCTGCGCCTCGTCCCTCTGCCCTCCGTCTCCGTCCCTCTGCGCTCCGTCCCTCTGCGCTCCGTCCCTCTGCCCTCCGTCTCCGTCCCTCTGCGCTCCGTCCCTGTGCGCTCCGTCTCTGTCCCTCTGCGCTCCGTCCCTCTGCACTCTGTCTCCGTCCCTCTGCGCTCCGTCCCTCTGCGCTCCGTCCCTCTGCCCTCCGTCTCCGTCCCTGTGCGCTCCGTCTCCGTCCCTCTGCGCTCCGTCCCTCTGCGCCTCGTCCCTCTGCGCTCCGTCTCCGTCCCTCTGCGCTCCGTCCCTCTGCGCGCCGTCTCCGTCCCTCTGCGCTCCGTCCCTCTGCGCGCCGTCCCTCTGCGCTCCGTCCCTCTGCGCGCCGTCCCTCTGCGCTCCGTCTCCGTCCCTCTGCGCTCCGTCCCTCTGCGCGCCGTCCCTCTGCGCTCCGTCCCTCTGCGCTCCGTCTCCGTCCCTCTGCGCTCCGTCCCTCTGCGCGCCGTCTCCGTCCCTCTGCGCTCCGTCCCTCTGCGCGCCGTCCGTCCCTCTGCGCGCCGTCCCTCTGCGCGCCGTCCCTCTGCGCTCCGTCCCTCTGCGCGCCGTCCGTCCCTCTGCGCTCCGTCTCCGTCCCTCTGCGCTCCGTCCCTGTGCGCTCCGTCTCTGTCCCTCTGCGCTCCGTCCCTCTGCACTCTGTCTCCGTCCCTCTGCGCTCCGTCCCTCTGCGCTCCGTCCCTCTGCCCTCCGTCTCCGTCCCTGTGCGCTCCGTCTCCGTCCCTCTGCGCTCCGTCCCTCTGCGCCTCGTCCCTCTGCGCTCCGTCTCCGTCCCTCTGCGCTCCGTCCCTCTGCGCGCCGTCTCCGTCCCTCTGCGCTCCGTCCCTCTGCGCGCCATCCCTCTGCGCTCCGTCTCCGTCCCTCTGCGCTCCGTCCCTCTGCGCGCCGTCCCTCTGCGCTCCGTCCCTCTGCGCTCCGTCTCCGTCCCTCTGCGCTCCGTCCCTCTGCGCGCCGTCTCCGTCCCTCTGCGCGCCGTCCCTCTGCGCTCCGTCCCTCTGCGCTCCGTCTCCGTCCCTCTGCGCTCCGTCCCTCTGCGCGCCGTCCCTCTGCGCGCCGTCCCTCTGCGCTCCGTCCCTCTGCGCGCCGTCCGTCCCTCTGCGCTCCGTCCCTCTGCGCTCCGTCTCCGTCCCTCTGCGCGCCGTCCGTCCCTCTCCACTCCGTCCGTCCCTCTGCGCTCCGTCCCTCTGCGCGCCGTCCGTCCCTCTGCGCTCCGTCCCTCTGCGCTCCGTCTCCGTCCCTCTGCGCGCCGTCCGTCCCTCTGCGCACCGTCCGTCCCTCTCCACTCCGTCCGTCCCTCTGCGCTCCGTCTCCGTCCCTCTGCGCTCCGTCCCTCTGCGCGCCGTCCGTCCCTCTGCGCTCCGTCTCCGTCCCTCTGCGCTCCGTCCCTCTGCGCACCGTCCGTCCCTCTGCACTCCGTCCGTCCCTCTGCGCACCGTCTCCGTCCCTCTGCGCTCCGTCCCTCTGCGCACCGTCCGTCCCTCTGCGCTCCGTCTCCGTCCCTCTGCGCTCTGTCTCCGTCCCTCTGCACTCCGTCCCTCTGCGCACCGTCCGTCCCTCTGCGCTCCGTCTCCGTCCCTCTGCGCTCTGTCTCCGTCCCTCTGCACTCTGTCCGTCCCTCTGCGCTCCGTCTCCGTCCCTCTGCACTCCGTCTCCGTCCCTCTGCGCTCCGTCCCTCTGCACTCCGTCCCTCTGCGCGCCGTCCGTCCCTCTGCGCTCCGTCTCCGTCCCTCTGCGCTCCGTCTCCGTCCCTCTGCGCGCCGTCCCTCTGCGCCGCTCTCGATGCAATGCCTCGAACTGCTTCATCATCCTGTCTGCTGATGGAGAACCAACAAAAGCACCCTGAGAGCTCGTGTAACGCTGAATCACCAACCTGTGGATGTGAGGTCACAGGTTCGATTGGTCACAGGTTTGGTCTTTTTGAATATGTTGGCGTTTCACATGGAAAGATCATGTTGTCTTTTATTTATTTATAGTTTTAAACGGTTCTTTAAAGTCTGGTTTGAGCTTTGCTGCAGGAATCTCTTTGCTTTGTTAATCAGGAGTTCACAGCGTGGATGTGAAGCGTCACCTGTCTGATTATCTGCAGGTGTAAAAATAGAACAGGAAGAACGACAGCGTGATGATCGATGGAGGGAGTCTAAGACAGCGAGAAATGAAAAGAAAGTTTAGTGATTGCCAGGCCTGATGAGCTCTCATCAATCTTATGCACACACACACACACACACACACACACACTCTTGCCGTGGCTCCTTACCTGCCTGATGAGAGCGAGTAATGAAGGATGCACCCTCAGATAAAGATGGGTGACAGTGAGCTCACAGACAGATATGAGCATTCATCACTTTGTGGGGACCAGAAGCCGGATGGCCGTGTTCTCATCCCGGGCAGTAAAATAACACCTGCTGTGCACAAGGTGACCTCTGGTTGGTACCTTGACCTTCTGGGCACATCCACGGCCATAACGCTCAGCTTTATAAGGAAGGATGCTGTCGTGTTGTAGGGGGGGGGCACTGTCACTGTTTGACCTCTTTAAAACATTATTTTATCACTGCACCATTATATGGCTTCATAATAACTGCTCCAGATTTCCATGTTACCAATCCTGACATCAGCGTAAAACACCACAGTGTTAGTGCAGCTGTTTGGGGAGTCAAATCCCTTCATTGGCTTCCTGTTAAATCCAGAATTCAAAATCCTTAAATAATCAGGCCCCATCTTATCTTGATAACCTTGTAGTACCATATCACCCTATTAGAGCACTTCGCTCTCGCTCTGCAGGCCTACTTGTTGTTCCTAGAGTATTTAAAAGTAGAATGGGAGGCAGAGCCTTCAGTTTTCAGGCCCCTCTTCTGTGGAACCAGCTTCCAGTTTGGATTCAGGAGACAGACACTATCTCTACTTTCAAGATTAGGCTTCAAACTTTCCTTTTCGCTAAAGCATATAGTTAGGGCTGGACCAGGTGACCCTGAATCCTCCCTTAGTTATGCTGCAATAGGTGTAGGCTGCCGGGGGATTCCCATGATGCACTGGGTGTTTCTTCTTCACTCACTATGTGTTAACAGACCTCTCTGCATTGAATCATATCTGTTATTAACCTCTGTCTCTCTTCCACAGCATGCCTTTATCCTGTCTTCCTTCTCTCACCCCAACCAATCACAGCAGATGGCCCCGCCCCTCCCTGAGCCTGGTTCTGCTGGAGGTTTCTTCCTGTTAAAAGGGAGTTTTTCCTTCCCACTGTCGCCAAAGTGCTGCTCATAGGGGGTCATATGATTGTTGGGTTTTCTCTGTATACATTATTGTAGGATCTACTGTACAATATAAAGCGCCTTGAAATGAGTATTGGTGGCGCTATATGAATAAAACTAAACTGAAACAAAGGATAAAATCTGTCGGTTTCTTCCTGTTAAAAGGGAGTTTTTCCTTCCCACTGTCGCCAAAGTGCGGAAATATAAGATTGGTCTGGATCTGATGTAAAACGTGTGAGTTCTTCTTGTTTACATCATGAGACGTCAGCTGTTCCTGCGCTTGTCCTGAACTCTTAGCGATTTAGCGATCGCTGAGCTGCTACTCATAGGTCTCCCACAAACATGTAACGTGTAATTTTGTTAGTATATTATTAGACATACATAAATACACACATGCTCTTACTGTGCCTCACTCACACACACACAGTCCGTCTCCTCCTGTGCTGGCCCATTAACGCTCATTCCCAGAGTGACGATACAGGATGCAAGGCTATCCATTTTGCTCTCGCGGTGTTGGTGGAAGTTAATGATGAGGCGCTGGCACGGCGCGAGCCCTCGTTGTGCTGGGGCTCAGATGAAGGATGGAGGGATTGAGGAGGAGGGGAAAGAAGATGAAAATGCATCGCGGTGAGTTGCTGAGCAGATTAGGACCCTGCCTGGCGCACGTCGCTCCTCACATGCAGGTCCGGGAACTTTCTGGGCCATTAGCAAACAGAGCGATGTGCCGACTCCTGAAGCGTTTGGCAGCACGTGTTTGCAGCTGAAGCCAAAGCTGTGTTTGTGTAATCCACAGAGGTCTGGTCACTGTGAGGGTGGAGACCATCGACTGTGGGCACATGCAGGTGGAAAAACGGGACGTTTCCTTTGCTTTCACCTGTGAAGCATTAATATCACCTCGTGCAGCGACTCTATATAAAATGAACTGCTTCACAAGTGGTTTGCAAATTGATTGGTCACATTATTTATATGACAAAATTTAATTTCATCTCATTGGTTTTTGGGCTGTTGTTCAGACAGAGTGTGTAAATCTGCACCTCCAGGCTCTGGGAAACACAACATGTGCTTTTTAATCATTTCTGAAACACGTTTATCCTTTTTCAGTGAAAATAACAGCCGATCATAATCTGAGTAAACTTCTCTCTAAACGCAGTGATTCAGTTTTGATCCGCTAAGCAGAGAAATGTGCAGTCTTTCCTCGTCAGTCTGAGGACATACATTAGCCTGGATAATGAAAGTCAAATCCTAGAGGGAAACACTTTTTCCTGTGAAACGGGATCTTTAATATTCAAAGACTTTTATTGCCTTCTAGCCCCTGATGGATGCTGATCTGGTCTTTTCATCCAACTTCATCTAACCGCTCTGTCTCAGGAGGGTCTCCTGTCCAAAGACTTCAGGAACTCTCCTCTGATTAGGGAACTTTCTAACTGATGTGGTGTGTTTGCACTGAGCTTTTGGTTTTACGTTGGTGTTGAAGATCTTGATCCAGTCCTCTGCCTCATCCCTGCAGCTTTGGCATCAACTGGAATAGCAGCGATGAGCCAGACGTCACTGAGTCGTTCGCTGAATGGTGACAAACTTGCAGGAATAACTCGTAGCAGAAGCACGAAGGCTGAAGAAAACGTTTGAAGCCTGTAGATGTTTAAAAAATGTGAAAAGAAAAGAGGAGCTAACCAAATGGGTGTGAGGAGGAGCCTCTGAACATCCATCATCCATTCATTTTCTTCAGGTTATCCAGTTCAGGGTTGCTGTAGTTCGATCCCAGCTGCCATACGCTGAGAGACGGGTCTCACTGATACGCAGGCAGTCTGTCGCAGGGCTAACACAGAGACACAGACAGACAACAATCACATCCTCAAACATCAGGACAGGGACTGTCCTGAGCCTTTGGTCAAATAAGGCCGTGAGTTAACAGAGAGATTATTGGACTGAAGGACTTCCTTTGTGATAACACCTTAATGATATCTGAACGTGCCCCCAGGTGGGATTTGTTTTGTTATAAATATAAGATAGTGCTGAAGAATCCTCTGGTGAAACATTGTTACTGAAATCGGTTACTTTGCAGAGACTTAAAGGTACAGAGGAGATGAAGACATCTGACCAATCAATGAGGAGCAGCGTGCAGATGTACGCAGACATGCTAAATCAATTTCAGTCACGTTAACACAGCTGGAGGTTATACACAAGGATGCATCCCAACCTCAGGCTTCATTTTAACCCCGCTTTCACCCAGGTGACTTTAATTTAGGACAGAAATGTCATACCAAGTCAGTGTCTTTGGTCTTTATCCACACGTGTCCTATTTATTCTCTGAAGTAAGAAAAAGTTGGTGCTGAAGATGGACTGTACTCCCATTCTTACTCTCCAGACAACCTCTCTCTGGTTTTATCCTGAGACAGCTTCAGGCCAGATGACATATAAACTCTGTCCAGCATTGTCCTCCTCATCTCTAAGGTGGAGTCCGGACACCATAGAGGAGCTGGTCTGAGCGACAGCTTTGCTCTTTCAGTTACTCCTCAGACATCATGGCCTCAAGGTGACGGCAGTTCATGAGTAATGAAAAGTGTTTCCTCTGCATGATTGTAGAGTCTTTACCCCACGATGCAAAGAGGTGACTGTTGCTGTGATTTGGTGCTTTATAAATATAACTCCATTGAGTTGAATGGAAACACCATTTGTAAACACAAGCACAGACTGCATGTTTGACTCATGAGCTTATTGTTGTTTACTTTGAATATCATAAATGGTGACAGTCGACGGTGATTTTGCACCTTTTGGGAAAAAACTGCTCAACAGTTTTTGTTTGTTTCATTTTTATTCATATTTTTAATAAAATCTAAAATAACTGTAACACTCTAACTTAAAGACAGCAGCTATAAACAACTCCGGGCTACACTGTGTTACTTAAGTCTGAGAAGAGCTTCGACTCCCGTCTCCATGTTGTATATTTAAGGCTGTCAATGATCTGACTGTTGAATTGACTGATGATATTAATCCCACCAAAGGCTGGAGGCAGACGGCACAGCACAGGCTTTCTTTTACATTAACTTCAGTCATTAGTGAATCCCGCTCCTCCAGTTTTTCCTCTCGGCTGCAACAGCAATTAGCATGTG
The DNA here is from genome assembly GCF_056152115.1 of Neolamprologus brichardi. Classification (NCBI taxonomy): domain Eukaryota; kingdom Metazoa; phylum Chordata; class Actinopteri; order Cichliformes; family Cichlidae; genus Neolamprologus; species Neolamprologus brichardi. Next base: position 26,405,822 of record NC_142111.1, on the reverse strand, counting down.
CCAGACTAATCAGCCAGGCATTTCAACGCTGCTGCTCAAATACTGTTTGGCAGAAATACATAAATATTCATATACAGCACCAGTTAGTTCAAAGATGTAATGCAGCCACCCACCTCTAACTGGTTCTGCTAAATAACCACATGGTTGGAGCAAAGGGCAACTACATGTGAGCCTCAAAATAAAGGTGGCTGCTGTTAGCAGAGCTGCAGATGTTAGCGACACACTGCTAGCTAAAACATATCTTCACTTTGGCCCTGTGGACATTCATGGTACTCCAATATATGATATATGAATCATTACTTCACGAAATGCTGCTTTAATACTGATTTTAAAGATGGTTTATTTGACATGCTGCTTCTGCTAATGTGCTAATGTGGCTAACACGCAGTGTTGCCAACTTAGCGACTTTGTCGCTATATTTAGCGAGTTTTCAGACCCCCTTAGCGACTTTTTTTCTAAAAAGCGACTAGCGACAAATCTGGCGACTTTTTCTGATATTATTGGAGACTTATTTATGACGACTTTTTGACATGAAAACGCGTATCGCTCTTACTCTCAACAAGCAGCGGTGCTGCCTTGGGCACCTCACCCGTGCCAAAGCGCTCACAGGCGGAGGATAGTCCTCCCCCAGCTGCTATCAGGGCAGGAGACGTTCACACCTGTGCGTCCAAACGGCAAATGAATCGCGCATGAGCGAAGCTGCTGATCCCACACTGACTGTAACACAGTCAATTCTTCTTTTACTGTTACACTGTTTTGTGGATCACAAGGTTTAAAACTACTTATAAACAAACACTCTCACACACAGTAACTCCACCAGAGTGCCGATTTCGGGTCACTTTTGCCGGTCCAGGCCTGGATAAAGGAGCAGGGTTGGAATTGTGACATTAAAAAACAATAATTGCTAAAAGAAATTTAATTTGTAGTTCTAAATAAATTCAAACTGCATTTAGGACGTTTTTTTTACTGGCTTTATGTCTCTTCCACGATGTTATTTCTCTCTCCAACAGCATAGGTTACAATTACATTAGCATGACCAATTATGCAAATTAGGTGATGACGTCATTTGGCAACTTCTAGCGACTTTTAGGACAGCCAATAGCGATTTTCCTTACTGAGTAGTTGGCAACACTGCTAACACGGTGTCGGCTGTGACGGAAACGTGTACTGAAGGTGCAGCTCTGCAGCTGTTAGCGTCACACTGCTAGCTAAAACACATCTTCACTTTGGCCCTGTGGCCATTCATGCTACTCCAATATATGATATATGAATCATTACTTCACGAAATGCTGCTTTAATACTGATTTTAAAGATGGTTTATTTGACATGCTGCTTCTGCTAATGTGCTAATGTCGCTAACACGGTGTCGGCTGTGACGGAAACGTGTACTGTTAGCAACACACTGCTAGCTAAAACATATCTTCACTTTGGCCCTGTGGCCATTCATGCTACTCCAATATATGATATATGGATCATTACTTCACGAAATGCTGCTTTAATACTGATTTTAAAGATGGTTTATTTGACATGCTGCTTCTGCTAATGAGCTAATGTCGCTAACACGGTGTCGGCTGTGACGGAAACGTGTACTGAAGGTGCAGCTCTGCAGCTGTTAGCGACACACTGCTAGCTAAAACATATCTTCACTTTGGCCCTGTGGCCATTCATGCTACTCCAATATATGATATATGAATCATTACTTCATGAAATGCTGCTTTAATACTGATTTTAAAGATGGTTTATTCGACATGCTGCTTCTGCTAATGTGCTAATGTCGCTAACACGGTGTCGGCTGTGACGGAAACGTGTACTGTTAGCAACACACTGCTAGCTAAAACATATCTTCACTTTGGCCCTGTGGCCATTCATGCTACTCCAATATATGATATATGAATCATTACTTCACGAAATGCTGCTTTAATACTGATTTTAAAGATGGTTTATTCGACATGCTGCTTCTGCTAATGTGCTAATGTCGCTAACACAGTGTCGGCTATGACGGAAACGTGTACTGAAGGTGCAGCTCTGCAGCTGTTGCAGATGCTGATTTATCTCAATAACTTTCTGGTGATGAACAATGTGACGGGCTGCCTCATATGACAGAGACGTCTGAAGGATTTCTTCGAGTCTCTTGTGCTGTTTTTGCTGTCACCAGAATGTGCACATAACTGCAATGAGGTGACCACGACGATCACGCCAACTCGTCCTTCACATTGAGCTCAGTTTGGACTCCTTTCCTAATTTTAGCCTCCAAAGTTAGTCTTCTTTATTTCTTTGATTCTACTGTTTAAATGAGTAGAAGCATCCACGCAGGAACCTTTTTAGTCGCACTTACTCCACCCAGCCTGCCCTTCAGAGCTTCTGCTGGACACGCCTGCTGTGCTGCTGGGTGGAAAGAATGCAGAAGGCATAAAATCAGGAAATAAAGTTGGAAGAAAAAGGAAGTGCTTCCACTTTAATTATCTCTTTAACATGTTCCACATCCCTGTGGGCTTTCTTTCACCTCCGCGCGGCTCTTTGTTAACATACAGCAGCCGGCCGCTTACTTTAATCAGCAGCGGTATAATCAACGTCTCTACTGAGCAAACAAAGCTAATCCGTTGTTTATCCTCTACTAGGAAATGATGTTTATTAATGGGAAAGTAATTCTGGCCTCTGCGGCCGCTCCTCTCCTTCCCTCTGTTCATATCTCATTACTCGACTTCATCAAACAGAGCAGCGGATGATGAACGAGCCCCACACGATGCAAACACCAGACAGCAGTTTAGCTCCGGTCCAATTATGAGGTCAGGACTGTTGGTGAAGTGTCAGAGGTGATGGTGTTGTCTTACCTACAGCTGCGCTGGCTGGGAGCAGTCATCGTTTGTTAAATGACCTTTTCTGTTCCAGCTCGTGAAACTCTGGATTTATGTGTTTGTTTGCTTCGGCACGAGCATCCTCGGGGAGGAAGGCTTGTCTGTGATGAGCATTCATTAGATCTTAAATCTTATAAAAGATTTTACTGCTTTATTTTTTTCCTCTTTGATGGTCCTTCAAACTGCCTGCAGGTGGCAGAGGTTTGAGATCTGGTGCTGAACATTAAAGCTTGTCTTGTTTGTTTGGATGGTGTCACGCTGGTGTTTAAGCCTCGCCGCTTAAAGAGCGAACGATAAAACCTCTGTATTTGTGGCTGCGTGACCAAACATATCCAACAGTTTGATGGATCTGCACTGTTGGACATCAAAGCACCAAGAACTGGAATCAAACTGATTGCCAAAGATCCTGTCCTCACCAACGAGTCATCGCAAAGCAGCACATTAATCAGCTGTGCTCGGGGTATTACTCTGCACATTGATCCAAACTAAAAGGATGACTTCATTTATCAATCAGTCAAATATGCAAAAAACTGATTAAATAGTAAAACAGTGACGTGTTTCTCATATGTCATGTCCTGGATGTGGCTCTTACCCCCATCCCAGCATGCTTTGGGATGCTGAAAGGCAAAATCAAATCAATGACAGAATTCTGATCAGCTAAGACGATGGTTGGCCCCACCCATGCCCCCAAACAGCCAATCAAACGGCTGAACCGAGAGACACAAGCCAATCAAGTTATTCATCTAGGATGAGGCGATGTCTGGTTATCTTATTAAATATGTAGGTAAGTTAAGTTATATAAGTCTCTGGTCCAGGTGGAAGGAGCATCACTCTGAGACGGAGCTGCAGGTGAAGCTGCTGAGATACTTTGTCCATCCACGCTGTGCTTTAGTGACGCAGTCTGTCAAACTGGCCTTCACACCAAATGGCAGTGTGTCCATCTTTGATATACAGTCTGTCACAGTACCAGGTGTGTGATTGGATATGAATGGACGCCTCAGGTGTTTCCTTTCATAAATCTGAGCTTTTAGTTTCTATGTTTCTGTGTGAAGTGCAGGGCAGGTGACTGAAAGTTTCTCGATGCTAAAGAAATGCTAACGCTGCGACCTCACCACGCCGCGTCACTCGCGCCGCAGCAGAGCGCCCGTCTGAGCTGCCTCGTATCTCTGAGACGCCACCGGCAGCAGCTGCTTTTTTCAGCTGCATTTCCAGTTTTTCCAAATTGTTTTTAAATGCACTGTCTCTTCCGCTTATTGCTTTTTTAATACCCTGTTTGTGAGCGTGTATTCTATTTGTTGTCGTGCCCTGTGAATCCCATTACTCCTGCTACTGCAACAGCCTAATTTCCCTACGGGGATCGCTCAGGTTCCATCTCATCTCATCCGAACAGTGAAAGAAAGAGTGCAGGTGATCAAGATGCCCGTCCACGATACAGTAATTGTGTAAACTAGCAGATTTGTGATTGGAGCCGTGTTAACCCTTTAAACCTCTGCTGTCTGCTCATCTTTGTCTTTATTAGCAGGTTTCCACGTCTGTCCTGCAGGCAGGCGATTGCAGTTTTCAGGTTAATCTGCACATTTCACTTTGGCAAAATCAAACCAGTACAGGGACATACGCTTAATGTGAGAGACCCAGTTCCACCAATAATACTCCACCACAAGATAGTGATGTTTGAAGGGCTGGAAGCTCTGACTCCAGCAGCCGTGGGAGGAAAAAATCCCCCGTGATTGGCCGATGCAGCCCCAGCTCCTGCTGGTGATGCTACATAATAATTAGTTTTAAAACTAATTTATTTATTTATTTAAAGGTGAATCAGGCGGAGCTTCTTCGATGAAGTCCCAGAAAATATGAAGCTAGAATGAGTAGCAAACAGAGTCGGCTCGTTTTTAATGGAAAACGCCTCGATCGAGCGCTGAGGGTTGAAACGACCTTTTCGTCTCTGATTCTGAATCAGAACGAGCTCGTTTGGAGAGATCCAAACTTTCCAGAATCGTAAAGTCAAAGCCACCTGCGTGGTTACAGAAGCCATCATCGTGGTTGGACATCATCCCGAGATGCTGCTGCTGTGTTCACGCCACATCTTCATGTGAGGAAAACAGTGGGAAGCAATTACACAGAGTAAACCGGAGTGGTTGTGTAATAATTACACCACATCCCCGGACACGAGACGGAGCAGCCGTCCAGGCCTGAACCAGATGAAGTGGGAGATTCAAGAAGCTGAGCTGAATTTTAATCGTGTCATTTCCCACGATATTAAGGGCCTGAACACACCGGCGTCAGCGACAGCTCCCACTGATTAAATATTATCAAAGATAGTGTTTCCCATCTCTGAACCCCCCTCTCGGCTGTCGGTCCAGCTGTCTAATTAGAGGCTGATTAATGGCGAGCTGATGTTTCCACTGATGCAGCTCCCAGAGTTTGGACCCGCTTCATGTAAAAGTATTTTAAATTGTGGAGACTGAACATCAGAAGAACACTACACTAGGATATGTGTGATCGCTGACAGAGTAAAGACGTGCTGGCTGCTCTTCAGAGCCTGAGTGCGGCTGCTGAGCGTAAGAAATGAACAGCAGATAAACAGCTTTAACACGACGTCCATGAACAGCACACTGAAGATTTATTTCAGTGACAGCTGCTCACTTTGCTAAGTATCCAACTGCTCCTGTTAAGTGTTTCTTTAAAAGGAGCTGAACAGGTAAAACTGTTTATCCAGTTTTACCTGTTCAGCTGATGCATGGCCCACATTAGCGTCACTTCACTGACACCCTGTTAAATTAGACTTAAAGAGCTCACAGTGTAACATCATCTCATTAGTGCTGTTGGCTGTCAGACTTACGTTTGGCTCCTGCAGCTTTAAAATGATCCTGAAAATTCAGTTTTAATTTGATTTCTTTCCTGTTTCTCTTTGTTTGAGAACCAACAGTCCTGACTGACCCAGACGTCCACAGACTATCAAATCAAACCCAGAAGCTTCCACGTGTTGATTGATCATGCTAGCTGCATACTAAGTGTCCGAGCCAGCGGATATCAGCCGTGTGCAGAATCACGTTTCTGTGACTGAAACGTAGCTTCGTCGATGTTGGTGAGAAGAATAAAAACTCCCACTCCTCCCTCCAAAACGCATCTCATCCCACTCTGAATTCCCGCCGACGGCACGGAGAGTCCCCGGAGTTTCCTCGTCAGAGCTCTCCAGCATCCGCTCAGCGTTTGGCGGAGCGAGCGGCTCTCCTGCATGACAAATGGGCTCCATCAGCTCGTCGGTGCAGGAGGGGAAACCCCCTGCAGGCTGCCCTAATGCCCAGTCAGCACTGCTCACCATGATGAATTCCACTTCCTGGATAGAGGAAGGAGCTCCAGTCCACACACACACACATCTTCGGATGTAAGTTGGAGGAACCAATTAATTTGGAGATGCTGTGATGAAAGCGTGAAGTCTGATCTCTCGTCCGGAGTTGTCCGATTTATTTTATTCTGATAGAAGAAAAGTTGTTCAGTTCGAGGTTTGAATGAAGTTCAGCAGGTCGTGTTTGCAGCAGACAGGAAGTGCATCATCAGTTTGACATCAAACTGTTGCAGAGGAGATGAGCGCACCTCCACCCGACATGTCCAGTTTTTCTTTGTCTTTCGGATATACGGAGGTTAGAAATCAAACAGAGAACCGTGTGAAAGCCAAACGCCACAGAGAAGCTGTTCGTCTGTGTTTCAGGAATCATCATCAGCACCAGCAGCTGTAAACCTCACAGCTACGTATCAGCATCTGTAATCAATGATCAGGATCCCGGCGACACTCGTGTCCCAGAGCGTGAGGACAATCAATACAATCAATGAATTCTGTCTGCTCGGCCTGCAGGACAAGTGTCAGTCAGTAAATCTCGTCTCTGCTCATCTCACAGAGTAGAAATCAGCATCGATTTAATAGGTTAAACACTTCAGCACTGCCTCGATGATCTAAGTCCATAATACCACACACCAGCACCTGAACCACAGGCAGCATGGATCCAGGACTTTATGCTGTTTGCACCAAATCAAATGTGCGACTCTCCACGTTTACTCTGAGGACTGAAGAAGCTTCTCGAATGAAGCTTAAAGACGTCCCGTCGCTTTCTTTCCAAGCTCCTGAGACTCCAGTGTCTGAATGTTGCAGCAGAACTCGAGAAACATCGGACCAGGAAACATTTTTGCATCTTCTGTTGTCCAGTGTTGTGAACCTGTGTGAAGTGCAGCATCAGGTTCCTGCTCCCAGCTGACAGGAGTGTGGTCTCTGCTGCTGCATGAACCCGACAGATGGCTGTGTGGGAAGATCCCAGCAGATCAGAAACACTCCCGACTTCTGTCACCTTCTTCATTCTGATGCTCAGTTTGAAGACCCTGCAGCTTCCTGTTGACTGAGCTTTGCTCTGTCCTGGTAAGAAGGTGTAATTATTCCTGGTGTTCACATGTTTCCAGGGTTTGTGTAAAATCAGACTGACCGAGTGAGTTTGGAGTATTTGTTGGTCAAACATTTGCTAAAGTTACACCGATGAAGTCAGCGTCAGGATGAATCCTTTGTACTCACTGATGGATTAACCAGAGTCAGTCTGTCCTTTGGAGCGTTTTCCATTAAGATCAATTCTGCTGTGTTGATGCAGTGAGCTGTGAAAGTCATCTTAAACTGAGGCTGCTTAGTTTCTCAAAATCAATGCAGAGTCAAAGGTTTGTTGACGATGTGAGTGCTACAGCCCAGCGTGGCGCCGAGCTCCTTGAATATTTTGAAAAGCTTTTTAAAAGCCGTGAAAGTATTTTGATTTCAGCTCCAGGAGTCCTGCGTTAGAAGCTGTCACAAAGGTCAAAAATGTTTCAAGTCTTCTCACGTGTCACCTCCTAATCATGAAGTCTGAGTCCTGATAGAAAGTCAAGTGAAGCTGACGGGACTCCTGGAGGCATCGCTTCCTCACCGAGACCACGCAGCATCTGTCATGAAGGCGCAGCTTCCATCCACATGCTTGCAGCTCGGGCATCTTTTCTTTAACTGCCAAGGTTAGTAACCACCAGCAATGTCAGAGCCCCCCTCCTCAGCTCAGCTGCAGATATGGATTATTCATGGTGTCGATTTTAAACAGTACTTAAAAACCCTGCTTATCGACGTGTGCTTTCTACCCTGAACCTTGTGTGCTGCATGTTTTTATGGTGCAGTGAGTTCTGCACAATCTGACTCTCTAAACATAATCAGTAGCAGTCCCTGCACTGAGAGTGTGTTTGAAGAAAATCAAATCTACTCCCAGAACCCAGATTTGATTCTTAATCAGCACTTTCACTGATTTTATTTTTCTGTTTGAGAAAAATTTAGATTTTCTGGATGTAGATCCAGAAGTTTCATGGCAGGCGTCCACAGTGGAGCTGAGCTGCTCGTTGGCTCTGACGGTTACTGAATTCACTGTTAACCAAATAGCATCGCTGCTCCTGTGAGACCCCTCGCACGTCTCTGCAGAAACACACATTTCTTTGTGTTTTTCAGTGAATTTTTTCCGTGACGCAAACTCAACTCCTTTCACATGAATCTGGTCGACTTGTCAAGTTATTAACCATCTTCATGTACCTGCTAAACATCTGTGATGGTAGGTTGAGTTTTCCACAGCATGTCTTTATCCTGTCTTCCTTCTCTCACCCCAACCAATCACAGCAGATGGCCCCGCCCCTCCCTGAGCCTGGTTCTGCTGGAGGTTTCTTCCTGTTAAAAGGGAGTTTTTCTCTGTATGTATTATTGTAGGTCTACTGACTGTTGTTGTGATTTGGTGCTGTGTAAATAAAGTTGAATTGAATAGCACGGGCGCCTGGTGATGGTGTGGGATGAACACTGACTAAAAGCTGTTGGTCCTCACAAACATTCATGATGGTTTTCTCGTCACATGCTCATTTTCAGTGGCTCTGTGAACAATCACAGATTTAACCGTCTATAAATGTGTCCGTCCGTACCTCCATCCTCTTCCACCATCAGGGTCGCGGGGGCTGGGGCCTATCCCAGCTGCCATAGCTGTGCTCCACACAGAAAGACGGTGATGGATTAGAACCCAGGACCTTCTCACCATCAGGTCACGGTGCTCACCTGCTGCCCTCGACTTACCTGATTCCTGGCAGTTTGTGGGAGTTTTCAGGCTTTGAATCGGTGCACAGTATTCCCACGAGCAGAGCCTAATCTCCTTATCTGAAGACCATGCTATAAAATAAATGTTTTTAACTTTCATGCTGCTTAGGGCTGCCACGATTAGTCGACTAGTCACGATTACGTCGACTATCAAAATCGTCGACGACTGATTTAATAGTCGACACGTCGTTTGAAGCTTTGTAAGATCACAAAAGACGCAGGAATAAGTAGTAGGATTTAAGAGTGTAATAACGGACTGAAACAGAAGATGGCAGCACTGCATGTACAAGGATGCCAGCTGCCGTTAAACCCCGAAGAAGAAGAAGAAGCAGCGCAGCACAGCCCAGCTCAGTTTCCAACAATGGCGGCAGCTAGTAAGTTTTAATATTACTCTTATTATTCTTTCTGGGTCACAAAATAAACGTTTAACATATTTTCAGGCGAGAATGTAGCTGTGTAAACCTCAAATATCTGCTCAGTTTATCAAGACACCACATATTTTCAAAAGCGCTCCGACGTTTTCGGAGACGTCTGTTACCCACTAGCTCGATAGCTAGCCGGGGGCTAGGCTAACTAGAGCCGTGAGAACACCGGACTCCCGCAAATCGTTTTCAAACCCACCGCCGTCTTTCGCTACTCAGGTTAAACATGATATATGAGTCAGTTAGATAACTTAAAAATGTGGTATTGTTTGGCTTTTTTCAGTATTTTATTTGTTCCTGAGTAAATCGGTTTGACTGAGATTAAAGTTATAGTTTTTACACAGCTGAATAAACATCAAGCAGACAGCTGATTATCAGAAGTGTGAGATGCTCGAGAATTTACTCCGGTGTCCTGTTATATTCTAGATAGCAAGGAGTTTATTAAACTTCACCGAAACAATCTGCAGATTTCAATAAAATTTAATAAACTATCATCTTGTCTTTATTTTTAGTTAGCACAGACCTTAAACACTTAAAGCTGTAAGCTAATGATAGTTATATAAGAGCAGATGCTGCCGGTGCAATAAGCTGTACGTTTTACGTCCAATGGATGATGATCTGATTAGTCGACTATCAAAATAATCGTTTGTGGCAGCCCTAATGCTGCTGGACTCTGAGGTCTGTCAGACTTCACGCAGTGAACCTCGAAGTGTTGTTGATGTCATCCACATCAGCCAAACCCGTCACATGACCGCGTTTGTCCTATGAAAGCTTTTCATTCATTTTTCATACTTTTTTGTTCGGTGTGTGTTCGAAGGCTTCGCTCGGCTCTTGCTGCGATTACGCGCCGCTCTGCATTAGAGCTCCGGTGAAATGTCTGAACACAGTCATGAGCTCTGTCACCAACATGACCCGCGTGCTGCTGAGTGCCTCCCCCAAACTGAAATATTGACGACGCGCACACAGGGAACATTATTCTGCACTTTAAGAAAAGCAGCCTCAGCGAGGGGAAACAGCTCGAGGTCCCGCCCATGAAAAATGGATGCACATTAGCTAATGTGGCTAATATGAATTTAAACATGGCCGGTAGCTGTACAGCCCCCCCACCCCCCACCCAGGAGGTTTATAGGAACTGTTAATTGGCAACGAAGGTAAAAGAGCTGCTTCTTGCATAATTGCACACTGGCTGTGTTGTTTTTAATCTCCTCAGGCTCTCATTTGTGGGTCAGTTTTTCCAGGACTCCCCTCTCTGTCACAAAGGTGGAGAAGTTGTTTTTTAGTCAACACCTCGACGGCCAGCAGGATTCCTGCCTGCAGGCTTTAAGGGAGAATCCAAACTTGTATATTTTAGCTTGTGTTTTGAACGCGGTCCTCCATCCTGTCAGCGAGTCTGTGAAGTGACTGCGATGTGAATGTGATGTTGGAGGAGGTGATTAATATTTATTCCCCCCAGGCTCCTGATTAAATTGGAATTGGAGATATCCAATTTTTAATTTTTCAGTGGCGGTTCACAGCGAGGTGAATTTGTTTTACAGCCGCTCTTCTTTGTCTCTGTAGCAGGTCAGATGTGGAGGAATTTATCAAGCTTGCTTGAGGCGCGGTGAGGTCACGCTGCTGAAATCCAGCTGAAGAATAATTCAGATCCTTTGCTTAAGTAACAAAAAGAGAAAGATGGGGACGAGTTCCTCACTCGCTTAAAGAAAAAAACCGAGGGGAAGAGTTCAACAATCCTCAAAGTTGAAGAGATGAAGACATTTCATCATCTTCTTCTTCTTTTAGGGGTCTCCACAGAGGATGATCGGCCTCCACCTCCTCCCAGCATCCTCCTCTGTCATAAAATATCAGCAGCAGTAGAATTAAAAAGTCATTATTAAAGGAAGTGCAGTGTATACAGTTACAGCTGTTAGACGACTGTCAGAACTGAAGAAGCTTCTCGGATGAAACGTCCTTAAGAAACTTAAAGTCCGGTTGCTTTTCTTTCCAAGGTCCTTAGTGCAGAATGAGGTGTTGATGTCTTTTGGAGAGAGTCCTCTGTCCAAGGAGGAGGGGAAACCCAAACCTCCTTCCTCAGCAGGAAACATCGCGTTGAAGCCCACGTCTGGCTTAACCTGAATCGTTGTTATTTATTCCTAAACTGCACCAAGCTCAGGAGAACGTGCATGAGCAACTGAACAGTGAGTCCCAGTTTCTTGTGTCTCTGAGTCCTCGAACAAAGAGACGGGACTCTAACCTCTCCCTGATATGTCTGCAGTCCACAGTCATGCTTTGTTTTGTCTGAGTAATTGTTCCAAGCTGACAACATTCACTTTAGAAAGCTATAAAGCAATAAAGAGACGGCTAAAGATGGGAAATGGAACCATCCATAATGTGTAAAATGATTCCAGTTATGCTTAAACATACAGTATGTTGTCGTGTTGTTACTTATGGAGCGGTGTCTGCCTGCAGTATCTCAGGTTGTTTACCGTCTCCTCACTGAGCAGCAGCTGTTTTCCTGCCCTTGTTGGTTTTGTATGTGAAAAGAGTCCAAAAAAAAGTTTGTAAGTGTCAAAACATTTCACACTCGCGGGACATTTATCTGAGCGGCTGCTCGGCCGTCCACCGGGCGCTCCAGAAGTATTTGATGGCATTTGTCCTGAAGACTGTGAGAGCTGCAGAGGCCGTTAAGCCTTCCCACTGTGGACAGCGCTGTCAGAAAAATAAGACTGAGGCGGTTTAGTCGAGCGCGGAGAAACAGCCAGCGATGCTTTTGTTTCCAGCAAAACAGCAGAAAGACGACAGAAAACAAATGCCGTGGAGGAAGAGCAAAGATCGCGTTGGATCTGTGTAACTGTGCCTGTCGACAAGCATGTGAGAGGGAAGCGGCACAAAACATCCACGGTGTGCAGATTCAGTGAGAGTGGGACTCTCTGCAGACACAAAGAAAACAGCTGCTTTAAGGATAAAGTTCAGTTTAATCTGAAGGTTTTATCATCAGAGCTGGGATCACATCAGAGACCGATCCCTGTTTAAACTCTGTGGTCCTGACTAATTCTCATCTTTGGATAAATTCAATTCAATTCAATTTTATTTATATAGCGCCAAATCATAACAAAAGTCGCCTCAAGGCGCTTCATAGATACAGAGAAAAACCCAACAATCATATGACCCCCTATGAGCAGCACTTTGGCGACAGTGGGAAGGAAAAACTCCCTTTTAACAGGAAGAAACCTCCAGCAGAACCAGGCTCAGGGAGGGGCTGTTCTGCTCTGGAGGAAGTCTAACCTGAGCTGGTTGGTGTGCTCCTGATTACGTCTCTGCTATTTATCTGTCAAAAATAACTTAACAAATAAGATTTGCAAGAATCTGAATAATGGTCTTAAGAAAGCGTGCATGCTTCATCATTGTGACACGTTCATTTAACTGAGCTCAAATTGGACTGTTTACTGAGAGTTTTCTTACTTTTTGAATAACATCACTGATTTTCCCTGCTAATTAGTTAATTAAGGCAGATTGGCTGCTCTGGGTTTAAACATGCTAGGTTAATGCTGCCTCTCTCAGTCTTTTAAACGAGATTCTTAATCTCAGTGTTTTCACTTCCTGTTTAAATAAAGTTGTTTTTTTTTTAAAAAAAACAACAAGAACAAAATGTAATTACCAGAAATCTCTGCTTTTATTTTGTGCACTTTTACAGTGCAGCCTTGCAGCTTTAGTCCAACAAGTTCTAATAAAAGTATAAAAGTATTAACACAACTAAAGAAGCTTTACTGACACATGTCCCATCATCTGTCTGACCTGGTGGACGCAGTGTTATGGTGTGGGCATGTACGGCTGCCATACTTGCCCATGTATCTTTCCTCTCATCACATCTCCTCTGATCTCCTTTATGTCCTTTATGTCCTTTATGTCCTTTACGTCCAGGTTCATCCATAAAAAATCTCCAGAAATGTTGTCTGACCTGAGGACACGCGGCGGGAGGAGGCGTCCCGTCTTTCTGCACTAATTCATTGGATTTAAAACGAGGAATCTGAGCAGGCTGAAGTGGAGGCAGCGGTGTGGTATCTGCCATACAGGCCCAGTAAGTTCTCAGTGATGATTATTGATGATGTGACTGCTGATAATCGCATCAGGACAAACTGTGTTCAGAACTGCAGTCTGCTCACATTCAGACCAGTACTGCAAAACTGCTCAGAGCCAGAGAAATGGGAGACTCTTCAATGTTTTTGTACACATGGCGTTTAATTATTAGTTATTATTAGTTGTTATTACTCTTCCACAGCGTGTCTTTGTCCTCTCTCACCTCCAAGAGTCATTTCTTCCTGTTAAAAGGGAGTTTTTCCTTCCCACTGTCACCAAAGTTCTTGCTCATAGGGGTCATATGATGCTTGAGCTTTTCCTTTTAACTTATAATAAAAACACATTGACTGTTGTTGTGATTTATATATAAATCAAATTGAATTGAATTCAGTGGTCAGTCACCTGATCTCGACCCAGAAGCAGATTTTCAGTTATTGAAGATGAAACGTAAACACAGAGACCCACAACGAGCAGCTGAAGGTGTCTACAGACCCAGCAGTGCATCTCAGAAGAAACACCTCATTTGGTGATGTCCACGGTGTGATAACCCACTCCACCCACACTGGAGCCCTTTGCTGTGGTTGATCTTTCTGCAGACATTGGGAATGGACACATTTCCAGTCAGCAACACTGGGAACGCCTGAGCCCAGCGTGCTGCTGCTGTGTGAGAGACACCTTCAGTTTGGTTTCTTGCACTAAACAACACAACATGCAGCATTTCTTCACTCATGCACTCACACCACTGATCATACTGCACACAGCGTGCTCACTTTAAGTTCTTTCTTTAATTTAAGCATTTTGATCCAAGCAGTTTAATATTTATAATCATGTTTGTCTGATTATGTTCAGGTGAAAATGAGGCTCTTCTAAAAATGGCTTTAAATCCTCAACAGTTGCTGAAGTCAGCACTTCACTGACATCCTGATAGTTTGATTTAAAATCCGCTGTGCTGGTGTGACAGACGCAGAGCTACAAAAATCATCACGTCCAAATACTTTTAGTTTTTTTCCTACTTTTCATTTGTGTTTTCATTTCAAATCCACGTTGAGAGATTGTGTCATTAAAACTGTGCGAGTCCTGGTTCGTCATTAAGAATGAAAACCTGTTGGTTTATTCACCGCGCCTGACCAGCTAAAAATATCAGGCCGCTGTCCTCGACTGTCGAGGGAGGCGGTTGATAATTTAAGCGGTGGTGAGCTGAACGTTCGGGCTGTAAAGTGCTTCGATACTGTAGAAAGGAAATTCATATTTTATTTGTAGACGAGCTGCAGCTCGCAGTTATTTTTATCCCTGATTAATGATGTGATCTGTGAAAATTAGCAGTGAAGTTTTCCTTCAAGTGTCCTCACATCGTTACAGCTTCGTCTCAGACACACCTGTGCAGTGATCGGTGCACAGGTGTGAGAGTCAGAAGCGAAGACGTCTTTTGGAGTTTGGGACGCTGAGGCGTTTGTGCGGATGTTGATATTTCACCTCCAGACTGAAGCCCGAGAGACTCAAACATGAAAGTTTAATGTTTTCCGTCTGAGCGCGTTGTCCGAGCTTCCTCTCCCCGTAGGTTATTGATCACCGTTTCCTTGTTTGTTGCTCGCCCTTCTCTGCTCTCCTGCGACAGCCCGAGTGTTGGAACAAGAGCTTTCATCACACACGAGCACAGACGGGCCGACGCCCTGCATCCTAATCTGGAGATCAGAGGAAAGCGTTGCCCGCTGGGGGGGTCGCCTTTATGTCCAGGTTCAACCGTAAAAAGTCTCCGGTGAGATCGGAAATGCTGTCTGATCTGAGGAACCCCCGAGGGAGGAGTCGTCCTGTCTTTGTCTTTCTTCTGAGTCATTGGACTTAACATCAGGAATTTGAGCAGGTCGAAGTGCCTGCATCACACCGTAACCATGGGATACATCACGTTTATGATGTCACATCACTTTAGTTTAAAAGCAACTTTTCAGGGATCATTTCAGCTGTTACATCATTCAGTATGAAGTGAATCCCAATAATCTAATCAGGAGGAAATGAGGGCACAGGTAAGCTGCTCAGTTACAGCAATGTGCAAAAGTCTCGGATCACCACTCATTTCTTTGTTTTACTAAGAAAACGAGAAACAAATGCAGTCATTTGTTGCAATATGTGAAACATAGATACAAATACATGATATAAGGCACAAAGGTCCAATTCTAACACGCAGCATGAGCTTAATTTCTTCAGGAATACTTCTCCAGACTTCTTTGAGTGCTGGCTCAAGACTTTTGCACGCTGCTGTAAATTATTCAGTGTTGGTCTAACCTTTGCAGTATTTCCAATCTGTACAAAGCAAAACATCGACGGGACAATTGACCAAACTGGACTCGGCCTTTAGGCGCTAATATTGAGTCGTGGATTGAGTTTGTGTTTGTAGCAGATTGCTTTGGGTCAGGTTTAAGTTGTCCAAGCTGAGCTGAAGTGACATGAATATAATACGATCAGGATCAATAACAAAGACTTCAGCTTTGTTAGAGTTTTCGAGGATTCGGATCCAGCATCAGTTTTCTACCAACTCCTCAAACGTCTCTGCAATAACCAACCCTGAAACTGGCAATAAGGAATGAATTCATCAGTAATTAATTGTGTGGCGATGATTCATGCCAGCCATCTTTCCAGCATGGATGTTCACGTTGTAAAGTGCGTGTGCTAATGTGTGACCTAATGACAAACTCGACTGGAGCCAAAGTGTTTAACTGTTGCCATAAATCTGTTCATTGCCCTCCTCGGCTTTCACCCACCTCACAGTTTCCGGCAGATTAGCGATAAAGACGCTGCAGGCAGAGGGGCACTCGTGGGTACACGGAAACCCTCAGCATCACAGCGCCACTTCATTAAGAAAATGCCATTAAGTTCACGAGGTGGCGGAGAGCATCGGGCGTGACAGAGGCACTCCTAAACTTGAAGGAACCATCGAGGGGTCCTAATATTTATGGTTTTCTCCAACAGCGTCTGACTTGTGAGACCTGTGTGTCAGCAGGTGTTCATTTCAGCCACATCACTGCTGCTGGAAAATGGAGAAATCAATAGAAACGCAGAAAGTCTCGAGTCCACAGCTGGCAGGAAATACATAAAGCCTGCAGTGATGTGGAGTAAAGATGTGATTGCATGCATCTGTGGCGTGCACACAAATATGATTGGTCTCACGGTTCAGGCTGGATCAGGTGACCCTGAACATCCCTGAGCTATGCTGCTGTACGCTCAGCTGGAGGATTTCCCATGATGCACTGAGCACCGCTCACCGTGTTTCTACAGCACTGCTGCCTTTGTGTCTGTAGCCTGTGTTTTTGGTGTTTTGTGACTCTCAGGTTCTTTTTGAGTTATTTTGTGTCTCTTTGTGTTGTTTTTGCCTCTTCAGGCTTGTTTTGTCTCCTTGTGTCTGTTTATGGTGTTTTTTGAAGTAATCTTTTAAATCTTGTGGTCATTTGATGCTTCTAGCCAACTAGTCTTCCAGTCGGTCAACACCCTCCATCTTTGGGCGACCACTTTCAAATGCAGGTTGATTGCACGGTTTGCCTGATGGGAGGCAACCAGTCTCCAAACAGCTGCTGTCTCGACTGCAATCAGACGGGCAAAAAACCATTAATGGGCCAGTTCTTATTTGTGTGTTTCTGCTCTCCCTGAGCACTCAAGGTGCTTCATACAACTTGCCTCATTCACCCATTCATACAAACACATGCTTTTTATCTTATGCCTAACAAGTGTGCTCACCTGTTCACCTGTTATCACAGTTAATCAGCTATTGTCTCCAACAGGCTGCATGTAATTGCTGTTGTATAGGGCTGCCACGATTACGTCGACTATCAAAATCGTCGTTTGAAGCTTTGTAAGATCCCAAAAGACGCAGGAATAAGTAGTAGGATTTAAGAGTGTAATAACGGACTGAAACAGAAGATGGCAGCACTGCATGTACAAGGATGCCAGCTGCCGTTAAACCCCGAAGAAGAAGAAGCTGTGTCCCAGAATTCATAGCGCGGCCCAGCTCAGTTTCCAACAATGGCGGCAGCTAGTTAGTTTTAATATTACTCTTATTATTCTTTCTGGGTCACAAAATAAACGTTTAACATATTTTCAGGCGAGAATGTAGCTGTGTAAACCTCAAATATCTGCTCAGTTTATCAAGACACCACATATTTTCAAAAGCGCTCCGACGTTTTCGGAGACGTCCGTTAGCCACTAGCTCGATAGCTAGCCGGGGGCTAGGCTAACTAGAGCCGTGAGAACACCGGACTCCCGGCAAATCGTTTTCAAACCCACCGCCGTCTTTCGCTACTCAGGTTAAACATGATATATAAGTCACTTAGATAACTTAAAAATGTTATTGTTTGGCTTTTTTCAGTATTTTATTTGTTCCTGAGTAAATCGGTTTGGCTGAGATTAAAGTTATAGTTTTTACACAGCTGAATAAACGTCAAGCAGACAGCTGATTATCAGAAGTGTGAGATGCTCGAGAATTTACTCCGGTGTCCTGTTATATTTTAGATAGCAAGGAGTTTATTAAACTTCACCAAAACAATCTGCAAATTTCATTAAAATTTAATAAACTATCATCTTGTCTTTATTTTTAGTTAGCACATACCTTAAACACTTAAAGCTGTAAGCTAATGATAGTTATATAAGAGCAGATGCTGCTGGTGCAATAAGCTGTATGTTTTACGTCCAATGGATGATGATCTGATTAGTTGACTAATCGCAAAAAGAATCGTTTGTGGCAGCCCTGAAGCACCAGAGTCACTTTGAGAACGCTAACTGAAGGCGAGCGGCGGCCTAGTCTCTGTTTTTAACGTAACGGTGGCGATGATGTTACTCGTGCTGTGGTCTCCCACCACTGTGAGGTTACTGCAGTCAGTCTGGGATCACTTTTGATTCTTGAGGTTGTTGATTTTGGTACTTTGGTCATTTTACATCATTTTTGATGGTCGTCTTTTTACAGTCATGTGCTTTGATATTCTAATTATATTTGACGACAGTCTCAGGTCCGTTTGTGCTGGGATTGTTACTAAAAAAAGTAATATATTACACTTGCATTACTTTTCTTAAAAGTAATACGGGAAGTTACTGCTTGAAAACATTACATTACTTTGCATTAATCTGTAACATGTTACCAGTTAGTTTAATATAATCCTGAAGCTCTCACACACCAGCACAGATTCTTATCCTAACGAGTACATGTGATCATCTTTTAGTGTGAAGCGTGAACGCTGCTCATCGCTGCTTTTGTGACCTTGTTAGCGTTGCGTTAGCTCGCTGTCTGTGCTGATGCTTGTAAAGAGCAGCTGTTGTGTTAGCAGTTGTACTGCAGTTGTTGTGCGGTGCATGAAGGGAAATCAGCTGAGTGCAGCTTTCTGTCCATTTGACATGGAAACCTTTTGTAGCAGAAGTGAGGACGTAATGCATCACATGACTGCATTACTGAAGAATGTAATGTGATTACAGTAGCGTGATTGGGGGAAAGGATGAGCTCTGATAGTCCTTAATGAAGCCAAACACTTTGTGAGGCGTGTTTGCTTTGGGCCTGTTGTTAACCCGCTCTGATTGGTTTGCTGATTTGTGGGAAGCAGCTGCCGTTGTGCGTGGAAACCTGCACATACTTGAGAGCGTAGCTCTGATTGATGGCAGCTCCTCCACCGCGGTCCTTCCTCTCGAGCGTCCCGTGGTGTTTATTGGCTTCCGTGGATCTTAGAGGAGTCCCGCTGATTGACCCCGACGCTGCAGAGTTTGGATTCAAAGAGGGCGGGAACTAATTAACGAGAGCGAATGGGAGTTTAATCAGCGTCAGAGCGGCGGGGGGTCACGAGAAGTCTGGATAGCAGGAAGGGGAAAAGGGCGCCGCCCGTGCTGTGTTTAATTTGGAGGTGATTGTGCGGGTAATGGTGCGGGCAAATGTGCGGGGAGATTCTCCTCCCGGGCGTTTTGACACTGAGAGGCTTCCCCGCTGAGATTCGGCGCCTCTGAGCACACGGCGACACGAGCGGCCTAATGATCATTTATTGCTGTTTGTATCAGAGTCGACCAAACAACATCTGTGCCCGCGAGCTCGTTTGGAGCTCGTTGTGATGGATGTGTGTTAGACGCCATCTTCACCGCTGGTGTGACATTTCGAGCCTCCTCATCAGTGGAAGGAGAACGAAGGAGCGGCGTGATGCTGAGCATCGTGTCCTGATGATCGTTTGTCTGATTTGTTTCGTTTTTGTCGTCTTACACCAGCTTTTTGTGATTTTGTGCTTTTTTATGTTTCCTTGATCACTGTTTGTTCTCGGAGGTTGTTTTTATTCACGTGTCCTCCTCATTTAATCTCTCTTTGTGATTATTTTCCATCTCCCAAAGATCACTTTGTGGGTTGTTGTGGTATTTTTTGCATACTTAACCCTTTAAAGCCGGTCAGAGCAGCACGCTCTGTTTTGCGTAACTATTTTTAAATCCTGGTAGCTCTGCAACCACGTGAGCTAGCGCAACATTTTTTTTTTGCATATGAAACCGGAGGAGTTGTACTTACATCTTATGCCATCAGCTTGTCCTCGGTCACAGTTTCCTTCCACATATAGCTTTGCAAAAACTGCATAAAAAGCACTTGCAGCAACAAAAACATAATATTCCAGAAACACGCTTTGCTGATCCGATCAGCTGTTCATAACACTTCCTACGTCCATCAGCACGAACTATCGCATGTCCTCCATGACCTGCCCGAAACCGGAAGTGACGTCATTTTGCATAAATGTAGTTTTTTTACCATCAGGGCCTCATGAGCCTATACTGGTGTTTTTAAAAGTTATGTTTGACTTTATGACTTTCTGTGTGGTTTCTGGGATGCTTAGGACTCATATTGCACTGCTGGAAATAGTTTATTTTGATGCACATGCTGCTTTTTTGCAAATTTGCATTATAATATTTATTTTCGTTTTTCCTGCAGTGTATAAAAATTGGTGTATTTCAAAAATAAAACTATGAAGACACTCAAAACAAATTTCCTGTGGTGGGAAACTATTTTGTGCAACTTTTTTGTATTTACAGTTTTGAGGGATAAGCCTCTTAAATTTCTCTAACTAGAAATATATGTTAAAAAAACAAAAACGATTTTCAATTTTTTTGTAGTTTATTGCACTTTTTTGCAATTTATGTAATTACTATGCACTTAATGCAGACATATTATTAAAATTTAGGCTGTAATGGTTGTATTGATGTAT
The DNA here is from genome assembly GCF_056152115.1 of Neolamprologus brichardi. Taxonomy (NCBI): domain Eukaryota; kingdom Metazoa; phylum Chordata; class Actinopteri; order Cichliformes; family Cichlidae; genus Neolamprologus; species Neolamprologus brichardi. The sequence goes on along the minus strand of NC_142111.1, from coordinate 26,385,172 downwards.
ATCAACTTGAAATGCTCCCAAAAATGGCTCCACAGCATGTAAACATATAATATAAGCTCTGGCGGACTTGGTTCTATGGTAGGTCTTAAAGGGTTAATGTTGTGCTCTGTGTCTTTATGGATGTTTTTGGACATTTGAAACGATTCTGTGATCATTTTCTTTAATATGTTTTCTTATTTTCATTTGTGGTGTTTTCATGGTGATTTTGATGACTTCACATCTCTGGATCATCATTTTATTATTACATAAATAGGGGGTTGTGTGGCGCTTTAATACTTCTTGAGTCGTCCTTTGTACATTTAGAGTTATCTTGTGATCCTTTAGTGTGTTTAATTTTATATTTGCGGTGCTTTTGTGTGTTTTGTGCTTACTTCGGGTCATTTTGTTGTTCTTCAAGGTAGTCTTTTCTGTCCTGCTTTGCTTATTATTATTTCTCTGCTCATTCGTGTCTTCGTGGACTTCGCTGAGGGCGTCTGTGGCAGAGGGCGTGGACGGTTGATCCACATGTCCTTGGGCAAAAGACTGAACCAAAAACGGCCACTAGTTTATCCGTCTGTGTGTTTGTGTGTGACAGATAAAGCGCTGTGTGACTGTGTGTGTGGACGGCTGAATGTGGTCGTTGAGAGGACTTGAAAAGGCGTTCATGTTCCCCGTTTGCCACTCGGCTCCTCAGCAGCTCGTTCACGTTTCCAGAGATGTAGAAATGATCCTCACAGAGGAGAGAAAGAGAGACACGTCTTCTCCCAAAACTGCGTCGGAGCGCGACGGGCGGAGACGGATCTCTGCCCTTAGGCCTCTGCTGTGAATGATAATTAATGGAGCTGCGTTCCAGTGCTGCAGCAGTGCATGCTGGGTAGGCGGCGAGGCTCCCCATTCATCACTGCTGACATCGGCATTTATCTGGTTAGCACCAGTGGAGGCTCAGAGCGGCGAGTCGCTGCTGAGGTCGAGGGACAGGAGCGAACGAGAAGACGGGAGCGTGAGGGAAATGACGAAGAGGCGACGGGCAATAAATGCAGCTGTGATGGTAAAATAATAGTTTGTAATCGGGAATGTACCAGGATTTCAAAAACAAACCACAAATGGCTCAGCTGAATAAAACACTTCAGAATCTGAGCTCCTGATTGGCTTAAATAAGTCAACAACTCGTCACAGATTCAGGTTGCTGGACTCAAAAGGGTACTCAGTAATATATGTGGGGCCCACGTGCTTGTATCCATGCCTGGAGATCTCATTAGGGGTACGCTCCTAATGAGACGACAGATGGCGTCCTGCAGGATCTCCTTCCAGATCTGCACCAGGCCGTCGCTGAGCTCCTGGACAGTCTAAGAACCAACCGGATGGCGTCGGATGGACTGAAACGAAATGTTTCAGAGGTCAGGCGAGTGTGGGGGCCGGTCCTTCATCCTCCGGGAACCTGCATACCTTTGGCTCAGGGTCTGGAAACAGGCCCAAGGGTTTAAACCGGTGGCAGGATCAGCCTGATGTTATTTGTATCCTGTAACTTTACTGTATAAAGAGCAAACATCTCCAACATGTCAGGAGTAGTTAGTCATTACAACAAGTGTGTGAACTAAAAATCAAGAATGTGGGATCCTGTTTGTCTGTGATTTGAACAGCCCAGCGCTGCTCCCGACGAAGGGAAAAGCAACCCTGCAGGGAGACCTACCTCTGCACCTGTGCAGGTGAAGCCAAAGGGCAGATTTGCTTCACCATATTTTCTAGTCTTTGGCTCAGAATGAAGTTGGTTTGGAAACATATTCAGCGATGCTTCATCTCCTACTTTGCGTTTGTGTGGGCGCCCCCCCTGCAATGGCTCTGTGCCCCACCCCCCTAGGGAGCGGGCCCCACACTTTGGGAAGCTCTGGTTTAGTCACAGCGTCCTGCAGGAGGTCATTTTGTAGATCTAGCAGTGCTCATCCTGTTCCTCGTTGCACAAAGGAGCAGATACCGGTCCTGCTGATGGATTAAGGGCCGTCTATGACCCTGTCCAGCTCTCCTAGAGCGACGCCCGTCTCCTGGATTCTCCTCCATGGTCTTCAGACTGTGCTGTGAGACACAACAAACCTTCTGGCAACGGCACGCATTGATGTGTCAGCCTGGAGGACTTAGGCGACCTGTGCAACCTCTGGAGGGTCCAGGTATCAGCTCAGTGGCTCTCAGCCTGGCTTCCACCTTTTCCATTCAAACCAAAGCAGCTGAAACTGATTAACAGCTCTGCTAACTAACTGACCAGGTAAGTTTACCTGACGATGCGTGTTCGATCATTTGTTCCAGTTCTTTTGTTGGTCATACAGTCCAAAGTCTTTGGATATTTTGGGTAATTATGACGCACATATTTAAATGTTGACTGTAGAGAAGCAGGGAGGCAGATTTTCTTCACGTGGCGTTGTCGTTAGAGACAACTCAGAAGAACAAAGTAGCATAGAGGAGCAGGCGATTGGTGTTTAGCTCATATTTCAGGAGTTCACGAGGCACAAAATAGCGCTTCACACTTTGTTCTCAGGGCGTCGAAGGTTTATTTTGATCGCAGCGGTCGATTCAGGAGTGGAGGCACGAGGAGAGGTCACAGAGAGATGCGAACAGCTGGGAGAGGTCACAGCAGGTCGTTTCAGGAGAAAGGAAAGATTACAGAGGTGAACGGGAGACGCGGGAGGTTCAGCTCCTCTTTTCCTCTCTGCAGCAGCTCGGCTTGTTTTCACCTCTTGGGGCAAACACAGCTGAAAGGTGAGCAGGTTCAACAAAGAGCTCCGTGCTCTCAAAGTTTTTCAGCAGAGAAACTTTCAAAGTTTAAAATATTTGAGTATATTAGGTGGATGTTACACTTGTTATGGACGTGAACTGTGGACAACGTCCATCCATCAGAGTAAAAAGCATTCATACAGGGTCAAAGTTATACATACTGCAGATGTAATGTTCCCTGACTGACCCTCAGCAACCTGGACTTTAATCAGACGCCGCCTGCCATCGCTGGATCTTTGAACCTTCTTCTACTTTAGTCGAGTTTCATGGTGTTGATTCATCAGGTGTGCACGTAGTTCCTTGGACTTTAGGAACAACAAGCTGCCAGCTGTGTTCAGCCTTTACCACAGGAGTACGTTCGGCTTTGGCATCGACTAACCCTGGGTCATCTCATGGTGTCGGCTGAGATAGATGAACTTTAAAAACTTCTTAGTCCAGCAGAAATCACATCTGTTTGACTTCCAGGGAGAAAATAAAACTCCTCATCCTCCTCGCTGTAAAAGCTTCAAAGTGTTTTTCCGTTAAACACCGTTTAGGTTGCGCCCCCGTGACTCCTCAGCCTGCCACAAAGGAAAAGAACACGAGGTGACAGCACCCACTTTAGCCTGTGGCGAGGAGTTCTTGTCGGGCCACTTGGAGGAGAAAGGAGGCGGCGGTGAAGGGGCAGAAAGTGGAGCAGAAAGAAGATGGAAGATGGGAACAGGATGAACTCCAATTAGCTTGCAGCATGGAGGTCAGAGTAGAGGGGTGACGGTGAGGGAGCAGGGGTGAGGATGGGGGAGGAGGTGCCGCTATCTCGTTAGCCTGCAGCAAGAAGGTGAAAGTCAGTGCTCGGTAGGAAGGAGGTTGTGCTTCTCTGATTGTGACGCAAGCTGCAGTGTTTCTCTGCGTTTTCATCCTGGCTTAACGGCATCCTGTTGGTTTGAGACTCTGATGTTACCGAGTGTGTGAAGGGTTATAGAGCGCTGTGGCGTCCACTGTTTGGCTCACGTCTGGTTCTCCGGGTCCTGAACTGGCTTCTAAACCCGTCTCTGACTTGTGGAGCTTTTCTTAAGTTTGAATAATCGTCTACATGATCCCTGCTGCACACACATAGCGTAGCATTTCCTCCGCAGTTTTGGTGATCTGACCGTGCCGGTTGGTTCTTAACCATCCAGGAGCCAGAGTGAAAATCGCAAGTCAAAGACTCTCAAACCCAAGAAAGTTGTGTTTTGTTGATGGTGTGTTTGTCGATGCCTGTTCCGTAGTTTCCCCACTAACAAAGAGCTGAGGCCTGAAAGCTAGCAGAGTTAATGTTTTCCTCATTCAAGTCTGTCCCGTATCTAGCAAGTGAAAATAAAAAAAATAAATAAAATAAACAATAAAAGGTGAATCAAATAGACCATTACGGCAAGGCTGGGATGGTCTATTTGGTAAAGTAAATCCATTGGGCATCTTTCTTTGCCTTTAGACAATAATTCTGATGCAAAAGAGCCAAACGGGACAGGCAAAAAAAAAAAAAGAGTTAATGGGCCAGTATCACCAAGAGCTTTGAATTTGGCAACCTCTTAAAGTCTGATGCCATTAGCCTGCTGATAGAGCAGCCACACCAGGTGTAAGAATGAAGTTTAACATCCAGGCATCAACAGAACTGAAAAGTTTAACAGGGTTTGAAGTTAACAGTTAGCTCGCTAGTTTGCACCTAAACATGATGTAGCATGTTGTGACTGAGAGATTTCTGAAACAATTCAAACGTACAGCTCTGCTATCACTTCCAACATAAATGAAGATAGAAACTAAACAGCAGTGATGTTTGCAGGGTTACTGAAGTTGGGCTAGCTGCTATATAATGATGTGCTACGTGATCGCTAGCAAAACAGCTATGTTAGCATAACATTAGCACAGTGAAGCTGAAGGATGAACGCCAACTTTTTCCACTCGATAAAAGTTAACGTGCGGGATTCTGATGGTTAGAGATGAATGTAATCGCATGGCAGGATGCTGTCAGTGTTGCCAACTCCTCAGTAAGGAAAATCGCTATTGGTTGTCCTAAAAGTCGCCAAATGACGTCATCGCCTAATTTGCACAATTGGTCATGCTAATGTAATTGTAACCTACGTTGTTGGAGAGAGAAATAACATCGTGGAAGAGACATAAAGTGAGTAAAAAACGTCCTAAATGCATTTAGAGTTTATTTAGAACTACAAATTACATTTATTTTAGCAATTATTGTTTTTTAATGTCACAATTCCAACCCTGCTCCTTTATCCGGGCTTGGACCGGCAAAAGTGACCCGAAATAGGCACTCTGGTGGAGTTACTGTGTGTGTGTGTGTGTTTATAAGTAGTTTTAAACCTTGTGATCCACAAAACAGCATAAGAGTAAAAGAACTGACTACGTTACAGTCAGAGCAGCGGCTTCGCTCATGCGCGATTCATTTGCAGTCGGATGCACAGGTGTGAACGTCTCCTGCCCTGATAGCAGCTGGGGGAGGACTATCCTCCGCCTGTGAGCGCTTTGGCACGGGTGAGGCGCCCAAGGCAGCACCGCTGCTTGTTGAGAGTAAGAGCGATACGCGCTTTCACGTCAAAAAGTCGTCATAAATAAGTCTCCAATAACACCAGAAAAAGTCGCCAGATTTGTCGCTAGTCGCTTTTTAGAAAAAAAGTCGCTAAGGGGGTCTGAAAACTCGCTAAATATAGCGACAAAGTCGCTAAGTTGGCAACACAGGATGCTGTAAAAGGACCAAACTTGAGTCAGGAGAACAACTGAGATAATCCATCCACAATACGAGGTTAGTCATTAATATACTGCTGCTGGGCTGTAGCTACATCGTAAGGGTTAAAAACTGAGCTTTAAAATGAACAGTGGTAATAAAAACAGGTCGACAGTGATCACTGACTGTTTTTAGGGGCTTGTTCAGATTAAATAGAATAAGAAACATTAAAACATGTTGAAAACACAACAGCCTTATTAGGTCATCACTTAAAGACGGGTTGGCCCTCAGATTCTTCCCATCCTGCGTTAACCCTGCATGAGGATTGGGTGGTGAACGTGCTGAAACACAAACTGGCTCTGCAGCAGTTCGGGCACAGCTGTGGGTCGAGTTTAGACCTCGTGTTTGCAAATAAACCCTGCAGTGAATACAGCAACGCCACAAACTTGTGCATTTACAGTAACGCTGTGTCTGAATTAGTTATACTAATAAACACCAGGATTAAAGGTCTTTTAAAGAAGGATAATTCAGTTTGAAAAATATTAATTTGTACAAATATGTCACAAAATTTACACCAAAGGGAAACATCAGCCACAGACACATATGTTAGGTTTGTATTGTGTTCCCATGAGGCTTTAAGCACCTCACGGGGCTGTTTTTTTTTAGCATTTTGAGAGCAAAGAGGAAATGGTGAAATGTCCCAACATCTAAAGAGTGAAAACAGTGAAGGTAGCAGGAGTGAGGAGAGAAAAAGTGAAACGATGAGAGACAAATGGAGCAGGACGAGGAGGTGACAGTATTAGGTTAGCCTGCTGAGGTGGGATGAGGAGTGACAGGGAATTGAGGTAAACAGGGGCAACAGAGAGGCAGCAGAAAGCAGGAGGTACATGGAGGAGCTGTCAGGGTGGAGATGACTCACTGCAAGAAGGTCATCGCTCTCAGACGAGCGCGAGGAGGAATGATGGATGGAGCTGGACGAGGACGCGACGAGAGGAGGAGGAGGCAACACTGTCGGGTCGATGTGCTGCTCAAAGTAAAAAGAGGAAAAGGAAGTGAGATTTTGAGGGAGGGGAGAAGTTATCGGGTTGGCTGTGAGGTGAGCCGATGTGACAGAAAGAGGAGGAGAAGCGGCGTCAGGAGGAAAGTGGAAGATGCGACACTGAAGCTGCGGCGAAAACACCGTCCAAGATATCAAAGTGAAGCCTCTGACGGGGTTTGTCCTGCAAGTGAAAGGAAAACATGCTGTTCGAAGCTTCTTTATCAGTCGAATCTGATCAGAAACTCTGAAACTGAAGAAATCCTTATTATTTATTTATTTATTTCTAAATCTCAAATAACTAAATCAAAGCACCGAACAAGGAAAAAACAGGCATCAGGTGACATGTTGGTGTGGATCAGATTTATTGATCCCTGGATTTCAGATGACTCCTCCTCTGGTTGGAGTCGCTACATTTGTCCTGATTAAACATATTTAAAGCTACAACATTTGTTGTGGAAAAGTGGCCCAATAATTAATCTGTGCAGGGAGCTGACGGGAGACCAGCACATCAAACCTGTGAGCAGCACAACGTTTGCACAGGTGCAGGATGCGTAACACTGGCTGCTGACATCATTACTGTGTGTAAATGAGAGAAAACCACAGAAAGCACGACGTGTCTGCTTTCATTTGCTCCGTCTGTCTCTTTCTTCCACACTCGAAGTCAATGCAGTAAATCACATCAAAGAGGAGAAGCTGTGCCCTCTGAGGATGTGAAATGCTTTCACTCAGGTAACTTTATATATCCTCCTCTCTGGTTTGCTTCCTCCTCTCCTCACTCATCCAGCTGCTGCTCTCATCCAGTTGCCCCGGAGCAGCAGATTAATCAGATAGAAACTCTTCCTCTCGTCCTCCTCTGATATACAGATCACCTCCCGAGGAGTCTGACTAAACGGTTCCTGTCTCCTCAGTTTGGATCATGTCTCCTCGTCCTTTCTGGGCGTTCGGGTTGAACGTGCTTTGCTTCAGGTGCAGATCAGGAACGAGCAGCACGCTGGCGAGTCTTAAGGCTTTAGACATAAACAAAAATTCACAACGCTGAATCATTTCTTTCAGCTGGTCGGCCTCTCTGACACGTCTGTCTCAAAGCAGAAATGCAAACCCAAGTCTGTGAGTCAGCAACGTGAGTGCAACTCCATCAGATATATATGCAAACATATTCATGTAATTATAGATTCGTAGACGGCTGGATTCTGGTTCGTGTGCATTTCCAGGTGCACGCTGTGTTCTCTCCAATGGGTGGGGACCACGTCCACAGTCCTGCCGGCACTTTAAACAGCTCTGCTAGTTCCAGTGAGCCAATCAGGCTTCAGCCCTGCAGTGTGCGACTGCAATCTTAACACAGCCCAACCTGGAAACCACATGGAGTCACAGGAGTCCACCTGTAAGCTTCCCCAATAAGTCCCACCTTTAAAAACTGCTGACAGGTGAAGTTTGAAACGCTCATCGGTGAGTGGGACGTGTTAGTGTGCGTGTTATTACAGCTGTTATGATGGAAGCAGGAAAGATGGATGCATTCAATCTAATAGCAACTCTACAGAGGGCAGGTTAGCATTAGCACTGGACCATGGAGCAGCGAACGCAGGTGGCGTGTTACAGCACGCTCTCGTTACACCACACGGACGACAGAGACTGTTTACCTTGAAGCGGTGGCGGCGCGATGCCCACATGACGACGTTCTGCTGGGTTTCTGCAGCTCTTACTGTGTCGTGCATTCCTGACCTCAGCAGTTTTGTTAAACTGGTCAAACAGACGCCGATGAAACCCTCTTATGAAAATGCAACACTGAGAGAAACAGTTGACCGCCCTGGGAGAAGATCTCGTCCTCGTCCAGTTAGCACCGTTAAAGGATGCAGAACATCCTTCATAAAGTCCTGACAGGAGGAAGAGGAGGAGCTTTCTAATGGGTCCAGTGAAGGTAATGGCATCATGTGCAGAGAAGTGGAGCATCATCGGTGAAACTGTAAAAAAACAGGTGAGACATGAAGCACCAGCGCTCCCTCCTCATGCTGAGTCCCTCCTGACGTGGACCCAGTCAGTCCCATACGTGCAGCCGGGGGAAAACACGCTGATTAATTCAAAGGATCTCTTGTAAGTCGGTCGACCCCGGGTCGCCGCCAAAAAGCCCCGTCTCTGCGTGCTGCCCTGCAGGATACGCCAAGCTCGTTAATTAAACGACCGCTTTAATTAAGAGGTCAGCACTAATCTGGCCTTGTTTTGGTACAACGCTGTGAAAGGACGGGGATTTCTGTAACGTGCACGCTTGATGGGAAAATACAAGAAAGCTGATTTGCAGGATTTTCAATTATGAGGAAAAGTCAGGAAAGCATTAAAGTCACAAAATATCTGATTCCAGTTGATAAAATTAATCTTGACTTTGATTTTTATTCACCTTAAATTAACCAAGAATGGAACGTCATGACGAAAAGACTCTTCATCTCAGTCTTTAGTTTCCTTCCCTCCTGTCGCCGTCCCTGTAAATGTGTCGAGCCTCATTCCTGCACCCTCTCCTCCCCGTCACGTCCCCGGGCCTCAGTCTTCTCCTCCAGGTAAATATTGATCCACTAAATTACTTCTCAAGGTCGTCAGTGGCGAGTGGCACAGCGTCACGATAAGCCCGCAGCTGTCGGCTGGCGTCGCAGGCTGACGGCTCCCGGGGTGAACGCCAAAGTCTTCGCCGTCGATACAAATGTCAAGTGTCAAAAGGAAAGGGTAGCGCTACAGGTGGTGGGAGGGCATCTATCGAGGGGCAGATCCTGGGTCTGTACTTAAGTCTCGCGTGTTGTCTCACGCCAGGAAACCGTCTCCGGACCGCACACGTCTATTAAACGAGCTCCGAGGCGTCGCTCGTGTTTTCATCGACATTTTATAGAGCTGTTAAACACGGCCACAAACACCCAGGTGTCCCGCTGGATTTCACTGCGCTTTATTGTTCGGTATCTGCCTCAGGCACCCATTAAAAATACAACAGAGGACACGCAGGGCATAAATACATAAGCACATAAAATATATAGCAATGAGGATGATCTGGGGGTGGGGATGTTTGTGTTTTAGTGTCTAAACAAAGGCCTGGAATTTGCTGATTATTTTAATTCTGACTGATCTGCACATTATCTCCTTGATTAATTGTTGGGTCATCAAAAACCATCAAGCGGCTTGATGTTAAAGCCTCTCGTGCAAAATCAGAACCATAATTAGGATGAAATACGAAGTGAAAGGGAGGGATTGAAGCCAGGGCAGATTTAGAATCGCTGTGCAAGCAAAACATGCTCCAGTGAAATGATGGTGTCCTCTGTTCACTCCCATGTTGGAGCTCAACGACCCAATCAGAAGTGTGGCCACTTTGAAAGTCTGTGTCTGGAGCGTAGACGCCACAAAAATAGATATAACTGCCTCTGAAGAAGCGCTTTAAACTGCATTCTTTTCAGTGGCCAGCAGGGGGCAACGACTCGTGATGGATGAGTGTGGGACTTTTATTATTCTTTTGCTAACTGATAAAAGAACTCGAATTTACCGTAAACTGTAATTTGTTATACTTCATTTTTTGCTGCATTAAATTATAAACGCGGCACTTTAAATAAAATTCAGCGTGGATTCAGACGAGACGTTTAACTGACACAGAACCAGGATCAGAGTCACGTCTTGAACTAGTTCTGCAACCGATTTACTTTACTGTCTCTGAACTTGAGCTGATGATTGGAATCGCCCCCAAAATGGTTTTTTTTTCCAACAATATCTTTATTATTTTTTACATTTTAATGACTTACAAACAGTCCAACATTCTAAACACTACATAAACATACTCTCCTCTCAGACAGCAAAAAGAAAACAAAAAAGTCGTCAGATTTATCACTCCATTAAAGGCCTAAATTTGTCATTATCCCAAATCAAATGTCATTGCCCTCAGTCCTCGTCCTCCTCAGATGATACAAATCCTTCTACAAAATTCACAAATGGTCTCCACACCTTCTCAAAAACATCCAATTTCCTTTTCAGTAAACATGTTATCCGCTCCAATGGCAAAGCCACCATCATTTGTTTTACCCACTGTGTGATACTCGGTTCCCTTGTTTTTTTCCATTTTAGTGCAATTAATCTTTTTGCTTGTAACAAACCCATATCAATAAACATTCTGTCACTTTTTGTGTACCTCATGTTTTCTGGGTACAATCCCAGAATAAGGAAGCCAGGATCCAAAACAACCTCCTTGGATAATATTTGTTTCATAGTTTGTGTTACTGCAACCCAAAAGGAGCCAATCTTCCTGCAATCCCAAATACAACGCCAAAAGTTACCTTTATCTTCATTACATTTATTACACGTGTCTGGAATATTAGAGTTGTACTTATTTAATTTTTCCGGAGTAACATATATTCGCATTAACCATTTGTATTGCAACAACCTTAGTCTAGAATTAATAGTTTGTTTATGAGCTTTTGCGCAAACCAATGCCCATTGTTCCATGGATATGTCCTTCTTTAAATCATTTTTCCAGGCGTTCAACCTTCCCAACGAATTGTCAGATGTTTTGGACCTAATCAATTTATATATTTCTGATATTGCCCCTTTTTTTGAACTGCTTTTGCTAATTATGTCTTCCAATTCTGATTTTGGTGGTTTGGTGAAGGTATTATTTTGATTTGCTCCCCAAAATGTATTTTAATCTTCAGTTTATGTCAACATGATTCACTTCTTGTGTCTGATTTAGTTTCCAGACAACCTGCGAATGTGCAAACGAAGAACTTCCCAGATCAGGTACGGCTCTCTGACCTGCACACGCTGCTGTTACGTACGCTTCAACATTATAAGTCAGCCAGCTTCACTTGGTTTTGATCAGACTTTTCTGACCTCGTCCCTTTAGGCAGACACGGTTGAGATCTGCTGACATTTAAGCAGCTCTGAATGTCCCGTGTTTGTTGGTTTGTTGCCGTGTAGATTTATTGAGAATGGTCGGAAAAGAGAAAATATCCAGCGAGGAGAAAATGCCTTGTTGGTGATGCCAAAGGTCAGAGGAGAATAGCCAGACTGCCAACAGTAACTTCTTACAAACGAGGGATGAGGTTTTGAACAGAAGGGCTCCAGCAGCTGAAGACTGCACCGGGCGCCTCTCCTGTCAGCTAAGAGCTGAAATTCACACAGGCTCACTGAAACTGAACAACAGGATGGAAACATGATTTCTGCTGTGACGTTCAGACAGTAGAGTCAACATGTGGTGCTCAGTCCCTGCTTGTATGTATTGTTCAGACTGCTGATGGTGGCGCTGTCTTCACCACAACACACCAATGAGTCTGTCGGTGTCCTCTCTCCTGAGCGGAGCAAGTTGTTTCCTATTGTGTGCACCGAGTCTGTGTGTGTGATACTGAGCTGCATGTTTCCTGTGTACACTCTTTGGATACTTTGTGTTTGCAGTTTTTCTCAGCGTTGTGTTGGCAGCAGAATGTGTGTGTCATTCATTCCACGTTGGTCTTGTTCACACAGTGCAAAGTAAAGGAATTGCAAAGACCCACACAGACACACACACATACGGGCGAGAGGCTAATTATACGGTTCATCATGCTCAGTCTCGCTGCTCTCCCTCCTCTCCTTTAAGCCCGGGCCATTATCCTCCTTGATATATCACCTTTTCACTTGCAAATGACTGACACCATTGAATCCGGGCACTCACACTCTGCAAGTGGCACTTTCTCCTCCAAGAATAGAGACCATAATAAGTCTCAGTGTGGTCAAGGACAATAGACGGCTTTTTATCTCTATAATGACCATCACTGCTGCAGAGGGCCAATTTCTGTGAACTTTTAACACGACTGTGTGGCTGCACTGCCAAGTCTGAGAGAAGTTACAGCTTTTATGGTGAAATTACACGATTTATGGTCTATACTACAGAAGACAGCAGGACGGCTGGGAACGGAGTAGTTTTCTGTAAATGTGCCAACACGTCTATGTTCTCGTGTGCACATGTGACCCATGTCATTTTCCAAAGTTTGAGATTTCTGATCATTTGGCAGTCATTGAACGCACCACAGTGCGGCCTAGTCCAGCTCCAGGATTCCGTGGATCTGAGGAGGCGCGTGCTGTTCTCGTGCCCTCTGCGAGCTGGAAACTTGGATACATTTAACACGAGTCGCTGTCGATAAGTTTACGAAACATTTGCAGTTGAAGCTGATGTTTAATGTGTTGTTAGAGAGAGAGGTCATGTAGCACTACGAATGATCTCCTGGTGAGTTAGCTCGCAGCGCATGTTCATATTGAATGTTCTGCACCTTGTTACGCTGCAGCGAGGTGTCAGCTGAGCTGCTGCGATGGTTTTTGTTACAAAAAGAAGCTAAATGTTATATAATGTGTGAATGAGGTTATTAGGCTGGACAGCTGATTGTTAGCAAGCTAGCGGCTTAGCAAGCTAGCGGCTAAGCAAGCTAGCGGCTTAGCAAGCTACCGGCTAAGCAAGCTAGCGGCTAAGCAAGCAACCGGCTAAGCAAGCTAGCTTGGTCAGTACTGATGTGTTGATGTCTAAGAGATTTTGTTTAACAGTATTTCTGTTTATCTGTTTATATTTTTATTTTGGTAAAACTGTTAGTGTGATACTGGGAGTCATGCAGAGGTGGAAAGAGTACTAAAATATTTTACTCAAGTAAAAGTACTATTACTTTGCTGAAATTTTACTCAAGTACAAGTAAAATTACCTGTCTAAAAATTTACTCAAGTAAAAGTAAAAAGTAGCTCATTTAAAATGTACTCAGAGTAAAAGTTACATAGTTACTTTTTTGTCAGCGGGAGGACAGCCTCTTCTGAGTAGTGCAAAAAAGACAATGGGATAAATCTCAAAGTAGTTGTTTTTTTAATTAAAAGAAAAACTTTACAAATTAAAGTGCAGTGGCAGTTAAACTGCAAGTCTATACATCAAAATTTATAATGGTCACCAAACCAACCAAACTGTCAAAACCATATAATTCTTTTACATGAGAATGTGTTCTGAACTGTCAAATAAGAGATCAAGTACTGAATTGAGCTGTACGGCAGCTGCTATAATATTGTGTTTTAATTTTTTTAACTTGGCCCTGTTAATTTTGAGGAGCAATTCAATTCAATAAAACTTTATTGATCCTGAAGGTAAGTAAAAAAAATTTAAGTTGCGTGGACAACAACGTGCCCAATAACAGCTTATGTCTTAACTTAATGTGATTAACTTGAGCATCCTTTTTGCTAAAATAAATGTACAGGTTTCATTTAACTTACCTCTACATGCTTGCGCAGGTTTGATGTGGAATTTCTAAAAGCTGCTAACTCGGTCTCTCTGGGCAAACACAGCTTACACTGCATAATAAAGCTGTTGCCTTTCTTGCACTTGAAGCCGAAATGGTCCCTTAAATACGGCCAGGGGTTCACATCGGTTTCTTCAAGTTCAGGGTCAGCAGAATTCGACGGGGTTTCTTTTTTCACTGGATCTGTACCACCGATGTCAGACTCCATCTTTATCGTGACCCAACGCCAATTTGTTCTACTACCCATCATTCCCTGCAGTATTTCCAAAGCGCAATGTTGGGTTTTTTTGTTTGTTCTTTTAATTTACTCAGTAACGGGTGTGATTGAAAATGTAGCGAAGTACAATACTTTTTAAAAAATATACTTAAGTAAAAGTAAAATTACCGACTTGAAAAACACAAGAAAACTACTCAATTACAGTAACGCAAGTAAATGTAATTCGTTACTTTCCACCTTTGTGAATATGTTTTGGTTAATTCCTCGGCACACTCATGTGTGGGCTGGTTTTTCCTTTAGTATCCTGTTCCTGCTGGATGAAGCATCCTCATCCAATGACGCCGCTGAACCATCCTGAGATGGCCGTTGCTGCAGGTGTAGATGCTGTTACCGGATACTACACAGTTCCAAGGAACAAATGGAAGGCCCCAACAACACATTGAAGGCCACCAACAACACATTGAAGGCCACCAACAAAGTGCTGAGCTCACGTGTTCGTTTGGCCAAAGGACGTCAAAAAGTTTTGGGGGCTGGGACACTAAAAGAAAAGGTTTATTGTCATATAATTGGGTTTTAATAAATGTTTGTGTGGTGTCATTGTGTGCTGGCAGATCTTCCTGTTACCTATAGGTGGAGCTAGGTGCTACCAATCTTGTTATTATCTAATTTATCATACAGATTTATCATACAGATCTAGATTTTGTATCGTATAGTGTGTAGTGTATGTTTACTTCAAGGACGCAAAGCGAAAAAACAAAGCAGGACTTGACGAACAACAACTTGGTGGGAAACAGAGAAACTGCCTTTTTCCCCCACTATTTTTAGTATCATATATATAGTATTAGGGTCAAGTGATGTAGAGCAGCTGGATAGCGTAGTGGTAAGACTACAGGGCTTTGGAGCGGGAGTCGCAGGGTCGATTCCCGGCTGGGGCGTCTGTATCCAGTAAGGGAAGCTGCTCTCATGGATGAGGATGGATGTAGTTGTTTAGGAGACAGTTAATCATGCTAATGTCATGCTAATCTAATGTAAATCAATCAGCATAGTCATAGTGTGGCTCAGTGTCAACGTGAAAAATGGAGTACCAACACACTGAGCCACGGTGTAACCCTGTCATCATGATTATGCTGATTGATTAACTGTCTCCTAAACAACTACATACATCTATCTATCTTACAGGGGGGAGGGGTGATGATAACTCCCCCTGTCCTGGCTCCCCCTTGCCGTAGCATGTGTGTTGTACCTCATCCATGAGAGCAGCTTCCCTTACTGGATACAGACGCCCCAGCCGGGAATCGAACCTGCGACTCCCGCTCCAAAGCCATGTAGTCTTACCACTACGCTATCCAGCTGCTCTACATCGCTTGATACCCTTAATACTATATGTATGATACTATATATATGATACTAAATACAGTGGAAGAAAAGCCAGTTTCTCTGTTTCTCACGATTGTGTTTTTCCATCCATCCATGAGAGGAGCTTCCCTTACTGGATACAGACGCCCCAGCCGGGAATCGACCCTGCGACTCCCGCTCCAAAGCCATGTAGTCTTACCACTACGCTATCCAGCTGCTCTACATCAGCTTCTCTGTTTCCCACCATTGTGTTTTTAATTTAAATAAAATATTTCTTTAACTTCCCTGTTATGCGTTTGAGTAAATGAATCTGTGCTTTTGCTCACAGCTGGAACAGAGTGCCATTAAAACTGTTATTTTTCACGTTGACTCCTTTCTTAGCTTCAACCAACATTATTAGCTAACTTACTCATGGACAAATAAATAAATAAATAATCACTCTTGTAAAAGCGAAAGGCTCAGCCTATCACAGATCATCGATATATTCATCCAATCACCCGACCTTAACGTGTATATGTATGTAATCATACATGTTTGTGGTTATATGGCAAATAACTGTAATAAATCCGTTAAAAACAGAGATCTGTTTTCCATCTATGCACACAGAAATCCGAAATTCATATTAATCACTTACATTCAGAGTCGTGAAACAGATACAAATAGTGACTTGTAACTGCTAAACTACACATACCTGTGGTTTATACAGAATGTAACCAGCAGGCAGCCAGTTTAGTCGAGTCTCTTACTTCAGAGTCGTGCAGTTTGTCATCATTATTTCCCCGACAGGCTCGTTCTTTCATCAAACAATAGTAAAATGCGTTTTAGCAATTTGTGCTACATGTGGCTAATTTTACCAACTGCTTTGACCACAGCTGAGAGCCCTGTGGAAACAGTTTTCAACTGTGACACGTGCACAGCTGTCTGAGTGGAGTCTGACTTTACAATGGAGCCAGAAATGAGAAGATGTGCTGTGAGCTGTCAGCCACACCTTGGTGCTGCTCCGACCGTCACAGGCTGTTAAACTGCTGAAGGCAGTCGGAAACCGACTACGATTACTAGAAACCGACGCACAAAAGGTTTCCCCGTGGTCTTAAAGTGAAACAGGTGATGGTTGCTGACAGGTGAGGAGATCCACGTCGTGTCTCAGTAGACCTGTGGGGGTGGGACGTACTGCACAGCAGGTGAGCAGTCTGTTCCTCAAAGCCTGTAAAGAAAACAAACTCATGAGCTGACCCACAAAGCAGACCCAACGAGTCACTCCCATATCACACCAACCTTTGTGGCACACAGTTCTCATCGTAAGCTGGATCTACTGACGTCAGCAGCCGTGGGAGGAGCTAAAGATTGGCAGATGCTTTCGGGTTCCCAGTGCGGTTTTCCAATATGTAAATTACTCCAACCTCTGCCAGCTTTACTGTGGTACAGCTCAAAGGACCCACAGCTTCTATTTCATAGCAGATATACGAGCTTATTTCAGATATACGAGCTTATTTCAGATATACAAGCTTATTTCAGATATACGAGCTTATTTCAGATATACAAGCTTATTTCAGATATATGAGCTTATTTCAGACATACAAGCTTATTTCAGTTATACAAGCTTATTTCAGATATACGAGCTTATTTCAGATATACAAGCTTATTTCAGATATACGAGCTTATTTCAGATATACAAGCTTATTTCAGCTGTGCAGCTGAGCATTTTTACACAGGAGTCTGTGGGAGTGGAGGCAGCCTCTAGTGGCCATTAAAGGAACTGCAGCTCATTAACAACTTTCCTTGGGTGGTGTTTGTTTATATGTGAACAGCTGATGCTAACACGTAGCTGAAGCATCTGCTTCTGTCAGTCCTCGTCAGTGACAGCACTGATGGAGGCTTTCATGGGTAACTACACCCAAATCAGTCCGCACACACAGAAGCCATGAATCGGTGTTCCTTTGACACAAATCTTTATATTTGTGGTTAATTGTGTCCATTTGATGAACACACACGTTTGTTTTTAGCTGAATCTCATCGACCGCCGTAGAGGAGGCTGCACGTGCTGTCGCCGAGCTCTGCTCTCCTCTAAGAGGCAGAGATGAGGCCGCGAGGCGCTCAGCCCACTCGCTCAGACTAACCACGGTGCTTCGCCCTGTTACTACGCAACTACCTGCTGGAGTCTTTATATGAGAGCTCGGTCAGCAGGAGCGGTGGGAGGGGGCGTGCTGATGGATGTACAGTATGTATATCTGCAGAAGGAGCGTGAATAGCTTCAGTAATAAATAGATATAGAGATTAATGAAGGGAGGCGCTGCACAGAGGCACAGGTCGAGTCTGTCGATGTGTTTTCAGGAGTAAGACGAGGATGGATACAGCTGCAGCCTCTCGTTTAAAGAGGACAAGCTGCATTCATGCTCGCGATAGGCAGATGGGAATAAAACAAAGGCAGAGTAAAGAGCAGGCGCGGGATGACTTCACGTGGAACAGACGACGCTGAAAGAAGCGAGACAAAGCTGCAGAATGAGACGGAGACGTCTTTGCATGTGGTCAAAAGCTACGTGGTGATCACAAGTGAATACTCTGAAAATTGCAAAGGCGGTTGAGAAGAGAAGAAAAACAGACGTGTGTGTGTTATTGTAGCCGCTGCATGAGCAGAAACACAAAGACTGAGCTCTCTGAAATGTGTGTGAGTGTTAGAAGCAACAGCCTCTTTCTCTCTAACATAGATCCTGCTCGAGCTTTTACATCTGCACACTTGTGAGGCTCAGCGTGACGGATGCGACTGCTGTGCCCGTTTTTCTCCCACAGCGGCTTCTCTGAAAATCTTTTTCATCATATACAAGATCTTAATGAGCTCTCAGACTGATGGTTTACTTCTGGTTCCTGGTTATTTACAAGTAAGACTTTTACAGATTAGGCTTAAAACTTTTTTGTGAAACATACAGTCAGGTGACCCTGACTGCAGCAATAGGTGTAGGCTGCTGGGGGATTCCCATGATGCACCGGGTGTTTCTTCTTCACTCACTTCCTCCTAGGGATGGGTATCGTTTAGGTTTTATCCGATACCAGTACCAAACCAGTACTTTTGAAACGGTGCCGGTGCTTAAACGGTGCTCAAACCGGTGCTTAAAGAATGGAGAACACAAACTTTGTCCAAAAACCTCTCATGTTTAACTGTTTTCCACTTTTTCTTTGGTCATTTTAGCCTTTTTGTCCAGGGTGAAGGGAGTATCTGCCATCAAACAAGAAGACAGCCGCATGTAGCTATGATGGTGTTTGCTAGTTCACCTTACATGCATTAATGTAATAACGTGGTTAGCCTACTCAACGTAAATTACACACGAACAACATTAAGCTACTCACGCAGAGAAGAACGGCTGCTGCTGCATCATCATCCTCATCATTTCTGCTACACTGGCAGGGCTAGGGGCCAGGACTCTCCTCTTCGGGTTTTTGGGGGATGTTGCTAACTCCGGGTCGATAACAGGCACCACACCCGCAGTAGATGTGCTCGGTGTGAGGTCTCGCAGCAAGCTATCAAATATGGTGCATTTTTCGGCTTTTAAAAAAACGCTATGCGTCGCCAGGTGTTTCATCAGATTTGAGGTGTTACCTCCTTTGACAGTATCACAGTATCAGCTTAAAGCACTTGTTGCAGCTGCTGAGTTTGCATCTTTTGCTGTGAAGTACAGCCAGACTTTGACCGCTTCGCCTTGGGCATTTTTAATCTGTAGCTCTGCTCTAAAAGAACGTACGTACCTGGACCCGCCTACTATCCTCGGAAACGTAAAATGATTGGCTAGAATCTAAAGTGTGTGACATCTGACATGCCATAATGGCACCAGATACCGGTACCCGTCCCTACTTCCTCCCCTAACCCCAACCAATCACAGCAGATGGCCCCGCCCCTCCCTGAGCCTGGTCCTGCAGGAGGTTGCTTCCTGCTAAAAGGGAGTTTTTCCTTCCCACTGTCACCAAGTCCTTGCCTGTAGGGGGTTGTCTAATTTGGGGGTTTCTCTGCATTGGTCTCTACCTTACAATATAAAGCACCTGGAGGTGACTGCTGTTGTGATTTGGCGCTATATGAATGAAACTGAATCTGGCCAACAGGTGGACGGCTGCAGCGTCTAGCTGTCAGCCGGGCTTTACCTCAGCCGACTGGACTGAACTGGACCTGTGGACCACGTTTGTGCTGGTGTGACCAATAATATGGCTCCTATGAGGATATTATAAAGCTCTTCTCTAAATATGGTCACGTCTTCTGTCTTCTTTGCCAGGGCTAATGGTGTGCTGCTTCGGTGTTGCAGGAAGGGTTGTTCTGATAGTGATGTGCTTGTGCAGCTGATGATGTGTTTTCACCATTATTATTGCTTCAAAAAGACACAAGACAAGAATAACATGATAGCGGTAATCCCTCTGCAACCATACAGTCATTACTCTGTAATTACTCATCAGCCTGAAACATTAAGTGCCACGGTGCAGCTACGAGCCCTGTCATCTAAACGAGCAGCTAAACTTGTCCAAAACAAAACCGTTTAACTCAAACTCACAGCTACAGATCGTTTCACGGAGCGCTAATGAGAGCAGGGAGACACGGTAAGAGCTGAAACACATTAGAGGCAGATTTGTTTCAGTTCTCCAGCCTACGGTGGAAGATGAGGGCTGACGGAGGATTATGAGTCACGCCTGTGCATGGGGGTGAGAGGTGAGGATGATGATGCTGACGGTGAGGCGTGGATGGCGTGATTTAAGAAGACGGTTGTGATGGAAGCTGCCTGATCACCTCAAGGAGACGCCCACTCCTTCTCCACTCTGTGTTTCTCCTTCACTCGCTTCCTCCCCTAACCCCAACCGGTCTCAGCAGATGGCCCCGCCCCTCCCTGAGCCTGGTCCTGCAGGAAGTTTGAAATGTCGGAGCCACGAAAACCAGGAACCACAGCCGTTTAGTGAATCGCACTAATGTTAAATCCACGTGGAGCATTGAAAATATTAACCCCGCTGTCATTTATTCAGTGATTTGTTGTCATTTAACAGGATCCACGATGTAAGAACGTCAGATTGCCGACCTGTGAATGCTTTTTATTGTTTCCCACCATCAGACCAAAGCTCAAAGGTCGACGACTCATAAACACAAAAGCTTTAGTGCATCAGATTCATGCCTCAGCTTGGCACGGCTGTATATAGATATAAACAAGCCCAAATTAATGTCTGCTATCTTCAGAATAACAAAGGATCGCACTTTGTTTCCTGGGTGGAAAGCATCCTTCTGCATAAAGCAGTTGTGTGCAAATTAAATCGGCCGTCAGCTATAATCTCTTATTCTTCTCTACATAACAAAACTGCAGCTCATCTTTGAGGCCTTTTATCAGGGCTTAGAGACAAACACTGCCGACGCAGCCGCAGGCGTCTCGGTTTGTCAGAATCGCAGTATTCAGCAAAATCTGGCTGCTTTTTGTTGGCGGTGTTGTGCAGCTCCAGCAGGGGCGTGGCAGTATGAGGCGCCGTTACATGGGCGTTCAGTGAACGTCTCCTTTGAGGATTTGTTGGGCTGGAGGAGGTTTGCTCGGATTGGAAGCTGTAATCCGTCTGAAGAATGGGATTTAGGAGACCATCCAGGTGCTGCGAGGCTTAGAGCCGCAGCGATGCAGATCAGGGTTCTGGCATCGACGCCGGCCGAGTGTCGGCGTGTGATGGTGAGAGGGCGGAGAAACGAGGCAGAATCACCAAAGAACCGGGTGTTTCGAAGGTCAAGTGACTCTCAAGATACAAAAGGACAAATCCTCCAACGAGAGTGACCAGCTTCCCCGTCGCCTCTGATTCAGTGACTGAGCGTGCACCAACCCCGAGGCGGTCTCCGCTGCAGCTGGTCATGAGCGAACGAGCAGCAGGGCTGGAAAATGAAAGCAAACACCACAGCTCCTCTAACGCCCGGTCGAGCAGTTTTAAAGTTTGGATTATTAGGGGCGTGGCTTCTTTGACTGACAGGTGGATGGGAACAGTTGTAGCTGCGAGCTGTCTGACAGGCTTCACCTTTTACATTTCTGATAAATAATATGTCATCCTGTGTGAATAATTACACCAACAGTCCATCACCCGTGAGCCACACACACCTATGTGGATGACGCTTGCTAGCAGAGCTCGCTGGTTAGCACCGCCCTGTCCAATCACGGTGCCTCCTGCAGCCACAATGCTAACACTGATGCATGGAGTTCAGAAACCATCTGTGTTTGTGTACCGTCTGTGGGAGAGTTGAAGACAAACGTTCATCATCACATACAAACGCACTAACATCGTGAAGTTTCCACAGCTTTGTGATTTTTAATGGCAACTTAAAATGTGAAACAAGAAGAGCTTCAATGAACGATCAGATCCTTTGAGATGAAAATATTTGAAGAATATGTTGCACTACAGAAGCTGCTTCTCACTGAGCCTTTAAAACTGACTGCAGACATAAATACCATCTGCTGGGACGTGAAGGAGATGAACCGACTTCTCCTAAGACAGAAATTTAATCTAATTTACGGTTATTTTAAGGCATTTCATCAAAAAATGACCAGCAGAGTTACTTTTATTGTTCTTATATGATCGTAACATTAACATGATACACCCATACATACACTCAGATGACTCCAGTGAAATACAACATGTGACGGTGTCATGAGAGCGCGTGATCATGGGATGTGACAGTGATCTTACTGAGAACGTTAAAGTGTCGTCGAAGAAAAACCGTAAGTAAACCATCTCCACTGCAGGGGCGTCAAATAGCGCCATCGTGTCCGTTGTTGCGTCTCGGAGATAAGGTGGTGTTTGGCGTGCAGCTGCAGCAAAGACTGTACACGGAGGATGGAGATCGAGGGTGGATTCTGCTTGTTCTTTGTTTCAGTTTGTTTTCGTCTACTGTTCGAAACGATCACGAATTGTTAAATTACTCGATTCACTGCTGTGAACCTGCACGCTAACACGATCGAAGGCGTTCACGTTTATCATTCAGTCGACATTCGGCCCCTCCCCCACAGCCGTGAGCTCTGGGCAGTGACCACAAGTATGAGTTTGCTGACAAACTGCTGAACTGGTCTGTGGTTGAAGAGCAGATCTACTGGTCCTCCGAGGTGAACAGAGGAAACTGAGGTAGTTTGACTAGGATGCTTTCTACGCCCAACTCAGAGGAAACCCTGGTTAGACCAACAACTACCTCTAAAAGCATATTCCTCATCGGGCCTGGAGTGCCTGGAGATGTCCCAGGAAAAACTGGCCGATGTTACCGGGGAAAGTCACGGATCAGTGGAAGAAAAAGGATGGATAGTGGAAAAATGAAGCTTACGTGACACTGAAAAGGGACACTGAGCTGAATATAAAAGAACACCTGTCCCTCAGAAGATGATCCGTCGTGACTTTAAAGAACTTTTAACCAAACAAACAGCTTTTCTCCATCAATGCAAACAATTCCAGTCTGGAGTTGTGTTTGAGCCTAGGACAGGGAAGAACAGGACAGAGTCGGTCATTCCCACCCACAGCCGAATAAGAATCACCAGAAGATGCAAACTCCACACAGATTCAAAGCTTGTTGCTGTGAGGTTGTGATTCGAACCATCGTATTGAGCTGCTGCTCTGCTGCACATACAGCAGCAGAGAAGGGGGGGAGGTGGAGACCAACAGCTGAAGAAAAAGATGTTCAAGATGTTCAAGTTTCAAATAAAACCTTTTGCAGCCTGCTTTCATTCTGTGGGGTGTCACCAGCTGGCACAGCGGCCAAACCCCTCAAAGAACCAGTATGGGGTTAAATGGAAGCTATCTTTAGAACATTTTCACCACTTCACCTGCACTCAGGCAGTGCTGAGAACGAAGTGAAGCCATTAACCAGACTTCACTGACAAAAACAGTCATTTTAGAGTCCGGGAGGTGTTTGTTTCCTGCTGCAGTTCCTGTTTTAATTTGCAGGTTTGGATCCAGTGGGGCCACTTAGCAGCAACAAATTGATGAGAACAGGGATTTATGCCATTTCTGCAGTCAGGTGCATTCATAACGAGCAGGTATCCACGATGCAGTAAAAGTAAAATAATAATAAAAAACTCAAATGTTTCTTCTTCTGCAGGGAAAAACCTTATTTCTCCCTTTTAAAAAAGGGAAAACAAAATATTTGTTCAGCTAGCTACACTTTCCAGTTTGCAATTTAAATGTCACACATGACTGAAGCAGATGAGCCATAAAAAACTGTCACGTACAAAAACGTAGCAAAATATCAGAAACAATCCTGATATATATGCAGACCTGCAGTGGTCCTAGTATGGAACCCAGGGGGACTCCTGCTAGCTAAAAGCTTATTGGTTCAAACCAGTGCTCCTCGTGTCAAATACTGTCCGTCTATCCAACCATGGATTATCTGCTGTTTATCTGGGTCTGCGTCACGGGGCGGCAGTCTGAGCAGAAGTGAACATCTATGGTTTTGACTCAGTCACCCATTCTTCTCATGCACAGAGTATGTTATCTTGGTGACCTGCTAAATAAGTCTCAGCGACACCTCTCACTGCTGAATAGTGAACGCTGAAAGACGAGTGACTTTGCATACCGATGGCCTCCTTTAGATACACGGTGTTAGAGCGATAATGAAAATGCAGCATAGACAGGAAGTGTCCACGCTGCTCTCCTGGCCGTGGGTGTGGGAATGTCTTTTCCTTGCAGACAGAGCCCAGCTGCACAGAAGAATCATGGAGGATTCTGGAAATACCTCCAAACTTTGCTAACTGCTGTTAAACCGCCTTGTGGGCTTTTCAGATTCTCTGGGATTTCTATTTCGCTTTAGAAAAACAGATATCGAGAAAACAGAGCAGAAATCCCAGCTGGTTTATTTCCCCTCCCGAGCTACTCGTCTTCAGTAAGTGCGCTGTGGCCAAGCGATGGCAGGAGTTTGCAGCACTTTCAGTGAATCTGCATATTTATGACGGTGAAGCCTCCATTTCATGCCCGTGTGGCTTCAGAGTCCCTCCCCTGTATTTCATGTGCACAGCTCAGCCATGATAACATAACCTCACGGCTTCACGCCATCCCTCGCTTGATTTACACACACTGACCCATCTCCCTGTGTGACAGCGGCTCAGCCTGTAACCATATAATGGCCCATAACTACCCGGCACAACTGGACTCTCACAATCATATTGGCTTTTATTTCTTCCAGCTGCTGGAGGTAAAGTGAGTAATGAGCTGTTTTATCCAGAAGGCACAACTCAGCAGCAGGGGAGGAGGAGGAGGGATGTGCCATACAAACCCACTAAGTGCTCTGAAACTTAAGTAGTACAAGGAAAGCAGATTATCCTGTATTTTTAAGCAGGGTTTTGCCACAGGGTAGCAAAAGGTTTGGGTGTAACCGACACTGAAAAAGTGAAAAGATCCTTTCGGTGAGGAGGAGAGAGGAAATCTGTGCTGCTGCTTTTCTTCAGCTCAAGCCAAGAATTTATATATGATTGTACAAACCTGCAAACAGAAAGGCCCCAGACCCAGTCAGACCTGGAGCTTCTTGGTGTGTGGGTGCGGTTTGTGTTGTCTGGTGATTCGAAATTGGCTGTAGGTGAATGTGGGTATGAAAGGTTGTTGGTCCTGTGAGAGACTGTACCACGTCTCTCACTCTAGGACAGCTGGGACAAACTTCATCCCCAAACCGGATAACGAGGACGGACGGGTGGACAGGCGAACCTCTGTCTCAAAAAGTATCGAATGTGTCAATAAAAATACTTAGAACTATGTGTTAGATCAAAATTAGTACAAAGGCAACATATGAAAGGACAAAATTGTGAAACCAAACAACAACAGGGTTTTGGTCTGTACTGTCAACTGGATGGAGCAGGTCTGCAGAGAATGCCACTCCAGAATGCAGGTATGTGTGTTTTAATGACACGATTCAGGTGATACTTAGATACACAGTTGCTGTTAGCTGTTAGCAGTTTGCTGTTAGTAGTTTACTGCTAGCTGTTAGCAGTGTGCTGTTAGCTGTTTACTGTTAGCTGTTAGCAGTTTGCTGTTAGCTGTTTACTGTTAGCTGTTAGCAGTATACTGTTAGCTGTTTACTGTTAGCTGTTTACTGTTAGCTGTTAGCAGTTTACTGTTAGCTGTTTACTGTTAGCTGTTAGCTGTTTACTGTTAGCTGTTAGCAGTTTACTGTTAGCTGTTTACTGTTAGCTGTTTACTGTTAGCTGTTAGCAGTTTGCTGTTTACTGTTAGCTGTTTACTGTTAGCTGTTAGCTGTTTACTGTTAGCTGTTAGCAGTTTACTGTTAGCTGTTTACTGTTAGCAGTTTGCTGTTAGCTGTTTACTGTTAGCTGTTAGCAGTTTACTGTTAGCCGTTTACTGTTAGCTGTTAGCAGTTTGCTGTTAGTTGTTTACTGTTAGCTGTTAGCAGTTTGCTGTTAGCTGTTAGCAGTTTGCTGTTAGCTATTTACTGTTAGTTGTTAGCATGTCACTTCTTTGACTTTTCTGTTTCCCAAAAATACTTTTGCTGTCACCTGAGATGTTTTCTTTTCTTTTGTGAGCTTTTACTGTATTTTTTTTTTCTATTTCTGTTGTGTTTTGTGTGCTTTCGCAGTATTTTTCTATTTACTGGTGTTTTCTTAAGTCGCAGTGTGTTTGACCTTTCAGGGCCACCGTACCTGCATATCTATTCCAATGTCATGCTTGCCTGTAGTCGTGACTGTATGGGAAAACGTATCTTTAAGAAACACAGCAGCTTGTCTGCTCAGGTTTCAAACAGTTGCAGAGCTTTGGTAAATGAAGGAGTGATGTAGCAAAGTGTTTCCCAGTTCCTCCACCTGCTCTTTGGAAAGTTGTGTCAGTATTTGGGGGAAACAAATCCATGTTAATATCACGTTTGCTGCTCAGCCTTATTGTGCATTTGCTCTGCCAGGAAAGCTAAATTTTCCTTGTTGAATTCTTATAGGCTTAAAATTTGATTTGCAGAATTTGACAGATACGCTGCATCCATCCATCCACCTATCATTCAGTTAGCAAGAACGCTAACAGCCAGCTAAGCCATCTTTCACCTCTGGAGTCACTTCGTGTACCCATCACTTTGTCACATGTCCGACTGCTCAGCGAAACAGGACGCCAGCGAGGCACCTCGCCCGTGAAAAATCAGATATTCCATCTGCCGGCTCGTCAGAGCAGGTGGCACATGTAACCATTTAGTCAAGTCGGGCTGTCTGTCTACCCCGACAGTCGCCGTGGTGACAGCCAAACGTGCTGCAGAGCCAACGTTAAAAGCCAGGGGACAGCTGACATCCTGCACATCCCGGTGTGTCGGTTTAAATATTCCTCACGGTGCATCCGACTAAATCTTCCCCCTAATTGACAGAGCAGAGGATGTTTTCTGCCAGGCGCACTGACGGCTGGATGCAGCAGAGAGAGGGAGGGGGAAGCTCGAGGATCCACAGAAATGTCTCCTCTGCTCACTGGCTCACTGTTACTTATGAACCAGCGATGTTATTTTACCTTACAGAATATGCCAGGGCTGTGAAACACGAGCAACGTCACCTTACATTCATTCAGACGCAGCAGCAATGTGTGCTGCCGAAGAACAGTACTGTTTCTCTCACAGCAACTAGTTTTAACTTTCTAGTTTTACAGTTTAACATGGAAGTGAGAAAACACAGGGCAGGCTGAGAATAACGTGGATGGACTTTGAATAAGGAATATGGATCATGGAGTAAATGAACCACTGTGGGCAGATCTGAACTGGATCCAGGCTTGATCACATCTGAGCGTCATTCAGCAGCACACACTGCTGGGAGGAGTCTGAGAGAAACATGGTTTGTTACCACGGTAACTAACACGGTAACACTGGCATTGTTACTTTTTACTTAGTATTTTACTCCTCGTTGTTTTCTCAGGTTTAAGTCACAAAACTGGTTGTTTTGGTTTAAAGACACAATGCCTGAAACAAGCTGCTTAAGCTCCTCCCACTTTAAGGTAATTTTCTTCTGATTGGGTGCCCCTCACAAACAGTTTGAACAGCAGTGTGTGTTTCTGAAATGCAGCTAGCTTAGATGAAAGGAAAGTATCTGAGAATAAACATGATCTCAAAACCCTGAAGGATGATTCCTGAAGACATCCGATCAAACCGGTAAGAAAAGACTTCTAATGTGGCGAGAGAGGAGGTTGGAACAACCACATTTTAAAGGATCTCAAATCACTCTGCATGTATTTAGGGGGGGGGGGGGGGGGGGGGCTCAGAGAAAATCAAAACAACAGAAAAAGTAAAGTTGTTTCAAAGCTGTGAGCAGTGTGGATGAGGCTGATCTCCAGGTTGTTGAAAACAGACTCAGAGCAAGTGCTACATTTTCAGGTTGCTTGGAGTGAAAAGCATTAAATGGCTCCAGGGACCGACTAACACAGCCTCTGCGTCCACTGAAAATGGTGTTGATTGGAAGGATTAGCCTTAGACGAAATAATCTCCCCTTAAAAACAGCTTACAGGCACACAGTGTGAGACAAATTAAAGTCCGCCCATCTGCTTTCTCTTGGTGAACAACTTGTCCAGCTTCACGTCCCTCCTGGCGTCGTTCCCTTTGCCCAAATAACATTTCCTGTCTGTTTAACTCCAAATTTAAACCCCCAAAGATTTCAGACTTCTTGGTGACATTTTTCCTTTTGTCTGGCAGTGGAGCGTGACGTTTCTGATCAGACGCAGGTGAGTTTGTAAATTAGTGTTTCGGAGATCACGTCTTTGGATATGACACCAAAACGTTCAGTTCGGTGTGATATTTAAAGAGAAAAGCTGAAAAATCTGGCAACAGATCACACATGAAATGATGTGTTTGGCGTCATAAGCAGCGCTCAGAGTCATTGATCACATTTGAACTGGAGATGAGGAGGACGTGTGCGGACCAATATCTCATTAAACGCTGGCAGATCCAGAGACCTGGATCATTTTAGCTTTTAAACACCAAAACATTTCTATTATGAGTTTGTAAATGTTTGACGTGCACGGAGACTTTAAGGGGAATTTTTAATGTGTTAGTGGCGTTCACCTCTCAGAGAAGAAAGCGTTGGTTCCCTGTATCGGAGAGACGTCCTGCTGTTATCAAAGCACGGACTCTGGAGAGGATGCTCACGCTGCAGCTGCGCAGCCGTTACCTGAAACCAGGAGAAAGTGTTTCTGAAGAAACATTAAAAAACAATCTTTAATGTTTTTCTCCTCGGCAACAAGACACAAAATCGCAAATGACGTGTACACTTCTGATACTCACAAATACCCAAACGTCATGACTGGTTTTTAACCGATACCACCTGTTGCCCTCTTCTACCTCCCTCCCAGTCAGTGCTGCACAAAGCTTTAAAACCCAAACCTGCGAGGTCACAATGTATCAGTTACTTTCTGAACAATTTGGTTCATTTTCAATTCATTTTTAGCACCAAATCATAAAAACAGTCTTTACATTGTGAGGTACAGACCCTAAAATATAACAGAGAAAACCCCCAAAATCTTATGACCCCCTATGAGCAGCACTTTGGCGACAGTGGGAAGGAAAAACTCCCTTTTAACAGGAAGAAACCTCCAGCAGAACCAGGCTCAGGGAGGGGCGGGGCCATCTGCTGTGATTGGTTGGGGTGAGAGAAGGAAGACAGGATAAAGACATGCTGTGGAAGAGAGACAGAGATTAATAACAGATATGATTCAATGCAGAGAGGTCTGTTAATACATAGTGAGTGAAGAAACACCCAGTGCATCATGGGAATCCCCGGCAGCCTACGCCTATTGCAGCATAACTAAGGGAGGATTCAGGGTCACCTGGTCCAGCACTAACTATATGCTTTAGCAAAAAGGAAAGTTTGATCTTGTAGCTGTATTTTAGGCCAATTTTATTCAATGAGTAATTGTCTGGGTATCAGGTAATGCTGCTTTATCTCAGTTAGACACGAGGTGACTTTGACAGCAGCACGAATCCCAGCATGTTACAGCAGCAGTGACAAAAACCTGTAATCTCTGTGGCCTCTAATATACTAAAGTCAAAATTCATGCAGCATTGGACTAAAGGCAGCATGTGACACCAACATGTCACAACAATGTAGATTTTCTGGCATCAGGACCCGAGGAAAGTGGTCGTTTCTTAACTCTGGTGTTTCTTAACGCCTGGTGTTTTTAGCCTCTTGATTTGCCTCAAATGTAAAAAGCTAGATTTGAACAAACCTGCTGATTTTGTTGGAAGTCTTTGTTGATGGCTTTATTGAGAGTTGTCTCCCGGTGCTCTTCGACCTCCTCCACCACAGCCACAGGCACAGGACAGGTTTATTTCCAGCACCAATCACCAAACTCAATTTCATGAAAATCAGTGGAGAACTGAGCAAAAACTCCAACCTTGAGCCGAGCGTACGTACAGAAAAGCTGGTGTTCAGTTTTACTTCATCTTAGCAGCGGGGACACACCGAGGCACTCACAGAACACAAAATGCATGGCTGACATTGAATTATGACATAAACATGTCAGACCTTTGGTTCCACTTGTCAAACATGATGATTTGCTACATGACGGGAAACAGCTGATTTGGACTTTAGGGTCCTGGTTGGACATTTGAAGATGTCACCTTGGATACTGACGGCCACTTTTATGCAATTTGGGGGAATTTAAATTAACAAGGAAAAGTGTCACCTGCTGATTGCTTTGAAAGAAAATGAGATAGTTCAGAGTTTAAGTTTGCTGGTGTAAGTGTCAGAGTAAAGGATATAAAAGATACCATTAGTTTCAGGACTGTTTTGGCTGCTTACACACATTCTTAAAAGTAATGCAGTTCAGTACTTAATTACTCCAAGGAGAATATATTTGCATTTCTCTGTAAAATGACCTGAAACAGTCTCATCGTTACCAGTATAAACCTACAGGCTACGTCACACACACAACACAAACCTCTATCATAATGAGGACACACACAAAGATGAAAACACAGCACAAAGACACTCTGAAGCCGTTGCCATGGTGATTCTGCTTTAGATACACGAACAGGTAGAAACGGCGGCTCCAGCCTGACTGCTCATCGGTAAATGGTAAATGGACTGGTTCTTATATAGCGCTTTTCTACTCTTCTGAGCACTCAAAGCGCTTTACATAACTTGTGCATTCACCCATTCACACCCATTCGCACAAGCACATTTCTGTAGGTGCTTTCTAGATAACATTCACACACATTCATACGAGAGCAATTTGGGGTTAGTATCTTGCCCAAGGATATTTGGCATGCAGACTAGGGGAAGCCAGGAATCGAACCACCAACCTTCCGATCAGTAGATGACCTGCTCTACCACCTGAGCTACAGCCACCCACTCGGTTTGTTACCTGTTGAAGTTCAGGGTCTGGCTGCTGGCGTCGGCACTCACTCAGCTTCCACTCTGGGTTCGTGGCTAGCTTAGCATTAGCATGCTGTCTGTGCAGATGCTTGCAAACCGCTGAAGTTGTGCTAGCAGCATAATGCAGCTGTTTCTGTCCATCGAGCTCTCGACCTTTTCATGTGATAGATATAACAGTAATGTCCATATCCACTGTAGACGGCGCCGCTTTTTCCTCCTCCAGCACACAAACTCAAATCACACGATTGTGGCGCAAGTCGAACCGATACGTGGGATAGATACACAAGCAGATACCAACCGGTCTGCTAACACTCTCCAACCACCGAGCAGCAGTGAAAAAGTCAAAGCACACCAGAAACTGAGACCATTTGTCTTCAAAGTAAAAGTCATGCCTTACTGCTTTTACTTTGAAGGCAAACAGTCTCTGCTTCCTGTCGCACTCTTCACATTTTCACAGTTGGTTGGTAAGTAGTTGCCACATGTTTGCAGACCATTTGCAGACTACTGAGGACAGCAGCAATCTGTGAGCAACCAAAGCAGTGCAGCACATTTAACAACAGCAAACAACCTCCTGAAAACACTCGCCAAATGGTCACACATTTTTACCCAGCAACTGGTGGTTACCATGGAGTCCTTGACCGATCTATAGGCTTGACTGTGGCCTAACACTAGCAAAGTATGGGTACAACGAGCAGACACAGATACCTGTTAATCAGTGGCAGTGATCAGGGCCATGCCAATAAATCACTGGAACCGCACTCAGCAAACAGACATTTAAATATACGAGTCTACGGGGACTGATTCTATTGGATATTAGAGGAAGTGCCGCTTTTGGCACAGTTCACCCTCGGAGGTTGCTGCTTCTTGACAATATCACAGTAACAGTTTGCATTAAGTAGAAGAGACGTGTTGTCAGTGACACATATCAGAAACAGATTTGTAAACCATATTTCTTTATTAAAGTTTAAGAAACTCCAAGCAGCATATTCATAAATAAAATAAGGGTCTCCCTTAGATGTACTGTGACAGTCTGTATGCTCTGACAGTTCATGTTTTCATCCTCTGTCGGGGTGTTGGAGTTCGAACATAAACAGGACACACGTAGGCCCTTATCGCCCCGCCCTCCCGGTCACTTCCTCGTTGCTGACCAATCGTAACCTCGCTCTGTCCGTCCGTCACGTGGTGGAGCACAGTGTGAAAAGCAAGTTGGTTCACGACAGAGAAGCAACTACTGACACAGTAAGAAAACATCCATATAGAGTGTGTTCAGACGGGAGCTGCGTCAGAGTCGAGGACCGTCACGTTTCTGCGTGTCCGTTTACGCACAGGATGAAACACATGGCAGGTTTTACTTGGTGTCACCGGAGAATTGGTTTTCACACAGACACAGAACATTAGCGTTTCAGCAGAGCTCTAACAGAATCGTGGTGAAACTGAATAATGAACATTTCTGCTTGGCAACAACGTAAATCTTCACAGTCACACGTTAAACCTTCCCAGTTCAATGACTCAGATTTAATACAGCTATGAAAAACAAACCTTGGTCCTATGATCTGAGTGATTCGGCACAGTGCTTTTACAGTTACATTTCTCAAGTGATCAAGAATTAGGAGCATGAATGAACAGCAACATAACCAAGTGTTTAACACTCTAAGGTGTTACGTGAGAGCGGTACTGCGTGTATGTGTAGTCAGGGACAAACTGTAAATGTTACCTTTAACCTGTCATTGATAAGAGCCATAACATGCTTCTGCATGGTGCGAAACAAAGAAGTACATCGGCTTGTCGTTGGTGTTGGAAGAATTTATTCCTAAATTTCTGTTTCGTGGTCGAGCCTTTAACAGACCACTGCATTCAATCAGCCACAACATTAAAGCCACTGGTTCAACAGCTTTGGCTTTTGGACAGTGGACCCACAGTATCAAGGACGTAGATCAGATTTGTTCTGGACCGTTTCTCAAAATTTTGATCTGGGTCAACACCTCGGTGTGAACGCTGAAAAATACTGGACAAATAGGCTTTGTTGGGGATGTTTCCAAGAGTTTACGAGGTCACGTTTTGTCCTCAGGTTGTAATTGTTGGATGTGTTGTGCTTTAGTAGCAAACCTATTTGAATTAATAAAGAATGTTTTTATTATTCTGGTGTCAAATTGAAGGATTTTTTTCATTTGCAGAAACTTGAGAGTTGAGCTTAATATGATGGAGACTGCTGCCGTTGGGGAGCACCCTTAAGGAGACATGAGGGAGTGTGCTTGCTGTGCACACAGTGATAAAAGCATCATCTACTTCACTCCAGGCTTCGAGGGCCGGTGTCCTGCAGGGTTTAGATGCGTCCTTGATCCAACACAGATGATTTAAATGGCTAAACGACCTCCTCAACATGTCATGAAGTTCTCCAGAGGCCTGATAATGAACTAATCATGTGATTCAGGTGTGTTGACCCAGGGTGAGATCTAAAACCTGCAGGACACCGGCCCTCGAGGCCTGGAGTTCCCCACCCCTGGTCTACAAGATTATCAGGACCCAAGGTTTATAAAAACAGGCGTTTAATCACGTCACCTTTTCTAAGGGACTGCCCAAAAACAACTCGCTGTTAGAAGTTAAAAATCTTTCAGTCTGTGAGTCTGGGTTTCCCCAGTGTGGAAGAAGTGCTGTGCGACAGAACCGGACAGTAAAACCTCCACAGAACGCTCGTGTCTGTAGTTTAATGATCGAGTTAATCTGCCGCCTGTCCAACAACCACAAACCTACCAACAACACAAGATTTGATGTCCGATCTACAGAGTTTTGGAACTAAAGCTCTTCATTCTGACAAGTTAAGGTTCCTCAGTTTCCTCTGCCCACGTACACGTCCTATAAATGAGATGAGCGGGTCTGCGTTTTGCTGCTAATGTCCTGAAAACTGCGTGTGATCCACATGGATCCGAACAGCCAGCGTCAGGCTAATGTAAATGAAGTCGACAGTCATTAGGCCCATAGATGCACGTTAACCGCGCTTGTAAAAGCAAAAAGGTGGGGGTGATATGGTCGGTTTTATATATTTCTGTTGTTAAATACTTTTACCATAAATGTTCCTCTCACAGTATCCTATAGAGAAAAAACTATCCAGTGTTTAGCAAATATATTTAACTTCCCTCTGTTTTAGCAGTTGAGGTATGGCACCTGCAGAACGGCCATCATCATGAGCCTCTGTCTGCACTTTGGGTAATGACGCCCTCTGTCATCCCTGCAGGTGATAATGGATCTCATTAGGAATGACTTGTGGAAATACGATGCCTCTCTGAGTCGCTCTCTCACTCCTCGTTAGAATAACTGCACTGCTTTGCAAGAAGAAACTTGCGCACGAGAGCGTGACGTAAAATTCTCGAGTATAAAAATTAAAGACATATATATTTAGTATCTTTATATTTTTTCTTAAGGTTAAGGCTGCGTTCACACCGAGCGCTGTTGGAACTCGGCCGAGCTTCGATAGTTGGCCCCAAACGAAGCTTTACGACTGCCTGAAAACAAAAGTGTCGGTTAGTAAGAGTAAGGATGGAAATACGTTTGGTTTGTCACAATTTTTCTTGTGTTTCAGGTCTGTAATTTCAGACTTTCAGACTTCGACTGTTGTCCAACAACAGTCGAAGTTTGTTTGAATAAATTAGTAACCATCAATCGTTCTGGCACCAATTTGAATCTGACACTTCCTTCAAATGCAAACAGAAGCTCGAAAATATCAAATAAAATGAATACCAGGCTGGCTGATACTGTTTCTTTCTGTTTTTTTGTATATATTTGGCTAACAAGAGGGTCTGTCTCAGAGTTGGGAAGCATACCAGTACTTGTTTTAAATTGGTGCCAACTTTTCATTAGTCTAAAAGCATCTGGACAGAGTTTCATAGAAAAGGACTGTAACTGATTTTCACTGGTTTGCTGGCGGTGCGATGAAGAAGACGAACTCTAAAACTATTCATCATTTAGAAGGTCAAGCATCTCTCTGAAACCCAGAACAAGTGTTTTTGTGTTTCCTCATCTCGAAGTCGGGTTGGTTTCTGTTTGATGTCTAAAGGTCTGTGGTTCATCCAACACTAAACATGTGACCCAGAAAAGGTTTTTGTAGTAAGTGGTTAAACGGGACTACAGAAACTGTCGAACGCGCGACTGCATTTACAGTTCAAAAATATGATATTTGACTTTAAAATTAAGAGGGGAGGGTAGGGAACCGCGGTTCTACACCCTGTCATGTTCCACAAAGAGGCCAGGTTTGCACGACTGCATCATCGTTTGACCTAAAGACAGCGGTCGGTGCGCTCGCAGCCGTACGTACTCTTCTTCGCTCATTTGCTCGTCACAAACAGACTCTCACCTGGACAGTACTGACGCCAAATAAAAACTCGCTATAAAAACAAACCATTGAGCTGTGTGTAAAATATGAACCCAATAAAAACCCGCTTGTTTCCCCTCAGTGTTTGAACGAACATCATTTACAGTCAACGTAAGAAACGAATGTAGACTTTCGCTTGGAAAAAACTATGTATATTATATATTTAATACAAATGGGGAAAAAACAAAGAGTGATTTTTTTTTTGTCCGATGCTGAAGATATATATAGGGTTGGTACAGAGGTGCATAACAGCAGGTGTCCACCACTAAAAATGTCCCTACAGCGGTGCATCATGGGTAGTCGTTTACATCAATGAGTTGTGGAGAGACATCGTTTAATTTCGGCACTTAGAAAACAATCACAATGAATTTCGCGTCATTGTTTGAACAAAATTTACAAAGCCATTCAAACAGTCATAACTTTTTCATCAATGTTTATATATTTTTTTATCTCATTTTGTTTGTTTTTATAACTCAACTTCAAAAATTGAGAATATTCAAAATACACTTTAACCTCACTTCGTTCTCTTGGTATTTACAGATATGTACACGAGAAAAATTACACCCTCCAGCCCGCCGCCGCTTTTTGTTGTTTTTTGTTAGATTTTTCGTGTGTGTGTTTCTGAACAGATAGTGAGATACAAAATCTTTTTACTTTGTACATATATGTTTTTTTCCTCTATAATAATTTTCCCCATCAACCCGCCTCGCATCTGAACCTGGACCCAGGTCCAGAGAGCAGCCTCCCTCCCACCCACCGCCCCCGTTTACCCCTCCGATCTTATATCGATGTACTGTGGGTGGCCTCAATGGCTTCGGGTATGGGTCCTGCGGAGACTGCCTGGTAGGACATTGGCATGGGTGTCTTGCCAGGGCTCTGCCGGAAGAGCCCCCCGTTGGGTGCCCTGTGTTTGCACTGCATGGTGCCGCTGAGGCTGGTGCTGCTGAGCGGGTGGTGCGGGGGCAACGTGCTGCTGCCAGGGCCCTGGGATGGGGGTAGCGTCCTGCCTAGGGTCCCCCCATGGTGAGGATGGGGAAGAGGAGGAGGTGGTGCCCCCTCCCCGGGGAGGAAGGTGGTCACAGCGAGGCCCGAGGGCGGGTAGTCCCGCCTGGACTCCGGGCCCGGGACCAGAGAGGCCTGGCTGGGCTGCATGCTGCCGATGTCCAGCGCAGAGATCTCGATAGAGGGGCCGGGGATCTGCTTGTGGACCAAGTCCTCGTCCAAAAGACTGTTCATACGACGATGCACCTGTTCCAGATTCACCTCCTTGTCCTATAAGTTGAGGAGTGGGGCGGTGGGGTGGGGATGGAGGAGGACAGTGGAGAGACAGGGGGAGGGAGAGAGGGAGGGAGGGACACAGAGGCTGAGATTGGCGATGGGCCGATTTCTCAGACTGATTCAGGTCAGCGTGTGCTCCATGCATTCTCAATCTGATATGTTTGTTTTGAACTGACGAGCTTCTATCAGCGATCCAGCTGATAGACCGGCCCGGTTTCATTTTGTAGTCTGGTTTGAAGAGCCCAGTGCGAACTGAGGCCACAGAAACCAATCTGGATGTGCAACTTGAAATCAAACTTGGCCAGTGAGCAGTGAAGGCTTGATGTATGGAGGAAACCGATCCTGGAGCCAAGCTGACTGTCGTCTGCTGCAGAGCTGTTGGAGGCTTGACTATGTCGAGATTGTCATGAATCACATCTGAGATCAATTTTAGATTTATAAACTGAAGCTATGTTTGTGCTTTCTCTGCCCTCGCCGCCCTCGGAGCTGCTACGCTCGTCACAGGAGGATCAGAGAATTGGTTTCCTATCAGAATAATTTAATCGCCACACTGGCTGACGATGCATCTCCTGCTGACTGCAGACGTGCATACCTGTTAGGTATTAATAGACACCCGAGTGTTGAGCCGCGGGTCTGCTTTAGTACACTGGTCAGGGGAAGGCGTGCGGGAGGAAGGAGGCGTGATTCGCATAGTGAAAGCGAGGCTTTGAATCTGAGGCCAGATTCTCGACACGTCCGCGCGCGACCGCTGCAGCGCGGCCGGCTGATGATGTTTTAGATGAGGGTCTTAAAGCGGCCAATCGCTTTACAGCAAACCAGTTAACGTTCCTGAACGCAGCCTGGCTCCAGCATCGGGCTTCAGTCCAGAAACAGTGAGATTAGTCCCACATCACAGTGACACCGGCGACACTCAACAATGCACACGACACATTACAGATTAATACCACATACATATTCAGTCATGGTGCAGTGTTAGCAGCATAATACAGAAGGCATGCAACTACCCCACCCAAGCCCCACCCCCGCAGGTTTGATCGAGTTTGTTGTGCTGTCACACTGTTGGGATTACTACTGGCATGGACTAAAAATGATTTTATTCCACTGATAAACAGGTCACGTGACTGTTTGTTAAATTACGAGAGATTTTATGAGCTCAGATAAAAGAGAAGCTTCTTTACAGCTACGACACGTTCGGAGCACAATCAGACCGTAATCTGGATCCAGGGACTGGATGCATGACACAAAGTGAATTTTCAGTTAGCAAACCAGCAGCTGGCTTTAACTGCAAACAGTGAGAGGGGATGCTGGTTCTCTGCAGAGCACTCGAGTTCACGTGGTGTTTGGTTGTGGTGTCGATCTGACTGAGAAGCTTATGGACGCCGCCTGCTCGTACGGTGGTGACCTGCCGGTTACACGCACTCCTAATCACACCTGCTTAGTCTTTTCTTCTTGCTCGTAGATCAAATGAACTGAAGCTTCATTTTCTCAGATGCTCCTGATGGCCAATCGACTCTGTGTCACCAAATCTACCCAGGACCTGACCTCAGTGCGCTTTTAGTTAGCAGGATGAAGACTTAAAATGAAAAAAACAAGGAAGAAGTTTGTCTCTGAGTGATTTAAAGTAAAGTGTGAGCTCTGCAGATGAACGTTTCTTCATGCAGAGTGGTGCAGAGAGCCCTTCTGGTGGAAACACACTAGCGAAGCCTCCGAGCGTCTCGATGCGCTGCGGTGGAGCAGCGCCGAGGCTAATCGTGCGCCTTTGTTCCAACCTTTAAGCAACACATGAACATGCAGTGTTTGCTTTGAATGATCCCACTCCAGCCTCTGAGAGCTCCTCTCAAAGCCAATTAAAACATCTCAGCTCAGGTTATTGTTTCAGCCGACCAGCGCCTCATTAAAATATGTTTTCAAACTGGCAGCTAGCCTAAATAAATAAATGCCAGGGATTAAACCTCAGCCGGTCGTTAAAGGCAGGCTGGTGATGTAAGTGCAGAGGAAGAACAGCCGTCTGAAAGTCTCCATTAATTTGGAAAACAAACAGCTCTTTTAATGAGTGCTCCCACTGGGGGGCCTTTAAATCACTCTGCCTCCTGCTACTTTGCAAATACTGTGACTGTCGAGTGGGTTGTGCTCAAGTGCGATAAGAACAGTTACTGATTGTTTCTGGTTCATTTTAGATTCAAGTGGCCCTGCGAAGATGAGCGAAGGCTGTTCTGCTCGGCGATCGCCTCTAACACCGACACGATCCATCTGATAACGTCTTATTAACCAAAGGTCACCATCGACTGTCTCTACATCCAACCCAGCTGAGGAGAACTTTGCTAGATGTTGAGATTTGGTGGAAAGATGAAAGGTCAAAGTTGTCTTTTCTGGTTGTATAAGGAAGTCATTTCAACTCAAAATGTAGTTGAACAGTGAAAGTACATCTCTTCCTCCTGAACACCTCTGACCAGCAGCTTCTTACGAGGATGTTTTCACTGTCCTGAGGCTTATTATGAATAAGATCAGCAAAGGAGGATCATTTCATTTAGACGGCGTGTTCACTTTTATATAATACTTGACTGTGTAAGTTGGTCAGATCTGCCAATCAAGCGCAATAAAAAAGATAAAAGACAAAAACGTGTGTTTGCATTTCTGTTTTCAAATAAGCAGCAACACGTGAAACTGTATCCTAGTGTTTCATTGTTGCCGTCTCAGCGTTCTTTAACCCTTTAAGACCTGCCATAGAACCAAGTCTGCCAGAGCTTATATTATATGTTTACATGCTGTGGAGCCATTTTTGGGAGCATTTCAAGTTGCTATACATCAATACAACCATTACAGCCCAAATTTTAATAATATATCTGCATTAAGTGCATAGTAATTACATAAATTGCAAAAAAGTGGAATAAACTACAAAAAAATTGAAAATCGTTTTTGTTTTTTTAACATATATTTCTAGTTAGAGAAATTTAAGAGGCTTATCCCTCAAAACTGTAAATACAAAAAAGTTGCACAAAATAGTTTCCCACCACAGGAAATTTATTTTGAGTGTCTTCATAGTTTTATTTTTGAAATACACCAATTTTTATACACTGCAGGAAAAACAAAAATAAATATTATAATGCAAATTTGCAAAAAAGCAGCATATGCATCAAAATAAACTATTTCCAGCAGTGCAATATGAGTCCTAAGCATCCCAGAAACCACACAGAAAGTCATAAAGTCAAACATAACTTTTAAAAACACCAATATAGGCTCATGAGGCCCTGATGGTAAAAAACTACATTTCCGCAAAATGACGTCACTTCCGGTTTCGGGCAGGTCATGGAGGACACGCGATAGTTCGCGCTGATGGACATAGGAAGTGTTATGAACAGCTGATCGGATCAGCAAAGCGTGTTTCTGGAATATTGTGTTTTTGTTGCTGCAAGTGCTTTTTATGCAGTTTTTGCAAAGCTATATGTGGAAGGAAACTGTGACCGAGGACAAGCTGATGGCATAAGATGTAAGTACAACTCCTCCGGTTTCATATGCAAAAAACATTATTGCGCTAGCTCACGTGGTTGCAGAGCTACCGGGATTTAAAAATAGTTATGCAAAACAGAGCGTGGGGTCTTAAGGGTTAAGAGCACTCGACTGTCCAGCTGCATGCTCATTGGCCAGTTTTGGCCCTGGTGAAGGTTATACTCTGGGTAATCTTCTTTCTCAAACGTAGAATGACCAAAATCTACAAAACTTTTTTTATCCTTTGTGACTTGAAAGTAGCCACTGAGGTCCAGGCAGAGGGCCGTGATCTTCACTCTTATAGGACCAGATGTCTTCTTGCAGGACTTTGTGCAACAGTTTTTCTTTTCATCTTAATAATTATTTTTCCAATGTCTTTCCAAAATCCTGGAAAAGTGTGGTCACCTTTCAGTTTTCAACCAAATCTCGATTGTATAGTGATGCGTTTTCAAAGCCGCAGCTGACTGACTGACGGATCTGTGCGCTCGCTGGATTTCTGATTATTCGTGAGGGGCTCTTTTTGTGCCATCGCCTGCTTAGAGGGAACCACCACTTTTGCTCGATGCAAAGTTGTTCAGAGTGATTTGATTTATTGGTGACGAGTTATTCCTATTCCAGAGTTAATGGGGTGCTCTAATTTGTAGATCAC
Organism: Neolamprologus brichardi; assembly: GCF_056152115.1. NCBI lineage: Eukaryota > Metazoa > Chordata > Actinopteri > Cichliformes > Cichlidae > Neolamprologus > Neolamprologus brichardi. The sequence continues at coordinate 26,344,786 of NC_142111.1, read as the reverse complement.
GAGGGCTCAGTCCAGCTAAACGTCTGTGGAAGATTTTGGAGTAAACGTTGGACCGGCGTGTCTCGCACCATCAACAAACACTAGAGTTCATCTCTCCAGCAGACTTCTAGAAACTTCTAGAAAAGCACAAAGTAGCCCGACATCTTACCAACACGTGTTTCCCATCAGTTCTACGACGGTTCTGTGCAGGTACCAAAAACAGTCCATGTTTCAGCAGGTTTGAGGGATTTTATGCGGCAAAGAGACGAAGACCAAAATAATCCTTCGTGTAGGACTTGAGACCCGGAGGTTTCCTGCCAGTGTCAGCTTTCCAGGTGTGGTTTAAAGGTATCGTTGGTTTGCTCTTTACCACCAACTGCAGTTGGTCCTCCTGCTGACCAGCCAGCATCACCAAGTGCGTTTAAATGGAGGAGAATCCTGTTTTACTGCAACACTGATTTTCAAAAACAGTTTTTTAATGAAAGAGTTAAATTTGCTCGGTCATCACTTAAATAACAAACACAGAAATGCTGAAAAAAGCCACAGACGTCTGGAAACATGACACACGGCATGCAGTCCTCAGGAAGCAGATCATAATATTCATCACGCGTGCAATAAAATCCAGAACAACATTTCTGTGTCTTCATTTAATCGTTGGATCCACAACGTGGTCAAAGCCTCCAGATAAGCACACTCGGTAAAGCCGCAGTCAGGAATCATCGACAGTCTTAATCATCTTTAGGCTCAGAGACGAGCAATAACCGATAGGTCAAAACTTTATTACCAGCTACTGACACCATAAGATGAAAGGTCAAGTGAGGCAAATCGTTTTTTTCAATTTAGATTCAGCTCGGCAAAGCTAAACCATATTTCCTGCGTCTTCATTGTGGTTTTCAGTCGATCGATGGACATCTTAATCAATAAAGTGCTGTTGACCCAGACGCTTAGGTCCGAAGGTCTTGATACAAGTAATTAGATGAGTGCACAACTTTCTTAAGCTGTTATTGACCTTTATTTTCAAAACGTCCGAGAGCTCTCAAAGCATCGATCAGAACCTGTGCAGAGGAAAAATGATCCGGGCGCAGGTGCAACGTTTTTCCCGAGATCGCCGGGTTCACGGCGAGTGACATCACATGTGAATGCCACACTGTTCAGATTGAACACTTCAGGCTCCAGCTGCCACTTCAGTTACTGGATAATTTTTACAATGAAATCTGAAACGGAGTCTGGCTTTGTGAAGCTAATTTGCTGTTAGCTAAGTGGCTCTCCAAAAGTCTTAAAGTCGAACTTTTTCTAATGCAGTCTGGCTCCATCAGGGCCAGCTGCCACTTTCACACAGCAGCTACTTTGAGCTGATTCAGACGGAGAAACAGGAGGTACGATCAAAAAGACTTCGCCTGTGAAAAACTAAAAAGATTTTCTTACATTTGGGAGTTTTCGTGTGAGTTTATGTCAAGGATAAAAGCTGGTTCTCCATCTACAACCCAAAGAGTTCAGTATCCAGGGCTGAAAGTGGCGTAACCAGAAGCATCTTATACTCTCCAGTGTCAAAATTCTGCTATGACTTCCTGAGCTGTTTCCTGAAGCTTCTCAGTCACCTCAACACGATTCACTGCTTGTCCTGTGAGAGATTTGGCTCCTTGCAATGTTAAAATTAAATTCAAGGCAAAGGTTTGCAAATGCACGTGCAGGCCTTCCACGGAGCTGCTTGCTGGTTGTAGGCACAATCACCAATATTCTTATGGCCACCAACTCAAAACTATCCTTATCAAGTAGGGATGCACCAATACCGGTATCGGGTATCGGGGCCGATACTGTAAAATGTGTGTGTACTCATACTCGTAAAAGTTAACTGATACCATGAACCGATACTAACTTATTTCATTAATCAGAGGGTGGCTTGTCATTTCTGTTGTAGTTCTTTAGATTGGCCACTAGGGGGACATCCCGCGCTAAACAGGCACAGGTTTAGGCGAGTGAGACTGGCGGCTCCAGATAAAAAAAGAGAAACTGGAGGCTGCTGTAGCTAGTGTGTGTGTGTGTGGTAGAAGTATCGTTTTTTTGTACTCTGTATCGGTAAGTACCCAGATCCAAGTATCGGTATCGTATCGGTTTGAAAAAATTGGTATCGTTGCATCCCTATTATCAAGCTTTCTGATATTTAGCTGCTCCATTTCTCGTAGATGTCTTGATGAATTTTTAAAGGTTTATGCAAACGCTGCTCAATAAAAGCTGTGTGAAAGGCACTGAGTTCGTCGTGAACCTTGGTGATTCAGTCAAACTGAGGTGTGAGGTCAGCCCTTATGAGATGTGTTCAAACAGTTAAAGATGACCAATGAGAGAAAGAAACAGAGAAGGCACCGTGAGAACTGGGAAGGTTTCTAATGATGACGGGATGCAGCGTTAGTAGAGAGTTCTTTATCATCTGCATAGAAAAAATCCTAATTCTTTATTTTATTATTATTCTACACTCGTCTAATTAGCAAACTCTGCTTAATAAGCATTACACCAGGGGAAGAATGAGTCCTAACCTTTAAAATGATCACAGACATAATTGAATTTGTGCTGGAAACTGACAAAAATGACTTCCTGTATGCCTGCAGATTTAGTTTCAGAAAATCAGAAAGACTTTAACCCCCGAGAGGAAAGAACAAAAACAAAGAGGAGCTTGGCGACGGCACAGATGTGTTTGATTTCTTTTGTCGTATTTTAGAAGGTTGTATATAGGAGGTCTATTCTGACCTGTATCAATAGCTTCTGCTTCATCCCAGCCTCTCTCTCTGTCTGTCCAAATGTCCCTCCTCCCCTCCGATGAAGCAGTTGTAATGTCATTATATGTCAATGGACCAGAAACCCTTGCCAGCCTGTAATCCTTAGTAACCTGCACGAGATCATAGACAGTCAAGTGTAAATCAAAAAATGAAAAGGATAGATGGAGAGAAGGAGAGGAGATAGATAACAGGGGTGTCCACATTGACATATAATTTGCAATAAGACGTGACACAGTGATAGAACCAGGGGTTATGGACGGGGATGTCGGAGACAGATCTTATTGCTAAAGGGTGACACACCCGGCGTGCACACTGCCTGCTCACACTTTAGTTTATGGATCCACATCGAGGCCTTCCTGTTTGTCCCCTGTCACATGACTGAAGCCTGTCTGTGAGGTCAGCCCTGCGTAGTGCTGCGAGGTGTATGTTGATGTGTGGAGGTAGGACATGGAAAGGCAGGTCTGAGGTCAGCTTCGTGTTCGAGCGGTGTCTTTGGTAGCGCCCGTGTCCCCGTTTCAAACAATATACAGGCCACACAATAACCACGGTAACACACAGCACTGTATACTTGGTGGTTCTCAACCAATAACAAACGTCATGTATGACTGAAAGGAGGAGTCAAAGGCTGAATGGAGCTAACTCGGGTTTAGCATCGCAGCTTCTGTCATCGTACGTTTGTGGAGTCAGAAGCGACCACATCGTAGTTATCAGCTGATCATTAATCTCTTTGTCCCGCCTTCCTCCCCTCACTCCTAACCTGTTGCAGCAGATGGCCCCGCCCCTCCCTGTGCCTGGTTCTGTCGGAGGTTTCTTCCTGTTAAAAGGGAGTTTTTCCTTCCCACTGTCACCAAATGCTTGCTCACAGGGGGTCACATGATTGTTGGGTTGTCTCTGTATTATTGGACTTTACTTTCCAGTTGTCTTGAGGCAACTGTTGTGATTTGGGGCTTTATAAATAAAGATCTGAGTAACTCTGGTCACTCGAAGCTTATTCAAATGATGCATGTGACATAATTTCAGTCTCACAGAGGATTGTGGGTTTTTTTTGGTAATTTGAACCCACCGTGGAACTGCCAAAAGCTGCAGTTCCTCTAATGTCCACTTGGGGCATCAGTGAGTCTTACTGCATAGACTCCAATGTTGACTGTCAGGTGGTGACACAGGCGGCTGCAGCTGCTAGCTGTCTGCTATTCTCCACCTCAGCCAACTGAAGTCCCTGAACTGGACCCGTTTGTGTTTGTGCTGTTGGAACATTTTTAATGACATTATCTGACCAACTATACTGTTGGGACGTTGTTGTACTAACAGACCTTTCTAGAAGTCTGAGCTCCAGTTTTGGTGCAGCCTGATGTCTGCAGCATCCCTCTGCACAGAAATCATCCGACTGAAGGTGTTTGTCCCATTTAAACTTTCACTCGTGTCCACATTTCATGCTGAGTGATGTCACAGCTGTGCTGTGAGGAGATTGGCTGCATAAAGCTTTTGTGGCCCTTTCAGGGAAAAAGCTCTAAAAAGCCTCTTTGCACAGCAGACAGTTGGAGCTCAGCGAGGTGAGCAAAGTGGAACATTTAGCAGCTAAAGAGCCGCACGTTCACGACTCCGACGGGACGAAACTCGATGAGCTGATGCTGAATTTGTTTTGGAGTCAGATTTTGTTATTGAAGCTTTATGGGCTGTTGCAGATGTGCAGCAGCAGCAGTCACTGAAACTGTCAGACTCTTATCTGCAGAGTTCAACAGCAGCGTAAAATTACACGGCGCACTTGTATGTCAGAGTCTATTGTTTGGCACAGGGACAGCGTCACTCAGAGGTTAACACCTCTCAGTTTGACAGGTTTGTGTTTCTTAATGACGTCGTGTTAAATCGGAACAATATGATCCTGTTGTGACGGGATGTAATTGAAAGACGTTTCAATTACGGGATGTTTCCAGCTTTCGAGGAGGCGGCCGTTCATTAATATCGTTCGTCTTTCACGAACCGCAGGTGTAACTATTAGCTCGTCTGTGAGAGCAGCGTGTGTTTCGTTAATAAAAGAGCGAGCTGATTCTTATTCAGTAGGCACTTGGTGAGGCTCCAGTTTCCAACAACAACAGTGCACGGTTGCAGGTCGAGCTGCATTTAATGTGACAAACAACTTTTTCTTTCCACGCTAAAAACTCCGTAAGTGTCCTTCTCCGCCTGAGCGAGCTCCCACCCTCTCTGCTGCTAATTATAATCTCTCTTAACAACCCCTGGGTGCAGAACATTACCAAAGCCTCACCACACAAAGCGAGTTTATAACAATAATTCAATACCGAGCCCTTGAACGCTACAGAGCCGTCGCTGCGGGAATCAATCATTAAAGTCTGCGGGTGTTTCCACGCTGGCTTTGACTCCTGACTGGCTAATTCGGCACTTCGTCGTTTCATGAGCACATTAGTAAAGGTAATGGTGAGGTGGAGTGTGCCCTGGATGAGCTCGGGTATTCGGGACAGGGTGGGTGGGGAGCGATGCACGGGTAAAATAAAAACATGGAGGGGGTGTAGTAATAATAAGAAGAGACCAAATTTGATTTCAGTCAGCGGCACAGAGCACATCTACCTACTCTGCCTCCCGCCCTGCCTGACTCTAAACCTCTCTCCTCTACAGCTGGGTGTACTGGAGCTCCACTAAGTCGGGGCTCGCGTCTGCGGCTGGATCCTTAAAGTAGAGTGTGGCAGTGTCCTCCCCCCGCTGGCCCGTCCGCCGGGCCCTGTGCTCGGTCACCTCTTTGGGCTGCTCCTGGCGGCAGTGGTTGCTGTTCCACCAAGCCTCCAGCCCGGCCACCAGGCAGGCCAGCAGCAGGCCCGCGGCCAAGATGCAGAAGATGCCGGCGAAGCTGTGCAGCTTGAGGGAGCGGCCGTCGGGGTGGGCGCTGGCGTGGCTGCTGAGGTCGCAGCGGCCGGCGCGGGGCCACCACTTCTGCTTCATGATGTCCAGGTCGCCTTTCTCCTGCAGCTCCAAGATCCTGGAAGAAGAGACGAGAGCAGCAGGTGAGACGCAGAGAACAATTAATCCTTCTTACCTGAAGGCAACGAGAACCGTCTGTGACCCTCGGGCGGGACGGCACGCTCGCTGCTGTCACACAGTCTTACTGCGGCGTCTCCTCACACGTCACAGTCGCTCTGCAGCGCCTAATAAATCCCAGCCTACTCTGAGAACGCACCGCAGCGTCGTGCTTTGTCCCGCTCAGATAAAAACGAGCGATTCTCCTGATTCTCCAGGTTTTATTTAAATGAAGTGCGAGATGTGCCGAAACACGGCCGAGCAAAGGCGTCCGCTTAACACTGATTTCCTGCTCTTCAAAGACAAATATGTTTCTTTTTGTCTTTACTGGCAAACAAACTACAGAGAAATAAAAGCTGGTGCTGACATTTCCAACCCGTTCTAGCTTCCTGCGTGCTGTTAGGTCTCCCGCTGCTGATGCACGGCGTCTGAAGGCGACGCCCCCTAAATATAACAAATGTAATCACATCTCTTTCACTTTGTGCGCTTTCATAAGATGTAACTGTCTAAACATCAGTGTGTGTTTTTAAATCCTCCCCTCTCGATGCTCTCGGCTGTTCTCGGTATCCCATCGACCTTCATCTCCGTTCGACCTCGCGCCCTCTTTACTCAGGAACGTGTCCTATTCCTGAAGTCATGGGAAAACTGGCCTGCAGGCCTGTGAACGTGCTCTACAGCAGCGGTCTCCAACCCCCGGGCCTCGGACCGGTACCGGTCCGTGAGTCGTTTGGTACCGGGCCGCGAGAGTTGAGGCTCAGGTGTGAAATGTATAGTTTTCAGGGTTTTTATCGGTTTTCAGCATTATTTTGTTATCGTTTTTATCGTTAACTCGGTTTTCCTGGGTCTTTTCACGTGTGTTATGAATAAATCTTCTTTTTTTCGGTACCGGTACTAGTTTTATTTTGTTGTATTTATCCGCGACACCTTAAAGGCCGGTCCATGAAAATATTGTCGGGCATAAACCAAAAGGTTGGAGACCGCTGCTCTTAATTGTTGTGACGCGTGTTCGAAATGCAGAGAGGTGCGCTCGATTCGCCGCACGGAGCAGCGCGAGAGTAAAGCACGAGGGAGGGGCTAATAATCGGCTCAGTCGTTTTTAATGATCGTTGAAAGCCCAGATCGTAATCGAGATTAAAATTTGATTAATTGAGCAGCCCTACATCCAGGTGACTCTTGTTGCGTTTTGGCGTTGTATGAATAAATCTGATGAAAAGTTCATATTAATGAGTTTCTCAGCATTTTGTATTTGTATCCCAGCAACCAGGAGCCTCTGGAAACCTGGAACATGTGGCGGGTACGTGAACGTGTTCACATGGCGTCCTGTACAAAGACCTGGTGACAGCTTCTGCCAGCAGGCCTGGTGCTGTTGTTCATTTATGTAGTTAATTAAGCGACTCTGCCATGACCACAGAAGTCCAAACCACTTGCAGCTACAGTAAAATCACAGCCCAATTTGCTCTATTTAATCTGCTCAGCTCAGCGTGAACATGCTGAAGGTCAGAGCGCCGGTGCTTCCATCTGTACCCCCCCCCCCCAAACAGCCCGAGGACAAAATAGTTTCACAGCACAAATGAGCAGCAGAAGCAACAAAGTCTGCAAAGGTTATTAATGGCAGGATTATCACACGAGGTAACAGCAGTTATGGGACGAGGTATTAAAATGATGGTTGGAAACGTGGAGATAATGGTTTTTGTGCTGAACAATAGCTCTGCCCTCAATTTAACACCCGAGCACATTATTCCTACACGTCCCCGAGCGCCGCGCTGCCGGGGCGCCGCGGGCTGTCGGATGCTCGCTGAGCCGGGCCGGGAAGGAGCGTTTTGTCTCCATTCAGGGCGCAAATTAATCCCTAAATAAACACCTTTAATTAAGGAGGAGGTGCGAGGAACAGAGGGAGGAGGAGGAGAAGGTGACGCCATGATGGAGAAGCTGGAAACACAAGAGGAAGAAAAGCAGGACGACAATCGTGCAAATCCAGCTCCTCTTACAGACTCAGATCTGCTTTTCACTGCAGAGGCCAGAGGAGGTGATGAGGCCCGATCAAAACTTCTGCTTTAACTCTTTTTGCTGCTTGTTGAGGATCGAATACGAACATCTGCATCGCTCTCAGATCCCAGAGTCAAATATTAAAACACTGCTAAACCCTGAAGTTTAAGAGTGACGACGCGGGTTTGCTGCAGGTCTGCAGACACAAACTGAACTGTCTTAACCCTTTAAAGCTGGTCGGAGCAGCACGCTCTGTTTTGCGTAACTATTTTTAAATCCTTGTAGCTCTGCAACCACGTGAACTAGCGCAATAATTTTTTTTGCATATGAAACCGGAGGAGTTGTACTTACATCTTATGCCATCAGCTTGTCCTCGGTCACAGTTTCCTTCCACATATAGCTTTGCAAAAACTGCATAAAAAGCACTTGCAGCAACAAAAACATAATATTCCAGAAACACGCTTTGCTGATCCGATCAGCTGATCGTAACACTTCCTACGTCCATCAGCACGAACTATCGCATGTCCTCCATGACCTGCCCGAAACCGGAAGCGACGTCATTTTTGCGGAAATGTAGTTTTTTACCATCAGGGCCTCATGAGCCTATACTGGTGTTTTTAAAAGTTATGTTTGACTTTATGACTTTCTGTGTGGTTTCTGGGATGCTTAGGACTCATATTGCACTGCTGGAAATAGTTTATTTTGATGCATATGCTGCTTTTTTGCAAATTTGCATTATAATATTTATTTTCGTTTTTCCTGCAGTGTATAAAAATTGGTGTATTTCAAAAATAAAACTATGAAGACACTCAAAATAAATTTCCTGTGGTGGGAAACTAGTTTGTGCAACTTTTTTGTATTTACAGTTTTGAGGGATAAGCCTCTTAAATTTCTCTAACTAGAAATATATGTTAAAAAAACAAAAACGATTTTCAATTTTTTTGTAGTTTATTGCACTTTTTTGCAATTTATGTAATTACTATGCACTTAATGCAGACATATTATTAAAATCTGGGCTATAATGGTTGTATTGATGTATATCAACTTGAAATGCTCCCAAAAATGGCTCCACAGCATGTAAACATATAATATAAGCTCTGGCGGACTTGGTTCTATGGTAGGTCTTAAAGGGTTAAACTTCACAGCTGATGGTTGGTGTCAGTGGATTCTCCAGGTTGTGGTAGCCTCAGTAAGCTGATGCACAGCGAGTCACCTTGTTGTGGAAGCAGGTCTGAAATAGGATGGACACCGGTCAGGTCAGAAAGGAGAGGCGAGGGTACGCCCTCCAGGAGTCGTCCAAGGGGAAAGAGCTCGGTGGATGAACACATGAGGATGTGACTGAGAGGATTCATCCTCTGTGAAATCATGAGTGGAACTTGAGCTGCTGGGTACGATCATTTTCCATCCGCAGATTCCTCTCCTGAAACATTTGGACTTCCTAGATTTATCTGGTCATCGTTGTGTTTTATGGTAAAGTCAGAAACATTTTAACAGGAAGTTACTGACTTCTCCCGTCCAGCACCTCTGCTGACAGTCTGAGGTGTTGTGTGGCACCTCCATCACTGCGAGAGGCTCTCTGCATGTAACTGTGAGGCAGACTCACACATGCTATCACCCCCAAACATCTTGTTAAGCTTTAATACAGGACGGTTATCCGCAGGCAGAGGAGGAAATCCCATCCATGCGCACTTTGATCCGGCTTACTGAGACTCACAGTAAAGCAGCTGCGGCGCTCAGGATCACGTGATTCTTTAAGCATTTCTGCTCAAAGGAAAAACTTTCCAGTGTGACATTAAACACAAATGTGCACAAACGAGGTTTTCCCTGCTGCTCCTTCACCCATCAAACATCGTTGTAACTGGACATGAGCTTTGTCTTGGAGCAGCTTCAGCTGAGGGTCACCTTACAACGACCCGAGGCAGATTAAACTTGGATTCGTCTGATTTACTATTGAACTGTGCAGGTGTTCCCTGGATTTCTGTGCTGTGTTATCCTGTGGTCGCTCCTCGGTGACAAAGCGGACCGTCTTAAAGCTTTAAAGAGAAACGGGATTAGCCCGCTGTGTGAACACGACCTGAGAGGACGAGGAAGCAGAGAGCAAAGGATGAAGAAGACGAGACAGGAGGAGGCATAGTTGACATTTCACGGAGTCGGGCCCCGGGTGGCCCTCCCACGCTGCCTCTAACGCAGCCTGAAGAAGCCATTTCCCCTTTTCTGTGGTGATGAAGCACTCGCAGCTCGCAGCGGCTGTTTGTGGTTCCTGTTTGTCGCAGGATTGCACAGAGAGTCACGGCAGCTCCCGAACTTCCCGCGGTCAGTTCAGACGCTTTCAGAGCGGCTCCTCGGACTCCAGCTGCTTTTCATTCCCCACAGAGCCGTGCACGCCTGGAGGCAGGTGAGGAGGCCTGCTGCGACACAGACGGTGGTTGGACCTAACTCAGATTCTTTAATATGAATTAAGTCGCTCCCTGTGACATTCCCGGGTCGGTGACAGTTGGAGGGGGAACGTCTAACCACCTGTCCGGCTGGCCTGTCCACTTTCATTTGCCGGTTAAATAAAGTTGAGAAAAGTCTGGAAGGAATCATCGTGAGCTCTGCTGTGCTTTGTGCTGCTACTGATCTAATACTTGTGACAGACCCACCAGATGTGTGGAAGCTCACAGCGTGGATGATGTGGTTCGAGTTAGCAGTGGATGCTAACAAAGAGCCGAAACCAAAGTTAGAGGAATGTGTTTAAATCTGAGTGCAGCATCGAGCTGTTAAACTCCTGGGACATTGATCCGCTCAGTTAAGGAGCATGAGGTGATACCTGGACCTCCCAGAGTTTCCACAGGTAGTCTGACTCCTCCAGGGTGGCGCATCGAGGTTTGCTGTGTCTCCAGAGCCTGGAGGAGCCTGGAGGAGACTCCAGGAGACGGCCAGTTACTGTAGGAGAGCAAGAGGACCGGGATCTGCTCCTTTGTGCCAGAGCAGAGGAGGGACGATGAGTGTTTACCTGAATCTGGAGGCAGCCGTCAGACACTGACTCAGGCTAACAGGCTACAAACAGCTGTTAGCTTCCAGGATCCACTGACGTCTGTGCGCATACTGTGATGTCACACAGTGTAAAACCACAAGCCTCATACAGCAGGGTCAAAGGGCATCATGTGCATGAGGTTAGACACGAGCACTCTGGAGTGAGGCTCTGAGTGCATGTGTCTGCTCTGCAGGGGAGGCGGAGCTTATTTGTGCTATAAAACCTTCCGATTGTTTCCTGAGTCGCGACCAATCATCCCTCACCATCGACCTGGTTTTGTGTCAGCCTCTGTTTAACGTTTGGAGACAACTTCAAGGATGAATCTCGTCGTAGGTTTCATTAAAATCCTGGAGCTGCAGACTGAGCGGCAGACGGTGTTTCCTGTCCACCTGCTCCACTTTTCCCTCAGTATTAACGACCTGTTTCCTGGAACGACGCGTGAAGCTCTTAAACCCCACGAAAACTAGCTTCCTGTGTTTGGCGGCCACTTTGCCGACGTGGGTCGCCTCTTACATCAACTTCCTTCCTCTTCGTTCTCGGAGCCGATCGATACGAGACGGATGAGAAAGTTCTGAGTTTTCGGGGAGCTCGGCGTTCATTTCATGATGTAATAATGTGGAGATTTGCTAAATGATCTACGAGCTGTTTAAACTCGCTCTGGGATCAATTTGCGTTCTCGGCCTCGCTCGTTTCATCTGGAGGGAAGATTGAATTTCCTCAAAATTCGCAGCCCGTGTTGAGACATCTGCCTCGCAAAATCGAGTGAGTAATTAGCACGCGGCCTTCTGTTTACACATAATAATCCCATTTGCTTCACAACGCCGCCCTTAATACGGCCTCGTTTCATGTGAGCTTAATTGACTTTAGCGCCGAGCGCGGTTATTGATTTAATGGCGAGCAAAGTCTGCCTGCAGGTGTTCCTCACCTCGCGCCGCAGCACTTCTCCAACTTTCAAACACCCGCACTCCTCCGTGAAGTTTCAGATTAGTCGGCGTGACACCGATTCATCCTCCAGTCAAAGTGTCGCCTCGTTAACGTACGTTTAAAAGCAGCCTGCCGTAATTGGCTCAGACGGCGCCGCGGTGAGGACTCTTCGCTCACATCGGAGGATTTACAGGAAGATAATGAAGCCTTGATGTCAGCGAAGGGGATCAAACTCCTGACAAAAGCCTTCATCATTAACTCCTCCTCAGGCTCACATTCGCTGCACAAAACAAAAGCTTTTATTCAAAGCGCTGCGGCACAGTCGCGCCGCCGACGGTCGTTTAAACTCAGAGCAACGCCATCACGCCCCGGCGATCGTGTTTACAGCCACCGTGGAAGCGAGAGAGCCCGTGTTTTCAGCGCGTACGCGTTATCTGCTTTATGAACCCATCTCTAGTTTAAATAAAGCTTCCTACACCGGCGGCGGTGAGCGTGGGCGCCGTGCACCTGCACTGATCAAACATGGAGAAACTGCAGATGTAACATTTACATCACAGCAGCTCAGATCTGCACTTTTTTATTGAAACAAGCACAGAAAAATGTTTGAGCCTCCCGGGATCAGGTCGGACGGGTCAGACATCACAGCGGGCGTTCACATTTCCACGTGATGCGGCGTGGACATCGAACCTCAGGTGTCATCTGGACCAACGCCACGTGCTCTGCCCTCATGAACGTCTGTTTGTGCGCCTCTTGACTTCTGTAATCCAACACCAATGGGGTGAGCATAATGTTCCCTGAAGTCAGCACACAGAGAGTAGTGTGTAGTTGCACCTTCCAACAAACTGATGCTTATAAACTTAGAATTAATGTAATAAAACCTCCAGCAGCAGGTTTGTTGTTTGTGGAAGCCGCCATGTTCCCCGCCATGTTTGAATGCAGTGACTGGACTCACATGTGGAAGGAGAAGCTGGAGACATCTGGAGGCGTATTTAAACTCTGGTATTAAAGATATGAAGGAGACGCCACCGAGCATCCTCTTCCTCCTCATTTACTCCCGATATCGTCACTGTTACTAACGTCAGCTGTCCGGACATGTGACATGTCACATGTCCGGACAGCTGCCAACAACAACAGCTGGTTATAGGCTAACATTAATCCAGCTAACGTCAGGCTCACGTTATCACAATGTCAGCAGACCCATCAGATCTTTCTCTCCGACCTGAACACATGGAACGCATTACTGCAGGAATTAGACCGCTCCACATCACAATGAGACACGTTTCAGTCGCTGTGTAGCTGGACTGCACTCTGCACCTCCGACAGTCCTTCACTGCGGCTCGGCCTGCTCGGGCAGATATGAGCCTGAACATCTTCTGTGAGCTGTTTTAACCCTTTAAAGCCCACCACAGAACCAAGTCTGCAGAGCTTTTACCTGCTGTAGTGCAGTCTTTGGGAGCATGTCAAGTTGTTATACATCAATACAACTGCTAAATCCCAAACTTTTATAACATGCATGCATTAAGTCCATAGTAATTACATAAATTGCAAAAAAGTGCAATAAACTACAAAATACTTTTAGTTTTTTTTACATGTATGTCTATGAAGTTTTGTCCCTCAAAACTGTAAAGGCAAAAAAGTTGCACAAAACAGTTTGCAAGCACAGGAAATTTACAGGAAAAACAAAACTAAATATTATTGTGCACGATTTGCACAAAAAACAGCATCAAAATAAACGATTTCCAACAGTGCAGTTTGAGTTCTGAGTCTCCCAGAAACGACACAGAAAGGCACAAAGTCAGACACGACTCCAGTAAACACCAGGAGACCTTTGAAAGGCCCTGTAGGGAAAAAAGTACGTTTCCCATGGAAAATGACATCACTTCCTGTTTTGGCAGGTAATGGCAGACATGTGATAGCTATGAACAGCTGATCGGATCTGCAACACGTGTTTCTGGATTTTAATGTTTTTGTTGCTGCAGCGCTTTTCACACCATTAGTGGAAACAAACAAGCTGAGTGCATCCGGTTTCATACGCACCTCCACCCTGACTCCTGCCACCTCCACCCTGACTCCACCCTGACCCCACCCTGACCCCACCCTGACTCCTGCCACCTCCACCCTGACTCTACCCTGACCCCACCCTGACTCCTGCCACCTCCACCCTGACTCCACCCTGACCCCACCCTGACTCCTGCCACCTCCACCCTGACTCCACCCTGACTCCACCCTGACTCCTGCCACCTCCACTCTGACTCCACCCTGACTCCTGCCACGTCGACCCTGACTCCACCCTGACCCCACCCTGACCCCACCCTGACTCCTGCCACCTCCACCCTGACTCTACCCTGACCCCACCCTGACTCCTGCCACCTCCACCCTGACTCCACCCTGACTCCACCCTGACTCCTGCCACCTCCACCCTGACCCCACCCTGACTCCTGCCACCTCCACCCTGACTCTACCCTGACCCCACCCTGACTCCTGCCACCTCCACCCTGACTCCACCCTGACCCCACCCTGACTCCTGCCACCTCCACCCTGACTCCACCCTGACTCCACCCTGACTCCTGCCACCTCCACCCTGACTCCACCCTGATTCCTGCCACCTCCACCCTGACTCCACACTGAACCCACCCTGACTCCTGCCACCTCCACCCTGACTCCACCCTGACTCCTGCCACCTCCACCCTGACTCCACCCTGACTCCTGCCACCGCCACCCTGACTCCACTCGACCTCCACCTTGACTCCACCCTGATTCCTGCCACCTCCACCCTGACTCCACACTGACCCCACCCTGACTCCTGCCACCTCCACCCTAACTCCACCTGACCTCCACCCTGACTCCACCCTGATTCCTGCCACCTCCACCCTGACTCCACCCTGACTCCTGCCACCTCCACCCTGACTCCACCCTGACTCCTGCCACCTCCACCCTGACTCCACTCGACCTCCACCTTGACTCCACCCTGATTCCTGCCACCTCCACCCTGACTCCACACTGACCCCACCCTGACTCCTGCCACCTCCACCCTGACTCCACCCGACCTCCACCCTGACTCCACCCTGATTCCTGCCACCTCCACCCTGACTCCACCCTGACCCCACCCTGACTCCACCCTGACTCCTGCCACCTCCACCCTGACTCCACCCTGACTCCTGCCACCTCCACCCTGACCCCACCCTGACTCCTGCCACCTCCACCCTGACTCCACCCTGACTCCTGCCACCTCCACACTGACTCCACCCTGATTCCTGCCACCTCCACCCTGACTCCACACTGACCCCACCCTGACTCCTGCCACCTCCACCCTAACTCCACCTGACCTCCACCCTGACTCCACCCTGATTCCTGCCACCTCCACCCTGACTCCACCCTGACTCCTGCCACCACCACCCTGACTCCACCCCGACTCCACCCTGACCCCACCCTGATTCCTGCCACCTCCACCCTGACTCCACCCTGACTCCTGCCACCTCCACCCTGACTCCACCCTGACTCCACCCGACCTCCACCCTGACTCCACCCTGATTCCTGCCACCTCCACCCTGACTCCACCCTGACTCCACCCGACCTCCACCCTGACCCCACCCTGACTCCTGCCACCTCCACCCTGACTCCACCCTGACTCTTGCCACCTCCACCCTGACTCCTGCCACCTCCACCCTGACTCCACCCTGACCCCACCCTGACTCCTGCCACCTCCACCCTGACTCCACCCTGACTCCTGCCAGGTAAAGCTCAGCTTGTCACAGGTGCAGTGTGGGAATAAGGAGGTTTCCCTCCTCGGCAGCACGAGCTCACTTACTTCTGTGAGAAGAGGTCTCTGTAGGGGCTGCCGTGCTGCATGGCGATGCCGTAGCCTTTACTGCTCATGCTGTTTCCCGACACGGTGACGGTGCAGTCGTCATCCGTCAGGGCCACGTACTCCAGCACCGCCATGTCCCAGAGGAAGGCGTACGGACCCTTCTTTGCCTGCAGACACAGAGGGGGGGGTGGGGGGGGACATGGTTATTTGATGGTTTATTATTCGTCATCATCAGCGACTCTCCACTGTTACTGGATTCAGACTTTCCTCCGGCGGCTTCATCCAGAGCAGAGCTAAACCTGAAGTCTGCAGCTGACCCGACGCTGTGCACAAGAACACAGACCGTATTCACTCTCAGATCCTGATTCAGTTCCACAGTGACTGTGTCACGTGTGGAAATGCACGCGGCGCCATGGGTATTTATTAAAGTCGCTGTCGGCTGGTGTCACGACTGCACAGTCATAAATGTTTGATAGTGCCTCAGATATCCACGCTCACAGACTTTTTCTTGGATATATTCTGTCTTGAATCCATTTTTTATGTTTGCATTTGTTTTCTTCTTGTATATTTGAGATGTTGACACAGAAACAAATGAGCTTATAAATCCTGCAGCGTGGTTTCCTCCCCTGCATGCATATGTCTCTATAAATAACATTGTGCAGCTGCAGCTGCACTCTGTAAATGTGTCTCTTTGTGATGCTAAATATCTGCAGGAGTGTCAGTCAGGCTGGCGTGCTCCTCCCGGCTGGGTGAGGAGGTGACAGTAACACAGACACGGGCGCAGCAGCAGGTGGGGTTGAAGTGGATGAGGTTGTCGGTGTTTTTTTCACTGTGTCAGCAGATCTGCTGCATCTGCCTCCTTCAACCTGTTCGCTGTAACTGAACACTGTGTGCGCTCCTCTTTCTCCTCCCGCTGTTACAAACTAATGACGACGTCACGTCTGTCTGATGATCTGCTGCGCGCAGGTGCTGCTGTTAGCTCCGCCCTCTTATTTAAAGAGAGCGGGGAGGGGTTTCTCTCTCTCTGAGGAGATGAGGATGTGCAGCGTGCAGGAGAGGACACAGGGACAGCAGAGGAGACATTCCTCTGAATCAAAGGAGGACGAATCAGGGCACCGAGCACAGACAGACCCCCGACCTGCTCTCACAACCCTGAGAAGAGCTCACAGCTCGTCTGTATTCAGCCAGCAGGACAGCGAATGCTGGGAAGTGACGTCAGGATTTATCTGACTCTCATCCATCCATCAGTTCCTTTTACAGGAAGGTTCAGTCTCTAGGCTGACTGACAGGAATCACGCTGCACAATGCATACAAAATATTCCAGGGTTTATTTTTCCAGCCTGATAATCCTGCAGAGACCAGAAACGTTCGCTGACCACACAAAGCTTCCTGCTTCAGCTTAGCCAATCCCTGCACGGCCTCCCGACCCCGCCCTCTCACTGAGCTGAGGCGAAAGCAGGGCAGAGATTGGGCAGAAATAACATGATGTCACTGAGATCTGATGCATTTAAATGCAAATGAGAATTTCAAACTTCCTCCTCGATCGCTCTCTTTAAACATCAGAGCCTGGATCTGTTTCTTCAGTTAGGCTGAGGCGCTCTTCAACCACTGACGTGTTCGTCCCCAAATATACACGAGTTACTGAAAACATGTATTTAAACATAATATTTCAGATGAATCAGTCTTTTACTATTCTTGGTTTTAGTCAGAGTTCGTCCCGTCGACACTCTCCAGGTGTTTATTGTTGTTATTCGGACCCCGACTCATCGAACGGGTCTTCCTGCAGTAAAAAGCTTTCGCTCTACGGTGTGAACAACATGAAGAATTTGAACGTGGACATTCATTCACGCCACAGTTACTGTAGTTTTATATCTGTCATCAGTTTTTATTCATGAGAAATGTTTCATTCAATCTAAGATTTAAGATTAGAGTTCATATTGCAGCACCAACACTCGGCTGCAGCAAAGCGAGCGCTGTGTCTGCACATCACAGTTTGGCAAAGAACCAGCTTTATATGTCTTTAGGCTCTTTGTTAGTAGCTGCTTATTTACAAACCACATCATTTGTTCCCATTTCTGTAGTTTATCTATGAAAAATGTCAAAGACAGCTCAGTTTGACAGGAAAAAGTTTGTTTTTCCAGTTTTCCACCTCAGATCCAGGATTTGACTGGATGGGAGCCAAAAACGCTCCAGATCCTTCAGTCCCTGTGGTCACCTCGGTTCATGGAAAGCTTCGGAGTCGACGCTGATCAAAGCTGAGGATGTCCTGGTTATGAAGAGTCGTGCATGAGGTCGTCTTACAGTTTGCACTGGTGCCTAAAAGTCCTGCGACTGCAGCTTCTGGAGTCTAAGCAGCGCGTGGGAGGACTGCACTGGAAAAGCAGTCGACAATAGCAATAAAACTGATTAGTGTGTGTGTGTGTGTGTGTGCGTGTGTGTGTGTGTGTCTGTGGGGAGAAACCGTCAAAGAATCTGTGGGGATGTTTATCATGCAAATGGCTGAATAATGGATGCGCTCGGAGACGATTCGTCTTTGACGCTAATTTGTCATCGGCTTTTTGGGAGATCTATGAGCACAACAGTGTAGAGCAGAGAAACACCACCTCACACACACACACACACACACACACACACACTAATTGGGATATTGTGCTGTTGAAATTAAGTAATGGGTAAACAGAGGAGTGTCTTTGCACGCGGCCTGCTGGGAATAACGCAGGAGCAGCGCGTGCTTCTGTTTTCACCATTATTGATATGCGTGCATCAATATAACACAAATGGTGTTCTTGGAGGAACGAGTGCTCCAGGGTTTACTGCGAAAACAGGGGAAACAGCACGAAAGAGTTCAGCTGCTCAGCCCTTCATTAGAAAGGAGGAAACTTTGAGCACTTCCTGTTACTTTTACCTCGAGGTTGGGACTGCGCTCTGGAGACGACGTGGACCCCTCCAATCTGAAGTATTGGAGTATACGTGTATCACCCAGGTTTGCGCCCTCTGCTCGAGGGACGGACCCGACTGCCATTTGTGCTTCTACCAAACAACAGGTCGGAGCACTCAGCCTTCCTCGAGCGTCCTATTAAGAGCGTCCACTGTCCTGCAGTGAGACCTGCAGGGCTGTGACTGGGAGGAACAGCCTGTCAGGTCTGAACCTGAGTGTTGGTCTGTTATTTGTCCATAACAAGCATCACAGCAAGCACATGTGACACCAGCACAGCCCACTTTGCATCCGATCTGTGGCCTTCCAGCTTGTCGCCACCTGGTGGCCAGTTAAAACATGCTGGGACCATCTGGATCTGGTCTCCCAGAGAAACTGGGGACATTTGGTCCGGTGAGCAGCTACAGCTGCCCGTGGCACCATGGAGCTGTCAATCAAAGAGGCAAACGTAACAGGAACGCCCCCTTATGTCCCACAGACCCACCTGTGTGGCTGGATAAGGATTTTTACAGGATACTCTTCAGGTTATCCAGGTTTGTGTTTCCTCGCAGGCTCAAGCTGAGGAGATTTCACATGTCAGGTGAATATTGTAACTACAGCATGAAGGCCGGTGTTGAACACAGCTGTTGATCTGGGTTTTCATTGGATGCTGCTGGTGTTTGACCCCTGCTCTCCCACTAACTCTGCATGCTTCCACTGTACGTCAGTGATGTATGAGATATAAACCCTGGATGTTAGAACCACACCTGATGATTTTACTCCATCATAATCACACCAGCCACTCTGCGGTACCTTGCGTATTCCCTCTGACGGGCTGGACACGGAGTAATCCATGCCGTTGTTCTTGCTGATGGTCCTCCACAGCTCTGAGTAGGTGCTGTCCTGCTCCAGAGGGTTGGTGCCTTTGTTTCTGAAGTAGTCGTAGACCGCCGAGTCCCTCACGGTGCCGTAGTCCACGTCGATCTGCCTCGCCAGGTCCTGGAAAGACCTGGAGGACAGAAATGGAAGGGTTGTTGAAAAACAAACTAGGTGAAGGACATGAGAAACTAAAGACCTAAAGACCTAAAAGACCACAGGATCCTCTGAACTAAACCTTCACCGAGTCAAACACTCTCAAAGAGTTCAGAGTCCTTACAAATGGAAATACAGAGTTTACAATGAGGTGCAAACCACTGGACCCAAGAACAAGAAGACATCTGAGAGAAGCAGCCCAGGTCCAGAAACATGGAACCAAGATCAACTTGTACCAGAATGATGGGACGAGAAAGGCAGAAAATCTCAGGATCTGAAGTTTACCACATCGTCTACCAAACATGGAGGTAATATGACAGGATGGAGCCCAAACATGTCCCTGATGTCATATCACTGGTTTGCATCAGGTTGGGACCTTCGTAGTTTCTGCTTCACTTGGTAATTTCTTCTGTTTTTATTTATTTTTTCTGTCCAGCTTTGGCTTCATCGTTTGATTGCAGAACTAAAATTAAATTAAATTCACTTTCTTGCCAACAGTAAACCTGCACATGAAGAAATGATAAGAAATAAATATGTTACAGAAAATGTTCTGGTCCCTCTTTACTGTCCCGTGAGCTAAAAAACTAATTATTGATGGGCTGATTGTAAATAACAACATGTAGATAGTAGATAGATAAACAATTAATTTACTGATTCAGTATATATATATACATATATATATATATATATATACATATATATATATATATATATATATATATATGAAATATTGTGAAACATGAAAACGTTTTCCAAAGCCACCCAGTGGGCCAAACTGGAGTCTTTTCACGGCTGATTCCAGCCCCTGGGCCTTATGTTTGACATACCTGCTGTAAGCCAGCAGGTTTATTAATGTTTCCATCATAAGAGTTCAAAGGCTCAGTCTGAAGGTGCTGCAGCTAACCTAATGTGGTCCAAACTGCAACAGCTCGATGGCAGACGAGTGTGCGTGTGTGCGTGCGTGCATGCGTGTGTGTGCAGTGGGACAAGCTAAACTTGTGAGGAGCTGCAGGACGCCATGCTGCATCAGATACTCTGATGGATGGAGCGCTCTGAAGAGAGGAGGTCTCTGTTTGATGTAAAGAGTCTGTCAGCACCGTCACCTGTCCAGGTGACAATAAAGAGCCATAGAGTTAAAGCTGCAGTTTGATCAAACGCTAATGGTATTTCTTTCTTTCCCCAAAGTCTCCGTTAAACGATTTCCTCTAATTGCACGAAATCTGCTGATTACAGCGCTGATGACTTTTAATCAGCAAATTAATTTCTACTGTGTTTCGTTTGTGCACCTGACCTTCAGTACGTACATTTTACGCCTGAATAAATGTAGATAAAGTTTAAAACTAGAAAGAGTTTTGAAGCGTGTCTCTCTGCAGCTGCTGTGTTGTTACTGAAACACAAAATCATGTTTCCACTCGTCTGCACGATGCTCACCTCCAGCTTTCTTTCATTGCTCTTGAACTTCTGGAGTAGCGTTCAACTGCTCGCAGTGCAGAAGAATCCAGATTCATTTTTCTCTGACTGAAGTGAGCCGTTTTACTTCCTGTTTCCCTTCCTAAAAGCCCACTTTCTCATGATTGTCCAGTTTGCTGTGGCCTGCTGAGGGGCCGTCTTCGGCGTTGATGAGCTGCTGGAAGCCAGATGTGTTGTACGTGTGATGAAATGCACACACTTCCTGTCAGCACGATGTTTTAACTGAAACGTTGTATCAAAATCCTTTGAAATAAAAACTAATTTGAATAAAAATCTGCTTCAGTTCAAATTAGTAACGAGAGATTTCAAAGCAGTGATTTCTCCAGCTGTCTAACACACATTAAAGACGACTACAGCTCTAAATAATGATTCAGGACTGGCTGTGAGTTCAAACTGGATTTTGGACTTTCAGGATTGATCTCCGGGATGCAAAGTGAAGGTCGGCCACTGTGAACACCTCGCGGTCCTCCTGCAAAGCCTTCAGACGTCCTGATTAGTGTTTCATCTTCAGTAGCCGTGGCAGCACGGACCCCCGTGTGATCGCCGCCTCGCTCCAGCAGCTAATCGCCATTCTGATCTGATTGGCTCCAATCGAGCTCGTCCGCCTCTGATTGTGTTGTTCGCCCGTGAATGCAGAGCAGCATTAATGGCCGCTCCGGATGCCGAACGCTTTAAAGGGAAAGGAAGCCGCTGAACAACAAGGAGGCCCGTTTGAGCCTCAGACTGCAGCCGTCTTTGAACCTGAAACCAGAGCCGCACACTGAGGAGCGATGATGGCTGATGACGATATAAAAAGAGGCTCCGGACTTTGATGTCGGACCACTCGGGTTTTATCGAGGTGAAGACGACAACAAAAAAAAAGAGAGCAAAATGAAATTTTGCTTTTGATCTGATGCCTGCGGCGCTGGGTGGGAGGCAAACACTCGCCAACGCCGTTGACACCACTCACGCTGCAGCACTCGAGTGTTTTTGGGTTTCAGTGAGAAAAAAACACATTATCACTGCGGCACAAAGAGCCTGAGTGGAGGCCTCATCCCTGACTCCACTCGGCTCACTGCGATGTCGATTTTAAAGCGATATGCTGAAAGTCACTAACTAGAAAGATTCTTTCGATTAATACGTAGACGACTAAGTAACCACCTTTGACCTCAAAGCAACACGTCTGAAGTCGGCGCTGCAGAACGAAACTGGGACTGAAAGAAAGCAACAGATGACATCACCGCGTACTGCACCTTCTTCTTTCAGGAATCTGCAGAGCTCGACCACGAGGAACATCCCCTCCCAACATGAAAATCAAGACGAGCTTTTTATCTGAGGCGTGGCTGAGTGGCGTGAGGTTAACGTCCTGGTACTCAGGATCTCGTCTGCTTTTATCTTCTCACTTGACGTGACTGGTCAGGTGATGGGAAAGAGCTCAGCCTGAGCCCTCTGGGTCAGAGGTCAGGTGCTGATCCAGGGAGCTGAACGGGCTGAACGGTGAAGCACAGACGTCGACTTGGCGGTCGGTCTGCGAGTTGGGGTGAAGAATTTCTTTAGTTTCATCACACTCTGACACACTCTGACACTAAAAAGTATTTAAAACATGAGGAAAGTTGTACTTTTGAATATGAAGAGCTGCTCCAGGCTTCTCTTTACGAATTTTATTTAAATTTAAATCTGAATTGTGAAGCGAACGAGGTGAAATATCCTGGAGGATCAAACTCAGGCGCCGTGTCTGCTCAGGCAGACGATTTCTTCTGAGTGTGTAAGTAAGTATGTAAGTAAGTAAGTGTAAGTAAGTAAGTAAGTGTAAGTATGTAAGTAAGTAAGTGTAAGTAAGTAAGTAAGTAAGTGTAAGTAAGTAAGTAAGTGTAAGTAAGTAAGTAAGTAAGTGTAAGTAAGTATAAGTAAGTAAGTAAGTAAGTGTAAGTAAGTAAGTAAGTAAGTGTAAGTAAGTATGTAAGTAAGTAAGTGTAAGTAAGTAAGTGTAAGTAAGTAAGTAAGTAAGTGTAAGTAAGTAAGTAAGTGTAAGTAAGTAAGTAAGTGTAAGTAAGTAAGTAAATAAGTAAGTGTAAGTAAGTAAGTAAGTAAGTAAGTAAGTAAGTGTAAGTAAGTAAGTGTAAGTAAGTAAGTAAGTGTAAGTAAGTAAGTGTAAGTAAGTAAGTAAGTAAGTGTAAGTAAGTGTAAGTAAGTAAGTGTAAGTAAGTATGTAAGTAAGTAAGTGTAAGTAAGTAAGTAAGTAAGTAAGTGTAAGTATGTAAGTATGTAAGTAAGTAAGTAAGTGTAAGTATGTAAGTAAGTAAGTAAGTAAGTAAGTAAGTGTAAGTATGTAAGTAAGTAAGTAAGTAAGTAAGTGTACTTAAGTTGTAAGAAGTCGCTGACCGATCCCATCTGTGCACATTTGCAGAAAAAAGTCTGAATCTGCTCATTTGATCAGTGAGACAAATATTTCCCACTTTTGCGACTCTTCTTGTTTTTCCAGGTTGTTTCTGGAAACGAGAGTTTCTGACCCTGTGACGGGTTCGTGTTTGCCTGTTTGTTCAAACAACACGACTCACAGTGAGCCCTGCTCGCCTGGAACATTAAATTACCGTCAGTCGGTTCGCTGCGATGAAGGGGTCAGCATTATCTGTCCAGCTTAAAAGCTGCTCATTAGATGTCTGCAGGAAATTTATTGAGCTGTGCAAAAGTTCTGAGAAAGGTTAAAGAGGCCGAGCAGAAGTCTGAGGAAATCGTTGTTATCACTCAGAGCAGCTTTTTTCCTTTTGGTCATGAAACAAAGACTTCAGTGAATTTTGGTGATGCTCTGTGAACTCAGGAGAGTTTGATTTCTGTGTTTTTGATGTTTGTTTTCTTCACAGATCACAAGCAGCGTGTGCTGAACTCTGCAGCTCAATTCAGCTTAAGCGGAGAAAGTGCCACAAACTGCAGTTCCTCGAATGTCCACTGGAGGCTCACTCCAGCCCTGAGTCTGTTTTGTTCTCTGTGGTTAATTTTTTCCACGACTCACCTGTTTAAACTGTATTAAAGCCTAAAGTTGGCATCATTAGGGGCGTGGCCTCAGAGCAGACCAAGAACATGCTGGAGGAGGCGGCTCAGGACCGAGACCTGGTCTTGGATGAGCTGAAGAAAATGCTCAAACTCCGGCGGGTTTCCAAACTGACCCGTGTGAGTCAGTGGTCTCCTTTTACTGCGGTTTCCTGTTGAACAGCAGGTTTCTTCTAAACAGCCTTTTTTAAATTTCCTGCCTCATATTTGGTGAGCGTGACGGACGAGTTACTCGATCAGCTCAAGCTCCCGTGTTCGCCGCAGCTATCGTTGCATTTCTTGCGTAACACACTTCACAAACCAAACTGAGTGTTTTTTTTAGTGCTGAAGTATTCATGCAAATCACACGTGAACTTTCAACATCTCCAAACTTTCCTGCTCCTCGGCTTTTGGACGAGTTGCAAAATCCGCCAGCGCTCCTCACCACGAGGTCAGTGCGTTCTTCGTCAACAGCGAGAGTGTTCAATGTGAAAAAGACTGAAGCAGCGAGGCAGCCAGCGCTGGTTAGACGGGCTTTTTTTTGCAGTGCATTAAATACTTGAACTCAGCCGCTGCAGCGTGGCTTCTTCATGAAGAAATATTCAAGCCGAGAGGCGTTTCAGCAGCGCAGACGAGCCTCTCGATCCATCCGCAGATCAGCTGCACCTTCACACCCTCCTCTCTCGGGGTTTGTTGAATCAGAGAGGATGAGCAGCCCGTGTCTGGCCTCCCACAGCACTGATTTAAATCATCACTTTCTTTAGTTCCCTCCTTAAGGTTAAGAATCGGCGGGAGAAGGTCCCGAGGTCGGCCGAGCAATTAACACAGTGCTGCAGAGGAGCGGCGGCCACGTTCAGCCGAGTCAGGCGTCTCTTTAAGTGCCGAGCTTCCCGTGGACGGAAAACGCTGTGCTCGCTGCTAATTAGCCGCCGCAGAGCCCGACGAGGTCACTCAGTTACAATTTTACAGAACTTGTCTTTAGATGTTATAATTTATTCAGCAGAAATTCCAACGTGTTTATCAGCATAATGAGGAAACAGCTTTAATTAAGGATCCACAAATTGGATTAATGTCTGGTCTCTGTTTTTCAAACCGTTACATGCCTGCGGCTTCTTTGTGGCGGCAAAAGACGAATAAATCATGGCTGGTAAACACAGTGGGACTCCCACCTCGCAAGACACGTGTGGAGACTGCAGTGACGGCTCCACGCCACATCAGCTCACACAGACTGTATTTAAAAGATGGACAGAGCCATGTGACGTCACTCCTATTAGCAGTTTGTCCTCTACTGTGTGTCATCCTTCTGTTTTCTGTTTTATACCTGCACCGTTGGTTTCGTTGTACATGTTCAGCACAATAAAAGGCTATTCTATTCTACTCTACTCTATTCTACTCTTTTCTATTCTACTCTATTCTACTCTATTCTATTCTACTCTACTCTCTTCTACTCTACTCTTTTCTACTCTACTCTATTCTACTCTACTCTACTCTATTCTACTCTACTCTTTTCTACTCTATTCTACTCTCTTCTATTCTACTCTAGAGTAGAATAGAAGAGAGTAGAATAGAGTATTCTACTCTACTCTACTCTATTCTACTCTTTTCTATTCTATTCTACTCTATTCTATCCTACTCTATTCTATTCTACTCTTTTCTATTCTACTCTTTTCTATTCTACTCTACTCTTTTCTATTCTACTCTATTCTACTCTCTTCTATTCTACTCTACTCTAGAGTAGAACAGAAGAGAGTAGAGTAGAAGAGAGTAGAGTAGAAAAGAGTAGAATAGAGTAGAGTAGAAAAGAGTAGAGTAGAAGAGAGTAGAATAGAGTACTCTATTCTACTCTACTCTATTCTATTCTACTCTATTCTACTCTATTCTACTCTACTCTACTCTATTTGAAACTGTATGTCACTAATGAGGAGCAGATGAAGAAAGTGAAGAAGCCGTCTGTGGTCGAGCTAAGCCTGTGTGTGGTCTGTGTGGTAAATGGTTAACAGGCTGCTAGTTACAGCTTTTCTCTCTAAGTGTGCTTTTTGTTATTGGTGTGCCTTCTTCAGCCAATCATGCACGAGCCCATAACGGCCTCGTCTAACATCGTGCATGCACTCACACTCCGATGGACACAGCGTGCAGACTGCAGTAGATGGGCATTGAACCACTGACCTTCTGACTGCTGTAGCCCACGAACCACAGTTGCTCACTAACTTTCAAAAGATTGCAGCAATCTTTCGTGCGTTCTGCAACGCACGAATCCCTGACCCAGCAATCAATCAATACGAGCAGATCCACAGCGCTACGATGTCCCTGTGTCGAGCCAGGATTCTGATTTAGAGGCGTTCAGTCATAATCCTGCAGATGTTAGCTTTGGATGGGAGGTTTCTGTCCTGTGCAGTAAAGAAGTGTCTGATACTTGGATTCACTCTGTGGGTTTGTTGAATCAGGACGTACCGTTGCAGGAACAGCTGCAAGTCTCTGAAACACTGAACCCTATAAATGTACTCTTAATGGAAAGAGCTCAGCCTGACCTCTGAGATCATAAAGACTAAATGAACTTCCTCCAGCTGCAGAGTCCTCGCTGATCCCGACAAAGTGCTGCTGCTTCACAGAGTCCGAGACTCGGAGAACCGGACACACAGAACTTTTTGCTCTCATGTGTCGCTTCCTACAGTTTTAGTTAGTTTAATTTTTGCTTGAGACCCAGAAACTTGTGGTTGAGTTGGAGTTTGTTTCCCTGGAAGCTAACCCCTCCACCTCTGCTAACATCTGGCTGTAATCTGCTCAGAGCGCTGAACAATCCTGCTAACAACCAGACAACGAAAAAATTCACATAACGTCACTTGATGAAAATCTTTTTTACAGTCATGTTTCAGGAAGTGAAACTCTCGATCACGTGTGTCGGCATTAGCATGTTTCTCAGCGACGGGAGAAATCGGCGCTCCGAGGAAGAGCTGGAACCTCTGAGCCAGCGTGCCGTCCACCAGGATTGTTTCATTAATATTAGCTCAGGTCATTTCTTCCCTGATGTCTGAGCTCGCTGTGCTTTAGAAGCAGGTCGGCGTTGTCGGCGTCACCAACGTCACCGACCCCGGCAGGACGTGCAAATTGTGGCAGAGCGTGTGATTGGCTGATGGAAGAAACCCATCGCTGTGGCAGGAATTCAGATGCTGTGCGTGTCTGCTCGGAGCGCGAATGAAAGATGTTTACAAAGTCGGGAGCTGCAGACAAACACGCTCAGCAAGCTGTTCATGTCAGGGCTCGTGTGTGTGTGTGTGTGTGTGTGTGTGTGTGTGTGTGAACCTCACCGTATAGCGTGATCCATGCGTGACACGGTGAGGTACGCCGCCAGGTTGGCGGTGTATGACGAACAAACTATGAGCGTGAAGAGCCACCAGCTGCCCATGACGATCCTCAGAGCGACCGATCCCACCACACCGTCCCCACCTGCACACACACACACACACACACACACACACGAGTGGGCGTCAGACCTGCGACCTCTCAGTTGCTCTCGGCAACCAGGAGCCCGCCTGCCACCTGATCCGACCGGCAGGTGAGAGCGATGCTTCATCACAGCGAGCTGAGAGGCTGCGTCCAATCACACACTGTTAGGCCTAAAAGGTTTCCCAGGCAACCTGCCAGCCCATAATAGATGCATCTGCAGGGAAAGTGTGTGTGTGTGTGTGTGTGTGTGTGTGTGTGTGTGTGTGCACTGTTTACGTGCACACTGAGGACATTTCAGGGGCAGAGGTGACGTTTAGAAACGTTTTTGTCTGTTAAAGAATTCTTGGAAAGTTCACAGAGAACTTTGTGGAAAGTCGTGACATTTAAAACACTGAGGACAAAGTCACAGTCAAGCAGTCGGCTGATGATTTCCTGATGACTGCTCACACTCCTGAAAGAGGCTTTTATGGAAAATTCGACCACGGGAACGCCTGCCTGCTCCGAATCATCCCTAACAGCGTTTCTCTCCACGTCACCTTTTCTCACCTTGCTGCACGAACGCTCCGTAAACGATCCAGATGGCGCTGTGCAGGGTGCCCGACCCTGCTCCGTTAGCCGGCTGACCGGGAGGTGCGTTCTGGGACGAGGAGCGCAGCGCCTGCAGTCTGTTGAGGAGGAATATGAGCACTCCCACCACGGGGATTGCGGCGGCGATGCAGGCCCAGACGGCGAGGTCGAAGGGCGCGAACAGAGAGAAGATGTTGATCTTCTCTTCGGGCTTTCGGAGCAGGATGCCGACGCTGTAGTCCAGGTAGCGCTTGCTGAAATCAACCACGTTCTCCCGTTCTGGCGTGATGGTGATGGCGGACACCGCCAGGTCCGCTCTCTGCAGGGCGAGGGAGAGGAAGGGTTTTTGTTCACGCTCCGAAGTGACCGAGAGTAAGAGAACAGAAAGGTGGTGCAGGCCCTACCTTGTTGATTAGATCACCGATCATGCCGTTCCACGAGCCGTTGGGAAGCCGACTTCCATATTTACTGTCCGCGACCTGAGAGGAAGGAGAAGAAGAAAATCAGCGAGTTTATCCCAACGTCTCAGAAGCTCGTTTACATCGGCCCGAAAACAGAAGATGATCAATATAAAGCTCCTTGAGGCGACTGTTGTTGTGGTTTGCATAAATGCAATTAAACGGTATTTTAAATGGTGAGATTGGAGCTGAGGTGAAGCTGAGTTAGTGCTCAAACCAGATGACAGACTGCTGCTCAGCTCACCTGGTAGATCTCGTATTTGAAGCCCAGGATCTTGGCGAGGGCGTCCAGGACGTCGATGGAGAAGCCTTTGTATCTCTTCGGCTGCCCGAGGATGTTCTCCGCCACCATGACAAAAGGATCCTCCTGCAGCGAGAAAGAGCAGTGAAGAAAAGGGCCGAGCGATGCTGCGCGATCAACAAACTGCAGCTCCGAGCAAAAACACGAGAAACAAAGAGCGAGATCAACGTTTGTCAGCCTTTAGGAGGCGAGCGCGCAAACACTGAAACTTTGTTTGACTAGCTGAAAGTTTCAGTTCATGCATCTTAAAAATGGACCTAAAAAATGCAAAAATACCCCAAAGCTGAAGTTATACTGAAGTTATACTGAAGTTATACTCGGCTCCAGCTGCACTAAGAGAAAATCTGCAAGCCCAGACTGGATATTCACAACAGGGCGACGTGACGCTGCCTTTAATGTGCTGCAACAAGACAACGTTTGTCTTTCTGTTCAAAGCTTTTCAGCCATTCGATCTCAGATATTAAACAGAATCATCTGGATTCATTTTGTTGTTTTTTAGCACCAGGTGTCTGCAGGAGAGGACGTGTTCACAGGTAGTATAACTGCACATTTAGCTATGATGTTAATACAGGGCAGGTCACGATCTACAGTCTCGCTTTGACTCTGAGCAGAGCCTAAAACAACAGTGAGCTCAGGATGAAGAAGGTTCAGAGGTACATGCTGTGTTTCTCCGAGTATGCTGGTTAAAGCGTTGTGTGTGTGCAGGTTTCTGGCAGCGTGAGACCTGAAGTGTTGCAGCTGCAGTGGATGAATGGCAGAGTAAAGGTATTAGTCTCGCTCGGTTAGACCTGCGTCTCCACGCCGCTGTGCCGACACAAGAGGAAGTTGCTGCTGGTGTTTCTAATCACAGCGACCGGAGGAGAAACACGAGCGAGCGCGGAGTCGAAGCTGATCAAACACGAAACCTAAAAACATACAAAGCAGATTTTCTATTGACGGAGAGATTTCTGTGGATTCTCTGGTTTATTTTGTGCTGTTATCTTTGAGATGCAGTTGAACCGACGCTTAAAGGACTGAACTGAAAATGCTGTAATAACAACAACAACTCTGGAGTGGATCTATCTATCGATGTAAACACGGAGCTGCGATGCTGTTTATGCAGCGCTCCTCTGGATCGCAGCTGCTGCAGCTGCAGGAGCATCAGAGAATCTAACAAGAGACATTCAGCTACTGCAGATCTTCATCATGCACAAAGCATCTGAGTAACAAACATCGGATTCCAACAAATCACTTATGTCTCATCTGACCGAGGACACCAAACACTGCTGAAGGAAGCGACGTCTGAAATACCCGATTACTCTGATTACTCTGCTGTCACCGGGACCCTGAAACCTGCTTCTTTCTAATGATCACAAAGGACCTCTTTACAATAAGAAGACTACGAGGAAATGAAAAGTCTTGACCTTTGACCTCTGATCAGCTTGTGCTCTCCTTTCTTACAGGAAGTTAGATCGACTGATCGTGTCCACGATAGCGTCCACTTACCAGTAACGTGACCACTTTGACCGTGACTCCCTGCATGCCGTTCTCTATCCGGCTCTCCTTCAGGCTGCCGTTCAGGCCGTGAACTGAGTCCCACGTGGCGAGCTGCGGGGCAACAGGAGACAAACTGTAAACAAACAATGTACAGTGGAAACATCACGCCGAACACGCTGCCCGGCTCACAGGCTGCAATTTTACATTTACTCCTCATCAGGTTTCAGAGCGCCGCTGCGAATCAGACGGAGACAATGAGGCCAAAAAAAGTATTAAATAAATCAAAATAAGAGCTGCCAGGAAACCACTCCGGTGTGGCTTCATTCTGCACATCTTCAGCCACACACAAAACCAACCTGACCTAATTAGGTCCACAGCCCCCCCTAAAAACCCACCGCCAGCTCCAGCAGAGCCTCTCAGAGAGCATCACCAGTTCATCGAGCACACTCACACGTCACGCTTAAATGAAGTCCTCTTACAGATTCTCCCTTTGAAGCTTAACAATAAAATGTGTTAATACGAGCATCCCATAATAGTTTCAATGTAATTCTCTATGCCTGCATAAAGTAATCTAATTACAGCAACACCGTTTGAGTAAATTTAACAAACATAAATACTGACAGATTCACTGACGGGTCACAAACAGGCGACAAAGTCAGAATTCAGATTTTATTATTTCACGATTTCATGAAAAATCAGCCGATAAAGACGCTCCTGACTCACAGGGGCAAACTCCGCTGTCAGGAAGCACCTGAACACAACTCAGAGCCACAGAGAGAAGTTCTCATTATTGATCACTGAGCACAGTCTGAGGCTCCATCCTTTTAACTTTAACAGAAACCAAACAGGTCAGACAGTTACTGATTTTTCTTTTGGTCAAATCAAAATAAATACATGAATTCATTAAAAGAGTCTATGTTGTATTTTATTGGCATAATTACCAATCAGTTAGTCAGTGAGAGACGAGCCGGGCATAAAGTGAAAGTATTCATATCTGTACAAATACTGTAAAAGTTGCTGTTTGCACTTCCTTACTTATCAAACACACGTTTGAAATGAAGTCTTTAATAAGAGCTTCAGATTAAGGTCTGCTCACAGCCCCGAGGAAACCTCCAGAGCCGACTGTCCTCGATGTTTGCACACGTACGACTGTGATGTCACATGTTTCACTGTCAGGATCTGGAGGCTCACAGAAAGTGAGATTACCATCTCTCACTCATGGACTGTAAACACTTTCTACTTTCTAAAATAGATGCATCCTGACATTTTTTGCCTTAAAATTTGCAAAACTAAAATCACACTTTTCAAGTTCCTCTTATTCTCCTTTAAGCTTCACGTTTGAAGTAAAGACTCAGGCAACTTCAAGCTGAGCGCCCACCTTCATCTCTGAGTCAGACCGGACTGTACGTAGTTATTGTCGGCAAAAGATATTTGACTTTATCACAGTTCATCTGTGACTATCACAAACAGCTTATTACACAATAGGGCTGCCACGATTAGTCGACTAGTCACGATTACGTCGACTATCAAAATCGTCGACGACTGATTTAATAGTCGACGCGTCGTTTGAAGCTTTGTAAGATCACAAAAGACGCAGGAATAAGTAGTAGGATTTAAGAGTGTAATAACGGACTGAAACAGAAGATGGCAGCACTGCATGTACAAGGATGCCAGCTGCCGTTAAACCCCGAAGAAGAAGAAGCTGTGTCCCAGAATTCATAGCACAGCCCAGCTCAGTTTCCAACAATGGCGGCAGCTAGTAAGTTTTAATATTACTCTTATTATTCTTTCTGGGTCACAAAATAAACGTTTAACATATTTTCAGGCGAGAATGTAGCTGTGTAAACCTCAAGTATCTGCTCAGTTTATCAAGACACCACATATTTTCAAAAGCGCTCCGACGTTTTCGGAGACGTCTGTTAGCCACTAGCTCGATAGCTAGCCGGGGGCTAGGCTAACTAGAGCCGTGAGAGCACCGGACTCCCGGCAGATCGTTTTCAAACCCACCGCCGTCTTTCGCTACTCAGGTTAAACATGATATATGAGTCACTTAGATAACTTAAAAATGTTATTGTTTGGCTTTTTTTAGTATTTTATTTGTTCCTGAGTAAATCGGTTTGGCTGAGATTAAAGTTATAGTTTTTACACAGCTGAATAAACATCAAGCAGACAGCTGATTATCAGAAGTGTGAGATGCTCGAGAATTTACTCCGGTGTCCTGTTATATTTTAGATAGCAAGGAGTTTATTAAACTTCACCGAAACAATCTGCATATTTCATTAAAAGTTAATAAACTATCATCTTGTCTTTATTTTTAGTTAGCACATACCTTAAACACTTAAAGCTGTAAGCTAATGATAGTTATATAAGAGCAGATGCTGCTGGTGCAATAAGCTGTACGTTTTACGTCGACTATCAAAACAATCGTTTGTGGCAGCCCTACTACAGAAGCAAGTATGTTAACGTGTTGAGATGAGGAGGTCACTGAAGCTGTATTTCCTCCCGTTAGGTGTGACTGCAGTATTATGTGCGTCTCTAGAGTTTAACCTTAAAATCTGATTTTTCATTCCATGTTGAATCTGATTCTGTGACACAAACATCTCTGTGAAGGACTCGCTCTGACTTTCAGAGCAGACCGACGATCGATAAGCTCGCTCAGTCAGAGCAGGCGGCGTTTTTCTCTTTGATTTTTAGCTCTTTGCTTAAAATAAATGTTTGCCATTAGAGCCTCTCCATCCACTTAGCTCTCTGCGCTCGTCCGTGCCTTTTTCAGTTGTTTCAGTCACCATGGAAACACACAAACAGACAAAAGCAGCCTTGTGTTGTCTTTCCTGTGCAGGGAGTCGGTGTGTGAGTTTCTGTTTGTTATTGAAGTAAGACACACACACACAGATTTATCGATCAGGTGGGAGGGTGGAGGCTGAAGGTTTGATTCTCTTCCACATCAGTTTGCACACGCTGAGCAGTTTTGCCTCTTCATCGCAGCTCCGTGATGAGTGCACGCTCATTGTGCTGCACAATTACACAAATCAGTTCACGAGCAGCTTCATGCACGATCACAATAAATGTGGAAATAAATCTATAGAAGGAAAAAACAGGTCAGTGCTTAGAAACCGGAGCGATGAGCCGATGAGTGTAACATTAGACGCTGCGTCTAATGTTAGACGGTGGTTAACGTTAGCATGCTTGCTAACCTCTGACAGGACGTTTTAATTAGTGTCGTTGAGCTAAACACGCGGCGTGGTTCGTCGTGTGTGGAGCTGTAAACATCCAGCCGGGGTCGCACGCTGCCAACACGACACGAGCGCCTGCAACCAGCCGGTTGCTAATGATGGTGCTGCAGTCACATGAAAGCTGCACGGCTGCTGCATCGTCTTTGGAAAACAGGAAAAAATCATTAAAAATCAGATATGAAGGTGTTGTTCTCATCCTCTGTACTCAGCATTCATTGTTAAAGTCAGTCTGCTATCAGTCTGCAACCGAATGAGTCAACCTGGCTCATCTGTCAGGTATCACATCCAGCATCCAGCCAGAACCTCACAGAGCTGAACCAGAAGTTCAAAAATCTGAAAATAGTGGCGTAAAAGCTGCAGGACAGCAGTTTAACTAGATAATGACTCAGCTGAGTCCTCCACTGCAAAGAGACGTGATCCAGATGTAAACTGACCGGGATTTTATGCTGCGTCTTAACCACAAACCTTTTGCCAACCCCAGCGACGTGACCTGCGGCGTAGCTTTGCTCACACTTACAGAAACGTAACGGCACGTCAGGTCAATGCGGCCCAAAACTGTTGTGATTGGTCGATTTGGTACCGCTGAGTCCTCATGTGCTTTTATTGCAATGACTTTTTAATTTATCAATAAAAACCATCAGAAGTAATAATCCTAATATCAATGAGGACTCACCACTGTAATCAAAGTCCAGGGAATGAATTAAATGTATTTCTGTGGTGATTGGCGAGACGCGATCACACAGTAATTAACACAACTTACTTACACTGACGTAGGTTACATGGTGGGCTGTACAAAGAGTCACCGAAGTCTAAATCAGGCTCGACTGACTGCAACACGCTGGCGATCGGTCTGAGAGTGACTGCCTGACCCTGCTGGTTGGAGACAGGCTGCCTCTTCCAGGTGACCAGAATATAAAATAGTCATCTCTGACTTCCTGTTGCAAGTGTTTGCATTCATTCTGACCAACAATGACTTCTTAGATGTTGTGTTACAGTTACAGCCATGCCGAACTTTCTGCTTTAATCCCGTCTCTTGTTCTCCTTGTTTGGCTGCAGCCTCGAGTGGACATTAGTGGAACTGCAGTTCTGGTTTCTTCTCGGGCCTTGGAGAAATCCAGCTTTTGATGGTTGAATTTAGCTTTGCACACCAAAAACTGATAAGTGGTACCAGGCGGTGTTTATAGTTTAAACAGAGAAATAGGACAGACACGAGGAAGGAGTCTGCAAGTCTAATAATCTGTGTCACACAACATCACGTTCGTCTCAAAGGGCTTCACAGCCTGTACGATCCCCACTCGGTGCTCACGCCCTGCAAACAAACACGACGTCTACACGAGTTCAGGATGAGACGAACAGAACGAGCGAGGCGCCGAGCGAGGCGAGGCTGATGGGGAAGCGGAGAGAACGAGGCTAAATGGAGATGAGAGGAAGGAGGCGGAGAAGGAAGGAAGGAGGGAGCACTTGTTTAATAATCATGGAGCTATTCTGAGCAGCGCTGTCCTTTAGATGATCTCAGACCCTCGTTTTTCTTTATGTGTGAGACACAGTGGGTGGTCTTCATTAACTCGCAGACACACAGAAATAATCTCCACAGTTTGAAGCACCAGCTCCGCTTCAAGTCTTTTCTTATTTGAACTGTTGGGCCATCGCAGCGGGCGCTGAAATCGACCAGAAGAGAATAAGAAGAATATGACCCCCCCCCTCCCAGCAGCGATGAAGTGCTTTTTGTTCCCTCCGGGTCGTCAGTGACAGTAAGACACAGCAGAGCTGGTGGGACGTCTGCTGCCTGCAGGGCACGATGGGACATCGCCGTCCCTGTCGCATTATTAAGTGTGTTTGCAGCACAAACAGTGAACAGATTAGGCGGCTGCGGTTGAAATAAGTCCACGATTCACGTTTGGTGCTTCCTTTAATGTCCTACAAATGCAATACTTCAGGCTTTGCAGGCTCTTAAATGCCATTAAATGTTAATGCTACAAAGGAAAGTGTGATTTTCTTTTAAAGCCAGAGTCATGCAGCCTGCACGCATTTTACAATCCTTCATTTAACTCTTTTCCTTGTCCCGCTTCGCTTGAGTAAACACATAGCCAACACACAATTATATTTAATGCCTCGCAAATCAAAACTGATATGAAGACATGCACCAGAAGTTTACAGAAAAAGCAGAGTGAGGATGATTTCCCCTGGAAGCTAAACGCGCACAGCTGTGCTCTCTGCTGGGATTCGGGTTTGGAGAAAGTGCTGTAAATCAAAGGGAAGTCGGGTGTGGAAGGGAAGACATGATTGGATAGAAGAGAAGGCGCTACGCAAGGGAGGAGTGGCAGCTGGGAAAACTGAAGGGTCTAGGACTTGAGCTGCTGTGTCTCCCTCAACAGGCTAGCTAACGTAGCCAACGGAAGCTAACAACACGGGAAGAAACAAATATTAGTTACAAAGTTACAAAAGCTAGTTTCAAACTGTCAGGCAGGAGCGCGGCGTCTATGTGAGGATTTAACGCAGCAGTTCATTTAGTGATGGGCTGATGTGGGAGAGCAGGCACAGCAACACAACCCGAGCATCTCGTTACAGCCCAGCTGTAGTTGGGCTCGCTCGCCGGCAGCACTGGTCTCTGTAAACAGGGCGCTGCAGCACACCGTTGTTCAGGACTGACACGAAGCTGCTGCCAAATGCTAATGTGATAGATGACCTGCAGGACGGAGAACAAGCCTGAGCCACACAGCCCGAAGGAGAAGGATCCTACTTTTTATTCTGAGCTCGAGATCGCTGTGTTAGCTGCTGCTGGAAGATCAAAAGAGACAAAACACTTTATGCTAATCAGTGCT
Source organism: Neolamprologus brichardi (assembly GCF_056152115.1). Classification (NCBI taxonomy): domain Eukaryota; kingdom Metazoa; phylum Chordata; class Actinopteri; order Cichliformes; family Cichlidae; genus Neolamprologus; species Neolamprologus brichardi. Next base: position 26,308,555 of record NC_142111.1, on the reverse strand, counting down.
GTGGAGGAGCTGTGTTTGAGTAAGAGGCAACAGTGACGGAGAACAAGCATGAACGACAGCAGCTGTAACAGTGACACAGTCTTGGCTGAAGGGGGGTTGCCAAGTGGTTTGCAGAGGCTGCAAAACAGCTCAAATGGCTTAAGTAGCATGAGCTACAGTTAAGGTTTGTCAAAAGGCTACGTAGAAGGCTAATCAGTCAGCTGGGGTTACTGGCTGAGGACGACTTTACGTCCCAGCAGAACAAATGTGTAAAAATGTTTCTTTTATCTGCTTTTAATTATCGACAGAAAAGAAAATGGTCTATTTCTGGCTATCAACACTTTTTACTGCACTTGAACAAAACTAAACTTTGAAGAAATAACGAAGGCCGTTTGTTCTGCACCACAGAGGCCCAGCTGCACATCACCGTGAACACACCACCTATAATTCCTGACAATTATTAGATTATTAATAGCAGAAATAGATTTTCCAAAATGCCAGACAGTCCCAGGCGAACGGCCTGTCTTTCTAACTGCAGCTCGTTCTGCTGACTTACGGCAGCCACGTTGCTCTGCGCTGCGAGGGGAGCCGGTAATGAGAGCACGAGGACACAACAAAAATACGAGGCGTGCTCCGAGAATGTGCCGAGGGACGGTTGGTGTTTCAGAACAGCGTCGGCACAGAGCACAACCATATCTGACGCTTCTTTTTATTCAATTAATTCATATTTATGTCCCCTGGATTTCTTGAAAACACTCTGAAAGTAAACTGATGATTCAAACTAATACCCACACACCTAGCTGCAGAGTACAGGGATTATATACTGTAAGGATGGACTCAAGCATTATTAACGGACCTGATGTTATTTATCTTTCTGCAATGACAATAAAACAAACGAGTTGGTAAAGGTTACATTAAATGTCGAGACACACAAATAGAGCAATGCTGCCGAGCACAAACCTTTTCAGGTGATAAACTCACAGCACAGCTCACACTTTGTGTGCTTTTCTACCATTGAATCATATCTGTTATTAACCTCTGTCTCTCTTCCACAGCATGTCTTTATCCTGTCTTCCTTCTCTCACCCCAACCAATCACAGCAGATGGCCCCGCCCCTCCCTGAGCCTGGTTCTGCTGGAGGTTTCTTCCTGTTAAAATGGAGTTTTTCCTTCCCACTGTCGCCAAAGTGCTGCTCATAGGGGGTCATATGATTGTTGGGTTTTTCTCTGTATCTATGAAGCGCCTTGAGGCCACTTTTGTTGTGATTTGGCGCTATATAAATAAAATTGAATTGAATTTGTACATCTGCTAACACTTGGCTAAAGACACATCATCCCTCCATATATCTGACAAACACCAACAATCTCAGTCTAAAAGGCCAAACCTCGGCTTTTCAGGAAGGTGGCGCCACCCACTGGTTTGTGACATCCAAAGTGTAACAATGTTACAGTTTTACGAGCCAAATTAGGCTAATCAGCTGATGCCAAATGGTTTAAGCAGGGATTATACGTTCTGTGGAAACGTACCCAAGCACACCCTAACCCGGTGACGTACATTTCATCATGGATGTGATGGTAAATGGACTGATTCTTATATAGGCCTCATGCACCCATTCTCACAAGCACTTCATCTACACTTAGTGCTTTCTAACGACATACTCCGATGGATGCATCGGAGAGCAAGTTGGGGTTAGTATCTTGCCCAAGGATACTTGACATGCAGACTGCATGATAAACATGATTGAAGACCGAGAGTATCCCTCCTCGTGGTGGTGAAACCCCCTGCACAATGCAGAGAAACTGCTTAGGGATGGCTCAAGTCGCACAACGACAGAGAAAACCTACTGACCTTCCGATCAGTAGGTGACCTGCTCTACCTCCTGAGCTACAGCCACCCGTGATGCACGTGCCCTGGTGTCCTGGTGGCCACAGCAGAGTATAAGCTCGGCTTTAGATGCGAAGCTACACCCATGAATCAAATAAACGGAGAATTTCACTGAGCAAAACTGGAGGTCAGACTTCCTGGACGGTCCTTTCGCACCATTAAGCGCACAGCAGATGTATTATTTGTGCAATAATTGCATTAAAACTGCTGTAAAAAGCTCCGGCAGCACCAAAGAGGTCTTTTAAGGTTCATCCACTCGCTGTTTTGCCCACATACACAGCAGTAAAAGACTTGCATTAAAACTGCTTGATTCTGCCCGAGCATGAAGTGATGAACTGGCTGCTTTTCATTCAGCTGCAGTGTCTGCAGCCTTTCACGCCTCCTGCCATGAAATGATTAGGTTGTGAAACTCGACCTTCATCGAATTCTTCAAAACTCTGAATGTGAACATGTTTCCAAAGGAAACTTCATTACTTGCTTTCATTCTTCTTTTCTTTAGATCCCCGGCTGTCAGCGTAGTGAACCGACCTCAGCAGTAATTCAGTGATTACATAATGAATGTATGAATCTTCACCAGGTGCAGCTTTACCACATATTATTTTATTTCCACCTCCTCTGCTCATCATGGCCTTTAAATAACGATAAATGTGAGCAATGGGGATCTTTGGGAGGTGAAGCTGGGTCTTGGATGGATAATAGACATCTGGGGAAATTAGAGGCCAGGTCAACATTTTCTCTGTCGTTGTGCGACTCGAGCCATCCCTAAGTAGTTTCTCTGCACTCACCACCACGAGGAGGGATACTCTCGGTCTTCAATCATGTCTACTCCGGCGTCCAAGCAACATGCACATGGAGACGAGGCCACAAGCTGCACACTGCCACTGATGGGCCGAACGCTAAATAATGAGAAAGGCTCCTGAAAGCTGCGTCCTTGTTCTGCAGTGGTTGGATTCTGCTGGCGCTGTTTGGACTCGACTCGGTGACTTTTCAGTCTCCAGAGAGGAGGTTTCAATTTAAAACAGACTATCTGATGAAGTGAGGCTTAAATCAAATCCCCGTCAATTCAGGAATCCTCAGAAACGCTGCACACAGTGTTCGCTTCACATCCGCCTTCTGTCTTAACGTCGTGCTCTCCTCCCCGTGGAGGTCAACGTGGCGGATAAATCTCCCTCACTCGCAGCGCCGGCGCTCATGCATTATTCCCGTTCCTTTTCCTCAAATGTCAGGCCTCTCCCCCCTCCTGTCATCCGAAAGGCTGCACTGGCTGTATTTCTGTAGCTCACTCCCCCGTGGACAGCAGAGTGAAATGCCAGCGTTTGCTACCATTTCTCACCCCCCACCCCTTTTTTTTTTACTTCCACACCTTCACCTCCTCCACATCCCTTTTCTGATTAAAGATTTAAATGGACTTTTATAGGGTGAGATTTACAGCACTGGGCCCATCTTCCCTCGGCTGTCGCTGCAGTTATAAATGTCCCAGAGATCCCCGTCAGTCACAGCGTGTGGGCGGCTACTGTAACGTCTTCTTATTTCTGTAATTAAGTGTGGGCTCCTTGTTTGTTTATCTGCAGTAAATCATCTTTCTCGGTCCACCCGGCGGCACTTTGCCAAGCACGTACGGCCAGGATAATCAAAGGAGCCCCGCCTCTTCATTTAAGCCCATTAAGAAGCGAGCGAGCTGATATCCAGAGAAAGTGTCTGCGGTTATGTTTGCTACTGTTACACGCACCACAGAAAAGCTTATCGGCTCTTTGTGCTCTGAACTTTCTGCACACAACGATTCAATAAAGATAAAGTGATCTCCAGCTAGTGTAGCTGTGCTGTGCTCACTGTCTGTGCATGTGTTTGTCATCATGTAAAAGTTCGGCATGTGTTGATCCTGTTTCATATAATTTTATGTGGATCTGTGCTCGTTGCACCACTTTAAGGATGATCTGATGTCGTCGTGTTGGTGTTGTTCCCAGATCATCATGAAAATGTTGTTCCAGGTTCAACATTGCAAGTGACCAATCACATTGTTGTGACGTTATTCTTTTGTGCACCAACCCATTCGTGCATTTATGAAATTCCAATGTTGCAAGGACAATATCAATTCTGCTTAGCGTTTATTAAAGGGTTAGGGTCCGTTGATCGGCGGACAAAGGCGGTTTCTCGCAGCTTAAGTACAGTTTTTTGTTTTACGCCGGTTTTTCCCGAAGTCGCAAAAGTATGACATCACAACATTCTGATTGGTCACTTGCAATGTTGATCCTGGAACAACCTTTAGTATGATGATCTGGGAACAACACCAACACGAGGATATCAGATCGTGCCCACTTTAACACCACCACGCTGGTCTTAGGCTCGACCGCAGTGTAAACTTCACACTGAAACTAAAGCACTTCAAGACAAAGCAACTGTGATGTTGCACTAATGGGACAGTGTGCAGTGACACCCACACAGCGTGCACACATGAAGCGAAGGCAAAAGCTGGATGAGGAGATTTTGCTGAAGTAAACAGATTTTCTCCAAGGACAGACAAACACAGTAAGGTCAGGTCCACACACACACACACACACACACACACACACACACACACACACACACACACACTCTTCACAGGAGACTCTCTGATGCATTTTACTGTTATGAATCCGCTTTGTATTCTAATCTACACAAAGTTACGCTCTCCGGGGCCTTTTCAAAGAACACAGTGATATGAATGGTAATTAGTGCACACGTGTGTGTATTTGCCAGCGTTTGATTTCTACCTTTTTTGTTCCTCTAAAGGACGCTTGGTGGGTGGCGGATAATTAGCGCTGCTGCAGGGACTCCGCAGAGCTTCATATTCAACCTTCACTGGATTACGAACATTCAGAAAATCCTGTTTTCTGCTGTGTGAAGTCGTCTTAGCTGACGTTACGTAGCTGATTTAAATAAATAATGGAGGCCATCAGAGAAACAGCTGAAGGTCCCGCCGTGACCTCTGGTCCAAGAAGTCTCAACCGCTCAACAACTGCTAACGTCAAACTTTCCCCAATTTAACATTTTTCATCTGCTGAACTTTTCGTCCTTTTTTTCCTAATTTTTCTGATCGAGTTCACCAAATGAAGCCACACATGCAAAATAATAACAGCACCAGCAGTTTTTATTCTCAGGGCATCAAACATGAGTTTCATAAATGCTCACAGTGTGTCCTTTAGCAACGGCGCCATAACACACCAGATTTATAATACTGAGATGACTCAGTATTGCCACAACACTTCCAAACTGACACATATGGATGCTCGGATCTCTTGGTGTCATATTTGAACACAAATGGATTTCCAAATGTTATTGTTGTAACGGATCCAGCCGAGCAGTTTTTACAGCCAGCGAGAGTAAAGAGGGGAACTGATCACTGACTGGAAAACCAAGTTCCAAATGGGACAATGATGGGCACGGTGGCACTAAGGAGACCGAGCAGGGACGGTGACTGAAGCGACAGAGACGACTGAGTTATGCCTAAAACCTCCAGACTGGCAGCAGCACCGAGTGTTTTCTCAGCTGAAAGTTTAACAGAGTCCAACAGAGCGCTTTGGAGACTGATCGAACACAGGCGGACTGGTTTTACACCTGAACATTAATGTAACCCAGAATCAGGATTCAGGGATGAATGGGGGACGATTTTGAATATGTCAGGTAGGTCTGTGCGATATGACCAAAATCTCATATCCCAATATAAGACATCTATCGTCCGATAACGATATAAACGTGTCTCATTTCACTGCGGGGAAACCTGTATGTGACAAATAAAATCTGAATCTAAATCACAAAAATGTAACATTTTCTGTAAATTCTGTGAATCTCGGGCAGCTCGACTTGTGTGAAGTGTTTCCAGCTGCGCGTCATGTAGCTGGAGTCGAGTGTTTTAACCGATGCATGAAACGATACATTTTTAGACATAAGTTGTAACGGCGCCGTTTTCTTTGTGAGTATTTATTACACATATAACATATATCTTTATATCGAACAGCCCTAACATCAGTGATGTCGGCTTTTGACAGACATGCTGTGCAGCGAGCTAACTTAATCAGCCTGACAGTATTGACTGAGGAATTATGGCAAGCAGAGAAGGAGCAGCTGGGCTTGTCGAACCCAAAGGTGTAAAGGGTCGTCGAGGGCTTAGAGAAGCTCGAAGCCCAACATGGCCGCAGGTGGAGCAGAGGCGTGTTGACAATGAAGTGTAGAGGGTAAATTTGCTGGATACCAACAGAGCACCCTCTGAACGGGATAAGCGTCCAGGTCTCGCCTTCGCTCTCGATAAACTGAGCAAAAAATGTCAGTAAATGCCAAAGGCAACCTCAAACTCACTGATGGACAAATGTCTGCACAGGGATGGATCAGATGATTGGAGAACAACTGCTAGGCTAATGTTGAGATCTTTACATGTACGTCAGTCTAATGTTGGAGACACTTTGTGCACAGCTAGCTGACCCAAGCGATGCAGTGAGGAAGTGGGAGATCTGGATGATAGCGTACACTGTGGTGAGGATGCGGAGGCTGGAGGTCCAGGGAGAACAGCCTGAGTGAGAGTCAGAGATCTGAATCAGGTGCTATTTGTAATCTTGGGGGCTAACGGGGGAGGATCAACGGCATGAAGAGCTGGCACAAAGGCCTGGAGAGACTGTGCTACTGGACAGGCGAAGAGAACCTCCGCTGTACGGACCGCTTTACCTTTACTAATACTGGAGTCGGTTCCAGCAGACTTCCTGGTTCTTCCACATCTATCAGCGATGCTCTTTGATGGAGCAGCGAGAGCAGGAATGGAGGCTTGTTGAGAAAGTTTAACTAAGAGTACACGGGACCTTGTTCACCTATCATGTTTCACAGGTGAGGAGTCAGATGACTTCCCGATCGTGGCTGGAGAGGACAGCAGCGTCGAGCATGTCGCTAGCAGAATCAGACATGGTGTAAAAGACGAGCGAAACACCAAAAATGCAGATATCATTGCCCGAAAGAGTCGGAGAGCAAAAATGGCAGAAGAGCGCTGAGATTTAAGGGATGCAGAACAGAATCTGATTGGCTCATAGAAGGCAGGAAGGACAATAACTACACTAAAGCAATGATGTCAGCACTGAGTTTGACTGCGTGAGAAATCAGAAGTCGTGTAAAGAATAGAAAACACAACCATTAAATCAGGTAATAGTTCTCAGAACGCACAATCTCACTTTCTTCTTCCTGCCTCTGAAATCGACCCGTGCAGCTTCAGCTGCCCACAAATAGAAGCAATGAGCTCATCCTGTCTCTGTGAGGGTTGGTGGTATCAGGAGACTCTGTGGGAGAGATTTTAAGCTTCGTGCTAAAGATTTGTTGCAAAAGGTAAAAAATAGCACGTAGCTTGATGATGGCGCTTTGCACGGGTAGAACGCAGATACTTTAATCGTCTGCTTGAACAGAAAAGGAAGAGACATGAAACATTTATCAAAGATAAAATAAGCACAAACACAGTGAAATAATGTGTTTTTTACTTCCACCTGCTCTGCAGCTGATGCTGGGCTAACACTGCTAGCTGTTCCACATCGTTGCTAACAGCACGTTTCTATAAGCTCTACATAAACCACCTTCTGCATGCGCTGCACTGAGGTCCAGTATTAGATAAAATAAATACAGATGTTTTGAGCTGCAGATCACACAGCGTCGCCAGTGGAGTGCAGAATAAAAATATGGAGCTGGAAGAAAGAATAGCTCCTGTTTTAGAGAATAACAAGTCTGATCTGACATTTTCTCGCTGCTTTCAGAAGTCTTCAACACTCTTACCCTTAATGTAATTCATTTAGTCTAATTTTCTGTGCTTTTTTTGCATTTTGGAGGTCATTTCAACCTTTTGCGAACACAAAAATGTCATCGCTTTCAATATGGACCCATTTAGGCAGCTCGTCGGTCTCGGACTGCAGAATTGAAGCCTTTTGATTTCTGCCTGTTTCTTTTCATCTCGTTATCACAAATGTGTCCGAGATGAATCATCGAGTGCTCCGCAGCGAGGCTTAGCATTAGCTTTGTTTGCTTGATGAAGTAAGAGTTTATTTTTCACATGTAATCGGACAAAAGGCGTTTGTTTGACAAACGTAGATAAAGAGTAAGAGAAGCTGGCTAACTGAGGGGATGGGCTTTATACCGGGTCCCATCTGAAATCCAAACATTACATCTGCTTTTCATCATTCTGTTTCATTACAGCTTTTTCCTTTTCAGCCCTTCCATTATCAGCTACCCTAATTTGGTGTCTCTCTATGGGATGTCCAAGATCTCGGCGGTCATTCATCACTGCCCACGCCTTTAATAGAAAAGAAAAAAGACTCCATCCTAGTGGCTTTGAAAAAATAAGAAATAAAAAGGGAGTGAAATATCTTCTCCTATGTATTATTCATAAAAATTAGGAAGCTTCGAGTTTTCAAAGGCACAAATTGTTGTTAACGAGTCCAAATTACCTCAGGGATTAGAAATTAGTACCGTCTGAGGCTCATTTTCGTTCTCCGACATTTCTAATGGATTCATTTCAGAAGGGCCGGTAACAATGTGGTCCCCATTATGGACAAATGGGTGGGTAATTTCTATCCTCCACAAAATAACTGCAAACCTCTTTACCGTTTCTGTGAGAGAGCAGAGGCAGAGAAGAGCAAACAACAACAAAGACACGACACAGAAAACAGGGAATGATCAACAGGAACGTATATATGATTATGATTCATGCTCGAACACAGCAGCATGTGTGAAAGGACGATGAAATCATATCATGCTGAGGCATGAGTCTGAATCTCGTTTAAAAGCAGCTGCTTTATGCCGTTTGAACAATTATAGTAACAAACATTTTTCTGGGTAAACTGTTGATTGAAACAATAATACAAAAAAACAGACAAAACCCCCAAAATCACATGACATCATATCAATAGTCCTATGACCAAGCACTTTGGTGACGGTGGCAATGAAAAACCAGGCTCAGGGAGGGGCGGGGCCATCTGCTGTGATTGGTTGGGGTGAGAGAAGGAAGACGGGATAAAGACATGCTGTGGAAGAGAGACAGAGATTAATAATAACTAACCACTGAATCCAGAGAGGTGTATAAACACATAGTGACTAAAGAAGAAACACCCAGTGCATCATGGGAATCCCTCGGCAGCCTATTGCAGCATAACTAAGGGAGGATTCAGGGTCACCTGGTCCAGCCCTAACTATATGCTTTAGCAAAAAGGAAAGTTTGAAGCCTAATCTTGAAAGTAGAGATAGTGTCTGTCTCCTGAATCCAAACTGGAAGCTGGTTCCACAGAAGACTAAAGGCCAGGAGAGAAGCCGGTATAGGAGAAATACGCTCTCAGGATGACAGGATATTTCTAACTTTAGAGATTTTGCACAAATGGAAGAACGCAGTCTTACATATTTGTTTAATATGTGCGTTGAAGGACATGTCTTGGTCAAAAATGACTCCAAGGTTCCTCACAGTGTTACTGGAGGCCAAGGTAATGCCATCCAGAGTAAGAATCTGGTTAGATACCATATTTCTAAGATTTTCAGGGCCGAGTACAATAACCTCAGTTTGATCTGAATTAAGAAGCAGAAAGTTAGCGGCCATCCAGGTCTTTATGTCTTTAAGACATTCCTGCAGTTTAACTCTTTGGTGTGTGTTCTCTGGCTTCATGGACAGATAGAGCTGGGTGTCATCTGCATAGCAGTGTAAATGTATGCTATGTCTTCTAATGATGCTGCCTAGGGGAAGCATGTATAATGTAAACAGAATTGGACTCTCCATTTACGTGAACTAAAACATTTTACTTTGCAACGAGGCAAAATGGTCTTTTTTTAGTAAAAAAGTAGTTTTGATGTTCATCACTTAGAAAGAATATTCTTTGTTGCCTGATTGTCACAGTTTAACGAGTAAATAAAAACCAAAATTAACTCAGATTAGAATAAGAGTTAGAGTGGTCACGGATGACCTCTCAGACTCCGAGTTCACTTAGAGTCAAACAAAGTGATCGGCACCTCTGCTTCTCTGTTACTTCATTAATTAATGGCGTCTGGTGGCGTTGGGGTCAGTGGTGGGGGATAACTTTAAAATGATGCAATGCATTAATTTAAACTGAAATGAAACTGCATCAAACGACATCGTCCAGCAGCACTAGTCTGCATGTGACAGTAAGAAACTGAACCAATTAACAGTCATTTAGTCGTAACTGAATAGTCCTTAATGCTCCTCGTTTTGCTCCACGACCCCGTAGAACTCCGGGCAGGGCCCTTGACGGTCCTCACACCCTACTTTGATAACCACTGCAGCTAAATTGGGCCCCTATTAGAAGCTGAAGAGGTTATCTGTCTGCTGTAGTCATCCCACCGGCTGTCCGGTGTCTGATTAAAAACTGCGACTCGCAGACACTCCCTCCGAGGATTGTGGGCGAGAGCATAATGTCTTCCGACACACGTTCAGTCGCTGCTGCCCATCGAAGACGACGGAAAGAATACCAGCTTTTTTTTCTCCCCCCGTCTTTCATGGGAGGGAGATTTACTGGCAACAAATTGCTGGGAAGACACATCAAAAGTCAATGAGATGAGAAAAGTGAGGACGGATAGATGGGATAACACGCGGGGGAGGTCTGAAGACGGCGAGTGCTGCGGCACAAGTTTGAGGGGAAAGAGGGCAATAACATTTCAATCTCCATCAGTCCCGATCTGGAGGAGGGAGAGGGGAGTGGTGCGTTTCATCTGCGGGGAAAATTTGCTTTGAGAAATGGCCCTGGGAGAGAGAGAGGAGAGGCATGGACAGCACAGAAAGATGGAGATGGAGATTGGGATAACACCAACACTGTGGGGGGAAAATGAATTGAGTGCGAGTCGCTCTTATCGCACCTCCAGCCAGGAAAAAAACATCTACCTGCACGTCGGAAACTCCGGAAAACTTTCCTGTGTGTGATCAGCCTCATCTTTATCCCCCCAAACACATTTAGACTGCCTAAAGAAATGAGATGTGAGATAAACGGCGCCGTCTTCTGTCTGCGCTTCCGGCTCGGTTAAATCCTCCCGAATTGGACAGATCAGACGAACGGGCGGGACGCGATTACTGATGAGACTGGGGAGGGACGGTCTCAATTTCAGCTTGTAATTAATTTTGTTTGCAAAGCAGATGTCAGCTTCGTTCTGCTCGGACGTAAAACAGGAACAACACGAACCGCCGGCACCAGCAGCCTCGCTGTTAGCAGTTAAGACGGTGATGTGCCGAAAAGGGAATTCTGATGTTTCCATGTGCAAACAGACTGTAGTGAGCAGGATTGATGAAGCACATTTATCCCACAGTATCATCAATCCAGTCCTTTTTGGTCCCTGTTTGTAGAACTGCCGTGTTATATTTGTTTCAGTATCTGCTGCCTTCTAAATTTCTCTTGAAAAACACATTTTTAATGTTTTAATGACACTTTTTAAAGCATCGATACAGTCCCGATCAAACATTTAAGATCACTTGAAAACTGGCACAAAACAAATCCTATTTTGCATGGTTGGATCTTAACAAGGTTCCAAGTGGAGCTTCATCATGCAACAAGAAGAAATGGGAGTGAGACGAAGCATGTTTTTAACATGCAGTTTATTAAAAACAACACTGAAACAGGCAGTTTTACGGCTGATCAAAGGTTTAGGACCACATCAAATCTGTCTATAAATGTGGATTCATGGTCACTTCCTATCAGGTAGTCACGCTGTCATGACGTTCTGATGGCAAAGGCAAAGAAACGTTTCCTTTTTGAACCTGGTCAGGTTGCAGAGTCTCTCGCAGCACTGCTGAGGTGGGACGCAGTAAGACAGTTATTTGGAATTTCTTATGGAACAAAAAATTCACCAGCACTGAGCCGGAGGATCCAACTGGCTTTCCATCAAGACACTGGACGATCTCGACCCAAAGTAAGGCCGTTACTGGTGCCAACTGCAGCCCCATAACCATCAGATGTCCTCTGAAGGGCTTCAAAAAGAAAACACGTCTTCAAAGGCCTCGTGTCTTTTGGACCTACTGATCTAAATCCCACTGAGAACCTTTGGGGATGGATGGTAAGGGAAGTTTAAAAAAATGGACAAACAGTTCCAGACAGTAGATGTCCTTCGTGCGGCCGTCTTCACCACTTGGAGAAATGTTCCCACTCGTGGAAACGCTTACATCAAGCAAACCGCAACATACGCTCAACAATAACGCTGGAGCTGAGTTCATGTTTGGAACTTTGATTTCTCGCCTCTGTCAGTGCGCCCCAGGGTGGCTGTGGCTACAATGTAGCTGCCATCACCAGTGTGTGAATGTGTGGATGACTGGTTGTGTAAAGCGCTTTGGGGTCCTTAGGGACGAGTAAAGCGCTTTACAAATACAGGCCATTTACCATTTTATTTCTGTTTTGGGGGATTTGCGAGGGTTTTTTTGAGGCGTGGTCCTAAAAGCCTTTGATCAGCTGTAAAACAGCCTGTTTCAGTTGTTTTTAACCCTGGAGAACCAATGGGGTCAGAGCCGACCCCATTGGTTTTCTAGGGAAACCATGGGGTCAAATTTGACCCCATGGTTTCTCCAGACATCCAAACATGTTTTGTGTCACTCTCATTTCTTCTTGTTGTATGTTGAAGCTCGATTTGGAACCTTGTTTAGATCCAACCATGCAAAATAGGATTTTTGGCCATTTTTCAAGTGGCTTTAAACTTTTGATAGGGACTGTTTATCACTTTACCCAAAACTGATTTCAGTTTTCTGGGTTAATGTTGTGTGTTGTGGAGGTTTGTTTGTTGCAGTGTTTGATGAAAAGCAGTAGGGTTAACACTACAGTGAGTTTTGATGGTTTCACCAGAGTTGCTGGAATCACTTGTGCTTCACTGGAATCTAAACTAAAAGGCACTCGGAGAGAAAAATCCATTCACAGTTTCAGAGAAAGGTGGTGTGCACCAAAATCCATCCACAGAGCTTCAGAAATCCTGACCTATAAACTTTCCAAACTTTCTGGAAGGCAGAAAAGCTCCACTAACACTTTACTTTCCCTCCATCTCGGCTCTCAGCTGGGTGGAGGGAGGGTTTAGGAAATGTGTTTGGTGTGATGTTGCTTCTCCTGAAAATCTCAATCTGAATCTGTTTTAAACGCGAACAACTAAACTCTGACATTTTTTATGCTTCAGTCACAGCAGGGGAAACAGACGGCAACAGGAATGAGTCAGTCTGTTGCCGCTCTGTGACTGAATGGGGTCAAGTTGGCAATTACACACAATTTGTTTGCTGTTAACTTGAATGAATCAGCAGCAATAATAAATCTGTTGCTTTCTACATAAACAGAAATTTTAAATAACACTCAGAAACTAAATACTCAAGTATGTAAAAGCTGATGTATTAGCTGCAGGATGAGGATTTATCTACAAAATGACATGAAAGAGGTTGCTGTCTTATTTCTACTGGAGCGTGTCTGAGCCTGAGACTGGAGCTGTGGGGGACATTTTTCTTCTGAGGCAATTTTCACTAAAACAGCTCGAGATGAAATCCAACTTTTAGCTTTTCCCACAGATTTATATTGGTACGTCACAGGAGCATGAGCCACTTTACATCATCTAAAATTTCAGGCACAACCAACCACTTCTGGTGAACACCTGGAAGTTGCTGTTGTGGTTTAACCCTTTAATGCCGGTCGGAGTGGGCACGCTCCGTTTTGTGTAACTACTTTTAAATCCCGGTAGCTCTGCAACCATGTGAGCTAGTGCAATAATTTTTTTTGCACATGAAACCGGAGGAGTTGTACTTACATCTTATGCCATCAGCTTGTCCTCGGTCACAGTTTCCTTCCACATATAACTTTGCAAAAACTGCATAAAAAGCACTTGCAGCAACAAAAACATAATATTCCAGAAACACGCTTTGCCGATCGGATCAGCTGTTCGTAACACTTCCTACGTCCATCATTGTGAACTATCGCATGTCCTCCATGACCTGCCCGGAACCGGAAGTGACGTAATTTTGCAGAAATTAAGTTTTTTATCATCAGGGCCTCATGAGCCTATACTGGTGTTTTTAAAAGTTATGTTTGACTTTATGACTTTCTGTGTAGTTTCTGGGATGCTTAGGACTCATAATGCACTGCTGGAAATAGTTTATTTTGATGCATATGCTGCTTTTTTGCAAATTTGCATTATAATATTTATTTTCGTTTTTCCTGCAGTATATAAAAATTGGTGTATTTCAAAAATAAAACTATGAAGACACTCAAAATAAATTTCCTCTGGTGGGAAACTATTTTGTGCAACTTTTTTGTATTTACAGTTTTGAGGGATAAGCCTCTTAAATTTCTCTAACTAGAAATATATGTTAAAAAAACAAAAACGATTTTCAATTTTTTTGTATTTTATTGTACTTTTTTGCAATTTATGTAATTACTATGCACTTAATGCAGACATATTATTAAAATTTAGGCTGTAATGGTTGTATTGATGTATAGCAACTTGAAATGCTCCCAAAAATGGCTCCACAGCATGTAAAAATATAATATAAGCTCTGGCGGACTTGGTTCTATGGTAGGTCTTAAAGGGTTAATGGGACAGTTAATTGTCTCCTACTGTTGTTTAATGCATGTGATTAGACACCGGCCACATATGACAGCTGAGGTAAACAGCAGACTGACAGCTGCAGACACACAGCTGATGGAGTTGCTGGTCTGACAGCAGCTATCGTAGAGACTTTACATGCTGCACCTTTAATTATTGTCTAGAAACACGCATCACAGCGTGACAAACTTCAGGTTCTATATTTTTGTTTCCAAGCTGTATGAAGAGTCATTTCTGTGCTGTTTGATTAAAGGAAGTAAAATAGTTGTAGCCAATGTTAAGAGTTTACCGCATATTAGAGATAGATTTCTCTTCTTGTTTGGGGGGTATTGATACATATTGGTATGTGTGTGTGTGTGTGAGAAGCTCTATGCTTGTTTTCTTCTAATGGCCATTATGCAACACAAGGGGACTCATAACTCAGAAGGAGAAGCCAGGAGATTAAATCTTCATTACTACAGCAGCAACTGCTCTCACAGAGTGTGTGTGTGTTTGTGTGTGTGTGTGTGTGTCTGCAAGCTGCTAAATCATCTAAATTGTTATGCGTGCTTGTAAAAGCGGGGATAAATAAGAGCGTTCATACGTGTGCATGTTTCCTGCGTTTTTCATTCACATTTATTTGATGCAACGAGGAGTAAAAAATGAAAAATGTGGGTGTTTCATGTTTTCAGCACAAATCAAAAGCTGATTTGAAGCGAGACTCCCCGGAGCGATTTCCCACTCAGTCGGAGATCTTTCATTTAAAGTGAAAATGGGAAAAATCAGCTCCCTCCACCTGTCAACTTAT
Organism: Neolamprologus brichardi; assembly: GCF_056152115.1. Taxonomy (NCBI): domain Eukaryota; kingdom Metazoa; phylum Chordata; class Actinopteri; order Cichliformes; family Cichlidae; genus Neolamprologus; species Neolamprologus brichardi. The sequence continues at coordinate 26,293,356 of NC_142111.1, read as the reverse complement.
TTTCAGGAGAAATTAAATATTAAAAGCAGAGAGTTGTCTTTAATAGATCAAACGTGTGACTGTTTGTGTTACTAAATACGATGGAGCCCCACCTTCATGTCTTCTCATTTTTCATCATCATCATCGTCTCCAGTCGTCTCCTTCGTCCAATCATCAGGCAGCTTTAACCCTGGTTTTCCCTCCTTTTTCATGTCCTTTCTCTCTTTCCTTTCCCATCTTTATTTCATTTCTTTCATTTCCTTTGTCCTGTCCTCATTCCTCCTGCTTCCTTCCTCCCCTCTCTTCCTTTTGCCATTCCTTTAATCTTTCCTTGATTCATTTCTCTTATTTTTATTTTCTTTCATTTCCTCCATTTCTTTTTTATTACCTTTTCTTTCTATTTTTCCCCCTTTTTTACTTTCCTTTTCCTATTTCCTCATTCTTTCTTTCCTTGTTTGTTCCCTTTTCTTTCTTGCTTCCTTTCTTCCTCTCCTTATTGCCTTTAGCTGTCTTTCTTTCTTTTTCTCTTTGTGCCTTTTACTCTTACCCTTTTGTCTTTCCTTTCTTTTTGCATTTCCCTTTCCTTTTTATTTATTTTTCAAACTCTTTCTATTATTTTTTTCCTTTTTCTTTCTCTCCTTCCGTCCTTGTTTCCTTTTCCCTTTGCCCTCCCTCCGTTTTTCTTTAATTCTTCTTTCCTTTCAGAGTTTTTCCCTTCCTTGTTTCCTTGTCTCCTTGTCCTTTCAGTGTTACATAATAAAGTTGGACCTCTTCTTAAAGGCTGATGTCCTGGTGCATTTCTACATTGCTGTGTTACCGCCTGCAGTCACACATAAATTACTACGATGGTGTTTCCAGTGGAAACTGGCCGACATATCCTCAGCATAACCATGTATAATATCCACAAAACTTAAAAAGAGGTTATACACACACAATACCATAATATTACGTTGAAGCACAGCACGTATCACTACGCAAGGTTCCCGACTACGATAGCTGTAATGCTCCGACAATCGATCAAGCGGTGCAGCTTCGTAGCTTAGCAAATTCGTACGAAATTTTTTTTTACAGATTTTTGAGCGCCGTCTTCTCAGTCGTTTCCTTCGTCCAATCATCAGGCAGCTTTCCTTTCCCATCTTTATTTCATTTCTTTCATTTCCTTTGTCCTGTCCTCATTCCTCCTGCTTCCTTCCTCCCCTCTCCTCCTTTTTCCATTCCTTTAATCTTTCCTTTCCTTGATTCATTTCTCTTATTTTGATTTTCTTTGATTTCCTCCTTCATTTCTTTTTTATTACCGTTTCTTTCTATTTTTCACCCTTTTTTACTTTCCTTTTCCTATTTCCTCATTCTTTCTTTCTTGCTTCCTCTCCTTATTGCCTTTAGCTGTCTTTCCTGTCTTTCTTTCTTTTTCTCTTTGTGCCTTTTACTCCTTGTTTTTTTAATCGATTTATTTTGGTTCCTTTTTCCTGTCCTTTCTATTTTTTCTCGTCCCCAGTCTTTCCTTTCTTTTTGCATTTCCTTTTTACTTATTTTCCCTTTTCTATGCCTCAAACTCTATTATTTTTTTCCTTTTTCTTTCTCTCCTTCCTTCGTTGTTTCCTTTCCCCTTTGCTCTCCCTCCCTTTTTCTTTCTCTCCTTCCTTCCTTGTTTCCTTTTCCCTTTGCCCTCCCTCCCTTTTTCTTTCTCTCCTTCCTTCCTTGTTTCCTTTCCCCTTTGCTCTCCCTCCCTTTTTCTTTCTCTCCTTCCTTCCTTGTTTCCTTTCCCCTTTGCCCTCCCTCCCTTTTTCTTTCTCTCCTTCCTTCCTTGTTTCCTTTCCCCTTTGCTCTCCCTCCCTTTTTCTTTCTCTCCTTCCTTCCTTGTTTCCTTTCCCCTTTGCTCTCCCTCCCTTTTTCTTTCTCTCCTTCCTTCCTTGTTTCCTTTTCCCTTTGCCTTCCCTCCCTTTTTCTTTCTCTCCTTCCTTCCTTGTTTCCTTTTCCCTTTTCCCTCCCTCCCTTTTTCTTTCTCTCCTTCCTTCCTTGTTTCCTTTTCCCTTTGCTCTCCCTCCCTTTTTCTTTCTCTCCTTCCTTCCTTGTTTCCTTTCCCCTTTGCTCTCCCTCCCTTTTTCTTTCTCTCCTTCCTTCCTTGTTTCCTTTCCCCTTTGCTCTCCCTCCCTTTTTCTTTCTCTCCTTCCTTCCTTGTTTCCTTTTCCCTTTGCCTTCCCTCCCTTTTTCTTTCTCTCCTTCCTTCCTTGTTTCCTTTTCCCTTTTCCCTCCCTCCCTTTTTCTTTCTCTCCTTCCTTCCTTGTTTCCTTTCCCCTTTGCTCTCCCTCCCTTTTTCTTTCTCTCCTTCCTTCGTTGTTTCCTTTCCCCTTTGCCCTCCCTCCCTTTTTCTTTCTCTCCTTCCTTCCTTGTTTCCTTTCCCCTTTGCTCTCCCTCCCTTTTTCTTTCTCTCCTTCCTTCCTTGTTTCCTTTCCCCTTTGCTCTCCCTCCCTTTTTCTTTCTCTCCTTCCTTCCTTGTTTCCTTTTCCCTTTGCCTTCCCTCCCTTTTTCTTTCTCTCCTTCCTTCCTTGTTTCCTTTTCCCTTTTCCCTCCCTCCCTTTTTCTTTCTCTCCTTCCTTCCTTGTTTCCTTTTCCCTTTGCTCTCCCTCCCTTTTTCTTTCTCTCCTTCCTTCCTTGTTTCCTTTCCCCTTTGCTCTCCCTCCCTTTTTCTTTCTCTCCTTCCTTCCTTGTTTCCTTTCCCCTTTGCTCTCCCTCCCTTTTTCTTTCTCTCCTTCCTTCCTTGTTTCCTTTTCCCTTTGCCTTCCCTCCCTTTTTCTTTCTCTCCTTCCTTCCTTGTTTCCTTTTCCCTTTTCCCTCCCTCCCTTTTTCTTTCTCTCCTTCCTTCCTTGTTTCCTTTTCCCTTTGCTCTCCCTCCCTTTTTCTTTCTCTCCTTCCTTCCTTGTTTCCTTTCCCTTTGCCCTCCCTCCCTTTTTCTTTCTGTCCTTCCTTCCTTGTTTCCTTTTCCCTTTGCTCTCCCTCCCTTTTTCTTTCTCTCCTTCCTTCCTTGTTTCCTTTCCCTTTGCCCTCCCTCCCTTTTTCTTTCTGTCCTTCCTTCCTTGTTTCCTTTCCCCTTTGCTCTCCCTCCCTTTTTCTTTCTCTCCTTCCTTCCTTGTTTCCTTTCCCTTTGCCCTCCCTCCCTTTTTCTTTAATTCTTCTTTCCTTTCAGAGTTTTCCCTTCCTTGTTTCCTTGTCTCCTTGTCCTTTCAGTGTTACATAATAAAGTTGGGCCTCTTCTTAAAGGCTGATGTCCTGGTGCATACATGCATTGCTGTGTTACCGCCTGCAGTCACACATAAATTACCACGACGGTGAACACTGTGCATGACCACACACTGCTCTGTCACTGAATGTGTGCAGATGAGAGATGACTTCAGTTATTCAGGGAGCTAATCAGGCTTTCGTGATGTGGAACCCGGCAGCGCTGCTGCTGCGGAGGTCGGGGTGACGCAGTGATGTCACGCATGTGGTTTCATTATATCTCCTCTGTGCTGATTAATCGACTGTAAGGCAGCAGCGACGTGTATTTACAGGTTTGGAATTAAAACCTCATCCACCCTGTTAAATACTAAGTGCTTTGATGTGGAGGAGTGCTCGCTGTTGTGAACGGGCCCGCCGTTAATCGAGGTTACCGTAACATGGTGAACAACTTTTTCACTGATTGGAAAAATTAATGAAGCGAGCGGCGTTCGAGTGAACGATGGCTGCCTTCTTTCACAAAGCACGCCGCAGCGCTGCGCAGCCGACTGTGAAACCCTGAAACTTAAATATGCGACCGTGCTGCTGTCGACGAACCGTTTTCACTCTTTCTCAAAGCGACTGTCGAGTGGAGGGTCGACAGGAAGTTCCATCACTGCACGCGGTGTGCAGCGGCCATGTTTCCCACTGTGCAGCATCGCAACCATAAACATCTGGGAACTGCGGCGAGCAGCTGGATTTTTGGGACCGTCTGGTTGGGTCTTTGTCATATTCCTCATTTTGTTGAGCCCCGAACTCCTCTAATATGAAGCCGCTGGATTAGACGCCGTCTGTGGTTCAGCGTCACGCTGCTCTGTAACCTGCATGAACGTTCAGCCTGTCCAGATGTGTAAGCTGTCAGATCCACTGATGCTAACGCCAAACAAGGCGTCCCTGGACTATGTGCACGACTTCATCACACAATGAGCTGAAGGACTGATTATCAGTCCTTTCTCTTCTGATGACGTCATGAACTATGTTGAGGGAAATTATTTTGAAATGTTTCCATAATCAGTTTGTAGTTTTGGTTTTAATCTTTACTTTTGTTAAACTCCGCCTCTCCGACGCTCTTTTCTTACCTACTCGTGTTGCTGACCAGCTTAGGCTACGTCCACACGTACTCGGGTATTTTTGAAAACGCCGATTTTTCTATGTGTTTGCACCTTTCGTCCACACGTAAACGGCGTTGTCGGTCACTGAAAACTGAGATTTTTAAAAACTCCGTTTTTGCATTTACGAGTGGACCAGAAAAACGGAGAAAACGCAGCGTCAAAGGTGTGCGCCTTTTTTGACGTCACACTGTGCGCCACGTTATTGTTTCGGTGAAATGAATTTCTACAATACTGTTACTGTTAATTGTCTCTGCAGTGTTTAAATGCTTACATATACACACACAGTTACTGTCCCTCCACACATACGACTCGGTTCTGCTTCTATGCCCCAGCTTTGTTTACTTTTTCCCGCCGAGGCTTCTAGACTTCTGATTGGCCAACATTTCTGCACGGTTAGGAATATATCGCCACCTGCTGCTTTGGCATGTTCCTAGCAGCGTTTTCCTTCATTTCTGCCTTTACGTGTGGACGGGATTATTTTTTAAAACGAAAACGGAAAATCTCCGTTTTCAAAAATACCCGTGTACGTGTGGACGTAGCCTCAGTCAGAAAGTTTTCCTCCAGCTGTTTCTTCTTAGCACCGCCTACTTTTTCCATCCTGTTTTATAGCGACGTGTTGCTGCAATCAAATTCAAAGTCAGCCATGTCTCTCTTAAAGCATGTCTCCAGGTTACACATCTGATATTTTTTGAGTTCTGTTTGTGTTTTGTTTTTAACATTTTACCCAGAACCGGGTTGTGTAACACGACTTGTTGTACGCATATCCAGGCACTGGTACAGACATGAAGTCCTGACAAAAGAGCTAAAACAGGAAAAGTCAACAGGAAATAAAAAAGCTGCCGTCTGCCGCCGTAACAAGAAAAGGAAAAAGTGCAGCACAAACATGAAAACTGTGCATGAAATGAGCGAGCAGATTACTTTTCTGGCATTTACTCAGCCGCCCGTAGCTTCATGGACACAGACGAGGGAAACACATCAGCGAAGGTTAGAAAAGAAAATCTCTGATGATGTTTGGAAGCTTTATAATGTGTAGAAATGTGATTTATAATAACAAGTGAAGACAAACTCAGATCAGGACGGATTGATTTAGCTCAGCTTGAATGTCGATGCACCACAGAGCAGGTAAATTGAGTTTTTCTTCAATAAACACATTTTAATGGTTCTGCAGCATCCTACACGACGGATCAGGGATGAGTTTGTAACGCTGTTCACTCGATCGTCTGAGGCAAAGACGCCACGTCAGCCAGTGGACAGTTTGGAAAAGATGAAGAAATATAAATAATAATAAATATGAAGGCCATCAGGTTTGGACTTTTCATGAGTTTCACAGTTTCATTCAGTGTTCATTCATTCACTCGTCACTTTGAGTAACAAGTTACTAACTGAAACCTTCTGATGATTACAGCAGAGGGTGGGCAGAGAGCTACCACATCTTTTTCTGCACATTTATTTCATATGAACTATGCAGTTAAACACAAAGTTAAACACAAAGTTTCCTGCAAACAAGCCTTTCATTTACAGTTAAGTCTACAGTTTCATTGCACGTGTACAATAAATACGAATAAAGGGCTGTTCTATTCTAATTTACTCCAGCAGCATGTTTTTTCCTGCAGATGAAATTATGCTCTACTTTTTCTTGTTCTGAGATATTTCCAGTATCAAACATGTAATTAAACCTCTTTAGAATAGTTTCACTGAGTTTGACTTTTGGAGTCTCGGTCTCTCTGGGAGCCTGGCAACGCTCTGGTTGCCATGGAAAAATGTGTGTTTAACCAGGTGGCAAGTAGTTGCAGACTGCTGCTCGATGAAAACGGTGACAAAGACGCCAGCGAGACTGAAAAGACGGATCAAACTAAACCAACAACAGTTCGCCTTCAAAGTAAAAGTTCTGCCTTGGCATTGTAACCAACAGGGTTCAAAGGGTTCCACTTTTACTTTGGAGGCGAACTCTTTCTGTTTTCAGTCTGCAAGTTTGATGTTTCACATTAAAATAAGGCAGCAACACTCAGTGATTGGCTGGCTCAGGCTGCTTCTTTCCTGCGCGGCTTGTTTCAGCATAATGACAGCTGCTGAGACGGCCTCACAAAATCATCAAGTTTCTGTGGATATTTTCTTAACTCATTGGTGCAGATGTGTGCTCTAATGATAAATATCTCCTTCTGATGAATGTGAAACGCTTTGCTGTGGGTTCATAAAGCAACGAGCGCTCCATCATTAAACTACGCAGTCGTGCGTTTCAGGCAAAGAGACACATGTTTGACGGGTGTTGATTGGCTCTTTGAGGAAGGGGCGGGACCACAGATTTCTATCGAACATACTTCGAATGTTTCTTCTTTGTAATATCTCCGACTCCTTTAACTTCCTGCTTTGGTTTTCCTTAAATTACAAAAGTGGGTTTTAAAGGGCAACGCTCCAGTTTTAGTCTGAATATAATTTTAACCAAATACATCCGACAGGAGCCGGTTTGTGTTTAATTTTTCACATTTTTAGACCCTTTTCTGCAGATGACAGGTGCCTCTGTAGAGGAGCGATACAGAGACACGAATCAGGCCGATGAGTCGCTAAATTCAAACGCACGTTTTCTCGTTAGACTTTAAACTGCTCTTTCTCGTCTTCTTGCTGTTTTTTCCATCCTATAAAGAGCTGATTGTGTTTTTCCTGCCAGCTCAGCAGCAGCAGATGAAGTCAGCTGACATTCATATCTGTGTCATTACAGAGAGCGCCGTTATCAGACGCCGATCGTGTAGCGGCAACATTAACAGCAGGCCGGAGGACTTCCTGCAGCACTGTATGTGAATCTGAAAATAACCCAGAGTGGGCTGCAATGAGCTGTAGCGCCTTTAATGTGAGTCGCTGATACATGTGCCTGTTGTGGGCTTTTTGCACTTTTGCTACTATAATAAACCTTTTGTTACCAACAAAGCGACTGTTATGCTGTCTCCTGCACAAACATTTCCCTCCTGGAGGCTGATGTAGCGATCAGGCGTAGCATTACCCTGAAGGTGTGCTGCGGTATCTCCACCAACATGTTAGCAGTATGTCCTTTAAGTCCTCTAAGCTGCGAGGCGGGCCTCCATGGATCGGACTCGTTCGAGCTACAGCAGCTCGCCTTCGATCTCTACGTGCATCAGTGAGCCTGCAATGACCTGCAGACCAGAAACACCTACAAGAGCTGCAGATCTGCAGACGCTCTGACCCAGTCGTGCCTGTCTGATGGGTGTAATAACTAGCAACCAGCTGTATGTGTATGTGTGTATCGTCAGCAACACTGAAAAACATGCCGTCATAACTCAGGACCAAAGACTGTATGTAAAAGGCGGACATCGCCACGATGCAACACTTGTGACAGTCGCATTGATTCCTGTTTGTTGGGTTAAAATCCTTCGTTGCTCAAAGATCAACGCGTGTCAGGTTAACGCTCCACCTGAAGAGTCTCACCAATGAAAACAGAATAAATGACAATTAAATGAAAGAAAAAGAGTTCATTTAAGGTCGTACAGCCGTTAGTTGCTCTTCTAGGAGTAACAAAAACACCAATGGTTAGTTTTCACCATCCTGGATAAAGCGAAGCAGCGCCTCAGTTTCCAAGCCTGATGGGGATGCAGGTGTGTTTTCCTTCCATTACATCAGCAGTTGTTTTCTCCTCTCCAACAGAAAACTTCAGCACAAAAGCTGCACGTCCAGCCCCAGCAGGGCCCAGGTGCAGAAGCACAGTCTGAGCATTTAATGTTGGAGGAATCCCCACGTTCGATGAAGCAGAGCCTTCGTGAGGATATTAAAAACGCAGGCTGGGAGGGGTGGACACCGACCGCAGCACGCCGCTACGGCCAACACAACGACCGATGACGGTGAACTCCACCGACAGCAACAACGGCTAACGGCGCTCCTCTGTGCGCCACAGGCTAACGGCGGCTAACGGCGCTCCTCTGTGCGCCACAGGCTAACGGTGGCTAACGGCGCTCCTCTGTGCGCCACAGGCTAACGCTGCTCCTCTATGCGCCACAGGCTAACGGCGCTCCTATGTGCGCCACAGGCTAACGCTGCTCCTCTGTGCGCCACAGGCTAACGGCGCTCCTCTGTGCGCCACAGGCTAACGGCGCTCCTCTGTGCGCCACAGGCTAACGGTGGCTAACGGCGCTCCTCTGTGCGCCACAGGCTAACGGTGGCTAACGGCGCTCCTCTGTGCGCCACAGGCTAACGGTGGCTAACGCCGCTCCTCTGTGCGCCACAGTGTAACGCCGCTCCTCTGTGCACCACAGGCTAATGCCGCTCCTCTGTGCGCCACAGGCTAACGCTGCTCCTCTATGCGCCACAGGCTAACGGCGCTCCTATGTGCGCCACAGGCTAACGCTGCTCCTCTGTGCGCCACAGGCTAACGGCGCTCCTCTGTGCGCCACAGGCTAACGGCGCTCCTCTGTGCGCCACAGGCTAACGGTGGCTAACGGCGCTCCTCTGTGCGCCACAGGCTAACGGTGGCTAACGGCGCTCCTCTGTGCGCCACAGGCTAACGGTGGCTAACGCCGCTCCTCTGTGCGCCACAGTGTAACGCCGCTCCTCTGTGCACCACAGGCTAATGCCGCTCCTCTGTGCGCCACAGGCTAACGCCGCTCCTCTGTGCGCCACATGCTAACGGCGCTCCTCTGTGCGCCACAGGCTAACGGTGCTCCTCTGTGCCCCACAGGCTAACGCTGCTCCTCTGTGCGCCACAGGCTAACGCTGCTCCTCTGTGCGCCACAGGCTAACGCCGCTCCTCTGTGCGCCACAGGCTAACGCTGCTCCTCTGTGCGCCACAGGCTAACGGCGCTCCTATGTGCGCCACAGGCTAACTGCGCTCCTCTGTGCGCCACAGGCTAACGGTGCTCCTCTGTGCGCCACAGGCTAACTGCGCTCCTCTGTGCGCCACATGCTAACGGTGCTCCTCTGTGCGCCACAGGCTAACGGTGCTCCTCTGTGCGCCACAGGCTAACGCCGCTCCTCTGTGCGCCACAGGCTAACGCCGCTCCTCTGTGCGCCACAGGCTAACGCCGCTCTGAACAAAGACGCCGCAGCGACGCCGCCGGACGGGTTTGTGGTGTGGATGTTTGTCTGAAGCCATTTCCACAAGTTTAACCCCGGAAACGTGTGCATGTTTAGACATCTTTGTGAGGACAGAAAATTAGCATGCCACTATCCTCGTGGGGACAAAGTGCCCGAGTTTCAAGACATTTCTGAGACTGAAACTGTGGTTTTAGTCCCAGGGTTACAGCTGGGTTATGGTTACGTTTAGGCTCAGGGTTTCATTTTGATGGGTTAGGGTCAGGGCACCTAGTGAAGTCCTCACTCAGATATGAAAACCAGTGTGTGTGTGTCAGACAGGGTGGATTATCTGGTTCCACTTCCCCAAAAACACACGTGACACAAACACATGAAGAACAGCGACGTGCTGGAAAATAATCAAAAATCTAATATTTTAGCTTTATTTGTTCCTCCCCCAGGAGGAAAACGACTGCCGAGATCCGACACACACTCGGGCGATGTCGACTGCTCATCTGTTAAAGTGTGAACTCACCCTCTTGATGTCCTTGCCGAAGGTCTCGCTGAAGCTCGAGCCGAGGATCTCAAACTGGACGTGGGAGTTGGAGCCGTTGTCCTTAAAGTCCATCGTACCTGTCAGACCTGTGATATTTCCCTGAAGAGGAGAGTGGCAGAAAGAGAGGAGAGAGACGGGGGTTTAGAAGTCAGGCAGGATGATCTGTGCTCGCCGTCTGACAGAATCAGGCTTTACCCAGAACCTCCAGACGCCCCACTTTCTTCTTTTATTACTTTATGATCTTTAACTCGAGCTGCTACCTTCTTTCACTCTTTCTGTTGGCGTCTCAGCTTGACCGGCAGTGGGCTTTTGAAGAAAGACGATCTGAGGCAGACATTATATTTGGTTATTTCAGGAACAGTTTGTAATCCGTGTTCAAACGAGATAACTTCCTGTGCTATTGATGGATTTATGCTCCATAAATCTGTCAGTTTACCTGAACAACGACACAGGCAGCAGCCGTGCTTTTATATACCAATGGCAACCAGCTAAGTCGTCTATATCAAAGACGTGATTCAGATGAGTTGCCCCTGATTTCTCAGTGAGAGACTAACAGTAAGTCTGTGAAGGTTCTCAGTCCTCCAGGTCATCGTAGTCGAAGGAGCTTGCAAAGAAAAGCGTCTGGACTTCTTTGAGTTGCTTGAAGACGTTTCACCTCTCATCCGAGAAGCTTCTTCAGTTCTAAGGTCAAATGGTGGAGAGTCCCAGATTTAAACCTAGTGGGATTTTTCCCCCAAAGAAGGACAAAAGGACCCCCTGATGATCCTCTAATCGCCTGAGCCAAGGTGTGAAACTGGGTGTGGGTCCCAATCAGCCAGAGTTTCAGGTGAGCTCATTGTGAAACCTGGCCCCACCTTATCATGCGAATTCCTGAGGTCAAAGGTCCTTGGCTCAGGCGATTAAAGTCCCAGAACTTTATTTGTTTCTCTCACTAAACAGGATGTAGAACATGCAGCCATTTCCACCAGCACGAGCAGAAATCCCACCGACCACGACAGCTATGCTGCTGTGTTGTAGGAGCTCCAAAGACCTCCGTCAAGAGTCTGAATCCGGCCTCAGGCCTCTTTTGTACTGGGAGCCTCGCAGCAGGGCAGCGTGTATCAGCACCCGTGCCAGGGGATAAACGCAGCAATACTACGGCCGTCTGAGATCACTGACAAACCTTATTTTTATTCTTCTACGCTGCAAATCCTAAAAGCCCCTCCTGACTGAAATAATGAAAAACATGAGTCATCCACAAGACGACTCTTTCAAACGAGGATAACGAGCATGACCCCCGTCCCAGCAATCAGGCAGATGTTAACAGGTTAAAGGGGCAAGAAAAAAGGACCAGGTGACCTCTAAAACACCTGCTGCTTCCTGCATCTTTAACACCGACGCACTGAATGCCAGAAATCCCAGGGTGCAGCGGGAGCCAATAAATATAGAGCTAAATATTTAATGACCATCTTTATCAGTTGCTTTATCAGTTCTGGCTGCTCTGCAGAACGATGAGGCGCCATATAGAATATCATCAGCGTCTGACTGAATGAGTTCAGCCATGACTGCTGTGCCGCTGCCACGAAAGGCCACGGATGAAATGTCACTTCACGACTTCCATCAGTTCATGTTGGATGTAAAGCATGACGGAAGACGGTCATCACAGCAGGCCGGCAAACTAAATGCTCCTCTGTCAGCAGCAAAGGTCGCGCTCGTCGCCACCTGGAGGAAATTAATGTTTGGAAATGTTTGGCTCTTTCAAAAATGAGTAAACGCATTTGATACACACACCTGTCAGAGGAAGGAAGGTCGGTTTTCACGTCTTCGGATACGCGGAACATAAAAAGTTCTCGGCTTCTGCCATTTTTCACTCAGCGAATGTCGTCCTGTCTTTAAGTTATCGTCCATTTCATCAGCAAAGTAGCCCGGACTCGTCCGGGGGTAATGACCAACTCTGAGGTGAGATGCAGCAAAAGTGCGTCCATAACAATCAAACTGACAAATGAGTGCCTGGAGCACGAAACAGGAGCGCCGAGGTTGGACGGGGAACGTCAGGAAGGGCGCGTTTGAGATGGAACAAGACTGAATAAATGTTTCCATCGCTAATCAGCTGGAATAATGGCTGTGGCAGTTTGAGGATTGTACAACTCACACATTCAGATTCATTAAACTTGATCCTGCAGGAGTCAGTGCAGTTTGTGAAACGTTAAATGCAGCAACCTTGACCTCCGAGCGATGCTGGTCCAGTGCAGGAGTCACAGCCTCATCAGCTCGGAGGCGAGGCTGCTCCTCATCGGAGGAACTGATGTTTTCAGCAGCTTTTTGGTATGAAATGAGATTTTTAAGCGACCGCGTGCTCTGTCTGGCTCGTCCGCATATAAAGATAACTGCAGGAGTAATAATGCTTTGGTGGATATTTCTGTCAATATCATTCAAAAACACGATGCATTATGACTTTTCTACAGGAATCTGTAGAAAAGCAGCGCTAATGAGCTCGGCGGTCGTTACTCTGATGCGTGTCAGAAAAGCAGACTCGTGTTTTTTAATAAAACACAACCACGCGTGCTGGAGGGACTCGTCAGCCAAAGAGCATCTTTCTCCAATTAGACTGTGAGAACTGACTCCAGGTTGCAATCTCGCTGCATCTTTGATGTGCGATTGATTTTCTGTTAACAAAGGAGCTGTTGATTCTTTTATTTTGAAAATTGTACAAATCAAATGCTCGCCTCGACTTTCTTTAAATAAATAACAGTTTTGAGAAAACTTCACTATTTGGAACCAAACTGAATAAGAGGCTGTACAGACGCTGAAATAAAACTTTGCACAGTTTTTGTAATTAAAGGAAAAGGCGAGTACTCGATTCAGAGTTCAACTCTTCCAGCGTAACGAGTTTGATATCAGGGGCATGTTTTGGTCTGCTCTTACTCTGAAGGTGTTTTACCTTCTGGATGGTCTCCAGCATGGACCAGCCGCCGTTCCAGGGCTTGGTGGTCTTCTTGATGCAGTTCAGGCTGGCCATGCTGTGCCACTTCCTGTCCTCCAGCTTCCTGTAGAATGCGTTGGCAAGCATCAGCACGCTGTCGTACAGGTAGAGGTTGGACACCTGAAGGCGAGACACGGGCAGGATGAAAACACGCGATCAGTTTTTCATTGACTGTTACATAACATCTGTCGAACGTGACGCGTGAAACAAACGTAGAAGAAGAACGTAACATCTGCAGGGCGATGAAGAATATAGATGTTAATATTTACTGTGTGTGACAAAGATCTACATTTACAGAATTTTCACTCTGGATGTTTTGTTCTGTTGGTGAACGATCACGTGAAGATCTCATCCCTCTGTGATGGGAAAGAACATCAAAATTTATGGATCAGACAATAAATGAATCCATTAATAAAGTTGTTGTTACATCTTATGGCTTCTGCCTCTTGCATGTGGTTAGAGTGTTACATTTATGAGAAAGCTTCACCCTCACATCATCTGTGACAGCTCTGTTACATGAAGCTGCAGCACGTCTCCATGTGTCACTGGATCACACATCAGTGTCACAGCACACACCTGCAGCGACCTGCAGCGACCTGCAGCGACCTGCAGCGACCTGCAGCGACCTGCAGCGACCTGCAGCGACCTGCAGCGACCTGCAGCGACCTGCAGCGAGGCTCGTGCTTATTTGTGGCTTTCTTCCCTAACATGTAGCACCTACGTTCAGCTGTGCTTCCCTCAGTCGCTCTCTGATCCTCAGAGTTGTTCCTGTTGCACTTTATTCATGTCTGCACGAGTAGTTTGTGCCCAGAGGTCACAGAAAGCGAGCATGGACGTCCACCTGGAGCCTGATGATGAACTGTATGTCGCTCCTCTGCCTGCTGAGCCCAGTTTGCCCAGTAAAACCCTGTGGGTGCTTATTAAGTCTTGACTCCCGCTTATATTCACTGCATCGACCTGAGCCTGACTGAAATATAGATTAAGATGCTCTCACCCTGGTTGCATTGTACAGGTGTAACCTAATCTTCACTTTCTCCTGATGGGATTCTTTGAAAACATGCACAGCTAAAAACACATCATCCTCTCTGTGCAGCACCAGAGAACATTTAACCCTCTCTTACACAAATTACTGAGACACCTCCCTCTGAGTGAACGCACAGCGAAGCCGGCAGAAGTCAAGAAGAAGAAAGTCACAGCTGAGGAGGGAATGAAGCGGCGCGTGGGATGGAGACGAGACTGCTTATTAAGTTTAAAATGAGAGAAAATCAGCCAGAAAGGATGGAGAGGAAGACGAAAAGGGAACAGGAGAGGAAACAAGTGAGGAAAAGGACACAGTGAAGGAAATACGACGACGCACGCAAATGTACAGAAACAGGAAGTTATTCAGAATAAAAGGAAAAAATTATAATAAAAAAAGACAAGAACAAGGTGAAGGAGGAAGTGAAGGTTTAAAAGATGAGAGAACGACACCTGAGAGAAAGACAGGAGAGCGTGACCTCTGCGGGCCGCCGCCGCCGTGATGTCGGACGTTTGGTGAAAACTACAATCATGTCCACAAATGTCAAAATCAGGCAGAGAAAGACAACATTTGTCCTGAATCACAGTAATTGTTGTGTTTGCTGTCTTTAAATGTCAGCCACGCGTCACGGTGCTTCTTCACACCTGGGAATAATAGTCAGTTATTCTGTGTGTGTGTGTGTGTGTGTGTGTGTGTGTGTGTGCGCGTGCGTGCGTGCGTGTGTGTGAGTGTGTGTGTGAGTGTGTGTGTGAGTGTGTGTGTGTGTGTGTGTGTGAGTGTGTGTGTGAGTGTGTGTGTGAGTGTGTGTGTGTGTGTGTGTGCGTGCGCGTGTGAGTGTGTGTGTGTGTGCGTGTGCGTGTGCGTGCGTGCGTGTGTGTGTGTGTGAGTGTGTGTGTGTGTGTGTGTGCGTGCGTGTGTGTGTGTGTGTGTGAGTGTGTGAGTGTGTGTGTGTGTGCGTGTGTGTGTGTGTGTGTGAGTGTGTGAGTGTGTGTGTGTGTGTGTGTGCGTGCGTGTGTGTGTGTGTGTGTGAGTTTATTGTGCGTCCTCTGTATGTCAGCGAGATAAACTTGAATTTGATGGCTTATTTTCCACGAGGCAAACTGGCGTGGAAACTGAGACGCGGCTCGGCTTTCGTACACGATTCACACGTGAGAAACAACGACGGCTCTATGAGGCTTTTAACTGTGAGTAGTTTGACCGCGAGTAGCGGCTTTGTGAGCCGTGTCCTGGTGAACTTTTACTGATCTGACGTCCATAAACCAGAAAGTCCAGAGATTGTGACGTGTCTGCTGCGTCCCCTTGTTGTCCACGAGGTGTCCTTTGGCGTCACTGGTGCTGTGGATGTGAAATTAGTTTCTTGGCAGTTAAGGGAGAAAATACTTCTAATCATTTTCATTAATACTGTTTACATTTCACAAAAAGAGTCATTTATGATGGTTCCCAACACCTGGGGGTCATCGCCAGGGTCGGGTTATGGAAAGATGATGGTGTGGGTTAGTATGTGCCTATTAACAACAGTAACCTTGACGACATGGGAGGGACCCATCATGATGCCAAAGGACACCTTAATGCATAAATTAGCCACACCAGAGGTTTGACAGAGTCGGGCTGAGCGACTCCCCGGGGACGACAATAGGCTGGCATGTCCTTGCCTCGAGGTATGTGGAGTACACGGGTCCGTTACACAAAAATCAATCAAAAGATCTCAATAAAAGTCCTGCACGTGACTGTAAAGTACAAACTTTAGTTTCTCAGCAGTAGATATTCTGTGTTTGTCCAGAGTCGACACTAACTGTGGTTTTCTGCAGCAACAATAAAAAAACTGGAGGTCGTTTGGGAGGAGGATGATGAAGATGGAGCTAGTGAACGAGGGGGAAAGGAGACGGCCCACAGGAGGTTTGTGGCGAGAGGACATGCAGGTGTTTGACCTGACAGAGTCAGAGGACAGGACGTGATGGAAACAGATGGTCTGTGATGTCCTCGCGGTTGTTCTGGGTCATCAGCGAGTCTAAAAGTTTGTGTCCTCATTTAACATTAAGCTGATGTTTGGATGCTGGGAGCTGATCTGACAGCCGGCTGCACTCGGTGCATGTGCACAGTATTTGAGTGGGCGGCTGATTTTATGAATGCGCTCATGAATTTATGGATGTGCATCAGTGATTTGTGCAGCAGAAAAAAGTTTCAACACCACAAGTTCAGACGTGTGCGTGCATTCGCCCGGTCGCCATCACAAAACAGGACGTACGACGAGTGGAGAGAATAGTTTGAGCGAGGAGGTCTAGAAGACAGGAAACTCTTCTTCAGAGTCCTGATTTTACTCATCACATTCCTCTTTTTCACTTAACTGAATAATTTGCACCCACTAATTACTCAATTCATGCCATCAGATTAATAATTAGTCCCTTTGAATTACTGCTTTATACCCTCAAACATTTTAATTCATTCTCTAAAGCATTCGTTCATTCAGCGCTCTCATTATGGAGCCTTTGATGAGCGAATCAGATCTATGTGAATCTTCATGTTTAGCTGTGAAACACGTCTCTGTGGTATTTTTGCCGTTGTTTCATGAAGGTCTTTGTGTCCTCCGGAGGACAAAAGGCCGAGGACAGATGGAGCCATGAGAAAGGAAAAAATGGAGACAAAATCCTCAGAATAAATTAAACACTGACCACACAAACTGTTTGAAAACACAAATTTCTAAATTATAAAGACTTATCCAAAGTGTTCCTCCAGACAGAACCTGGACTCCAGTGGATTTTTCAGTGTTTATTCCCACTATTGTTGTTTTTAAAGTATCCTAACAGGGAAAAGTGCAGAGGTACCACTTTGTATCAGCTCAGATCTAAGGCTACGTTCACACTGCAGGCGAAAGCGCATCAAATCCGATTTTTTTGACCCTCTGCGACCATCTATCCCATCATGGTGTGACAGTGTGAACGGCACAAATCCAATATTTTCAAATCCGATCTGGGTCACTTTCGTATGTGGTCCTGAATCCGATACATATCTGATGTTTTAGAAAGCTGCTGTTTGATGGTCATGTCGCATTAAATCCGTCTTTTACGTCACTGACACAAGACAGACGCCAATTATCAGCGCCGGAGAAGACATCGCGAACGCTTCCTGTCCATCCGGTGAAACTGTTGTGAAGACAACGTTGGAGAAACGTGAACATTTTATTTGTTCTGTATAATCTGCAGATTCTGACAGAAATCTGCAACTATCCTTTGAAGCAGCGCTCCTCTAAAACAGCAATAAGGATCATTATTAGGTTATTTACATTATTATGTAAATAACAAAATAACTTAAAACAAAAACTGGGAAACGTAAAGTCAGTCTTTATATTAAGACCATCAGTCAAACAATACTGTTGCTCTGGGTCTAAACAGAGCGCGTCGTGTGTGACGTCTTCTTTTGCGCATGCGGCCGCTTTGAGCGTTCACACTAGAGCGCGTTTGCTGTCACATTTTATTTGTAGTGTGAACGAGCAGACAAAAAAATCAGATTTGATTAAAAGATCGGAATTGAGCATCAAGACCTGCAGAGTGAACGTAGCCTAAGTCATCATCAGTGACCTAATCCTAACTCAAACCCATCCCTGCACACTCACCATGTGCAGGGATGTCAATTAATTCTGGTGATTCTTTGAACTGTTCTCTTGCACAGTGGAATAATGGTGCACCATCTTTAATAAGTTTAAAAAACACGAGTTGGGTCCCCAATTTATTTGGGATTTTCCCTGATCCACACAGGTATGCATACAGGCTAAAACATACTCATAGACACCCAGAAATATTTGGGTAAATGTCCCTTAGCGAGTTGCACCTCAGTCGGATGCTTTTGGCATCCGTCACCAAGCTTCTGGCATCATCCTGCTCTTCTCGGCAGAATCGAGTTAACTTACACTGGGTGGCTTCCTGGCAGAGACACATCCAGATAACTTTTACTTACGGTTGTTTGAACTGATGATCTTGGAAGATGCAAACCTGGACTTTCTGTTGTTCTGAGTCTTGGTCAGCCCAACGAGTGCTGTCAAACAAATCCTTTCGATAGTGCAACGAGAGACTACCAGCTGCAGCTCATGATCACTATGCAAAGGATTTAGGCCTCGTTGGGTTAAAGACGTGCAGAACCTTCAGCACCAGTTATTAAATATTAAAGCGGGCGTTTGTATGTATATATGTGAGTCTGTGTGGATTAGAGGAAACCCCAAACACACTTGTCCACATTTATAACAGAACTCAGGGAGGCATGACTTGAAAGCTAGCACAACCTCTACTGCACACTGAGCTGAGTTATTACCTCCAGGTTCTGCAGGTGTCCTTCCTGCGGGTCACACAGCAGCGAGGAGATCCGGTGGTTCTGCCTCATGCAGCGGGTGCTGCTGTCCTTCAGCAAGGGGAAGATCTGCCGGATCACCGTCATGCGCCCCAGTGCACTGTGGGTAAGCTCCAGGATCTCTGTGTCGCTGATTTCCTGTGGCGATGAGACGGCGGGACAGAGTGAAGGAGACGTTATTGACCTCGCTCGGTCTGTTTGTCTGCACATGAGCGTTTATTGTCTCCCGAGAAGCCGGGTGAGGGTTTGGTGAGAGGCAGATGCTGATTGTGGCAGATTTCTCGAGTGTTTGTTTTTGAACCCTGCGCCCGACAAACAAAAGTATGTTTATTTCATCTGCCGTGTTAATTAATTACAGAGAATGTGAAGTTTCACGAAGAAAACCGAATGTCAATGTCAAGCCAAACGGGAAGGACGGCGCACGCCAGCCATTAAAACGCTTCTTTTGTGCCTAATTGCTTTGACGAGAAGAAAGCCAATTATTTTCTGTGAGGTGTAATTACAGATAGCCTCGGCCGAACTCTAAAAGCATAATTAAAAATATCTATGAAGAATATTAGGTTTATTAGGTTTTATAACACCAAACATAATTACGGTCTACATCTTAAGTAAAAGCGAACGCAGCTGCAGTTTATCTATTAGAAACGTCCACTTTCTTCTATTTCTGTATGCAAGTCGCCTTCATCCAATTAAAAGTGAACCTGTAAACAAAAGTCACGCAGACGTGTAGCTCATTTATTGAATGGGTTTGAAAACATGTCATTCTGTCAGGCCAAAGGGTTTAAAGTCAAAACAAGCTGGATTCCAGGTAATTGCCGCGATGGCATTAAGTTCAGTTCGCTCCTCTTCCTCCTGCTGAACACACAACGACGTGCGAGAGCCTCTGTGCCGTCTCCGTACGCGGCGTTTCAAAGGTAGACGAAGCCTCCGGGCGTGAAAGGAGACCTTAAGCTGCTTAAACCTGCTTTCTTTCTAGTGGCCACCAGGGGGCGATTACTCCTGCTCCAAAAAACATGTGAGCTATGTGACCTATGACCTCGGTTTGGTATTCTTGGGCAAAATGAAAATCATGCATTTACAGCAAACTGGACATGTTTGTGCTCTGGACTCATAACTGATTAAACCTGTGGAATTCACCAAAAGTCCTTTTTATGGCCTAAAGAACAAACAATGTAAAAAGGCAACATTATTACTGAGCTCCTGACACAGATGTTATTTATTAACGTGCATCCTGTCAAACTGTGACTGAAGTGGAATCAGACGAGTTGAGCCCGGCGTTACAGACGCCCTCTCTTCCTGTTTACATCCCAGTCTGGAATAATGTTCCTGAGTAGGTGTGAAGCTTCAGATGATCAGGTTCATTCACTTTGTTTACTTTCATCTCTTTTCTGTACATTTTTGTGCTGGTCTGCAGAAAGCGCTCTCAGTGAAGTCAGCAGGATGATGCTGGACGCGACAATATCGAAACTTCCCCTCAGTCTGTTTGAGCTAAATGTGATGAATAAAGTCAGATATTTGGGTCACGTCATCAGGAATTATCTGCCCAACAAACCAACAGTGTGCTGTGCTTCACTTTGTGCAGCTTGTTTGGTGTGTGGAGGTGACACAGAAGTGTAGACGAAACGTTTGCGACTCGTAAAGTTCTCATGTTCTGTGCAGAACACATGAAAACTGATTGTATGGTCGGCTCTGTGGCAGATACTGAAGCAGAGACTAAGTGGAAGCTGCACAGACGCTGGTATCTGCAGCAGAGTACGAGCTCGGCTATGGTGGAACAAATGTGTCAATGACATGAGTGTTCATTTAGAACAGGCGTGGGGGAGTCCAGGCCCCGAGGGCTTGGGTCCTGAACAAAGTTCCCTCTAATGTTTCATGTGTCTGAGCGAACACACAAACTCCCTGAGCGTCCCACTGTGAGCAACAGCAGACGTGTGCACTGTGGTCACGCCAGCATCCAAGTTACATGTTTATTAAAGTAATCTAATTGCAGCATTTATGTTAGACTACTTTTATTTAGCCCACTTACAATGAAAATAAAAAAAATCTTGTTCATGACCTGTAGCATGTTCACACTATTGGAAGTAAAAATAACTTTAACTCCAATTTTGAAAGCACAACTTTCTTTTTCTTTTCTTTTAAATAAAGCTCTGACTGTATGATGAGTCTGTGGTCTGGGAGAGAGTCTGTAACTCTGTCTGCAAAATACAGTAAATAAAGACCAATGTTGGGCAATTAATGATATAGTTACTTCTTCAAAAAAGTAACTGAGTTATGCAAACAAAGTTTTTGCAGCTGTTTATCTAAAAATGCAGCCAAGACGTTTTTTTAAATAAACATTTCAAACTATTTACAGAACAATCAGCTGTTCTGCATCAAATCTGATGCCACACAAATTATTTGTGTCACTCCAAAAAATAATTTGTGTCCACTATGAGATGAAGGAGAACAACAGCCTGATACCTGCAGGCCTGACAGCAGCAGATGTGTCACTGCTGTAACACCTGTAACACTCAGCAGTCGCCTCATTGTTCTGACACACAACAACACTATTGACTACACTACACACTAACTACACAAGATTTGTTTAGTTAGGCTCAGGGGGTTGGGAAGCTCATCTTGTAACTGTAAGGTTGCCGGTTCGATCCCCCAGCTCTATCTGTCCTGGTCATTGTATCCTTGGGCGAGACACGCCTACTGGTGTTGCCCGATGGCGCTATATGGCAGCCTCGCTTCTGTCAGTCTGTAGCTGCCTCCACCAGTGTGTGAATGAATAGTGGAATTGTAAAGCGCTTTAAGGGTCTCAAAAAGTGCTGTATAAATGCAATCGTTATTATTATTATTAATTCTTTGACCTATTTTGATATATAATTTTAAAACATGGCTTTTAGCTGCGACCGAGTGTTTCGTGCCGCGCTTTGATGCTTGATGATCTCTGAGTGGCTGCAGGGACTCAAAGAAATCCAATTCAGACCATTTGGTTGCACTTGGCACCACAGAGCCGAGGCGCCGAAATGGATGCAATATTACAGGGCGCGGTAATGACCTGCATTCAGGCACAAGCAGATTTAATGGGAGGGGTGTGCTGATTCTGACAGCGACTGGGAGGGAAGCTGGTGATCACGGAAAGAATCAGATAAGAGGTTTGGAGAGCAGTTATTTGGTGAAAAACACAGTGTGATGTAGCTTTCAGGAACAGGTAATGGTGCTGTGAAGAAAGATGGGATCCTGGCCGAGAGCACAGGGCGCACAGCTTACTGCAGCTTATTCAGAAGCAATGAGGCTGTCGGTTAACACTTCAGATGATAGAAAACACGCCACGGCGAGCTGTTTATCATAGCCCGCCGTTAGACCGGTGTTATACAACTGCTGTTAGGCGTTATTAAGCAACACAAGTTTCTACCATGAGTGCAGCTCATTACACAGCAGAAAACAAAATTGTCACACTGATGAAAAATGTGAGGGCTCTGCAGTGTGGCGATGAGCTGTGTGTGAGCAGTGCAGGCATCAGCAGGTTCACGGAGAGAGCTGCTCTCATACATCCTTACATGATTACTGTGGGATATTAGCATGCTAACACGCCGGCGCGGTTTATTCAGACGGTGCCGGCTCATAAGTTTCCTCAAGGTGCTGCATGATATGAGGTTCAACATCAGAGTCGTGCAGGACAGCTTTGAGCTGATGATGCAGGAAATGTCAGAGAATCTACATTATTACGATTCATCCTCAGGAAACCATGAAGCCCTGTGTTAGAGTTCATGGTAATCAGCTGATAACCAGCAGGGTCCATCCTGTGGGGAGCACGCATGACCTCACGGACGCCAAAACAGTCGGCATGTCGGGTCTTAAACCACACAGTCCAAGAGTACCTGCGCTTATGTGGAAGTGAAAATAAATGAGACTGCAGTTACTCAAATGCCCACTTGGGGCTGACTCCAGTGTTAAAACATGTTTACAGCAGAAATAAACATGTTTATGTTTTTGACCCAACGTTTTGAGTTTTATGTCTTTTTCGTATTATAATGTTCTTGTTTGTATAGTTTACACTTCAGTTAGTTCTGTTGATGGTGAGTTCTGTTTCCCTGTTTAGTTCGCGTCTGCCCAGTTCCATCCCAGGTCTGTGTTGGTTATGGTGTCGTGTCTTTAGCGTTGTGAGTCTGTCAAGTCCCCTGCGTTAACGTCTCCCTCGTCTTTAGGTTACCGTTTAGTAGGGCTGCCACGATTAGTCGACTAGTCACGATTACGTCGACTATCAAAATCGTCGACGACTAATTTAATAGTCGACGCGTCGTTTGAAGCTTTGTAAGATCACAAAAGACGCAGGAATAAGTAGTAGGATTTAAGAGTGTAATAACGGACTGAAACAGAAGATGGCAGCACTGCATGTACAAGGATGCCAGCTGCCGTTAAACCCCGAAGAAGAAGAAGCTGTGTCCCAGAATTCATAGTGCAGCCCAGCTCAGTTTCCAACAATGGCGGCAGCTAGTAAGTTTTAATATTACTCTTATTATTCTTTCTGGGTCACAAAATAAACGTTTAACATATTTTCAGGTGAGAATGTAGCTGTGTAAACCTCAAATATCTGCTCAGTTTATCAAGACACCACATATTTTCAAAAGCGCTCCGACGTTTTCGGAGACGTCTGTTAGCCACTAGCTCGATAGCTAGCCGGGGGCTAGGCTAACTAGAGCCGTGAGAACACCGGACTCCCGGCTAATCGTTTTCAAACCCACCGCCATCTTTCGCTACTCAGGTTAAACATGATATATAAGTCACTTAGATAACTTCAAAATGTTATTGTTTGGCTTTTTTTTAGTATTTTATTTGTTCCTGAGTAAATCGGTTTGGCTGAGATTAAAGTTATAGTTTTTACACAGCTGAATAAACGTCAAGCAGACAGCTGATTATCAGAAGTGTGAGATGCTCGAGAATTTACTCCGGTGTCCTGTTATATTTTAGATAGCAAGGAGTTTATTAAACTTCATGAAACAATCTGCAAATTTCATTAAAATTTCATAAACTATCATCTTGTCTTTATTTTTAGTTAGCACATACCTTAAACACTTAAAGCTGTAAGCTAATGATAGTTATATAAGAGCAGATGCTGCTGGTGCAATAAGCTGTACGTTTTACGTCCAATGGATGATGATCTGATTAGTCGGCTATCAAAATAATCGTTTGTGGCAGCCCTACTGTTTAGTTTTGTATCCCTTCCCCTTTGTTTTTGTACCTTTTCATCAGCCTCTAATAAACAGCTCACTTTCTTAAAATATAGTTTTGTTTCCAGGTGTCTGCATTTGGGTCCACTTCCTCTCACCACACGGTGAGGGAGGGCACCGTGTGATTACCAGGCTGGTGTTTTCATAATGTTCAGAACATTGAGTGTAGAAAGCCTCGACTTTTCACTCTAATTTACTCTGTAGTTTGCACTTTAGTTGCTCGGGTGTAAAGCCGTGTCCAAAGTTCTTCACATGTAGCCGATGCTAGCATCCAACGCCGGCCCCCTGATGGGCATTAATGGTGTTGTTGTGTAAAAGTTGCAAACACAAGCACCTGAGACAAACCAGCAAAGACAAGTAGCTAATACAAGCAAAAACACACCTGGGACGTGACAAAGAGCTGTTATTAGCTGGTGCTGGTTGTTGCTAAGGCAACAGATATTAATCTTCTATAAACCGGCTGATTCTCTGTCAACACAGTGAAGCGAACTGTAGTTATAAAAGCCGTCAAAACTCTGCTGCTGGAGACTTTTAAACGTGTCAGATTGGACTAATTAAACGAATAAAACTGAGAAAATTAAATATATATTTTTTTAAATTACAATGATGAAATCTCTGTGCTCTTCTTGCTTTGACTTTGATTATTGAGGGATGAGCCTGGTGTAATAACAGACACTCAAAACTCATGGCACGCTTCAACACGAGAACTTGGAACCAGTTTCTTACCCTCAATTTATTTGGGTAAATGCAGAGTGAATTTTGATTAAAATCACACTAAAATAATACATTATGGAGTGTTTTTTGCAGTTTGTAAAATAGAACTTGGGGACTAATCGGGTGCAACTTTATTAAACGTCTTGATTGTAATAAATGAGCTGAAATTAACTCACAGTTTGGAGTTCATTTGTTACGAGCATGATTAGTCTTCAGTTTGCTTTTTACCTACTAATCCACTGCTGGGAGACTTTCCCTGCTCTCATTACCTGCACTCCATCGGCCTTGGCTTCCCTTCTGTGTGGTGATGGACGGAGAAGAGAGGAGGAAGAAAAGGAAAACCGGGAGAAAGAAACGGGTCTCTGATGGATTTAGCCGTCGATGCAGACGGATTGTTTAACAGTCACACCTGCAGCAGCTGTAATGTAACCTGGGGTTGCTTCATGTTCACAAAGAGTCTGATTTGCATTTCAAAAGAAGAACGGGTGTCATTTACAGTTAAGAGTCCATTTTCATCTCATCTGCACCAACTGTTTTCCATTGTGCACTGCAGGTAATTAGCTTTTGTTCAATATGAACTCATTTTTTTTAACACAAATGACCGTTCGGACTTACAAAGACTAGAAAAGCACAAGTGAGGAGGTGGCGAGAGCTCCTTCTGTCAGTTTCTTCTACTCTATGGTGTCAATTATGGGTGAAAGGTCTCTGAAAGTTCCTCTGTCCTGGGGAAGTGAAGTGTTGGAGTCTGTACGCTGTTACAACAATAAATGTCCCATCAAAAGCTGATGGGAACATTAACCGATGCTAAATTTACACAAAGCTGGTGAGTGGACTAAAAACCAGAGAGAGCAGAATATTGTGACTGGACCTTCTACAGGTTGATGCATGCTCAGTCATTCAGCTAAATCCCCAAAACTTGATTCTGTTCATCTGGATGTTTTCAGCAGGAGAAGCGTTTCGTCACTCATCCAGGTGACTTCTTCAGTCTCAGCTGATTGCAGGACTGAAGTCATTATGCAAATGTCCTGTTTATAAGATAACCTGCAGTCAGCTGACACTGAAGAAGTCACCTGGATGAGTGACGAAACGTTTCTCCTGCTGAAAACGTCCAGATGAACAGAATCAACTTTTGGGGACCTCCTACAGTTTCTTCTGAGGTATGGCAACAGCACTAAGCAGCACAACATTACACCGTATTATCTTTAAACAGCTCATTGTTGCCATTGTGTTTGGGAATATTGGGATCAGTACTCCAACATGAATTCTCCTTGCTAAACCAGCCTAACGTTTACCATCAACATAGTCTGAGAGTGCAGTGGTCGGTACCCAAGGAAGGAACTGTGGTGAACCAGCCATCGAGCATCTGCGGGATGTGCCAGACACACAAGTCTGATCCATGGAGGACCTGACGCACGACGTACAGGACTTAAAGGACCTTCAGCATCTAATGAAGCTGCTTTGGCATCAACACAATATCAGGCAGATCGCTTATGATAATAAAATAATATTTTAAATTCACCAATAGGCTGATTTTTTGCCATATATTAGCTTCCTCTTGGTAAAGTTTGAGGAGTGGTGGGTGGTCTGGGCTGGACGTACGTATAGAGTAGATTAACTGGCTGTGCAAACACAAACCTGTGAGATTTCCTAACCTTTTCTCATCTTGTATCGTGTGTCTGTCAGTATCAGCTGACCAAAACAAGTAGAAAGGATTGATTGGCTCAACTTGGAGCAGTTTTTTTCCCTTCATTACCAACATCCATCCAGTAGCTTACAAACCAATCTGGAGCTCACTGTTAGATACCACAGAGCCTAATTACAGCCTGTACGTTCAGCCTGTTAGTTTACGATTTCTTATCAATTCTACTCGTAGGATTGATCGTAGGAGACTAACAGCTACACCATACAGGTTGATACCGACTCATGTTCAGTATTTCTCCACCTGATTTGTCAGTGCTGCTGCTGCCCTGCTGTTTCCACCCGTCATCCATCTGTGTTTTCCAGGGAGATCTTTAATCACTGCTCTCAACAGTATCTGTAAAATAGTAGCCAGGAGTGATGAGCTGCAAATGTTTTCTGTCAGCAGATCAGTTTATATCTGTTTTCTTCAACCAATGACTGAAAAAGCACGGGACTCTTCTTTCAGCTTCTTCTAACCGACACATGTGAGGGTTTTTATTCTGAAGCTGATCACAGACACTTTGTGCCGAGTTATTAATGTTCGTTGGATCAAACTCGACCGTCCGACCGCGAGGCTTCACTGCTGTGCCTCTCACTGCCAGCCCTCCCTCACTGCCCGCTCTTTTCCCCTCTGGTTAATTGTTGTCCTCATCGCTCTTCACCTCTTTCTCTCATTACCGTTGCACTGCCTCCCTCTACAGCTCTGTTCTCGATTCTCTCCTCCCTTCTGCTCTCTCAAAGTCTCTGCCCCTCTCCAGGTCTTTTT
This sequence comes from Neolamprologus brichardi, assembly GCF_056152115.1. NCBI lineage: Eukaryota > Metazoa > Chordata > Actinopteri > Cichliformes > Cichlidae > Neolamprologus > Neolamprologus brichardi. The sequence continues at coordinate 26,266,750 of NC_142111.1, read as the reverse complement.
AATTGGCATCAGTGGTGTTGTCTGGCTGTTTGTGTTGCCAGCAGACAGAGGGTGAAAAGGCCATTCTCCTTCTGTTGACAGCATGCCTCGCTTTGTACTTTAGTGCCACCCAGCACTGCGCTGACTGTGTGGTTATTTGAGCAGGGCTTTCTGGCAAAGATTGCAATACCTGGGAAAAAAAAGTGAAATTTATAGCTGAACCCTGCAGATGCAGAAGCCTTTACGTGCTGGAAACAACCTAAAGTGCTACAAAACAAACTTTTCATGGAGCCGTTTTCTGCACCAGCAGATTTTCTTGCTTTGCTCAAAATGCACAAACAGATTTTTGCTAATTCACCAATCCAATCAGTGACATCAAACAGATTGTTATTGGTTGTGTTTGCTGAACCGTTCATTGTAATGCAGGTCTCTCAGTCGTGCACCCATGCATGGAAAAGCTCGATCTGGGCACGGTGATGTCACCCACAGGTTTGGTCGCTGTTTCGAATCCTTGAATTTGGTATTTTGGACCTGAGTTTGTTGAAGCCAGAAGACACTGCATCTTTGAGGGGGTGGAGTGCGAAGTTATCAGCTCATTAGTTTTAAAATATAAATAAGATAGTAGGCACAGACTTTTGGATGGTCTCTTAGCGCAATTAAAGATTCAGTGATTCATGTATGTGTCACATTAATGCTATAAAAACATTTCAAAGGGGACCAACAACACCTCCTTCATGAATCACCTCCTTATGGTGGTGGAGGGGGTTGTGTGCACCAGTGACAGCAGGGGCTATGTTGTTGGAGGCCTTTGCCCCTAATAGGGTCTCCCCAGGCAAACTGATTTAAGTGCCCCCCATGAAAGAAAGTCAAAGAAAAATCAAAGGACCAGTTCATGCTGTCCAGGTCAGGATTACCAGGCCTACACTGTGGAGCCCAGCCCGAGGGACGCCTCCTCCAGGCCGGTCTTCGTCTATGAAGTGCAGCCCTTAGAGCTGGCATGGCCTTCTGTATCCTCAGCACCAGCAGGAGGCGCCATCAGGGTCAGGTGACAAGTGTGTTGGGCAGAAGTGTCACGGTTCTGGGGCAGTTTGACCCAGTATTTTCAGTTCTCACGTCTTGGTTTGATTTAGTATTTTTGGGTCTTTTCTTGATCTATGGTATGATGATGATGATGATGATGATGATTTAGTAGGTTTTAGCTCATTCTGGTTTCGTTCTTCCCGTGCAAAGTCTGTGTTTCTTTGTCTACGTCTTTGTGAATCGTTTCCTGTTTTATTGTGAAAGGGTGTGCCTCATGTCAGTGTGTCTAGCTTTGCTCTCCGTGTCTCGTTAGCCCAAACCCTCCCAGCTGTGCCTCCCTCCTGTTTTCCATTCCCTGATTACTCCCCTGTGTATATAAGCCCTGTGTTCCCTGTCGCGTCGTACCCTCAACCTGCTGTGTGTTTAGTCTCCTGCTCCAGTTTAGTATTTCCTTTCCAGTGTTTCAGTCCTTAGTTCCCCTGTCCAGAGTTTTGTTTGTTTTTGGTGAGTTTTAGAGGTTTTTGTCCCAGCAATAAAGCTGCGCTTTAAGTTTGACTTCCGTGTTGAGTCCTGCATTTTGGGTCCACCACTCCTGCCTGCCACACAGCCAACCCTGACAAGAACCTTAGATTATACTCAGTTGCTGACACAGACATGAAGAGCTGGAGGTCCTACAGCAGTGGTGTCCAAACCCAGGCCTCGAGGACCGGTGTCCTGCAGGTTTTAGATGTGTCCATCACAGCTGATTCAAATGGCTAAATGACCTCCTCAACATGTCTTGAAGTTCTCCAGAGGCCTGGTAATGAACTAATCATTTGATTCAGGTGTGCTGACCCAGCGTGATCTAAAACCTGCAGGACACCGGCCCTCGAGGCCTGGAGTTGGCCAAGCCTATTCTACAGCCATCATGGTTATCCTTGGTTATGGTTATACCCTTGAAGTTTACTGCAGCATCACTGGGAGCCAAGTGAAGACTGGCAGACAATTTCAGAAGATGGATGGATGGATGGATGGATGGATGGATGGGTGGGTGGATGGATGGGTGGATGGGTGGATGGATGAATGGATGGATGGATGGGTGGATGGATGAATGGATGGATGGATGGGTGGATGGATGGATGGGTGGGTGGGTGGATGGGTGGATGGATGGATGGATGGATGGGTGGATGGGTGGATGGATGGATGGATGAATGGATGGATGGATGGATGGATGAATGGATGGATGGATGGGTGGATGGATGGATGGATGGATGGGTGGGTGGGTGGATGGATGGATGGGTGGATGGGTGGATGGATGAATGGATGGATGGATGGGTGGATGGATGGATGGATGGATGGGTGGATGGATGGATGGGTGGATGGGTGGATGGATGGGTGGGTGGATGGGTGGGTGGATGGATGGGTGGATGGCACCACAGAGGTCCGGTTCAGGGACTGCAATGACCTGAGGAGAAGTCTAGCAGATAGCTAATGGCTCTTAATGGATAACTTTAAGCCTTAGAACATTTTAAACAGAAGCGTTATAAAAACACTTCTGTACAGTTTTTATAAAGGGGGAGATTAGCTGTAGAGACCAGCTGTAAACAGTCTGTGGAGATTGAATCACTTACACTTCGTTTGCACTTTGTATTTTCAGCCCTGCGTTTGCCATCGATGAGATAATCAGGGGAAGTGTCTGCCAGCATCTGAATGGAGATTTCTGGAAACTGTTTAATCTAAATGTAAAATCTGACCAGAAGTATTATGATAATAATTTTAATTTAAATTGGCGGCTTAAATGATGAATTTATAACTGAAAAACCTCATCTGAGGCCTTTTAATAGTTAATAATTAATAATCCATTTCAAACGAACTGTAACCTTCATGTCGCTGCGTTTAAAATCACTCTGGAGTTTTTGTTCACCTGTTGTTGTGGTGTGTTTTTGTGGGTCTGCGTTACACAATGAAGGTGAAAGTCTTTTCCGTGTACCTGAACACTACGCGGGGAGGTGCTGACAGCAGACGGGAAGAAGGAGAGAGGAAGGAAATGGAAATTAGCTCGTCGGCAGTGTCTACCTGCTGGCAGGACATCTGACATCTCACTGCGCCGCCACCAGGACTTGAAACTACCTCTGTTACCTGCCTGAGCTCGGTGACACACTACACACAGAGGCTGCTAACACTTTAGAGCAAAGTGGGGAACAAGGACAGAACGGTATTCATGAAGCAGGTTGGAGGCTGGAGAGCTGATTTCACATGATGTTTGTGTGGAGGAATTAGGGGGAGGAGGCACCATGGTAACAAGGAAGCTGGTGCTGCTCTTATCTATGGAAAAGGTCCATCTTTACCTGTAAGGCTCACACCAACACGCTTCATGTGGTTTACATTCATGAAAAAGTAAGAAAATGCTCTGGATGTCATCGCTTCATCAGGTAGTGGACTTCTGCTTACACTAGAGCCCACCACCATGAAGCCCACTGTGACAACCACAGAAGACTGGAGTGCAAACTCCAGGTTGGGAATGAGTTGCTGAGGGGAGGGGAGAGCGGAGCGAGCAACTGATAGATGGATAGATGTGTGAATGTGTGTCAGATGTGATGAAGAGAGAGACGTGACAGTGAAGCTTACTGGTCAATCTGCGGTCCAACCCCCACCTATGGTCATGAACGCAGATAGAAGTGGATGGAAAATAAATATCCTCCGAAGCGCAACTGGACTCCTAGACTGCTGCCCGGTTAAGAGATGAAACTGGAAACCCACAAAACTCCTATACCAAATAAGTGAAGGATCAAATCCCCACCAGTAAAGTGTACATTTTAGGACATCCTCAGGTCTCAGGAAAAAAAGCTGTCAGGTCTCAGAGACCTAACAACTTTTTTCCTGAGACCTGACATTTTTTTGTCTGAGACCTAACAACTTTTTTCCTGAGACCTGACAGCTTTTTGTCTGAGACCGCTTCCCAGTTTTACTTCTGAAACGGTGCCTCTCTAAGGCTCTTTTTATATCCAATCACTGACCTGCTGCCAATGAACCTGATTGGCTGCAAATGTTCCTCCAGCTGTTTCTTTTTAGGACTGCTTACCTTTCCTGCCTTTTGTTGCCTACCATGATCTCTCCAGCAGTGAAAATAACATGAATAATTAAAAAAAACCTTAAAATTAAATTTGGATAATTAGGAAATCCAGAAATCACACATGCAGTAGATTGAGTTTCCCCACTTCTTTTCATAGGAAGTTTAAATCCCACATTAATGAAGATAACTGGAATATTTTGAGGAACATTTCTATGTAAACATCATAATTTGCTGTTAATCTAATTAAAAGCATATTGGAAGGAGAAGAGGAGGTGGCAAAGTGGAGAAAATGAGCAATAAAAAATTCTGAATGATTTAAATAATTTCCTTTGATGGTTACAGGATATTATACATACACAGTGTGGAAGGACGAGACGCACGGGCGTGTTTATCAAAGGAAACATGTGTGATCACAAAGTCTAATGTGCCAAAAAGCCCAAACTCACGCTGCAGGATCTGAACATTGTTTCAATCTTCTGGTTAATTAAAAACGCAGTAATTAGCCAAATGATGACTTTGAAATAAAGGAGATAATTTGAAGTGAATGAGGAGGCTGTTACCAAGCTGGGAGCTGAAAAATGGGGGAAAAGGGAATCTGGCATTGAAAGTAAAGCTCTGAGGTTTTTGTATTCAGCCTTCAGCAGATGACACCAACAGCCATCTCTGAATTATGCTGTTAACACTTGTCAGCTCAGTTAATTGGCTGGGTGGCTGCCTTAATATTGAAACTGGGAGAGCAGAGTGAGCAATTAAAAAGGAAAGATAATTTAAAACTATAAAAAAATAAACCTGTAAGCAGCTGGCAAGAGCGGGCAAGTCGGGAGAAGTCGCGGCTCTGGAGATGTCGGTATTTTGTGACTGAACACAATCCCAGCTGCGGTGGAGGGTGCTGTCATTTTCTCTTTTCACCTCCACTCATTTCAATTTTACTTCCAGCATGGAGAGTTGCCCACGCTCGCTGATCCCCGTCAGAGGGGAGAAAAAAGGCCAGCCGCTGGAGAGAGGCAACAAACCCACTCAGCTTGTTTTGTATCCCACATATAAATGGTTTCCATCAGAACAAGCACACAGGACGGGGCTCTTTAACTTATCTGCCTTTTTGTTCTCTGTGCAGCCCGTTCCTGCTGTTCTGGTCCAAAATCAGCCGTAATGAAAGCGACATCATCAAAACTCAAAGCCGACATGGCGAGAAAACTTTTCCAGAGGAAACCAAGTTTGGTAGTTGGGTAGTTTTTGGCACGCTGTGATCTAAATGATGCTTTAAAGGAGCTCATTTGTGTTCTTTTCAGAGCAACATTTAAATCGAGCTGAGATTGAACCGATGCAGACGTGTCGGGAGAAACGGGAAAAGCAACGAGCTAAAGAGGTTAGCACAGACGTCACTATTACCCCAGTTAGACCAGAACTACTGAAGATTTGTTAAAGAGCAAAGAACAGCACAAAGCATAAAAGATGGCTGCAGGAGGCCGTACGTCTTTGTCAAAGGAGTCCAACATGAGTGGAAGAGTCAGTGAAGCTCACTTCTGTCCGATGACAGTGATACTGAGGTGGGGCGTGGCTGTTTTATCTAACGTTGTTGGAATGAAACTGAATAAACTCTCATATCATGTGGAAATGTATTCAAACTGGTTATCAGAGGGAAAGTTTGATATTTAAGGGCCTCACAGCTAACACTAACTGGTTTAACCAGCTGTTGTGTAGCCGGCTCTGGTCAGCTGTCTGCAGACGGGAGGGTCACATGTCTAATCTGCTGGCAGTAAGTAATCCTGACAATATCGGGATTGAATGAGCGTGTTCATGTGTTACAGTCAGCTTCAAACTAGCTGCCAAAAAAGCATAAATAAGTATTTGAAAAGCTAAAAACAAAATTCCAAAACAAATGTAATCGATAAAAATAAAAAAATATTGAGGGATGCTTGAAAAAAGGCTAATTGATTGACAGCTGGCAGCTTATTTCTATTCTTGGACTCTACTAGAGTAGCTTTGCATGATTCCCTGCTTCAGTCTCTTGATCCATCTGGTGTCTGAAACAAGCCATCTTAGTTTCATTAAAAGCCACTCTACCTTTAAGCCACCTTACTCCTGATTGGCTGCCTCTTGTAAACAAAACAATGAACAATGTAAACTAGTCTGAAAACTGACTTATATGTAATGATTGGACCTCATCTATCAAAAGCACGAGTTCCTCAGGGCCCCATTGGTTCTGCCTGTTTCACAGCACCAGAAGTCGGGAACGATGGACTTCCTGCTATCAGAAGTTCACTGATGGAGAAAGTTTGTGTCACATGCTCTGAATGTCTCGGTGTGACTTACCTCGTTGACGAACACCCAGTGACTGTCTTTGGAGGCCAGATTTGTTTCCACTGCCTGCAGACACACAGAGACACAGAGACGAGGGGTTAATAACGACGACCGCCCAAAGCCGATTTAATCACACGCCGCTTCTCAGAAGCTGACGCAGCATTTCATCACACTTCAGGTTCAGCAGCCAGATCTTGCAGTGTGGCCTCCGAGGAGCAGCTGCTGTACCGACACCACAGCTGCCTCGTCTGCCTTTGTTCTCGCCCGTGTCATTGCGGTGTGCACGTTTGAAAAGTTCAAGTCCTCCTCCTCTTCGTCTTCCTCCTCCGCTGTCACGGCTCGTCCTGCCAAAATGTCGAGCAACAGAGGCTTTGGAGAAAGCGAGTGGTTTGCACTTAGCAAAGCCCCCGGAGCTCGGCCCGTCACCATGTGATAATCCTAATAACACGCAGCATCCTACAGATGACGGCCAGCCTCGCAGCTGGCAGCACAAAGTGCAGCAGAGCTCAGTCCTGCAGGTCAGCCTGGACCAGCTGGAACATGTACACAGAGGCAGCTGCTAATAATGCAAACGCCCCCAAAACATGACTCATTATAATCTCAAATAATGACCAGATATCACGAAGAAGAAGTAAAACACCCATAATGCTCATTGCTTCATGATTCACAGTTTTAAAAATAAACCTTTATTCTCCCTGAGTGACCCTTAATTCTGACATTTACACTTGGCTCCACCCGAGATGGTTAAACAGCAAACCCTGTATTGTCTCAGAGGTGAAAGGTTGATGGAGGCAGGGATGTATCTGAGTGTGTGCCCACACGGCGCCGCACGCCAGCATATGGTCTGACTGCAGAGCCGTGTGGGTGTTGTTCTGCCTTCTGGCTCCATGTTTAGAAGCAGCATATTTAAACCAACGATCTCACGGTCGTTAACTAATGATCGAAATTCTATGAAGTAAAAAATAATATTTCATCGTGATAATAAAAGAACGAGAGGAAACATCTGAAGTATGACTGAACACACACGTGCTGTACGTCTCAAAATGTGATCGTGCTACTGAATGAAAAATGAAATGAGAACATTCCTGGTTTATTATTTTTATTAATGCTTTGTAAGAAATATCAAAGTTTGTTGGCTGAGGAAAAACTGCTGCTGTACCCTGATAAAGGTTTGAGTGTTTATCTGCGTAGGTCTTCAGTCCAGGTCACACTCGTCCTGAGAAGAACTGGACTTCTTTAAGTTTCACCTCTCATCCAATCAGCTTCTTCAGTCTGAGGTATTCAGCCTCTCATGAGGGTTGTCCTCTGAAACCATTGATGTCCTCTGAATGCCTACCAGTGACCAGACGTGGTGGCTTACGACACCAGCGATCAGCCATTGAATCCCTCCCCAGGTGCTTCAGCCTGAACAAGTCTAGTTGCCTCCTGTAGAGACCGCAGAGGTGTTCACACCTCGATGGAGAGCAGCTGTGAAAAAGTTGCGTGTTTCATTACACACCAAGCGTGCTGCAAAAAATGGCACGAAGTTCACATTTTTTGAGATGCAAAAATAAAAAAAAAATAGAAATTGTTGAGCTTCTGCAAAAAAATAGTCTCCAAAAAACACTGGAAAAAAAATGAAGTTGATATCAAATGATGAAGAGCTGGTGCTGATGTTTCTGAACAAGATTAATAAGTAATATTGGGGAAAAAACCAAACTAAAAAATGGCGCAAAATCTTACAGCATAATTATGCAGTCATTGCAAACGGCCAAGCCCAAAAAAGTCTGGTGTGTAATGGCCTTCTTGGCTAATTTGGGGGACCACCAAACATTTTTAAAGCTAGCTAGCAGTCAACAGCTAGCTAGCAGTCAACAGCTAGCTAGCAGTCAACAGCTAGCTAGCAGTCAACAGCTAGCTAGCAGCTAGCTAATTTTTCAGCCATTCAAAAGATATGTTGCTAAAAAAATCATATATCTCATCAAATGCCACAAAGAGCACAGACGATTATATTTTTAAATCGATATACACACTAATTTTTATCATGTCAAAATTAAACGTGTTACCTATGCTAATGCTAATATGTCTGCATGTAGCATTCTAAAAGCCTGTACCTGACTGCAGTGGTGATTCACTGATATCACCTGCTGCCTGAAGCCTTTTCAGACCTTTTTCACGTGTCACATAAGCTAATTTCATTTCCAGTGGCTTCGTTCCAAGAGGCTAACCGTCAGGCATGATGATGAGCCATTCAGCTCACCTGAATGGGGAACGGTGCCAAACCTGCCTGCTGTTCAAAGGCTCTGCGTGCTGGATTCCTGTCATAGCTCCGAGCTACACCTGAATACAACAGAGCTCATTCATCATTAGCATTTTACAGACATCCTCTAATGAGCAGGACCGAACCTCGTGACAGATTCTAACAAAACCAAACTGTGTCCAGTCCTGACTTTGGGAACAAATACCTGAGGCATTTGAAACAGGTTTTCCATATTATCCATATTCAGACAGTGGAACGCAGCCAGGAAGCTGGTGGAGTCAGAAGAAAAATCTGTGTTTGGGATATTACATCACTGAGTGCATTCACTTCACACACACACTAAACAAGAGTATTCCCACACAGCGTTCGGCCATGAATATCAGTTCGTGTCATGTCTTTGCTCTCTGTCCTCGGGGCTCGGACTGACAGATGTTTTCTAACAGGTTCCACATTCGGCTTCCAGATCAACAAACGCTGACATACTCGTGAAGCTCCACACAAGCAACAACCTCGAGGATAAACAGCTCGTGAACTGCATGTCCACAGAGCTAACACGCACAGACGTTTTTAGAAAGAAGTGTTTTTCCCACATTTTATTTGTGCACATCTGCTATGAGCAGATACACCAGTCAGCTGCACGATTCATGTGCAGAGCGAGTGAGGCTGATCGCCATGTGACAACGCGGCGTTCTGCAGGGCATACATGTGGCATACATCTCATTGCACCCCACCCACCTTAAAGACTTACAACCAAATAATGAATGAGAAGTCAATACTGATGCTATGTGAAGTGATGGAAACCAGTCTGTGTGTGTACATAATGTCAGGTTAACCTATAGCAAAGGCCACAGCACCTGTTCTCATAACACACCTCACATCTCCCACGTGGAGATGTCACCATAACCTTTATTGGACCTGGATTGAGTACGAGCGTTCTCACGCATGCCTCGATCGCCTCCCATCCAACTCCGTTCTTCCTCGCTGGTGTTATTTAGATTCTGCCTCTGGGTCCTTACTTCCTGCTCGGTCATTAAAATCCAGCCCACATTGCCCTCTGGTTTATTTTCTGCTACTGTGGGCACAGAAATTGGTTATCAACAACAATTACCCGTCAACCCTGAAGGTAAAAACATGTATATTGTAGCTTTTAATGATGAGTGTGGGTGAAGAGGGGAGCTTGCAGAAACACGATGAAGCAAAGGCTGAGAGGAAAATAAGAGAATAAAAATGTATGGAGTGGAATTAATTCATGATATAAGAACTGGCAGAACATGCTGACCTTGTTATTCCCGACGGACTCGCCGTGCACCGTTCATATAATTGCATTATCCAAAATATTTCTTACATCAATCTCACTATTTTTTAAGAGCCGTCTTTGGTGAGTTTGGCTGCCGTTCAGATGTAATAAATTTATGCTTTTAACTCACGGCGAGAATCGACAGCTGAACAACATGGAGGCTGCGAGTCTCAAAATTCAAGCTGCGTTCGGGAGGGTTTTTTAAACCACACTCACATTCTACCATTAAAGTTTCTCAGCATCCTTGAGACCAAATAATTGGCTTTTCTATGTTTCGTTACTCATAAAACATTTGTGAAAGCTATTTTTGGGGTTTCTTTTTTCTGTCTGGCTGCCAGAAGCCATCTTCTTCCTGTTTTTGGCAGTTTGCTGCACATCTTGGCACAAACCTCCAGCACTAACTGTAGATCGCTGGAACAGTGTCGTCGGCAAAGTGTGCCTCACCACGACACAGGAACGCTGATACTAAGCCTTAAAAACACAGATCCATGATGGCGTCTTTAAGTGTTTAAAACCTGCAAGAAGCTGCAGTGTTTAACCCTCCAAAGAAAATTGAACACAGTTGGATTTTTCTTTCTTTCGTCACTTAAAATCCTCCCTTAGTTATGCTGCAATAGACGTAGGCTGCCAGGGGATTCCCATGATGCATTGAGTTTTTCCTTTCCAGTCACCTTTCTCACTCACTATGTGTTAACAGACCTCTCTGTATTGGATCATATCTGTTATTAATCTCTGTCTCTCTTCCACAGCATGTCTTTATCCTGTCTTCCTTCTCTCACCCCAACCAATCACAGCAGATGGCCCCGCCCCTCCCTGAGCCTGGTTCTGCTGGAGGTTTCTTCCTGTTAAAAGGGAGTTTTTCCTTCCCACTGTCGCCAAAGTGCTGCTCATAGGGGGTCATATGATTGTTGGGTTTTTCCTCTGTATCTATGAAGCGCCTTGAGGCGACTTTTGTTGTGATTTGGCGCTATATAAATAAAATTGAATTGAATTGAATTGAAAATATTTCCCGTCTCACAGATGCTCGGATGGAGGGTGATCACATCGTAACATTGTGGATAATGAGTCCAGTGTAATTAAAAGCTCAGTTTTTTTCTATTCGCCAATCAGATTGAAGCTGTTTAAGGGCCCCGCCCCTCGGTAGGGGGGTATTCTGTAAATATAATAATAAACGTGAATTTACTGTGTAACTGTGCAACTTTATTAGCAGCGTCCTCCTGACGCCAACAACATTCAGAGTAACAGCCTCCTCTCTGCCCCTTAATGCTCTCTGGTTGCTATGGTAATGCGTAAATATTTCTTTCAAAATAAGACGCACAGCTACAACATGGGAAAGACCCAGGGAAACAGAGTTCACGATAAAAACCCTGAAAACCATAAATTTCACACCAGAACCTCAACTCTCGCAACGCCGTGGCCCGGGGGTTGGGAAGCGCTGACTTAGAACGACCTGCTCTTTTACAAACGTTAGTACAGGCGACTGTGTGGCTACGCATTTTATATACCTGTGGTCAACTTGTGGCTATAGCTCATATTTCAGTTCATTCGTGTCGTGGTCAAAAACGAGTCCGATGGCGCTCGTGTCCCATCACGAACTGACTCAGCTGGTAGTTGAGGGATCGATGACTATCAAGAGACCTGCCATCATGTCAGTCAAGCTATTTCGGGCCACGGGCCCAAAACGGTGACAGACTGATGTCGCCATTTTTTGGATACTCGGGGGGGAAAGCGACACTGTTTTGATTGTGAATATTTCCTGGAAGGTCAGGACGGTTCAGCGGCGGCGCACGAGCCTCCGCCTGCTCGCTCCATCTCATCCCTCTCGCTGAGCTGTCTGATGAGGTTACATCGTGACCTCGACCCATCGCGCCGCTGCGGTCGGCCCGGGGGGACGGTACAGGGGGATGACGATGATGAAGGCTGACTCACATGACTGACAGCTACACAAATGTGCGAGAAGCTCGGCGCGACAGAGCAGAGAGGCAGACGACACGCCGAGGAAATCATACAGACACGAGGCCCGGGGAGAACTGTGGCTGTAAACAAAGCGTCCTCTTGACTTTAGACAGTTAGCCTTTTTTCTCCTTCGTCTCATACGTGACATCACACCGGTCAGGACTTTTGATCACTTCGTCTGTCTGAGGAACGAAGGCAGTCGCTGCAGGAAGCATCCGCTGCACGCAACAAACTGAAATACTGACTGACACCCAAAAGCATCGGATCAGAGCTGCATTCAAAGGGAACAGTTGTGCTAACCTCAACTCCAGGTTTGAAACACACACACACCTGCAGGCTTAACCCTTTCACCACGACTTTAGAGCAGCCAACACACAGTACGAGATACAAGTTAGGATAATCCGACTGCTGAGCTTGCTGCTAATCATCATCAGTGTCCAACGACCCAACAGTCATGCATCACAAGACCTTTTAACCTCTTTGACACACAAGGTCCCCTCCATTGGCAGCACGTAGGTCGAATAACCAGAACCCAACGTATCCTTAAGATCTCATCGCCCCCTGATGTCCCTGAACCTGGTAAAAGGGAGTCCTTCCACTCCTGGAAGAAACCCCAAACCCCCCCATGACCGTTTAGCTTCAGCTCATGTTGGATGTAGACAGGCTAAAGTTGCAGGATGGTCACAGTTTGCTGGCAGTTTGGTACTTTTTAGTTTGTGTAAGTTTTGTGGAGTTGCTCCACAGCTGACTGCTGTATGGATTGCTTGCATCTTTTTGCATCACTCCTAGAGCGGTGCTTCTGCTTTTATTCAGCAGTTGAAAGCACAAAGTCAGATGGGAAACATGTCAAGAGAGAGAAAAGCTAGATATAACAGGCTGGGAAACGAGTGAGTGTCTGTTGGACTGCAGTGTAAATGTGTTCTGTGGTTTTGACAGCAGCTGGTTTCTGATACCCGGGATCAGCACAATCACTTCTGCTTGGTTATCAGAGTTTTACTGTTTCTGCACAGACCCACTAAACAAATCATGTGAGAGCAGTTTTACTCATTGCTAAATCCTCTTTCTTTTTTTCATAAGTTCATAAAACTCCACAGAGAAAACTTTTCAGACTTTACTGAAGTTTTTTTCTTTATATTTTAGAAATGTTCTCAGCTGCAAGAAGAGAATAAGCTCGACCTCGGTAAACCATCACTGGCTCTTCAAGATTACCCCAATCAAATGTGATGTGCTCAGCTAATCACTGTTTATTCATTTTAATCTCATATGGTTATTATTTAAAGGTTACTTTTTGCATTATGTTACATTGTATCAGATAAATTACCTGTTACACTTTTTAAAGGCAGTCAAATTAAAACTGACCAAACCACGCAGCTCCGAGCGGTCTCAGAGGTAACTCCTGAGTTTGAATTGGCCCACACCTCTGAGCAGGTGTACCAACATCCAGTGGAGACCAGTTAAGAAGAATAAATAACCAAATAAATAAATATTGTATCAACAGCCTGCAGCCAGTTCTGTACCGAGGAGCCAGCACATCAGTCTTCTGTTATTGAAAGATTGTGTTTGAATCTGTCTTCACTTTCCATCATGCAGAGCAACATTTATATTTCAGGCACTTCAGTCCTCTGATCCTCTGAACAAATAACTTTTAGAGCCACTCGCCGACTCGTTAAGAAAAACGACAAACATTCAGTTTTTATTTGCAGGTTTGACACCGGCGTGTTATTACCAACCACAAACCCTTCCAAGTTTGCTTTAGACTATAAGCCCCACCCTCAGTGGCGCTGTGAGGTTGGCAGGCTAATTAAAGAAGCCGCTCGGCAGCCAAAGATCGTTAGGATTACAGCGAGGCTTTTCTCCGGCTGACGCGTCGCCTCCCAAAGACGCCACGTCGGCACAGATTAAACCGTCTTCTCCGGGTTTAAAAACACCTGCCGTGAACTGATTTTACTGAAGAGACAAATTAAACCATTATCAAGAAAACCAAGCGATCCTGCACAGCCAACAGATATAACAGGCGTGGTTAACGTTCCACACAAAGAGTCTGTGCTGGATGTATTAGTAAGAAGTACTGCAGTTTTTTGGGAGAGTTTCTTTGGCCGCGGATCAAAAATGCTGCCGATAAATATTCAGACAGAGAAACAACAATAAGAGCCTGGAGGCTCAAAGAGAATGAAGACAGCGTGGAGTTGGAAAAGCAGGATTTTTCCCTCCACAGCGGCTGTCCAACTATTTGTTAAAATCCACCAGCAGCATCTCGACCTTACAAGGTGCTAATGACGTATCGATCGGGGGAGCAGATATACATGGAAGCTGTGAAACAGAATCAAGGTTACTCTGCTAAATATCGAGTGACGAAGCTTCTAGGTAAAGACGGTTGTTTATTTTTGGCCGTTAACTTTGTGTTGTGTTTCTGAATGTTGATGAAGCTGCTCTCCGCCCTGACATGTACTACTGGGGTACTTTTATTATATAGTGTTAGAAATAAATGTGGGTGTCATTACATAATGCAGCACCCAAGAGCTAATTGCATATTTCCTACTAACACCGAAGAGCCACACTGTTGTGCTGGATGACATTTGCTTCATTACCGTGGAGTTGATTAATCCGTCACTGGAAAATAATAAAACTTCTCCCCTATTTGCTGAAAATAAGTATTTTTGCAGGCTTCAATTTCAGAAACTGTGAATTGTGAGGTGTTTAAAAGGCCTCAGATTGTTCTGGTGTCAGAATTTGCAGACAGTGAGAAAGATACTGAAAACAACTTTAACTTCCCAGCTCTTGTGTTTGGATTTAGCTCAAGCAGCTCATCTAGGCGTTGTTGGGGAACCTGGTCAGACGCATAAACCACCTCAAACAGCTGTTTGCAGTGAGGCTCATCTTCTGGGTCAGAAGGAACCAGCTGAGGAGCTTCAGGAATCATGGAAACCTGCTATGTGGTTTCTTCAGGCGTGAGAGGAGATGCTTGGGGATGATGAAAACACCTGGATGACTAGGGATGGGTACCGGTATCCGGTGCCATGATGGCACGGTAGCAACCAGACCGAAAAGCAGTGCACATTTCGGTGCTTTTTTTTTCCTGAGATGTCATACACTTTAGATTCTAGCCAATCATTTTACGTTTCCGAGGATAGTAGGCGGGCCCAGGTACGTACGTTCTTTTAGAGCAGAGCTACAGATTAAAAATGTCCAAGGTGAAGCGGTCAAAGTCTGGCTGTACTTCACAGCAAAAGATGCAAACTCAGCAGCTGCAACAAGTGCTTTAAGCTGATACTGTGATGCTGTCAAAGGAGGTAACACCTCAAATCTGATGAAACACCTGGCGACGCATAGCGTTTTTTTTAAAAGCCGAAAAATGCGCCGTATTTGATAGCTTGCTGCGAGACCTCACATCGAGCACATCTACTGCGGGTGTGGTGCCTGTTATCGACCCGGAGTTAGCAACATCCCCCAAAAACCCGAAGAGGAGAGTCCTGGCCCCTAGCCCTGCCAGTGTAGCAGAAATGATGAGGATGATGATGCAGCAGCAGCCGTTCTTCTCTGCGTGAGTAGCTTCATGTTGTTCGTGTGTAATTTACGTTGAGTAGGCTAACCACGTTATTACATTAATGCATGTAAGGTGAACTAGCAAACACCATCATAGCTACATGCGGCTGTCTTCTTGTTTGATGGCAGATGCTCCCTTCACCCTGGCCAAAAAGGCTAAAATGACCAAAGAAAAAGTGGAAAACAGTTAAACATGAGAGGTTTTTGGACAAAGTTTGTGTTTTTTCCATTGTTTAAGCTGCTTCCAGCCAAGAGTGATACCATATATGCCCCATAGCTGCAGAAAAGGCTAACATTGTTATCTTTTTACAAAAAAACAGCTGAACATGAGAGGTTTTTGGACAAAGTTTGTGTTCTCCATTCTTTAAGCACCGGTTTGAGCACCGTTTAAGCACCGGCACCGTTTCAAAAGTACCGGTTTGGCACCGGTATCGGATAAAACCTAAACGATACCCATCCCTATGGATGACACAGATGGAGGCGGAGGCTCTGGACAGGAAGTTCTCAGCTTGGACTGTGATAACTAGTTAAACGTGGATGGATGGATGGATGCTGACAATCCAGCGTGCTGAGTTGTTAGAAATGCTCCTGCTTTATATCTGAAGCCAGCAGCAGAGCTCAGGGGATGCGAGTGGTCCAGTGCAGCGGGGATTAGGGAGTTCGCTGGTTTATATTTCGCTCCACTGCCTCGCAGCCTCTCTCCTTCTCTCTCTATGGGTTTAATATCCCTGACAGCAAACATTAATGGGTGGTGGGAGCAGTGGGAAGCAGGGCCATTACACTCGAGACAGGATGCTTTTAACACCATGTTAATGTAAAAGACTCAGCTCAGGCTCATGTGGATGGACCTTCGTGTGGATGGACCTCCGTGTGGGACATCCACCCAGGACTCTAGA
The DNA here is from genome assembly GCF_056152115.1 of Neolamprologus brichardi. Lineage (NCBI taxonomy): Eukaryota > Metazoa > Chordata > Actinopteri > Cichliformes > Cichlidae > Neolamprologus > Neolamprologus brichardi. The sequence goes on along the minus strand of NC_142111.1, from coordinate 26,250,467 downwards.
GGTGGAGGGGAAAAAGATTCCCGTCACAAAATTGAGTTGTTGCTCCAATATGATGGAGATACAAATGGAAAACTGAGTGAAACAGCTGTCCGGTCCTTCATGGTCGGTTTCTTATCGACTCTCTTTCAATCCTTCCCAAAGAAAAAAGAAAAGTCTTTGAGGGAAGCTTTGAAGAGCAAAGACGACTTAAAGTTCAAGGCGGACTGAAGAACAGAGACAATATTTAGTTTGAAATTAATACCAGTGAACATCTCCACACTGAAGAATAAAGAACATCGGCGGTCGACTGACGGCGCTGTGTTTCGCTTCAGATCAAAGACGTAGTGCGGGGGCTGATCCGCGGCGATCCAGAGACCAGAGTGCTCAACGTGCACGTTACTCTGCTTTCCAACCCTTACTCTGCACAGATCAAGCTGGGCTCAGTCACACGTGTTCCTCAGTTACTGTGATGTTTGCCACTATTAGCAAAGAGGACGCTGTCCAGTGTGTTTGCCCACTCTGTGAGCAGTGTGTGTGTGACGAGAATCAGCTTGGCGAAACATGGAAACCCTCTTCAAGTTGAAATAAAAAGCAGAGGATATCATCAATCTTCGATCTTTGTCTGCTTGACATCGCAGAGCTGATGAAGATGAAGCCTCGGAGTGTTGTTGACATTCAGTCTCTGATGTGGATGGTACTCTGCCGTGACATCAGGCTCGTTATCCGTCTCTATTTCTGTACCACAGTGTCCTTTACATTCAGTTTACAGACTAACAGGCATCAGGAAGGAACACAAAGAACAAACACAAAGAAAACCCGTCCGCTGCATCCAGCAGCGATGCTCACATCTGCACCTGCACTACAACGAAGCACACAAACACTTTCCAATTTCATTTGAACACGAAGGATGCGGATGCTCACAATCCAGGGTGTCACTGTACTTAAGGGAGCTCTGCTCTTAACAGCAACGTCATGACCTCCGTCCATCCAGGCCGCTGAGACTCCCAGACTGACGGCAGGTCGAGTTGATTCTGTCAGCACTCATCCCGCTCGCTTCGTCAGTGTACGGGGAAAAAACGGCCGCCTCGCCATCCTTCTGAGTGTTAAAGCCCACGAGAGTAGCGCTAAAAGCAGCTCTTCACAACGTGAGAGTTCAAGAAGAAAGCTGAGAACGAGGAGGTTTCATGTTTTTGGTTTTGCGAGATAATGTTTAAAAAGTCAAGATGGTGTCAGTTCACCGAGAACGCTACAATAAAATAGGCAGCATCTCCTTCACGGCTGCCTCATCGGCACAAACGCTGTGAGGCTGACGGCTCTGTGGAGGTGAGTGGAAGCAACAGCTCCGATATGAAGCTCTGAATGGGCTTCAGAGTAACTCGTTAAGGTTTTTGGTCCTATTTCTTTATGAACATGCAACAGTCGGTGCAAAGATGCAGGCCTCGGAGGGCTGTTTCTGCTATTTCAGCTCATATGTTACGAAATAATTCAGTTGGAAATGATCTCATTTAAATACTTATTATAACTCCTGGCCAGTTTATTTAAATGTACTACTTGAATAATTAAGCGCTCGCTGTCGTGGATATTTCCTACAGGTATTTGCCTGCCGATGGATCGTCTACACTGCAAACCTTAAATATCCCATCTATGCTAAATCACTTTTGGACCGGGGAGGTAGGTGGTCTCAAAGGACAAGTGCAAATGCATCCAAGATGAATTCAAGAGGGACTGAAATCTGATTGCTCAATCCACATCAAGAGGAGCTTTAAATGCCTTTTAGCCTGATTTTGAAAAGGTCCATTTCTCTGTGATGGATATGTAATGTTTTTCCCCTTCTGAGTGTAGCTACATCATTCAGCAGGCCTGTGGAAATACAGCCTGTGTTCTGAGATAACAGCCGCTGGATTTCCTGTGAAATCATCAGCACCTTTCTCTTTAGCTGCAGACAGAAAAGCAGCATGTCTGTGTTCCCAGAGACCTGTGTTTTATCGTATTATGTCTTTAGCTGTGCTTTAGTGTGTCCTTGTGAGGTTATTTATGTCTGTCTTCTTTAGGTAAAGCTCTTATGCTGTTACAAATTTCACTTCAAAGACCATAAATGTTACTGCGTTACATATTATGTTGAGGGACCCTCGTTCCTCCAGGTAACATACGTCACATTAACTCTCCCATAACCCCAACGCAACCTTCCCATCATCCTCTTGTCCCAAGAAGAACAACACTGAGCTGACCGATGTTGAGGGAATGCTGTGGTTGGTTCAAGTCTTCCTCTTTATATGGAAATGTAACCATTTTTTGCAACCAACCAGTAGGGTTCCTGCCTTTGGAAAAGGAGGTCCAAAGGCGGGGACCTCCTGTTTCGATTATTCCAAGTCTTACTTAGCACTTAGTTCCTCCTACGCGGGCGCCGCATCAGGCAGCTTGTGATCTCCATCGATGTCGGTCAGCAGCGACTGCTTCAGCTTCGTCCCAGGTAATGTCGACAGTTCTCAGATCGTCCATGAATGTTCGACGCCACGTGGTCTTTGGTCGGCCTTGCTTTCGCTTACCAGTGCGTGGACGCCATGTCATGGCAATCTTAGCCGGGCGATGAGGGGGTAGGCGTAAAATATGGCCCGCAAAGCGGAAGCGCCTTTCTGCAACAACATCGGCTAATGGGCGGGTGTCTGCTCTTCATAGGACCTCCTCATTTGTTATTCAGTCCCGGTAGGAAATTCTCAGGATTCGCCGCAGGCCACGTTGTTGAAGCACGTTCAGGTGTTGAATAATTGCACTTGTTGAGCGCCAGGTTTCACTAACGTAAAGTGCAGTAGGGAAGACGATAGAGTTCAATAGTCTGATCTTGACCCTAACATTCAGGGAGGTCGAGTTCCAAATAGGTTGGAGACGTCGTAGGACACCAGCTGCCTTCCCTACTCTGGCGTCGACATCCCATGTCAGCCAACATAATCTCTCCATCGTCTCCTGGTGTTCTCTGGGATCTCCTTGTAGTTGGGCGTGCCCAAAACACCTCACTTTGGAGGCATCCAGGAAGCACCAGCTCCTTTCACTACCTTTCATTTGAATGTTTGAACATCTCGGCCTCAAGCCAGACATCCTCACAAACTCTACCCTGGGTTTGGTGCTTGAGAAAAGAGTTCTAGAAACTATCTTCACCCTCAAGTGCTCCAAAAATAGACGGTATTTCCTCTAACAGAACTACAAAAAGATTCCTCTCGTCCAAAAGACGTTTAGAAAGAAAGCAGAAAAACATGGATTTTGACTTTTTGCGTCTGTAATGCGACAATCTTGAAATGCAAAGTCTCACAGTTTAATTTGAAAAGCCTGTAAGCTTGGTAGAAGACGTGGAAGGTGAGAATGAGAGGAAGGTTTGTGGTCACATAAACAAATGATATTTGTCTGTAAAGCGACATTAATAGTCAGTGTTTATGAATGCTATTTCTCACTGAAACTACAAAAGAAATGAGCTCCTGAATCACCCGAACATCTCATTTATTTGGTCGGACAGACAAATATGACTTTCTCCAACATTTGACACATCTTATCAGAGCTTGTTGCAGCACTTAATGATGCTGATATTACAATGAATATTAAACTGATAATTTACTGACTGCAGTGGGCTTCGATGACATGTTTCCCATTTTTTGTGAAGCCTGCAGATAAATTTTTATTCATTACTTCCTTCAAAGTATCTTTCAAGTAAATGGAGAAATTACTAATTTATCATCATCTGTTGTAACAGACGCTACCTTTTCAATTCAAGCTTCTGTGGAAACACAGATAGCGGAAAGCAATTTGATAGTTTCATTCCAAGTGCAAACACTTGAGCTCAGAACTGAGTCACACTGGGCAGTAAGACAATTGGCACATTTTGTCCACAACACAATCAGCTTTTTGAGAGGCCTGGGTCACGTTTAAGGAAGACTGAGGAACTTGACGGACGCGCATGTACGTTAATGTATTAACATGCAGGTAGTCAAAGTCCTCCAGAATGGCACATCAATACAGTTTAAGGAGCCTGGAGATAAAAGCTTCTGGACTTCTTTCAGATGTACCCAAGAGCTTCTTCAGTTCTAAGGTCAATTGGTGGAGGGTCCCAGATTTAAGCCCTATGGGAGTGTCCCCCCAAGAGGGACATGGACCCCCTAATGATCCTCTACCTAATCACATGAGCCAATGTCTGAAACGTCTTCAAGCAACTTAAAGAAGTCCAGATGCTTTTCTTTCCAAGCTCCTTAGACTATGATGACCTGGATGACTGAGAACCTTCACAGACATGCCATCAGATAGATTTGTTGTGTCTCCCAGTGTAGTCTGAAGCAGCGGTCTCCAACCTTTTTTGCGCCACCAACCGGTTTATGCCCGACAATATTTTCACGGACCGGCCTTTAAGGTGTCGCGGATAAATACAACAAAATAAAACCAGTACCGGTACCGAAAAAAAGAACATTTATTCATAACACACATGAAAAGACCCAGAAAAACCGAGTAAATGATAAAAACAAAAACAAAATAACGCTGAAAACCGATAAAAACCCTGAAAACTATACATTTCACACCTGAGCCTCAACTCTCGCGGCCTGGTACCAAACGACTCACGGACCGGTACCGGTCCGAGGCCCGGGGGTTGGGGACCGCTGGTCTGAAGAACATGGAGGAGATTCCAGGAAACAGGAAGTTACTCTAGGAGGCTTGGACAGGGCCAATAGGAATATCCATAGAAGGATGCACAGAGGTGAAAAGGCTAACCAACGGCAGCCTGACGGCATTAAGGTGTTGGGATAAAATTCTTGGACCCGCTGTCAGACTCTGTGCTGGGTCCTGGCTTCCTCCTGCTGCACAACAATGGCCGGCCTCGTGTGTCGAGAGTATGCAGGAAGATCCTGAAGGATGGAGGATTTGAAGCCAGTGATTGGCAATGTGAATGGTGAGAATGACCTTGCAAAGACTCAGCTAAAGGTTCAGCTTCATAGTGATTTATTAGTTCATTGTTTGGCCTTCCACTTGTAGTTTTGGTTCTCTTACAGAGCTTTGAATATTCCTTTAGGAGCTGCTACTGAAGGAAAGCACAAAGAAAAGCGAGAACTACTGTACAGCCACGAAGTGGAAACACGCAGTGCAGCTAAATGATCGTGTTGCTCTATAGCAATAATGTTCCACTTGGAAGGTTATTATGTAAATATCAGTGTCACATAGTTCTGAAACTAGTGTCAGCACATTAAAGTGGAAAAAGATCTTAAAAATGATGTCGTTTCCACTGTTGCATGTTATTCTGGGCAAAAACAGCCTTTGAGCCATCAATCAAAATCAGAATGCTTTATTAATCCCAGAGGAAATTATGCAAGCTCGTAACTCATTTTCAAGAACACCTGAAGCTTTACTGGATTTATCCTGCTCAGTCCTGAGGGGTGTGAGCAGCCTCTGCAAAACTCACTCTGAGACCCGGTTTTAACCGTTTGCCGCGTAGGCATGGAAACCAGTCATCTCCGCTACCTCAGAAGCTGTTTCGGTCTCCGCCTCCTCTGCCCTGCTGGAACGGCGCCGAGTACAAGGATTGTTCTGACACCTCGGTGAGCGAAGCAGAGAAAATAGAGGAATGTGAGGATAGATGTGCAGATGCGAGGAATTTTATAGATCAAAAAAGAGCAACCTGATGATTAATAGATTCACAGTTTAGAGACTGTGGTATTTAATCCATGTGTGAAAAGTGTCAGATTCACTGTGAAGTCAAATCCACGATGAGTCATCTGTGAAGGGATGTTGCTGCTGAGCTTTGGAGCTCTACAGGGTCAAACAGGATGTTCCAGAACGTGTGCATCCAATCAGACACCTCGTCAGCCAACCTCCTGACTCTGCTGGTTCTGATCTGCTTCACTGTGTTAGCTGTTGTTCTGAGGATGGAGAGATGCTGTGAGCGAGTTCAAGCTCGTCTGATAGCATCTTAGTTCAGATGTTTTTGATACTGGTGCGAACGAGTCGTTAAAACAGCTGTTCAGCTGTAGGTGCTGCGAGTAGTGTTGCTCCAGGAAATGAATGTAAGTCATTGTAATGTTTTCTAAAACATGACAGCTGAGCTTTAAATTGCCTGAACTGTGCGCGTCTGCTGAACGGAGGAAGATAAAAATGCGAGCCACTTGGTGTGAGATCCAATTTTTCACCTTGAAACAGGTGCAGAAGACGACATGTAAGGTGGGATATTTTTGTTTTGAACTTGCTTTTTAGCTTCACGTCAATGCAAACAAACACACGCGCTGCCTGTGGCGGCTTGTTTCATGTCGCGGGGGCTCGGTGTATCTGAGGTGAGAGAACCAACCGACTGACCCGCAGCTCAGAGGTTTTCCCTCTCGGGCTTTAATGCGAACAACAAACCTGTTTCAGTCACCGAGTTCTGCACGCTGCCATCGACCTGTTGGTTTAATTATAGCCTAACCAACAGCTGATGGGGAAGCACCTGAAGGAGTCTTGATTTGTTTGGATTACAACAATCAAAATACTGTGTCCCAAATCATACTGTCATTCCAAACTGCAGACGAATGCTTAGTGAGCCTTCTAGCACGAGCCGAACCTTTTGGACACTGCAACCTTTGGCTGAATCTGCTGTTCGGGATAGAGACACATTATACCAAGCACAATCCTCCACATTATTTTTTTTCTGCACAGTGCAATCAAATATACAACTAGTTACAGTTCTTCCTGTAGTTTTTAGGAGATCGTCCACTGCACAGCTGCGGTTCTACCATCTGTGCATTCACACATGAACACCAGTAACATAACATTTAACCCTGGCTTTGCCAGGTTTTGTTCTCGATAACCACAGTAACTCCTGATCATACTGATATCTTCAGACAGTCGTTACATCACAAACAGCTTTATTGGCCAAATGTGTACAGAAACAAGGCTGGGCTGTTTTTCTTTACTGTACTTAAACAGAAACACAATCAGTTGGATGTTGGAATAAACGATGGAGTAATAATATTGGATTGCATTTATATAGCGCTTTTCGGGACCCTTCAAAGCGCTTTACAATTCCACTATTCATTCACTCTCACATTCACACACTGGTGGAGGCAGCTACAGTTGTAGCCACAGCTGCCCTGGGGCAGACTGACAGAAGCGAGGCTGCCATATCGCACCATCGGCCCCTCTGACCATCACCAGTAGGCGGTAGGTGAAGTGTTTTGCCCAAGGACACAACGACCGAGACTGTCCGAGCCGGGGCTCGAATCGGCAACCTTCCGATTACAAGACGAACTCCCAACTCTTGAGCCACGATCGAGTAAGTATGGGATGGATAACCGGTTACTATGGGAACGTGACAGTATTATATGGAAATGCTGTAATTTTCACTATTTAAAAAAAGCAATGATCCCATAAACACGAGGCCTGCATTAAAGCTTCTGTACTGCTCACTTGATTGTCAAATATTGATTAATCTGCCACTGAAAACAGTCACCAATCAAAGCGCAGCAAACTGCTCTCTTAGGATGAAAGATTTGGTGTTTCCATGGTGTTTGTCAGTATCATTGTCCCTATTACAGTTTTATAGAGTGAGCCACCTGCTCGGCACTACGATCACATTAAATCATCGGCTGCTTGATGGAAATTAGAAACTAAAAACTGAAAGTAGTCTTTGGGGACACAAAGCTAAAAGTTAATATATCACATTGATTAGTTTAACATTGCTAATCAATAACACGTCTTCCTGAAGCCGGCCTGCTGTTTGCTGTGGAGCAGCTGAGGGTTAAATGCCAGGTAGTGGATGTTCTCACTCATTTACCTGCAGTTGAGATTTTTGGGCCGTTCTCAGAAGTCTGCTTCTTAAACTTCTGCTCTTACAACAAAAAGTGATTGATTTTAATATCCCACCCACTCTGCCTTTGATTATAATACTGATATGAACCCAGCATCACGTGCACGGCTTTGGAATAAGTGATTTTTTGGGGAAAGTATTTTGTCCGTCTGTATTTAGGATCAATGTGTGAAAGTCAAAGAGTTTATTTTTGAATCGTGAGTGAAGAAAAACAACCTTCAGAAATCACTGTGGCTGTCTGATCAAACAGCTCTGAAGCTGATTACTAACAGCTCTGAGATCTGAGACCAAACGTGTTTGTCTTTGAGCTTTGCCCGTAAAAAAGAAAGAAAATCTTGTTTTAAGTGTTGATTTTGAAACAACTGCAGGCTTCTGTAGTCTGCTGCTGTTCTCAGACGACAAGCTTCAGGCTGCATTAGCTGTATTCTAACAATGTGAAGGGTAAAGGTCGAGTATTTGATTAATTGTATGACTACTTACCAAATATCACTCTTGGCTGTAGTTAAATTAACAATATGCTGTAAAAACATCTCAAACTGACTGGCATTGAATCCTCAGACAGGAAATCTTGTGATCTGGCTACACAAGTCTGTGATTATCACTATTATTTTTCCTTTACGGGAACAGGAAGTCCTGGGACTGTTCTGGAAGGCTTATTGGTACGACCCTCCACAACAGTCCCAGTATGTAACTCCTCCCCCCCTCGACACCTTTCACAATACTTCTGTCTGAAAGTAGTCAGAATGTAACAACCTAGAAACAGACAGGTAGCTATTCTGTAGCTATTCCATTCTATTCTGTTCTATTCTGGTCTATGAAGGTGTGGTTAGTCAAACTAGCTAGCTTTAGTGCCCTTTTTTTTAGCTCGTACCAGCATGAAACCATGGAAACCAAAGACCTTTGAGTGACTTTGTTCTGGTTTTTTACACCTTTGTTGTCGAACACGTTACAGTTTTCTTTTTCGTGCAGAACTTTGAGCTGCACGTTTGGTTTAATAAATCCATACAAGGCTTTTGATTTTTGCAGACAGGTGTTTGATACTTTGCACCTGAATGACATTTATGTTTTTTTTTCTTCCTGATTAGTGAACAAGAAAAATGTCTGCCATCTGTTCTGTTCATGCTTTCAACTTGTTTTGTCCTCATAAAGTAATTTCTAGAAAGTGAGAGATCCATCGGGACTGAAAGCCTGCAGTGCACAGTGCCCATATGAAGAGACATATGGAGGATAATGATAGCTCTTCTGAACACGCTGTTATTATTTTTATACATTAGGCGTTGTGATGGTCTTCAATTGTCCGTTTTCGCTGCTGCAGACGCATGCATGACGATCCTCTCTCTCTCTCTCTCTCTCTCTGACAGGACGAGCCGGGCCTCGGTCGCCCTCAGCCACTCTCTCATATTTATTTCTGCCTCTCTTCTTCTTTATTGTCCACCGCCGTCACTCATCCCGTGTCCTATTATAACTGCTCGCACTGAGGATGGAGATAGAGATTGAAGAGGGACTGAAGTGTCCTATTTTAAAGAGCAGGTAAAGGTGTGCCGCTGCATGATAATAAGGTCTGGAGAGGGCGACGGCAGTTCATTACATCGTCTGAGGAAGTCTGTGTGTGCATGTGTGTGTGAAAGGAGGCAGATGGAAAAAACAGGTGTGGTTTGTGTTATGTAGAGGGACTTAGTTGGGCTGGAGATTGCCTTTTGTCACTGTAACATGACTGATGGATCATCATTAGGAGCAGCTAAACTTTAAGAATCTGAGCCAAAATCTGAAAACCCATCATGTGTGTTAGATTCCTCTCACTGCAGTCTTTTCCTGCCACTGCAAACCAAGGCAGAGTGTCCAGGATGCTAAGGAGCGCTGACGATGGCACGATGTGTCGTTAGTTTTCAAATGTGACTCAGAACGAAGGCAAAACACAAAGTCCAAATGGAAGTACTGAAGACATAAAGCTGGGAAACACTGAGGAACACGCTCTCCTTCTCCCAGGAGAGGTGTGATTGGAGCAGAGAGGAGACACCTGGGAGACACAGCCGAACTAAATCAGAACCACGTACATCGACACACAGCTATCAAAGTAATACAGGAAGTGAGTAAACAGAAAGTGAGTAAACAGGAAGTGAGTAATACAGGAAGTGAGTAAACAGGAAGTGAGTAAACAGGAAGTGAGTAATACAGGAAGTGAGTAAACAGGAAGTGACTAATACAGGAAGTGAGTAAACAGGAAGTGAGTAAACAGGAAGTGAGTAAACAGGAAGTGAGTAAACTTCCAGGAAAAAGCCCAAACATGAAATAACTAGACCCCAAAATCTCACAACATGAAAAACAAAACTTAAAGCAACAACCCAGAAACGTCAAACGATACACAAGAAACAACTCAAACATAAAAGACACTTAAATCCAAACGGAAACTAAACTTACAAACACATCAGAAGCTTTCAGAGCACACGGCTGTCTTTGAAGTAAGAATTAAAATGCCTTTATTCACATGTCACATGTATCCCTAACAACCATCAGGGTGTTTTCACAGAGACAACATTTCTGTTCTTCTTAGGGACGTTCTCCTCTTTAGAAAACAAACACGCCGTTACAGCTGATTCAGTCATTAATGCTGAACTCCTGATCGTTCTCTGAGTTTATGCAGCGTTGCAGTGGCTGCACTGCAGAGTTTTGGGTGTTTGGCTGAAGATGGCTGAGTACCCGTTTATCTTATTAAAGGGGTGCTGGGCATTCACACGGATTAATGCTTCCTCTGGGAAAATCTGACCGAGCGCAGCGTAACTCCCAATAACTCCCCAGTTTGTATTGCGATGTATTTGATCTCTCACCAGTCACCAGGTTTAGTTTTCCGTTGCATTTTCTCATCATCAGTAGGAATGTAGCTGCTGTCTTTACAGTCAGTGTAAAGTTCGTGAGCAGTTCGTCTCACAGTGTTGTTCTAATGTGACGTTAACCTGAGACGGGCATCGCCTGGAAACAGAGCAGGAGAGTCGGAAAGGAAATTTGAGTCGGTGTCAGAAAGAACGCTGTTTTTCACCAAGCCTTCATTAGTGAAACTCCAAATTTTCATAGATTTATAGATGCGTCGTAGCCCATCTTATGAAGCGTATGCAAGTCCCGTAATGAAACTTCTGACAAATCAGTCCTGAAACGGTTTCCTCTGACACACACAGACACACACAGACACACACAGACACACGCAGACACACGCAGACACACGCAGACACACACAGACACACACAGACACACACGCAGACACACGCAGACACACACAGACACACACAGACACTGCACAGTCTTTCCCCGCCCGCCGCTGCTTCTCTAGAACAGCTTGAGCTCTAATTATTGCGGATTCCAGGAAAATATATAGCAGGTAGTCAAATTGTCAGATGTTTGTGTGAGAGCGTAACATCCGGCACACAGAGGCACAGCGTGTTCTTTCTACAGGCAAAGTGAACAGGTTGCATTAGTTTTGCTAATAAATCACCGTCCTGCAGAACAGTAACTGCCAGACTTTTACTGGTCTTACTGGGGTTGGTTGCTTCTGCTCAGTTGGAGAACCACAGCAGCTCTGGGGTGAAATACAAACTGCCCGTATGAGCTTCAGCTGGCAGCGGACCACGCACGGCCTGAATGACGTCACGTCAGGCATTCGCAGCGGCTCCGGTCGAGCCAGATGACAGTAACGGTTTCAGGAACTGGGAAGTGTGGCATCACTTTCCAACCTGTCTCCCTGCTGGAGAAACTGCTTACGGGACAAGTGTTACTCGATCCAGCTGTACGAAAATGGCACATGGAGGCATTCTGGGACTTGTAGGAAATGTGGGAATTCTCATGTCAGCTAAGTCACTCGTTTAAGGGAAGAACCTGATAGCAGCTCATCCCACATGGAAAAGCTTATAGCACAAGAACCACGAGGCGAAAAGCAATGACAACTTCGTCACGTTACCACGTGGCTAAACACAAGTTACCCAAAGCATTTCAAACATCAGGCCTTTAGCTGGTTACAGCTGAGTTGTATACAGTGGGGCAAAAAAGTATTTAGTCAGCCACCGATTGTGCAAGTTCCCCCACTTAAAATGATGACAGAGGTCAGTAATTTGCACCAGAGGTACACTTCAACTGTGAGAGACAGAATGTGAAAAAAAAATCCATGAATTCACATGGTAGGATTTGTAAAGAATTTATTCGTAAATCAGGGTGGAAAATAAGTATTTGGTCACCTCAAACAAGGAAAATCCCTGGCTCTCACAGACCTGTAACGTCTTCTGTAAGAAGCTTTTCTGTCCCCCACTCGTTACCTGCATGAATGGCACCTGTTTGACCTCATCATCTGTATAAAAGACACCTGTCCACAGCCTCAACCAGTCAGACTCCAAACTCCGCCATGGCCAAGACCAAAGAGCTTTCGAAGGACACCAGGAAAAGAATTGTAGACCTGCACCAGACTGGGAAGAGTGAATCTACAATAGGCAAGCAGCTTGGTGTGAAAAAATCAACTGTGGGAGCAATCATCAGAAAATGGAAGACATACAAGACCACTGATAATCTCCCTCGATCTGGGGCTCCACGCAAGATCTCATCCCGTGGGGTCAAAATGATCATGAGAACGGTGAGCAAAGATCCCAGAACCACACGGGGGGACCTGGTGAATGACCTGCAGAGAGCTGGGACCAAAGTAACAAAGGTCACCATCAGTAACACACTACAACGGCAGGGAATCAAATCCCGCAGTGCCAGACGTGTTCCGCTGCTGAAGCCAGTGCATGTCCAGGCCCGTCTGAAGTTTGCCAGAGAGCACATGGATGATACAGCAGAGGATTGGGAGAATGTCATGTGGTCAGATGAAACCAAAGTAGAACTTTTTGGTATAAACTCAACTCGTCGTGTTTGGAGGAAGAAGAATACTGAGTTGCATCCCAAGAACACCATACCTACTGTGAAGCATGGGGGTGGAAACATCATGCTATGGGGCTGTTTTTCTGCCAAGGGGACAGGACGACTGATCCGTGTTAAGGACAGAATGAATGGGGCCAAGTATCGTGAGATTTTGAGCCAAAACCTCCTTCCATCAGTGAGAACTTTGAAGATGAAACGAGGCTGGGTCTTCCAACATGACAATGATCCAAAACACACCGCCCGGGCAACAAAGGAGTGGCTCCGTAAGAAGCATTTGAAAGTCCTGGAGTGGCCTAGCCAGTCTACAGACCTCAACCCCATAGAAAATCTGTGGCGGGAGTTGAAAGTCCGTGTTGCTCGGCGACAGCCCCAAAACATCACTGCTCTTGAGAAGATCTGCATGGAGGAATGGGCCAAAATACCAGCTACTGTGTGTGCAAACCTGGTAAAGACCTATAGTAAACGTTTGACCTCTGTTATTGCCAACAAAGGTTATGTTACAAAGTATTGAGTTGTATTTTTGTTATTGACCAAATACTTATTTTCCACCCTGATTTACGAATACATTCTTTACAAATCCTACCATGTGAATTCATGGATTTTTTTTTCACATTCTGTCTCTCACAGTTGAAGTGTACCTCTGGTGCAAATTACTGACCTCTGTCATCATTTTAAGTGGGGGAACTTGCACAATCGGTGGCTGACTAAATACTTTTTTGCCCCACTGTATATAATGTCACTGGTTCCCTCAAGCCTCTTCGGAGCGTCTTATTCCAAACGGTCCCGTTTGTTCTCACTGACTGCTGCAGCAGCATTCTAACTATAAATCATTTTACTGTTACTCACTGATGGTCTGCTTCTCTTTCTGCTAATTATGCTGCAGACATCTGCTGCTAAAAGCAGCAAATTCACCACAATGAGCTTGGATGAACTCCAAACCAAAGTGTCCGTGCTCGCTGCTGCTGCTGGAAAGGAAAACATTAGGAATAATGAATGTGTTCAAAACCAGTGACATCTTATTCTATATATGGCCACAAAGGACGCGTGACAGGCTAATTAGCACCTGCAGGATGGTGCTTGCTGTAACTTCTTATGTTTGCCACCCTGGGGATGAAACTGCCCAGAAACAAACATGTCAGCAACAGGACACGTTTGCTCTGCATGATGTTCTCACTCAGATACTTTAGGTTTAATCGGCTGTTTGGAGTTAAATTGAGCACAAACAGAAACGTATAATTGAGCAAAAAGTCTTTGAAAGTGAACCGATAACTTCTTCTCAGGTTTCACACTTTCCTTCCACTTCAGCTGCGTTCTCAGGTTAAATGCTGATGCGTTCAGAATCAAACTGTGTGTCTTGAGTGGGAGGCTAGCTGACAGGGTGCACGTGGGTTATTACTGTGGAAATAGTTGCTCAGAGTGAAGGATATTTCCGTCTCTGACATATCTTAGACTTCGCTTGGATCTTTTTTTCCCTGACTCAACAGTTTGTGTTTACCTCCACTCAGTTTGGAAGAACCTGAACGCAGCGCGTCCAAACAGCGGGATAAACTGGGCCGTCTCTGCAAGTCTTTGTAGCATCAATCAGAGGTGAGGGTGTTCTCGACTTTTACAGATAATTTTAATTAAAGGGGTTGTTCCTCATTACTGAGCAGGTCACATCTCTCATGGAGAGAAGTAACACTTGAAAGAGAAAGTGAAGGAAAAGAGTCCTCTCTGGATGAAAGGAATAAAGTGAAATGTCATGCAAGAGACATGGAAACCATCAATATTTTGTGGAACCTGAAGGGAGAAGCTCGACCTGTGACACAGAACTGACAACGTATAGAAACAAAACAGCCGCTTTGGACTAGAGATGCACGATATCACTTTTTTATGTCTGATACCGATATGAATCTGATATAGTGTTTTTTAATCAATAAAACTGTTTTTTAATATCTTGCTGCATTTTGTATAAGTTCATACTCAAGTTTAAAAAACAAACACTAAAGCTATTCTGTTACACCTGTGTGTGAAAAATACAACAAAATATTTCATAGTTCAGCAAAACTGATCAATCTAATAAGCTTAAACCTGCTCCATCCTCCCTATTCTGGTGTTTTAAAGAGTACTTAGCAGAAATATTAAGCAACCTGACTAATAGGGTTGCAAACTCCCAGCAATAAAAAATAGTGAACCACCCTCCACCTCATGATGCTTAATCGACGTAATCAACTTTAATTTGATGCAGGGTGAAAAAAATGCACAGAAATTATTTTTCAAGAATAATTAAATAGATTCAACATCTTTCTTCAACAGAACTGCAGACTGCACAGATGGTTCCCAAAGGAAAAGTACTATAGCTTACTAGGGTATATTAGACTTAACAGTTACTATATACAGTAATGGACTTCTATACATTTACATCAGATTAAAACTTTGGGTGTAAGATTCAGATAATTATTTATTAAAAGCTCGACATTTTAAATGAGAATAAGAAAGAAAAGTATGTCTTTGTGCCCCCTTTTCCCTGTTCATGCCCTATCGGCCCCCTGGCTACACTTTGCTAGCTCCGCCCCTGCACAGTTACGTCAGCTGTAGAAAAAGATCCTGGTGTAGAAATAATATTAAATAAATTCTAACAACAGCTTATCAAGCTTAAACGTGCTGCTGTTGTTCAGCCGCTGGTTTCCTCTTTCTGGTGCAAAGTGAGACAAAAACAAACAAGAGAGCCGATCAGCTGATCATTGATCAGTTTATGATTGAAGTAGCAGCAAGAAGAAGCAGTCGCTCCATATATCGGTTGTTAAGCTTAAGCTGTTTTACTTCTCTCTGGGAAAACTTCCTCTGAGATGAAATGCTGGTTTGAGGCTACAAATACACACAGCGCTCTATCACGTGACCACACTGCTCCGACGTGCTACGGTTATGAGCCGAGTTACCCGTGTGGGAAGTTTTGTGAGGTGCTTTTTTGATATTTAATGGATCGGATTACATTTTTTATTTCTCTCCGATATCCGATCCAGTAATTTGGGTCAGTATCAGACCGATACCGATACGTAATATCGGATCGGTCCATCTCTACTTTGGACCAACCTGGGAGCTTATTGGCTAATTTGCATTTGAAACTTTTTGTTTCAAATGCAAATGATATTAAAACAATATCTGAGAAAATCTGAGTATTCTTTTCACACTCTGCATGACCTGACGTCTAGATCTGGAGTAGTTAGTAATCTTTTATTTGAACCACAAAGCTGATATATCTCAACTTTACTCATCTGAGTTTACTATGGAGGGAGCTCTTCAGCAAGCAGGTGGCTGGAGCCAGAACTCCTCCTTACATCAGAGGGAAACGGTGGAAACGTCTCTGAGAGACTCTCTGCACATTCATGAGACAACGAAGGGGTTCGACAGGGACTACCAGGTTCAGCTCAGGTGTGCTTCAGGGACATTTGTGCTTGTATTCATTGATTTTTAGTCTACAGGATGCTTAATAGGTTTTATTTTTCAAAATAAAAGTTGTAAATGTTACAACAGCCCGTTAAAAGTATCTTCTGTGAAACTCATGAACATCTTTGAATAAAAAGTCTGTGAGAAGTAATCGAGCTGCTGCAAAGGCGTCACGTCACGGTGTGCACGTCAGTGACCAGCAGCACATTTCCGTGCTGCACCCTCGAAACTCGCCGCAGTGAAAAATATACGGCAAAGAAAGTAAACTAACTTGTTGCTGCATAAATTGGAGTGAAACTCAAAGTAGATCCTCTTGAATCCAAAACACTCGACCAACACCTCAAAGTCCAATCACAGCCTTAAAGCCACTTTGGCATTCATCAGGCTCGATTTATTCATAGGAGCGCGGCGGCGGCGTGCGAGACAGACAGAGGCGGCGGCAGCGAGGGTCATTACCAAACATCTCAGACAGACATCGCGGAGATCGTTGAAGTTATTGATCTGTCTCCAGGAGCCTCGCTACCGCGCGGCCTCGCCCTCAGAAACTCGGGCTTCGATTGGCCGAGGCCGTCCGAGGGCCAGCTGTCATCTCATTTGCATACAGAGTGAGGCGAGCGAGGCGCGTAATGACCACAGAGGGTGGGTCGCCACGGAGGAGCAAATATATACAGACGGAGGATGTTTTTGACCTCAATTATAATATGCAGATGGGACAGTGCTGAAGAAAGACGGAGGCAGAGGAGGAAGAGGAGGGAACGAAGAGGAGGAATTTATGAGCTGGATCACAAAATAAGTTCAGACCTTTAAAAGAAAGACGGGAAAATTCAAAGAAGACTGGGAGAAGGAGAGGTTTACAGTGTATGGCATCATCTGAGCAGCATAGGTTTAATCTCGAACAGCAGCAGCCATGCAGGAAGTGCTCAGGTGTGCGAGGAGATCACCTGAAATCAGATTTACACATCGTGCAGAACTTTATGAAGCTAAGAGAAGCATCACAAAGTCTGTTTGATGAAGCAGCTGCTGAAGTTCGTGCTGAACTGTCGGTCTTATCATTAGTTGTTGTGCTTTATAATCCATTTTTCAGCTCAGTGTGGATTTAAAAAGATTCGAGGCTAAAAACGGACATTTGAAATATTAAAGTGCGCTGATGATTGATGCTTCTGTGTGTGCAGAAAACTGTACGAGCAAGGACAAAAAATTCAAACTCTCAGAGAACTGAACGAACTCATTTGGCATCCCAATAAGAGCTTTGATGGATTTTTTTCTCCCGTTACGGGACCTTGCATGTTTACGCCGCAGAGCCATTTTCTCCCAAGGACTGATGACAAACATGTCCACCGCAGAGGCCGACCGCTCAGCGCCGAGGCCTTCGTGGCTTTGAAAAGAAAAAAGACATCAGTCTGTTTTTGTAATATCAGACGGGACGGGGACAGAGTGGGAACATTTTGAAATGCAGAGATCCAGATTTTGTTGAAAACTGGAACATTTTTGGAAATTCAGATCATTTATTTATTTAGGCTACGTCCACACGTACCCGGGTATTTTTGAAAACGCAGATTTTTCTATGCGTTTGCACCTTTCATCCACACGTAAACGGCGTTTTTGGTCACTGTTTACTTTTTCCCACCGAGGCTTCTAGACTTCTGATTGGCCAACATTTCTACGCGGTTAGGAATATAGCGCCACCTGCTGCTTTGGCATGTTCCTAGCAGCGTTTTCCTTCATTTCTGCCTTTACGTGTGGACATAGCCTTAGTGTAAATCCAGAAAAACCCCAACAATCACATGACCCCCTGTGAGCAAGCACTTGGCGACAGTGGGAAGGAAAAACTCCCTTTTAACAGGAAGAAACCAACAGCAGATCCAGGCTCAGGGAGGGGCGGGGCCATCTGCTGTGACTGCTTTTTGGATTTTGGACGCTTCGTTTACTTTGACATCTATGAAGTGTAGAAAGACTGGATTTTATTTAGAAAGTAAGGACAATGCACAATTTTAATATCTAAAGTTTTATTTTGCTTTTTTGAAATGTCTGGTTGTTTTTCTCAAGCACACTTTGAAAGTTTGGGCTGTTTCAGGTGGAAATGGAGCAAACCCATGAAATAAGAACAAGACGTGAAGCAGGAGGGTTTTGGGAATCTGAGCACGTGTTGGAGAGCGAGAGCACATCCGAAGGTTACGTTCAGAAATAAGGGAATTGGTTATTTCAGTTGTGTAGGAGTCCACAGTTGTCGGTGAGCGCTTGCATGTGCGCTGAGACCTGCTCGCCTCAGAAACAGATGCCTGAGGCGGGATTCAACACATGCCTGTTGTACTCTGACACATCGCCTCCGAGTCTCTGCGCCTCTCTCTCGCCATGTGATATGCATACAAACACGCACCTGTTGAATTAAGCAGGAGATTAAAATGCGTGCCGCTCCTTTACGCTCAACCAGCAGCGACACTCTGCGAGAGGACAAAGACTTCTGGGACGAGTACCTGGAGATAAGCTGGTGCGTGCGCGTTATTTAAGGCCGCAGCTCTGCCTCTCCTCGCCGCTGTGCTCGGAGTCTCTGGTGAAATCAGAGCGCTCGCTCAGCCCGCGTACGTGGGGTTACAAAAACAGACGTTCACCTCTACTCGAACGCCGACGATCCTCCAGTGGACCCCCATTACTCTGCCGCACACAGTTGCTAGGAGATACGTGATGCAACTGCAGGGACTCCGTGCACATTTGCATGCAGCGCCATGAGCAGCGGGTTTAATTTAGAGCAGCTCTGCCTTTCTTACGAGCCCACTGATGCTTTTAATCTCCTCCTCCTATCTTCGCTTTAATCCTGGGGTATTTCTCTGTCTTAGCCACTCGCTTTTCTTTGGAAGAAGAAATTCGTGGCATGTGTGTGTGCTTACGTCCATTATGGGGCCTGGGTGGCTGATTACACAATATGGGCAGAGACAGAATGGGCCATTGATTCCCGGGGTAGAGCAGAAATGGCTGCTCTGGTACGACTTGACACCATCTGAGTGTGTGTGTGTGTGTGTGTGTGTGTGTGTGTGTGTGTGTGTGTGTGTGTGTGATGGAAGAGATAATGTGGATAAAGAGGGCCAGAGAAAACAGAATGGTTCTCTGTGTTTTGTGGGCTTTTACGTGCCACTCCACAGCCAAATATCAAGCTCCATTAAAATTAATGCTTTCAGCGTCTGAACATATTTTATCTCACATATAATTTTACATTTGTGCTCAGAAGCAGGAAGAAAGAGATGATCCTGTTCATTTCATCATGAATACAGATTACATTTGTTTTATAGTCTTCTTCACATGTAGAACTTTTCATTTTCCACTGCGTTTCGTTGCCTTGTACCTGTGACATGTGCAATGACAATAAAGTTGAATTCTATTCTATTCTATTCTAAGATGCAAAGATGAGACGCTTAACCCTTTAAGACCTGCCATAGAACCAAGTCCACCAGAGCTTATATTATATGTTTACATGCTGTGGAGCCATTTTTGGGAGCATTTCAAGTTGCTATACATCAATACAACCATTACAGCCCAGATTTTAATAATATGTCTGCATTAAGTGCATAGTAATTACATAAATTGCAAAAAAGTGCAATAAACTACAAAAAAATTGAAAATCGTTTTTGTTTTTTTAACATATATTTCTAGTTAGAGAAATTTAAGAGGCTTATCCCTCAAAACTGTAAATACAAAAAAGTTGCACAAAATAGTTTCCCACCACGGGAAATTTATTTTGAGTGTCTTCATAGTTTTATTTTTGAAATACACCAATTTTTATACACTGCAGGAAAAACGAAAATAAATATTATAATGCAAATTTGCATAAAAGCAGCATATGCATCAAAATAAACTATTTCCAGCAGTGCAATATGAGTCCTAAGCATCCCAGAAACCACACAGAAAGTCATAAAGTCAAAGATAACTTTTAAAAACACCAGTATAGGCTCATGAGGCCCTGCTGGTAAAAAACGACATTTCCGCGAAAATGACGTCACTTCCGGTTTCGGGCAGGTCATGGCGGACATGCGATAGCTCACGCTGACGTCTATTCTAACATAGGAAGTGTTACAAACAGCTGATCGGATCGGCAAAGCGTGTTTCTGGAATATTATGTTTTTGTTGCTGCAAGTGCTTTTTATGCAGTTTTTGCAAAACTATATGTGGAAGGAAACTGTGACCGAGGACAAGCTGATGGCATAAGATGTAAGTACAACTCCTCCGGTTTCATATGCAAAAAAAATTATTGCGCTAGCTTACGTGGTTGCAGAGCTACCGGGATTTAAAAGTAGTTACGCAAAACGGAGCGTGCCCGCTCCGACCGGCTTTAAAGGGTTAAACTCTTCCACCAACGCCAACAGGCAGCAGAGCTGGGTTCACGTACCATTTTACTAGATTTAATATTGGATAGGGTACACGCAACCATTAGCCAACTAGCTGCTACAATGAGTCGCTCTAAACTTGTCATCCTAAGTAGCTAGGTTAACGATAGCTAACATTAGCCAGGAAAAAAGTATCCGGGATGAGAACTGGCGCCTCCAATCTGACGCCACGGTTCTCACCTGGAAAGGGTGGAGTGCATACTCAAGGAAGCAAACAAGTGAGGACTTAAGTATCTTCAGACGGAGACACTGACAGAAGGACATGTACAGACACTGTACCGGTTTGTTGTGGTGAAGAGAGAGAGGAGCATGTCGATGTGCACCTGTGCCCTCACCTATGGTCCAAAGCTCTGGTTAGCGACTGACAGAGATCAGGGATACAAGAGGTCGCAGTGAGCGTGCTCTGAACGGTGAATCTTACAGAGCGCTGAACATTTGGGAGGGGCTTGGAGTGGAGGTGCTCCTCCTCCACATTGAAAGGAGGCAGCTGAGGTTGTTTGGGTATCTGACTAGGACGCCTTCATGTCTCATATTTGTTCAGGGCATGCCCTGCACGGAGGACGCCCTGAGGCTGAACCAAGACACGCTGGAGAGATTACATGTCTCGGCTGTATTGGGAATGCCCCAGTATACACCGGAAGAGGTGGAGCAGGTGGCTGGTAGTCGGAGGGTCATTCCCACTTAGACTGCTGCATGACTCGATCCCAAACGACTGGCAGAAGATGGATGGACGGTCTTATAAAATGAGAATATCATTGACATCAGGGCAGAATTAGAGTCCGCATCAGCGGGGTCTTCGGTTCATGGAGGGATCTCAGTGTTAGCTAATACAACAGTTAATATAGAAGCCGCTACGATAGCAGGCAAGCTAGGTTAACTGATGTCACATCTACTGTTAGTGGATCATGAGTTTAAATGGTTGTTGGTTAGTTTGCCAAACTGGTTCACCAGCTGAAGAGAATTACTTTTTTATCATGTCAAAGAGTTGATTGATCTTAGCCAACCATGTGTAAGGTGGTTACACAGTGCTAAGTAAAAGCAATGCTATAGAGGTGCCGTTAGCGCCCTCTGCTAACTTGGTCACACCTGCTGTCTTTATACTGACAGTGAGCCATACAGTATGCAGGTGTTGTTACACACATGACTTACAGTAGTGCAACACACCACTGCAGGACAGTCTCATGCATGTGTCGTTACTGTTTTGGCCGATGCTAGCTCATACATGAAGTGCAAACATGTGCTGCAATCAACAGAATGCTAACAGATCACCAACATTTGGCTTTAAGGAAAAGCAGAGAGAAGATGCTGGGAGTGCAAACTTCTGAGCTCTGC
The DNA here is from genome assembly GCF_056152115.1 of Neolamprologus brichardi. Lineage (NCBI taxonomy): Eukaryota > Metazoa > Chordata > Actinopteri > Cichliformes > Cichlidae > Neolamprologus > Neolamprologus brichardi. The sequence goes on along the minus strand of NC_142111.1, from coordinate 26,228,651 downwards.
AGCAGTGCTGTGACTATGACTCATGGGAGCTGCAGCAATTGAATGCTAACATAATAATCACTTAATGCCATGAACAATGGTATCATTGTAATAAAGGTTTCTGCGAACAGCGTTAGCAGGAAATTACACGAATCAATCAGACTGCACAATAGCCCGACACAGTTCGGCTTCTTTTAACAGCTTGTTTTTCCCCCTGACCTTAATTGTTCAAGTCCAGGATTCAGAAATTGCATTTTCAGCACAGAAGAAGAACTGTGCCCAACGTGCAGAGAGGAATCAGCCAGGATAGAATCGAATCGATTAGAATAGAAATAACATTATTATTAAAATATTATTAGAAATAATAGAGTTCTGCACAGGCTGGAGGACCAGGTGGTGGTCTCAGCCCCCCAGTGAAGGGGAGGTGATGAGCTATATGCTTCCATTGTGTTGGCGCACAATGAGTCCAGCTTTTTATTGTCTCTGGTGTGGCAGGTAACATACTGGGTGAAGGTGGGCCGAGTGGAGGACTTGCAGACATGATTTAAATCCCCGGAGATCAGGAAAAGGGCCTGAGGGATGTTCGGAGTCTGCTGGTAACAGTATGGATATATCGCATTAGCAGAGGGGGAGGGGCATACACTGGTATCATGATAGCATGTGTAAACTCGCACGGCCTCATGCTAACAGCTAGCAGCTGATTGTGCCTGCAGAGTAGATAACAACCATGTTTATGTCCGGAGTTAGCACGGCTAGTTAAACCGCTCTCTCTATAAGCTCGATGATGCTGGGTAAGGATTCAGTTTGTTCCCCCGATGATCGACAGGATGACGGGTCTGTATCGTCTCTGGTTTCGGCGTCTGATGCCGGCGCCCTCGTCTCTTCCTCCTCAGCTCCTCAGAGGCGGGGAACATCAGGCCACTCGTTGGGATGCAGCGCTGCAGAGCTAAAGCGAGCTAACAGCTGATCCTGGTATAAATAAAGGGAACGTGGCTCAAACAAGAACCATAAGAAAGAAAATGAAAACGTTGTCCAGACGTGCTGAGCACGAGCTCCTGAAAAAGGCTCACGCGGCGCCGGAGATGACGTGCTGTTACCGGTGCAGCTTTATGGCAGAAATAAAAGCAAAATAGCTTTAAAGATGCTTCTGAAGCGCAATGAAAGCACCTCACTGACACTTATTCACACTGAAGCCCTGATACAAAGGAGGCTGTTGTTCTGTGTCATGAGAAAACAGCCGCGCTGACACGTTCGAGGGAGTGCTGCAGACAGGCTGTTACTGCTCAACCTTTTTCCTTGCCTTGATGTTCTGTGGAAAACCATTTACTCCATGCCAGCACTGTTTTTCTCTCTCTCTTTCCTCCCCGCTCTCTTTATCTGCAGGCTTTTAGCAAAATGGTTGCATGTACTGGTCAGGTGTACCCTGTAATTTCACTTCCTGGAGAAGCTGTACTGCACATGTTCTGGAAAAAAAATCTGTACACAGGGAGGGAAATGTAAACCCTGTACAAATGGAAAGCTTTTATCACAATCACACACACAGTGTGGCTGTTTTCTATATTTTCAGTTGCATCATTATTCACTCTGATCACTGATAAACAGGAAGTGACCTCTTTAAACGAGCACAGGTGTGGACGAGACGAACAAAGGGTCAGTTTAAGAGTTTGTTTCCTTTTTGATCAGGTGTCTCTGTTTGCTCTTTCTGGGAGGTCTGCGCCCATCGTGGGGAGCCATTACTCTTTCTGTTGGTGCTGCTGTGTAGATATCTGCAGTAATTCATCTGTGGCCCAGCAGGGGGCGCTTGCAAAATAGAACTGAGTGGATTATTATTATTTACAGCTGTAAATGAAACTCCACGTGTTATGTATATTTTACACATGTTGGTATGGGATATTGCATTTTTATTTAAATGTTATATACCGATGTGGTATGTGACTTTTGTTGCCATGATGCCAGGTCTCTCTTGGAAATGAGATTTTTAATCTCAATGAGATTTTTTTACCTGGATAAATAAAGGATTAATAATAGAAAATAGAAATGTATGAGTCCGATTCAGTTGCTTTAGCAGCAATAATGCAAAGTAATGGTTTCCTGGATGACTCGTTTCAGCCAGGCTGAGGTCTGGGCTTGGACTGGGTCGTATGTATGTATGTGTAGGGTTGTGACCATGTTGACTAACAGGTGGCATAAGTGGGTGTAGTTTCTCACCTCAGCTAGGAGTGAAGTAGATGTTTGTGCCTCATGCAATGACCGATAACACGCCGTGAGCTCTGTTTTCAGTCTGAGCTGCGTTTGAATGCAAACTGCTGGTTACTCATGAGTCAGCTGTGCACAAGTACCCCTCAGCTAAATATGTCATTAATGCTGGAATAAAATTTCCAATTACTACACATGCAATTATATATTTAATTTCTACAACTTATTTATGATCTGATGTGGCCCATTTAGCGATGCTGTTTACAGATAAGTTGAGCAGATTGAGTCCTGCTGCGATCGGAGTCGTTACCCGTGATGATCCAATTTAGCGAGAGATATTCAAACGAAGGGTTCTTGTGAGCGCTGACACAGAGACTCTCGGCGTGCAGTCACCTCCACCTGATCCTCACACACACGGGATGTCTCGCCCGTGATGATGGAAGCTACTGGGCCAACAGTCAAAACGCAAATGACGGACGCTCGACCTGACCACCGCCACCAGCTTCGCAAACAGCACGGGGAACACACTTAACCAACAGACGGTTTATTTCACCTCAGACTCAAACAGAAAGTCAAATGTGGTAATCTTACCACGGGCCAAATTCTTCACCAAACATGAAATGAACAACGGAGAAGACGGGACGAATGTTCGCAGCCAGAGGGACGAGATGAATAAATAACAGGCAGGCTAACGAGAACGAAAAACAAGGTTTAAAGAATTAATCTTTGATTCTCGGCTGTTTTAAATCCTTCATAAGCTGCTAATGAAACTCAGATCATCTGCAGGCAACAGGTTTCATCCATCCAGAGGGCGAAACCAGAGTATTTCTGTGCCAACACGAGAAAACACAGACGATTCAGTGGAGAAAGCTAGTAAAACACGAAGGCGATTATTGCTCAAAAGCAGCATGACCGAGCTTCATTATCAGCTATAGATTTACTATAAATTCCCGAGAGCAGCAAGGTCACCCTGTGCAGTCAGAAGTGAGATCAGGAAGGGTTCAGGGAAGTCGATAAATTTGGATAAACACACAACACAGCCGAAGGACGTTCCCGAAGAGCTGTAATTTACAGGAAACGCCTGAAGGCACCAGCAGCAGGAGAGTAATCTGGATCCAGGAGTCGCCGGGTGTCACTGGTTGTAATTTGGTTTGTGGTCAGGTCACTTAAGGTAATGAAAATCCTCCACGGTCCGGGGCGCCAGAGGCGAAACATCCCCAACTACTGAGGGAGGCTCGGCTACAGCCGTGAGGGTGGAGAGAAGCCGGCGCCAGGAGACGAGGAATCTGTTTGCTGCAGCGAGGTTCATTAGGCTGGAAACAGACTCTGCTGTGCGACGTGTCATCTAAAGGCAATAATACAGTAGGCGCGCTCTCAGGCCTGCTGTCACAGACTCTCTCCGAGAGCTCCCGCCGCTGTGATGAATTGGAGCAGACACGGGGGTAAGACGGTGCGCTCGGCTGTTCAAATGAAAAGTGACGGAGAAATTGGCTCCAGGAGAGAACTTCAAAGCTTCATTTAAGAAACACATCCCGATAATGAGAGACGTGAAATCTGCTTTTAAGTTTGACATCATGTGTCGCCGTCATGATGTTTTTACCCTCTATCTGAATCCCCTGAAGCCTAAACATTTACACAGTAAGTGTATTTTTTTAATAATAATAGTAATTTTTAATCATTTCCACCTCTGATCCAGGCGCCTGCATCCCTCTGTGGGAGCAAAATGAACCTGCTGTTCCTCTAATGTCCACTTGAGGCTCCAGAGAACTGCCGCATTAAAACATTCCAACTTTTCCAGGAGAAACAAAGATGTTCCCGGCCTGATGCAGACCTCTGTCTTCACACGTCACCCCTGACACGTCTGTTTCCCTCCACCCAATAAAAACATTAGAATTCAGCTGTTTTATCAGTCTGATCAGCTGATCACAAACGTTGGCGTAAACATCGTCACTGTCAGCGTGAATTATCATATGGTTAGGGTGCAGCAACAGGAAGTGATGTCGTTTTCCCGGGAACAGACTTTGTGCCTGTTTGCATACGAGGACACTTTGAACTGCTGGAAATAGTTTCCTTTCATGCACATGCTGTCTCTTTGCAAATTGTGCAAAAAAAACATTTTGTGTGGTTTGAAAGAATTTTGTGTAACTTTGTTTCCCTTGTGACATTTCTGTAAAATGTGTGTAAAAACAGGGTGATGTCACAGTGGCTCTGTCGTCTATATACAGTCTTTGCACTGATTTAGAGACGAGCGATATCCTCTGGCTGGACGTAAGAACAAAACTGACAAACAAAGAGCGTGGAGCTGAACGCCTTCAACCCTGGACGAGGAAGCAGAGGAAGCGTGATTAAAGCCCGTATTTCCGATCACTTACTTCTCCATTAGGGAGATTAATGAGGGCCGTGCGAGCTGGGGACGCCGGCTCTGCTGTGAAAAATGACGCTATTACCTGTTTGGGATGAAGAAAAGGTGTGTGTGTGTTTGAGAAAGCCTTCATGCTCTACTATTCAGCGCCGCTGCTCGGAGGAAAACTGGGTTGGAGATCGTGTGTGTGTGGTTTGTTTGTGTGAAGCGTAGCTGTGTGCAGGCTGGGCGGCGCACAGTACGTCAATCAATCTGCCCCGAGTGTGGCAGATACTTTAAATGCAAAGTTTCTATTCCGGGCGTCAACACACATTACTCTGTGACAGACTGCTGCAGAGGCCTCAGGTAAGCGAGCAACTGTAAGAGGAAAACTCGAGTTTATCCAACCAGGAATTTTAATTTCTGCTGAGGGAATCACAGTACCACAGATACCTGTGCGGTACACACAGGAAGTACTGCAAACATCTGTGACCTTGCAAATCTGACTAAAATTACATAAAAATAGAGAGAAAATATTTTTAGTTTGAGGTAGTTTGGTGGAGATGTGACTACAGCTGTGCCGATGAAGCACTGACGGACGTGTTTAATGAGTCTGTGGATGAGACCGAGTCTTTCAACGTGTTCGGTGTTTCTGCTGTCATACCTCTGACACGTGCTCTGCATACGATAATAAAACAGATTAATATAATAACTTAAATGACTAAAATCAGCACTTACATCAAACATTTTCAAATAATAAAAACTAAAGTGAAATAAGAAAAAAAGTGAAAATAAAAACTGTTAAATTTCTGGTTTCACATCAATAATGGTTTTATTCTATGGTCACTTTGTCTGTCGTTGCTACAGACGCTCCATAACCTCTGCATGGTGAAGTGTCCTTCTGCCATACTGGAGGATTCCCAGCTGTCACAGGGCGTCACATCCACACCCACAGCTTCAGAATCACCATTAACCACCACCCACGTGTTTGGACTCCACACTGAAAGGATTCGAACCCAAGACCTCCCTGCTGTGAGACAGCAGTGCTAACCTCTAATATTTACTCATGATTAAACACAACAGTGTCATAGAAACATGGTGAGTGGAGAGGAAACGCTCAGCGCATCATCCCAGCGGCCTGAGCCGCTCTACCAAAGAGAGAGACGGCGTCTGTCTCCTGAATCCAAGCTGGAAGCTGGTTCCACAGAAGAGGGGCCTGAAAACTGAAGGCTCCGCCTCTTTTTGGATTAACTGAAGGCTCCGCCTCTTTTTGGATTAACTGAAGGCTCCGCCTCTTTTTGGATTAGCTGAAGGCTGCCCCTCTTTTTGGATTAGCTGAAGGCTGCCCCTCTTTTTGGATTAGCTGAAGGCTCTGCCTCTTTTTGGATTAACTGAAGGCTTTTCAGGGAGTTTTCAGGACTTCCTGAAAATAATGAATTACAGTCGTCCAGCCTGGAAGTAATAAATGCATGAACTAGTTTTTCAGCGTCACTCTGAGACAGGATATTTCTAACTTTAGAGATGTTGCACAAACGGAAGAAAGCAGCCTTACATATTTGTTTAACACACTAAGGTAATGCCACCATCTGGTCAGTCTGCTGGTGTTAGAGAGATTTGTTTAAGACCTTCCAAAAGCCTCTTCAGATCATTGTAAATAACAAACTGCAGGTTCATCAGATGTAAAAATGATGCTATCTGGTAGAAATAACCTCCCTCTCTCGTGCACTGTTCATGCACACACGTGAACGGTGCATGTAACACGTAAACAGCGATTCGGCTGTCTGTGTGTTCGTGCTGGAAGTGCCCTTGAGTGCTTTAAAAGGACGGGCACGAGGGAGCGCAGGGTCATGTTCAACAGCTCAGCTCATTATCTGACTGACAAGATGCTGGGCTGATAAATGAATAGTGGGGGGTGGAGGTTTGGGGGGGAGGGGGCTTTAAAAATAAGCCTCCATTGAACCTGCAGAGCTGACAGAAAAGCAGGAACATCCATGTGAATGAAAGCAGCTTTATGTGCTGTGAAAAGGCTGAAATGATAAATGTGATAAACGTGTGCTCGGGCTGCGCAAATTAAGCTGAAAAACACACTCTGGGTATTGAACAGAGAAAGAGCGCGTTATGAAATAAACTCGAGATGATGGGGAAATAATGGCTGGGACCCGAAATGTCAAAAACAAAGCGAAGAAGAAAGAGAAGAGGACGAGAAGAGGAAGATGGACAGAAAGCTCTTCTTCTCTCAGGCACCTGGATTCAGTACAGCTTTGGGCGGTGTGCTCATGGTGCATTATGGGTAATGTAGGCACACGAGTGAATGTGAGGAGTTATAATAGGGTCCCAGAACTTGTGGCCTCCTCTTAATAAACACCCATAATCTGTGATCAGCTTCAGTGCTAATCAAGTCTTAGAGAGACACCTTGAACCAGATGTTCACTGCAGTTTATCCACCTGTGCAGCGAGGACATAATTACTGCAGAGCGGCAAATCACCCAGTGCCAAACCTCTCACACGCATGTGAAGCATGTCACATACATGAGCATTAAAGCAGCGCGTGCTGGTTTGAAGACTCAAGGTGAAAATATATGAGCCTAATTTACCTAACGACCAACGACTCGATGAGTTATCGCAGCTGGAATTCACGCACATGTGCACTTCACATGTTTTTAACACGGCACACCGACACAGGACGGATGTGTGGGGATTGAAACCAGTGAAGTGAGAGTCAATGCAAATTGAAAACTGAGGGAGGAGAGAGCAGCAAGCTGGTCCTGCAGCTCGGTCGGTTCATCCAGAGAGCGGACGGGCCGCCGGACGCTGGGGGGGAAGAGAGACCGGATGAAGCAGAAATCCAATAAAAGCAGCAGACAGGTTGAAGGAGGCAGCGCTCCCAGCTGTCAGGAAGCTTTGACGGCTGTTATTGCAGACGGCAGCAGAGACGAGCCGAATCCAGAGAGCTGGTTGCGTCAGGTGGTGCTTGTGGTTAACTGGGCTGTCTGCTCTGCCTCCTCCTTTAGACTGAAAAGCCACAAATCCACAGAGTGATGTGTGAAGTGGGCTGACTGAAAGGACTGCACAGCATCGTGGAGTCGTTTAGATTCCTCTGAGCCGCGGGGCGTCCGAGAGCAGTGATCTGATGAAGTGTTGTTGATCAGATGCAGCCGATTACTCATCATCATCATCACCAACACAATCTGTCCCCTGTTTATTTGGTTTATTCATGTTTGTCTGTGTGTGTGTCCATCTGTCCTTGTTTCACTGAATGGTGTGTTTGTGTGTGCAGCTCAGTGCTAAACAGCAGGAAGCTTCGACTGCAGGGGGCCACTGTGAGGAGAGAGCAACATGTCCTCTAAATACCACACACTCACACACAGGACACAAACATGGATGTAGCCACCGTAACGTTACCCGTCGGTTAGTTAAGTCTCCTCATAAAGCTGAGAATTTCTGCTGTCGCCATTTTTGTGTGTTTCAAACGGACACGAGTGACGGATGTGACTGAGAACCAACGGCGGGCTGTTAACGTAGCCATTTGTTGATGATGTCATATGATAATCGCAGAGTCGTCCTAGTGTGGAAACAACGGTTGATGACACCTGATATCAAGCAGAACAGGAAGTCATGGTCATCCAACGACCTGTTCTCAAACTGACCGCAAGTGGTTACACACTGGTTTTCATATCTTAGTGAGGACATTTAATTGGCATAATGATTTCCCTAACCTCTAACCCTAACCATCAAAAATGAATGCCTAACGCTAACATAACCTAACTGTAACTCTGACACTAAAACCACATTTTGAGCCTCAAAAACACCTTCAAACTTGTGGGGACCGGGAGTTTGGTCCCTGTAAGTATAGTAAACTTCCAATGTTTGGTCCCCACAAAGATATGAATACACACTCACACGTACACAAGCAGTCGCGTTGGGTTTGTACTCGGAGTAACAGTAATTATGTCTCCAACCACTGTTTTCTCTCGTGTCACTGAAGCCTATGCTAGCATGCTATGCTAGCATGCTATGCTAGCATGCTATGCTAGCATGCCTGTCGCTACCCGATCCGTACCGGAAACCCAATCGGTACCCCGCATGCGCAAATCTTACGTCACTTCCTCTCTTTGCCAACATTGCAACATTCAATATATTTGAATGATATGGTTAGCGCCCAGTTAGCTCCTAGCATTTCTCAGCAGCTCTGCCTCCTTTTCGACTACCGGGACATTTAAACAATGGATAATCCGTATACAAACAAATTTATGCTTTTCTCCTCAACAGAGAGCGTTCCCCGATTGAACAACAGCGCCTTAAAATAAGAAGAATGGCGCCTTATTACAGAATTAATAATACAGACTTTGTAATATGTCACGTGAAGATTCAGCAGCCAGATGAAGTGTTTACTGACAATTGACAGTGATAGCGGACATCATCATCACTATTCCAACAATCTTCTCCACACAGACAAGCATAAACACACTCGACTATCACTAAATCAAATTTAACACACGTTTGTAATGACGCCAATTCAGTTTACAATAGGGTTCATTCGCTCGGTCAGCAGGGGGCAGTATCCTCGTACACTGGGGAGTAAACTGCCATTAAAGAAACAGAAGAAGAAGAAAACATCTGCACATGCGGGGTACCGATCGGGTTTCTGGTACGGATCGGGTAGTGACAGTGTCACGCTAACATGCCACGCTAGCATGCTATGCTAGCATGCTACGCTAGCATGCTATGCTAACATGCTACGCTAACATGGTTAAGCACAAAGACTGGGGTGAAACTGCGATTCTTGCTCCAACATTAAAGAAATAAAAGTATAATGTCTGGTTTACAGATGATGGTTGGACAAAGTCACTGTGCCCCTGCACAACCGTCCCCCTCTACAACCCCCCCTGCTGGCTCAACTCCTCCTATACAGTCCTGACACAGTGTAGGAGGTTAAAGGTCACACGACAGAGAATAAGAGGGTAGGCCTAAATAAAAAAAAATAGAGAGAGACAGCGAGTCAGCAGGAAAGAAGTTTGGATAAGTATGAAAGAGGAAAGATTAGATAGAGCGCGAGAAAGGGAGTTTGTCATTGTGTGTGATTGCCAGTCAGCAGAGCAGCAGCCATCTGGCTGATGGGTAAACAAAAGCGATGATTAGAGCCCCGCTAACATCACTAATGACACCGGGACACTCAGCACGCCACAAAGCGACTGTGTGTGTGTCTGTTAATGCGAGATTAAAGGATGGTAGCAGCAGAGAAAGAGACAAAGCAAAGAAAAGATAGAAGCTCAGCGGGAACGTTTACACAGAGCAGTCAAAGAAAATCACATGTAAAAACTTTACCTTGGAAACTTCTGTGATGAGCTACAGTTTCAGCCTCTTAACAAGCAGCGGCCTGTTGCTGGGTCATTACGCATTCGTGCTGCGCAGCCAGACTCTGGCCAGAACAGTGTTTCACATTCAGGTGGAGATCCCAGCGTCTCAGACGTGTCAGGAGACATCGGGAGGAGTTTTAGTGAGGTGGAGTAATGCAGCCACGAAAACACCAGCCGAAACACGCTGGATCTAAAGCATGCTGTGTTCAATCGTGATTTTAAAAACGGCATGTTGTTTACGCCCATCGAGGCCTGGACTACACACGTCTTTTACGGCGTCCTGTATTCAGATGCTGAGATGTCAGCAGCAGATCTTTCTGCGCCCTCCATTAACAGGACATGTTCTTTCAGAAAATACAACCAAAGCTCACTCAGGCTGAGAAGGGGGAGCTCCTCAGAGAGGTCTGACTCGCTGACAGGAAGCACCATCCCTCTGAAAGAGGCAGCAGTGTTTATGTAGGTGGTAAACATCACAGTAACATCCACAGAGCCCACGGTTTCCCAGCAGAACATCGCTCAGAGCGCTCCTGCTCGTGTATTTTTTCCTTTCATTTCTCAACTTCTAATTTTGCTGTTTTCTCAGAGCCCATGATCTCTCTGCACAGAGAGTCCACGTAAGGAGGCAGCGATGCTGAAGCCGATGTAAACGACAGGACTGGGCTTGGATTTGTTCTCACACCCTGTTTGTTTTGGACTAAAATGTCTCTGGTGCTGTTTAGGAACACTTCCTGTTTGTGTTTCAGAACGCCCGTTTGCAGTTTTCAAAAATGACTCAAATGATATCCAATGAATTACAAGCTGGTTTGGAAGCCGAGGATTGGAGGACCTCAGCCCCCAACAGAGATGGGCAGTAACGCGTTACTGTAATCCAATTACTTTTTTCAAGTAACGAGTAAAGTAAGGGATTACTATTGCAAAAACGGTAATTAGATTACCGTTACTTTCCCGTAGGAACGCTGCGTTACTGCGTTACTAAAACCGTGATTTTTTTGCGAGAATGTCTCATGACAGTGACGTAAGCGAGTGCGACGTTCGTGACAACAGCTGTGTGCAGATCAACAATGGATCATATATCGAGTGCAGAGAGAGTATGAGCGTGCAGCGTTTAAAGCGTGGAAGTACTGACCTTACTTTGAGTTTGATTCCATAAAAAGTGACAAAAACATTAGTGTCCGTTGTGCGTGGGAAGAAAACTTCTTTTTACACCGAAAAAACCCCTAAACTTCCAAACAAGCACCGAGTAGCTACGACGTAATGGGAAACTCACAGAGAAACTCGCGGATTCTTCCACTGACCGCTGCACACCTGCACCAGGGTAAACCTCCGCCTACCCCACTCCTGCTTTACAGGTGAAAATAGAGCAACAGGACCGCTAGTCTTTGACTTTATTTATTTTCTGCTGTGTTTTACTTGCATCTATTTGAAAGACTGAGTGTAAACACAAAAATATTTTATTTTATGTGCTGGAATGTGCAGAAAATAGGTTTAAATGTTAAACTAATTTCTTCAAGTCAGAGAATGTTGCAGATAATTAAATTTTTGCTTGATGCATAAAGTTAAAAGATTAAAACTAATAAAACAAGTTTTAAAAAGAGACTTTTCCATTTGATTACATTTTGTATGATGATTATGTAGAAAAAGTAGAATTGGGCTGAAAGATTTATCACTTTATCAACTATTCAGGTTGTAAATCATGTTTTTAAAAAGTAACTAAGTAACTAAGTAATTAATTACTTTTGAAAATAAGTAATCAGTAAAGTAACGGGATTACTTTTTTGGGGAAGTAATCAGTAATTAATTACTGATTACTTTTTCCAAGTAACTTGACCAACACTGGCCCCCAACTGATCCACACTGCAGCGGTGGAAATGAGTTTCCTCACAGACAGGATGAGGAACTTGGTCATTTGAGAGGGATTCATTGCAGAGTCACTGCTCCTCCACATCAGGTTGTCTCACCTCCTAAAAGTGTTCCAGGTAGACCCCGGACTCACGGGATAAATTATATCTCTCGGGTTTCTTGGGATTGACTCAACGTCCCCGTGGATGAGCTGGACGTGGAAGCTGGGGTGAGGGAGGTTGGAGATGTGGCTATGCTTCTCTTCCCCACGATCCATCGGACCGAGGCGCTGGTCCAGTTCTGTGATCACATGCCCACTGGAGTCACTCGCAGTGACGGACGGTATTTAACATGGACTCTGTGATTGGTCAGCAATTACAACGCCCACAGTCATCACAGGTCCAAACTACAATATATTCTATTTAATGATCAATAACTTCAAAATATCCTGAAGAATCAGGATGATTTCAGCTGTGGACAAATCAGTGCTGCCATCCCAGCATTCGAGCTGAGGCGTAGAGCCAATCAGACGGAGCGGATTAGTGGAGCTGCTGTATGGGAACACGAAACCATCAAAAGGCTGTACTGGGAGAGAGAGATAGTGGAAAGTCTGTTCCAGAGGAGGAGAACTTGGAGTCTCGTGTGTGTGTGAGGGGTGGAGATGGAGAAAGAGATAGAGGAAGGTGGAGTGAGGGACAGTGAGATAGCGAGGATCGGGCTCGGCACAGCAGCCAGAAGTCTTTCCAGCCCCGAAGGGGGCAGAGCAATCAGTTTAATCAGCCTCTGATTGGTTGGAATGGAAAGCTGCTCACAGGTTGGCGTGATTGGAAACTGAAGGCGAGGATGGAAATGTGCTCATTTGTTGATAACAGAAACAACCTGTGGAAACTGAAGGCTGTTTTTGGATGTTGCACTTTTTCTAATCTTCTTTGAAAAAAGTAGGCACACAAAAACATCTCGTTGTAGTCATTCTTTGTAATTTTCCTCTACTGTCGTCTTTGATGAAACTTTTCCCCACGTTTAACTGTAAGATGTTTGAGTTTCCAAACGCTGTGCTGTTTTAAATCCACCCACAACCTTTCAGTGGGATTCAAACCGAGGCCTCGCCCACCCCCTTCTCTAACCCTTCGATTCTTCTATGGAAATCATTCCTATCCCGGTCAAAGGTTCACTTCCTCTTTGGCTTTTCAAACTAACTGGCCTCACATTACCTTCAAGCTGTTTTCAGTGTGATGCAAAAATCTGAACTGACCTGATTGAAAAGCAGAACGCTCGCTCTTTGCTGCACGCTCGTTGGCTAACGCTGTTTTTTGGCGTTCTGATTGCGCACACATGAACGCCGAGTTACCTGCAGATTCTCTGAGAAGCGTTTGGATTTCTGTTTGCAGATGGAAACATCGTTCAGCATGAGGTGTAAGGCAGGTCTTATTTATGGATTTTCTCATGTAACAATCGGACACAGTTCTGGATCTATCACACATGTCTTTAATCTTCCTACAAAGACACAAACTACTCATCATCAGAACTCTTGGTAGTATCTTTGTAAGAAAATCAAGTCTTATTTGAAGAAAAATGAATAAAATAATATAAATTGCAATAATAAATTCAACTAAACTTTTTAAACTTCCTCCTGTGCTTCCATCTCCTTGTCTTTTTTCCACGCAAGCGTCTAAAGCTCATTGTGGAAGTTTCCGGAGGTGCATCCATACATGAAGTTTAATTGAGAGGATGCTCACAGTACTCGAGCGGGCGAGCGGAGCTAAGCTACAGCAGTTTTCACTAGTTTCATGCAAGGCTGCCTTTAATAGCTGCTGCTCGACCAGCTGCCCACTGGGACAAATAAAACTTGAACTTCAAAGTGCAAGTGAGCAAAACAGGGAGAACGAGGGATTAAGAGATGGCGAAAGAAACAGAAAGAGACAGACGGAGCCTCCGGGCATACAGCTGATTTAAATAACAGAACCGAGCGGCGATGTTGAGGGATTACGACTCACTATCAAACCTCCCCCAACGTCTCACTGTGGATGGAAACAGAGAGGGAAGCAGGGGCAGGTCAAGAGGTCGGTAATGGATGGATGGGGAGAAGATGGCGCTCACGGAGCTGTTCCTGCTTTACATTCAACAACTTGTACAATCGTTTGTTATCGGTTTAGAGGAAGAATTGCAGCTTCAAGGCAGGTGTGCTTTTTAATTGGCTGGATTTCAGTCCTAACCTGCACCAATCAGCATTATGAGGGAGGAAAAATCTGCACATAAGCCCAAAAACCCAAAGCAGCAGAACATAAGAAGCAAAGGAGCTTCCTGCTGCAGAGTCTGAATGCTAAACAGGAACCAAAGCCAGCAGGCAGTTAGGTTAGCTCAGCGTAGACACGTGCAGGTACGTTTACCTGCTGCTTAATGAGACCAGCTAATAATACGTCCAGCTGCACAACACCTGCAGCTTTGGAGCTTCAATGTTTGTTTGACTGTTTGGGACAAGATTATAAATTTGAGTGAAAATAACATTTTCTGCCTTTCAGGCTCAGAGTTTCATGTTAAAAAGTGTTTCTGAGTTTTGCACTACTGTGAAGTGCAACTACAAAGGACACATCCTGATTCGTTCTGATGGGAAGAGAAGACAGAGGACGGTTCAGGCTTTTATCTTTGGTAGTTTTTGAAATATTCACGTTCAAACATGCTCTCAGATTTCAATCTGTGGACGTCCTGGAGGTGAAGAACACCTCATTTACTCAGGAGCAGATCTGGATCAGTTACATGAGCCTGAGACTGAACAAACCTGCAGACCTGTGCACAGGCGAGCCACTAAAGTCATCAAGGCTTGAACTTAAAATACAGAAACGTTAAAAATGTCCAGAATAACAACACCTCATCGCCTGGCACAATATCGCCCCGTGTGGTCATTTAAAACTCCAACTTTCTAGTTTCATCCTTTGAGGGACGGATGGCGGTCACACGGAGCACCCCGCCCCCGCAGGCCAGGAGGCTCAAGTCAAACTAGTGAACATGTCAGACGCCCCCTCCTCGTGCTTGAATCTGACTACTTCCTACTTTCCTGTCCTGCCTCTATCAAAATAGAAGACAAGGCCGATGAATCACCTCGCTTCAGTGTTCCCGGGTTAAATTTAGATTCCCAGAACCTGGATCAAACCGTAATGCAGCGCTGAACGCTCTGGGAGCACAAATGTGCACGTAACAGCCTATTCATAGAGTCGAACCACTGAACCTTTCAGAGGAAGACGCCGCCCGTCAGAGGACACTCGTGTTTTTCTGCTTCCTCTCACGCTGATGACAGACGTCAGAAAACATCCCCAGAAGAGCTCGTTTCATCGCTTCCTGTTGTTGTCTGAAGAACGACGGTTTTAATGCTCAAAACAAAACGACACACTGTGGAAAAAGCACTGTGGAAAGAGCTAATACCATGAGAGGATACAGCAGGGTGGGTGCTGAGCCTGCAGTTGAGTTTGGTATGAAAATGCAGACTCGGTGGGAACGCTGAGTGGGAACGCTGAGTGGGAACGCTGAGTGGAAACACGGCTCGTTCCCTTTTTAAAATCTGGATTACAAAAAAGGCCCCGGGGCCAAGATGTGGGGGGAATTAAAACCCCCTTCCCGAGGATGAAGGAACGCCGAACAGAGACAGGAAGTGTCACAGTCTGACTCCGGGGCTTTTTTGTAATCCAGCTTCTGAGAAGAAACAGAGGAAAAGACAAGGTCAGACATCGCTGGAGAAGAAGGAGCGCGCCACAAAGAGAGGAAGGATACAGTGAAAGTGATATATGTATGACAACAAGTCTGTAACCATCAGCGTAAACACAGACTTCCAGCCCTGCAGCCTCCTGTCAGCTGCGTCCCAGCACCGAGGCCTCCAGCTCAGGCAGCGGCGTGGCCGCGCCAGCCGGGTCTGGACAGTCAGGCTGTGTTTGCAGCCACACGGACGCACAAACTAGGCCTGGAAACCAAACCAGTTCTCAGGATGTTATTGGTTAACATCTATCGAACCAGGATTTAGGAGATTCTCTCTTATGGAAGAATGAAACTTAGTGTTTTTCGACTGCCGTCACACCCCTGGCAGGAATGAATGCTCAGTCCACATGTGGCCCACATCTGTATTTTTCTCTGGGCCACGTTTGACCTTGACCAGTGTCGCTGACTCAGGGCGAATGTGGGCGTGTCAGACAGGCCCAGGAAGGTGATTCTTCTTCTCAAGGCCACACCTCCAAACCAGAGCGGGTAGCGTTAAAATCACTCATTATTTTCTCTATTTCCATTACAAATCTGTTTTATTTTGAAAGGATCTTACAGAAAATGTTGTAAAAACAGGGAGCAACAGCTCAGACCGACGAGAGGTGCACAGGACTGTAAAGACACACGATCACAATGGAAAGAGGAAACAAAGACACACGAGACAAATGAGTCAAACAGAAATATCAAACAGGAAACAGCTGAAACAGACAAGTATATGGACACACGCACAAACACGGATATGTGTAAACACACACACATCACCAGGGAGATGCACAATTTTGTGTACAAACCATGAAGAGAAGGGCTGCTGAGGATTTGGGAATCAGCATCTACTGCTGTAAGGTCGGGGCGTCCAACTCCAGGCCTCGAGGGCCTGCAGGGTTTAGATGTGTCCTTCATCCATCACAGCTGATCTAAGTGGCTAAACGACCTCCTCAACATGTCTTGCAGTTCTCCAGAGGCCTGGTAATGAACTAATCATGTGATTCAGATGTTGACCCAGCGTAAGATCTAAAACCTGCAGGACTGGCCCTCGAGGCCTGGAGTTGGACGCCCCTGCTGTAAGGTATCTGATATCGAGAACAACCTTCTGGTGTTCGTACACTGCCAGCAGTTGTTTAACCCTTTAAAGCCGGTCGGAGCAGCACGCTCTGTTTTGCGTAACTATTTTTAAATCCCGGTAGCTCTGCATCCACGTGAGCTAGCGCAATAATTGTTTTTGCATATGAAACCGGAGGAGTTGTACTTACATCTTATGCCATCAGCTTGTCCTCGGTCACAGTTTCCTTCCACATATAGTTTTGCAAAAACTGCATAAAAAGCACTTGCAGCAACAAAAACATAATATTCCAGAAACACGCTTTGCTGATCCGATCAGCTGTTTGTAACACTTCCTATGTTGGAATAGACGTCAGAGCGAACTTTCGCATGTCCTCCATGACCTGCCCGAAACCGGAAGTGATGTCATTTTCGCGGAAATGTAGTTTTTTACCATCAGGGCCTCATGAGCCTATACTGGTGTTTTTAAAAGTTATGTTTGACTTTATGACTTTCTGTGTGGTTTCTGGGATGCTTAGGACTCATATTGCACTGCTGGAAATAGTTTATTTTGATGCATATGCTGCTTTTTTGCAAATATGCACTATAATATTTATTTTCGTTTTTCCTGCAGTGTATAAAAATTGGTGTATTTCAAAAATAAAACTATGAAGACACTCAAAATAAATTTCCTGTGGTGGGAAACTATTTTGTGCAACTTTTTTGTATTTACAGTTTTGAGGGATAAGCCTCTTAAATTTCTCTAACTAGAAATATATGTTAAAAAACAAAAACGATTTTCAATTTTTTTGTAGTTTATTGCACTTTTTTGCAATTTATGTAATTACTATGCACTTAATGCAGACATATTATTAAAATTTAGGCTGTAATGGTTGTATTGATGTATAGCAACTTGAAATGCTCCCAAAAATGGCTCCACAGCATGTAAAAATATAATATAAGCTCTGGCGGACTTGGTTCTATGGTAGGTCTTAAAGGGTTAAGATGAGATGATGGACAGCCTCAACATGCCTGGCATCTCTAAAGACAGCATCCACCCCAGCTTCTCTCGTTGACTTCCCTGGTGCATTAATACAGCAGCTAATTCCAGGCAGTGGCTCCATGTGCAATCAGAACATTGGTCAGTACGGTGTCAGATGGAGGCGGGGCTGTATTTAGAAGTGTATAGATTGCCTTTAACTGCACATCGGCCTCCTGCATACAGCGACCTTGCAGACAAAAGTGATGACGGAGCGCGACTTTAATCTGAGACGACTGAGTTCACGTGTCTAAATGATGAAATTAGTCATCAGTTTAGTTTTTTATGAAAAATGTTGCAGGAAATGGTTCATAATTAACACCTTTTTGTTTGCACTGGATCACTTATCACTTATAAAATATCTAAACACAATTATTCAGACAGAATAAAAACACGCTTCTGTTCTTTGACTGTGGGCGTTTTGCCTCAGAGAACTAATTTACCGCACAAAACTACATCTGCATTCAGAACGGCGCTCTGGCTGATGGCCGGCTCCCGAGAAAATGGACATGCTAACAGTTTCCCAGCATCCTTGCTCATATCCGGGGCCAAAAGGTTCAGAGATCATATGCTCATCTCAATTTTCCACCTCAGAAGAGAAGATATTGCCTGACCGGCCTTTAATAGTCAGTCACCTGGCGGGTGAATGAATCCCCTCTCTGCAGGATCCCACACACAACAGCCTTATTTGCATCAGCAGTGAAAAACCAGCAATGCTTTCTAAAAATAGGAGGGTCAGATCTCTCCTCTGTGAGACCAATTACACATCCACAGCAGACTCTGATTCTTCTCTACATCCGAGAGCACGTTTCCGTACATTTCCCAACACTAAACCTCTCCGGCCTGGGAGGGAATCTGAAGCCCTGCTCTATTAATTTTTACTGGATCTGATTCATCTCGCTCCAAAAGTTCTCACAGAGTCTCTGCAACATCTTGTTCTACAGCTCTGAGCTTGTTTCCACTCGCTCTCTCGTTTTCATATTTCATCCATATCTATATTTCCTGGCTGGTGTCATCAGTGGCTGCACAAACAAATATAACAGCACTACAGTTTGTGCTTTCCGACACAAACTGTTGGAATTCAATAACAGAGCTGCAGAAAAGAAGAATGAGCTGATTATGGAGAATATTTCCGGTCTGATTTTGTCATCTGTAATCATTAGATGAGTCCTCGCAGGCTGTTAGCTCAAGTGCTCAGATGGAAATCATCCCCCCCAAATATTATCCAGCGTCTTTGGGGGAAAATGGAAAAATGAGCCCCTCGAGACGACGAGCCTGTCCTGAGAGGCAGCAGCTGAGAACACAAAGAGATGCACAGAAAACCACTGATGTGTGACGGGTTCTCCATTAAGATCTGCTTAACATGAAGCTTTTGTAACCCACAAGTTCTCAGGTACAACCGACAGGTTAGCGACGTGTGATGATGTCAGAGGACGGCCAAAGGAGCGAGCGGCACCTGAAAGTTTCTGATTCGTTTCTGCAGCGATCAGCTGTTCATTCTGCAGACACGTTGGTATCTTTCACAGACCATCACGGCAGTCCGGTCTGTCCTAACGACTCACAAGGAGGTTTTCAGTGCACCGCCTTCTTTGTGAACAGCTTCACCTAGCAACCGCCAGCAACCAATCACCAAACGGTTAGAAAATATTTTTCCCTAGCAACTGGTGGTCGTTAAGGTCCCAGACTTGTCTCCAGGCCTCAGGTCTGATGTATACCAGCCTGCCCGTCATGTTCCTACACAGTTGATGCAGGTTTAACAAGGATAAAGTGTTTGATAGTCTTTGTGTTTACTCAGAGAACAAAAGGTAGAAAGTGTGTGAACATGGATTCACACGATAAACGCACATTTTTGTGCTTCGCTATAAAAAACTGTAACAACATTTAGAAACGTTGTTACAGTTTTTTGTGCTTCGCTACAAAAAACTGTAACAACGTTTCTAAATGTTGTTACAGTTAAACCCGGGATCCAAACACACAACAAATACTTATAAATATATAAATAGGTAATAACAGATCCTGTCACTCAGTCCCTGTTGTTTTAAATATTCATATTCATTTCTCACTCATTTAATTTCTGTTCTTGTGAGCAGATTTCCACAGAATATCTAAGAGAGTTGACCTGTGAATATTGTGATAAAACACAGGAAACTGACTAAATTCAGTTTTTCCAGCAGAACTGAAGGAAAGTTGTTAAAGCTTCAGATCTGTGTTGGTTTCTGCTGAAGCGCAGATAAACAGACCGGAGCCACATGAAGGGGCTGAATCTTTAAATGTCAGTGTGTGCTGACTCATCTAATTATTTGAACCTGACTCAAAGTTCACCTGCAACTGCTAATCTGTGAGGCTGGCTGATGATGGGTTGCATTTATGAACGAAGAGGCCGTCTGAGCAGCACAGTAGCTGCTGGGACAGAGTCACGATTACAGCTGTGTTTCTTTAATCATTATCTGCAGACGACGTGTAACCCCCGGTCAGTACGTAACCAGGGGGTTGTCACTAGCTGAGCAGTGCCTACTCCATCATCTCTTCCTTACATCTGTTTCAATTCCTGTTTTAGCCTCGGTGGAAAATTAGCCGCTCTACCTTTAGCTAGCAGACTGCACAGAAATGTGTCTGATGATGAATATTTAGTTTGACATCTCTTTGGATCCAAACTTTTAAAAGTTTGTTTGCTCCTCTTTGCTACAGCCACTACAATCACAACTTTATTGACATCTAGAGCATTAACAGGTGACAGGGACGAGCAGGAGCGCGGTCGTGTGCAGACAGGACCACGTGCTGACTTACAGTAACTGTCCCCACAGCATCAGCTGCTCACATGTAATTACTCATTAGTTGATGGGAGCTGGAATTCTGTTCCTTTTTCCTGGCGCTCATTAAACAAAGTGAAATTCGTTTCTTGTAGCACTGTCATCCAGATCAAACCTGCTGTGGGATTTTTGGTTCTTCTTACTTAACAAAACCTGCCATTTGCATCACTCGACAGCCAACCTTTGTGTTATGTGAGGAGCTCCCAGTGTGACCCAGAGCCTGTAACCTGCACACTAGAAAAACTCTGCACATCTTTTAACGTTTAAAACTCCTTCAGAGCCAGCAGATCATGACTCAGGTGACATCGCCTCAGGGTGTTTAACAGACGGCACTCACCCGTGGAGACACGAAAGCCTTGTTGCTCTGATACGAGGGTTAAAAGGGACAAGTCCAGAGCTCCTACCTGGACTCAAAGACAAGAGGTTTCTTCACAGAGCTGCCACAGTCTGTCTGGTCTGTAGTGTTTCACATAACAGTGCCAGATACACATGGCACTGCGTTTACTAGACAAACCTGAGAACTTCTAATAGCGGACAGCTTTGCACTCGAGCTCAGCACATAAACAGGAGGCAGTGCCGTCTTCTGTGTTCAGCAATCAAGCTTTAAAATCAAGCTGAATTCTACAGAAAACAGGCAAAAGAAACAAAAAAATACCATCTAAAAAAGAAACGACAGATATTTTGTTATGTTGATACAAAATGTAATCTGAAGTTGGTGCACACCACATTGTCAGGGCAGGAAAATACATCTATCAATGCTGAGGTGTCTGCAGTTCCTCCAATGGCAACGCGAGGTTATCTCCAAATGTGGCCTCCAGGAGCCAAAGGTTTGTGGGGCAGCTAACGACACAAGATTAAAAAACTACCAGTGTTGGGAAGGTTACTTTTAAAATGTATTCCATTACAGATTACAGATTACATGCCCCAAAATGTATTCTGTAACATATTCCGTTACGTTACTCAATGAGAGTAACGTATTCTGAATACTTTGGATTACTTAATATATTATCATGCTGTTTACAACTACATGAATGTACTATTGCTGTGATTTATTACTGTTACTGAAGGTCCGCGGCTCCGAACCGTAGTAAAGGGACCTCTGGCTAATACGGTGGGTTCTGTGTCGGCTCGTAGCTGAAAACTAGCTTTACTTTGTTGTCTGGGTCAACTTTGCTAGCAGAGACAGAGAGAGGCGTTGAAAGGCTGCTCCAACAGAACTTATTGTTTTTGGAGGAAAACACGAACACGGTGTACAGTCGAGTCTTAATAGCTTACTTACAACTGGGCTCGTCAGGCTCTCTTCTTGGCTGCAGTGGTTATTATTATATTTACATGCTTCCAGCTCCCGTTTCTGCTCGATGACAGCTCGTACTTTTCCTTTTTCTCCCTCCCTCGCTCACAGACACATAACGGGTATGGCAGTCCATTCTCCCTGCAGCACGGACTACACTGCCTATGATGCTACATTCTTTAGAGCTATACCTGTAGCATTCTGCCTATTAGCTTAGCACAACAACAACAAAAAGGCCTCTCTCACCCAGGAAACACGCAGAGAGAGAGCTGTAACCATGGCAACCGTAACGCTGCCGCCTGGAACAACAGAACGTAGCTGTCAAACAAAACCCAAACAGTCCTGACCCGCCACAATGTGAAACAGGGAAGTACCGCCGTGTAATCCATTTATTTCAACAAAGTAACTGTATTCTAAATACCACCTTTTAAAACGGTAACTGTAACGGAATACAGTTACTCATATTTTGTATTTTAAATACGTAACGGCGGTACATGTATTCCGTTACTCCCCAACACTGCAAACTACACACACCGATAATTAGCTAGCAATAACGAATAACGTAGCAGCCTGATGTTCTGGTGTTAGCAGCTTGAACGCTAACACTGAGCTCCATGGGCTCCACCAGCCAATAGGGGCGAGTTATTGTTCGTTCAGCAGCTTGTAGCCAAACAGAGTCTTTGTGGGGAGGAAGTGTGTGTGAATGACTTCAGCTTTAATTAAAAGCATCAACATGTGGTATCGTTTGAGACATTCAGGGTTCACCCTGAGCAAACAGGGCGACGGTAAACTCTCAGAATTCTGGGTCTTTTCCTTTTTCCCTTCGATCGTCTGTTTCTGTGTAAATTCAGTTTTTCCTTCACTTTGCTCTTTGTTCAGACTCAGTCTTCCTCTGTCTGACATGCTGCACCCTCTGCTTTGGCTTCTTTATCTCCAGCCTGTGTTCAATCATTTCCACTCCTACATCACATCCTTTATACTGGGACACCCTCCTCTCCCTGAATTTACTCCACAACTCCTCTTTTTCTTTGTATGCACTTCCTAATGTGTCTGTCTTATGCCCATTGTTTCATCCACCAACATCTCTTCCTGCCTCTTCTCTCTCTCTCTCGTGCTTTCTTATCGCCTTCATTCGATGTCAGTCTTCTTCCTTTCTTATCTTCACTCAGAAGCTCGAGGAGACTTTTGTTGGTTTTCTTGTCTCTTTCTTTTGTTGTGTTTCTTTATCTGTCAGTAAGCTTGTGAGCAGATTTCAGTGACATTTGGAGAAAGGTGAAGTTCAGCCATCGCAGGAGTGTCTGGATGGAGAAATATCGTCATCCTGTTATAGGTTACGCTTTAGTTATGTTCCCACCTGGGATTTTTAAGTGGAAGGGAAGTCGTTAACAGACTCCTAACAGTGTTTCAGCAAATATCAGGGTGGACAACAGGTGGCGCAGTCCCCGGGTGACGCTTAATGACGCTGGCAGGAAGTGAACAACGCTGTAATTCACCTGGTGTCCACTTGAGGCTCCCAAACTGAGTCCATGAATCATGATAATCATGAACTACTTTCTCTCTTCATATCAACTTTACGGCGGAGAAATTGTTTTTAAACTCTTTTGGCATTTCCTGAAGGTCAAAGTCAGCCGTTAGCGGCGAGGCTGCTGAGACTCACAGCTGCGAGCTGTCTGCTACGCCCTGATTCACAGTGTGTCTGTTGTCTTCCTGAGACGGCTTTGAACCGCCACACACGAGTCAGAGGTTTCTTCCTGTCAGGAAGGAGTTTTTCCTTCCCACTGTCGCCTGATTGTTGTGGTTGTCTCTGGATTATTGTAGGGTCTACCTTTCGATATTAAGCACCTTGAAGGGATGTAGTGCTACATAAGTAAAGTGAATTTAATCCCCACCCTGTTTGTTTCTCAGCATTACTCGCCTCGCCTCGTTCACTCGCGTTTCCTGTCTCTGTCCATCGCCCACCCTTATTTCTCCTCCTGTTTTTCACGTCTCCACCTCAGTCTCAGTGTTGTTTGTGCTGAGGGCTACAGAGGCAGAGAGAGAGCAGAGAGGCCGGCAGATGAATCAGCTGCTGGAGGGCGGATAAACATGGTTGTAGAGCGAGAAGAAGGAGAGAGGCGTCCGTATGGCCCGTGGCCTTCGGAGAAACAGGGAGAAACGAGCACTTCTGCTTTTTATTGTGTTAACGCCTTTATTCTTAGCACCGTGCTATCACTACTGTAGTGTTCCTGCACTGAACTTCCCAGAAATCACTTTGAAATCATGTCTGCAGAGCGCACGCTGCTGCTGCTTCACCCGTCTGCGTTACTGCGGCTGGTCAAATGAGATCAAATCAGTGATTCCAGACATGGGCCGAACGACAAAGCTTGTATAGAAAAGTCATTTTTCACAGTTTTACACGAATAACCTCAGCGCAGAGAGAACGAAAAGAATTACTGAGTGAGGTTTTAAACATTACAGTGGACCTGCTCTGCTTCTCCTTATTTTCTCCATGCAAACATGTTCATGTGCACAGAGACAGAGGCAGCATGACGCAGGATTCAGCAGCTTGTAGGACAACATTATGCAGCAGCAACGCTTTTCTGTGAGAGTATCAGGCCCTCACATCACTGTGGATGACTCCAACTTAATTTAATTCCTTTTACACAGCACCAAATCACAACAACAGTCGCCTCAAGGTGCTTTATATTGTAAGATAGATCCTACAATAATACATACAGAGAAAAACCCAACAATCATATGAGGGCGACAGTGGGAAGGAAAAACTCCCTTTTAACAGGAAGAAACCTCCAGCAGAACCAGGCTCAGGGAGGGGCGGGGCCATCTGCTGTGATTGGTTGGGGTGAGAGAAGGAAGACAGGATAAAGACACGACTGTGTGGCAACATGACTGATGAGTGGGGCCCGGCTTATTTCTGGATGAACGTTCATCGGGGTTCCTGGCGTCAGGGCGGATGGCTGGCACAAACCACAACAGCATGAATCCTATCCAGAGTCACATCTGTCATCTTTGCTGTTCGCTTGAATTTAGAAAGCGGATTTATCTGTAAAGTCGGCCAATATTCAGAAAAGTATGTTCCCAAGCAAATAACTGCAATTCCTGATTCTGTGTGTAAAATGCTGTCGACTTCCCCTCAGAGCAGTTTTCTGCCGAGCGTTAGTTGTACAACAGCTCGTCTATAACGAGAGTGAAGAGTGACCACGTGTGACAAACTGCTAGTTAGGCAGGAGACGGCGGATTGTGCAGGTTATTGCTGGAAGATGAACCTTCGTGTCACGTTTGCAATCTAATATTTTTGCAGCCGCGTTGTTTCGTCTGGTAAAAATAATCTGTTCCCGTCTGCTCCTGTGGACTTGTAATAATAAAACCCTACTTGTGTAGCACTTTCCAAAATCACAAAGATTACAGAGCGCTTTAACAGCGAGGAACACGAGGTAGAAAATAAAATCAGTCAGATAAGACCACCGAGCATAAATCAGAGGAAAAAAGAGCAACGAACGACGCAGAATAAAGGCCAGCGGGCATCTTTGTAAACCTCGAGAACACAAAACAATACAAATGTGTTGTGAGGAAACATTTAAAAGGAGACAAAGGCTCAGGCAGTTTGTTAACCTCGGGCAGGATGCCGCTGAGCCTCGCAGCTCTGACACAACAACAGCGTTACAGGTGCAAACTTCTCAGCATAAAACAGCAGAGCTGCCTCGGTGGACTCCACTGCTCGTGGGCCGCGCTGCATCCAAAATGTATCATTTATTGTTTCACTGTAAACAAACACTGATTCAATCAAAGTGGAGGCTGAATAGAAACTGACGAATCATCAGCTTAGTGCTTCACACTCCTGACGTCTGTCTCACAGACTCTTCCTGATCTTTCCTCTTCTCCTGGTGAACTCAGTGAACAGAACATCCACGGCTGTTTCAATCACACAAATCTGCTCCCGATACTAAACAGTTAATGTGCTGCACTTACGCTGAGCTTTTTATCTGTCTACAAAGAGACTCTTTCACCAATTCATGCACACCAATGCTAGCAGAGCCTCTATATTCAGCTCTGATGCTGTTAACCTGTTTGACATTCACCAGGTCATTAGCGGATCCATGTGGGTGGAACAGGTACGAGAAGTGTGAACGCCACAGAGAGACTACAAGCATTCGTGCAAATGAAAGATTCTGACCTCACATCTGTTCCTTGCTAAGACGAGTCAAAGACAAAGACTGTTTTTGAGAGTTTGTGCTGCACGTGCACAGTGAACGGCCGATGCCACTAGTGAGTATCTGCTGCTTTAGAACATGGCAGCTGAGCTGCACGTGCACAGTCACCTCTAACCAACCTAGCAGCTTGTTAGCAAACTTAATACTAGTTTAAAGGTTTTTCTGAAGCTATAAACAGAGACACCAGATCTTTTCAGCCTTTAGCCAGATATTGAAAGCTACACGCCCATCTCTCCACCTGCAACGCTGTGTAACAGTTGCTGTTGTAATGCAGTGGAGCGTTGTGGCTCCTCTGGTACCAGCTCTGTTGTTGCTCATTCATCCATCTGCACGTCACAGCTGCACCATGCATTGTTACAAACCTGACTTAGCTTAAGACCCGGTGTTAGCCCTGTTTAAAAAAAGCAATCTAGAACAAATCTAGAGCTGCAAACAGTATGAAATGAATGGAACCAGTTCATCGAGGAAGTCTGGCTACATTTATATAGACTACGCAATCAATGGCACAGCCTAACAACCAGAGACATGCATCAGAGCCGCAGCAGAAAAGGTTTCACCTCTTTGTGTAAGATTAAAGCGAGCGTGAGCCTGGACTGAGCTTGACTCATTGCTTCATGGGAAACTCTTATGACTAAGCACTCTGGAAATGTGGACGTTCCAGCTGATGAATGGACTTCACTTCTCCCCGTCTGCAGAAATCTTTACGCCACATCATATTTTATTCAACAGAAGCGTTTGGGATACAAATACCACATGAATACTTTATTCCTTATGAGAGCCAAGATTTGTCTTTGAGATTCGTTTTCACTGAGGCTCTACAAACTCTGCAGAAAAGGTCTGAAAAGACACGACAACATACGTCAGCGAGCACGACTAAAGGCTCCGACCCTGATTGTATTTCCCTCCTTTAACACACAGGTCATATACACATCTACATGTGCTATTGAACGTGTTATACTTGGAAACTCACAATGCAGAAACTGTTGAGCAGTGATTTCTTATAAATCTGTCATTCAGCCCATTTTTTCCCCTGAAGTTTAATTAAATAATTTCAGTCAGCCTTCCAAATCTCAGTGTTTGCCGGGAAGATTATCGACTTCAGGAGAGAGACAGACAGAGCATATGTGAGAGAACATATGTTTAGATTAATAGGACGAGTTTAATTGCTTATGTGATTCCATTTAGCATAAGCTGCAGTAACAAGGTGCCCTTCACTGTTTGTGGAGAATTAGACTGATGTAGAAAAAGCCCAGTGTTTGTGGTGTGAGGGTACCAGGCTGAAATACTGGCCGGCCAGCAACCCGAGAAGGAATTTATGTGTGTGCATGCTGGAGTGTGCATGCACACAGGAAATAAAACAGACTTTTGAGCACTCAAACTTAATTTTTCATTGTGCTGCATGAATACACCTGAGGACACTGATACAGATGCACAGTTTAGACGACCGCTGGCTTGATTCCAGTGAAATTGATGATGACGCACTCATGCTCCTCAGAGGATGAATCCTACAGACTGCAATCAGCTTTGATTTTCATCACAATTTAAATATGAACAATAATTTTATTTGGTAACAAACTAACGTGCTCACGTGACGCTCCGGTGTTCTGGTGCAGCAGATCCAGCATACGTGTAGCCTGTAACTGTGTGCTGATAATAAACGAGATTCAGTGAAAATGCTGGTGTGGGGAAAAAGAAGCTGTGCAGCATCTGTTCTTCCTACGTAACCTAAACGGATTCGGAGCACATCATAGGAGAGACAACATGCTGATTCCTTTTTTATCAAAAAGCTTTTTAACTTATTTATCGTCTGGTTTTCTGTCTTCTGTGAAAGCTAGAAACAGCTGTTGTTAAGTTTAGCTTGAAAATCCTTTTTATAGATTCTTTGCACAAGGCTTGTTTTTCTCTGACCTTACACGTATGACAACGAGTGTAGTTTATTTTTTATCCGCCTTTAGTCACGCAGTTAGCCTGGTTGCTTCATGTTTGCATGCACTAATACTGTTAATGTTTCCTGCTCTGCCACTTGCTGCCTTTGTCCTTAAATCACCTGATCAGCTGCATGAGGCCTACCAGTCTGCTTGCACATTATTATTTTGGATTTTGCAGCTCCCCGTGGTTTGTTTGCAAGCTGCAGTAGAAGGAAAGTGGTGAACCAGATTGTTTTTAAATGATTCCTCCAGTGGATGATAAAATGTGGAAAAATGGGAGAGTGTATCCCAGGTTGTTTTTTTATAGCTACAGCCACCCCAGTTAGCTTAGAGCTAAGATTAAGGTAATGGCAGCATAATATGATAGCCTTTGTTATATTAGCTTTTGTTTCTGATATAACTCATATGCTAACTTCTAAAACAAATACAGTTAGTTAAAGTGCGCCCAACAAACGCTGTGACGTTAGCGTCACTTTAAAGCTGACTCAGATGGATATTATTCACAGTCACCTACGTTAGCGATATTCTTTAGAAATATCAAGCTCTAGCTTAAATTAACTGACTGCTGCATTATTAATAGCTGGAAACCCCAACGAGTTACCTTTAAATGTGTGATTGCTAACTGCTCCCAAGAAATGTTTCCTTAATAGCTGTTAGCTGTTAAGGAAACAAAGAAACAGCTGTTAGCTAACAGATACCTGCATGAAAATCACTGCTCATAAGTAAATCTATACTTAACGTAAGAGGTCAGTGCGTCCACTTGTAAAATTTAAATACAAGATGAACAACTGTGTGAAAACAAAAGTGAGAAAGTGAAGTGAAGCTGAATATGGTTCCCAGACACAGTAAAACCCCCACAGCTAACATGCCGACTACTACAACTACTACAGATAAATATGGATGCTAATTAGCGGGCTTAAGGGCAAAGCTAAGCTAGCATAACTCAGTTTAGAAGCTCCGGTTGTATTGTAGCTAATGCTAAGGCAGCTAACATTAGCTAAAGGTTGAAAACAGGACAGAAACCTCTGCAGCCAGGAAAAATCTCGGTTGCCTGGTAAATGTTTTCTATTGCGTTCTCTGACCAATCAAAATAAGCATTTTGTTCCAGCAGCTGCATACATCAGACAGAAAACACCACCAGACTCTATGGTGCTTCTTTTTTTACTTTTTCCCTCCATTTCCCAGTATTGATGCACCTCCAGCTCCTCCGTGATCCTCTGCGGGCTCTCGTTATTGTTATTCTGTCAGTCGAGAACACGCTGCGTTCAAAAACTCACTGAAAAGCACAAAAACTTTTCACATTCTCCTTATTGGCTTTGAGTCAGCAGTGACTGTGAGCCAGATGGGGTTGTAATTCAGACCCATCAGGTGACATCATACTGCATGTTACGAGCTGGCTCGGGTGACCGTTCAGACGTCCACAGTGGTTTCATGAATTAAACAACAAGTCAAGACACAAGCAGTGAGTGCAGCTGTGTGAGTGTTACAGAAAGGCTGCTGTCAGGTGGAGCGAGACAAAGTGGCTGCTGGGACAGATTAACCGTTGATCAGGATGTAAGAGAAGCAGAATGAACCGATGCTCTTCTGTTGTAGCCACTGTGGAATCGTCCCGTGTCTCTCCCCTCAGCCACAGCCAGTCACAGCAGATGGCCCCGCCCCTCCCTGAACCTGGTTCTACCGAAGGGAGTTTTTCCAAAGCGTTTGAATCACAAGGACTGTTTTCTTATGTTATTGTAGGCACTTTCCTTACAGTATAAAGCTCCTTGACACAAATGTTGACGTGCACTTGATGGATGAAACTGAATTGTTGTTATTGAAGGAAAACAAACAGGTTACGGTGCAGACGTGTTAAACAGGTGGAGAAAGCACTGAGAATCAGCTGAGACGGTCATAGTGTTATTTCAGCTTTTAGCTCTGCTTTGGGCTCCACCACATCCTAAATCAAATACCTGCCTTTTAGTTGCTAGCTGTTCCACGTTGCTCACCAGCTGCTCTTTAACTCATGTTTGCAGCTGTGAAACAGACGTTTAGATGTTTTTCCTGCCAAACACTGACAGTTGAAAACAAGGCTGTAAACCAAACCAGTGTGCTGAGACATCAGAGCGAAGCTCCGTGAGGCAGAAGCAGATTCAGCTGCGAAATCTCTCGAGATTTATCCCTGCGAGGCTTTTCACTCAGTGTTGCTGTTGGGAGGAGCTGTGGGCGTTTTGAGCTCTTTAAAACAGGAGTTTGGTGTCACTGTTTCTCAGATTCTCTGGATCTTTCTGCCAGCATGTTTAAATTCAGACGAGGAATTTCACGGTTAATACTTTTATTGATCGCGTCGTGTAAAAGTAATTTAATCAGACTGCCCTACAAAATAATGTGTTACATTTTATCAAAACATCATCCTGCTCCCCGCGGCGTCGGGTGGAGGTGCTTGAATGCGGCACGTCTCGCTCTCAGCTGTCACGACTTCATTTGAATGCAGAAACTTTTGCTCTTCTCTGATTAACAGCAGCAGAGAAAAAATGAATTTGTCCTTTGTGATTCTGTAATTTACTGAACAATGCTAACGAGAGACGGCAGGTCACTTTGTGTTTTCTTCATGTTGGAGAGAGAAATGAGTTGTCTGACGAACGCCTGATGGATGTCTCCGTCTTTGCCTTTAAAAATAAATTGTGTTTTTCGGCCGCGCCAACAAATTTTTGCCGAGGAGCTGAAATGTCACAGAGCGCCTCTGCTGATGAATCCTGATTGTGTCCGATGACCCGGCTGAGAGGACGGCGCTTAGGTCGGGGTGACGTCACCCTTCATCTGCATCACCATGGTGACACATCGTTTCCTCGCCCAACCTGGGCAGGATGGCGGCTCCGTAACGTTTTGATGGCTTTTCTTACAGCGTGACCCGGAGCTGACTCACACTGGCTGCGAGTTTCACGGGGTTTTAATTTGAAGTCTCTGTGGGTACGTTTGATTTTTGTGTCAGGGTGGCAGAATCACCCCACAGGTCCACTTCAGACTCTGAAATCCCCGAGGATGGTTACTGGCCAGCGATTAAGACTCATTAACACAACACTCATTTTCCTCACGGAGACTTTTCTAAATAGAATTATTCATTTTAAAAAATGCGAGCAATTCAGAAAAAACTGAGCTTTAAAACAAGCAATTATGTTCACAGAAAGGTTCCCCGACCTCACGTTTGTCCTTTAAACACAGTTTTGCATAATTTGTCTTTTTCAGTGAGCAACATTTGGCCTCTTGATGTCTCTAAAACATGCTCATGGACACAAACCTGCACGTTTTTTAAATCGATGAACATAATGTGTAAATAATTCATATCAAGGGAACATTTTTGCATGAGTGGGATTATTCTGTGAAGAGGGAACGCCGAGGCCTCAGTACAGCAATCAAACAAGGGAAGCCTTACGAGAAGTGGCACTTTTCCCAAACCAGTCTAACTACGGTGGCCCAGAGAGGTCAAACACACTGAAACTGCAGAAAACAGAAGCAAAGCCAACAGAAATACACAATAAAAAGTTGTGTTCAGAAACATGAAGCTGGAACAAGCACGGAGCAGTAGGTCAGACGTGACTATTTCAAGAACAACCATGTGATTGGATTTCATTTCCCGAATCCTGGTTCAGTGCTTTTGGAATATAAAGGGAGTCTCTGAACGGGAAACTGTATTATTCCAGTGTGGAGGTGATAAAACACCAGTATGTCGCTCAGATGGTTTGTGCAGAGGAGGGAGAGTGGATGATGAAGA
Organism: Neolamprologus brichardi; assembly: GCF_056152115.1. Lineage (NCBI taxonomy): Eukaryota > Metazoa > Chordata > Actinopteri > Cichliformes > Cichlidae > Neolamprologus > Neolamprologus brichardi. Next base: position 26,197,133 of record NC_142111.1, on the reverse strand, counting down.
TGGAGAGGCGGGAGCGAGGTCGGAGGACCTGATGGTGGACGGTGGAGGAGGACATGCTGCGGTGCTGCTGTGGCGACCTCTAAAGGGAGCAGATGCTTTTCTTCTTGACACATTTGCATTGATTTGTTGGTCTTATCATTTTTGTCTGAGCTGTGAAGCTTGTGGGTCACGGGACGAGTTAAAGGGATTCTGATTGGCTGCAGCCTTCAGTATGAACTGTTGCGGTCTGCGTCGTCCTTTCTTTAACGTGCAGACAGGAGTCGAGTTCAACTGTGAATCAAAGAAATTCCCAATATATTCCCGATCAAATCAAAGTTTTATGTCTGCATGAATCTGTCAGAGGGGCTCCCGTCAGCCCGTCCTGTCCCTGTGATTAGGAGGAAATCACCAACACCTGGCACTGCCACATGATTCAGCGCTGACCTCTGACCTCCCGCCCACTGTCTGCGGACAGTCAGGTAGGCAGCTTTATGATGCTGTCAGCGAGTGTGAGTCAGACGCTTTGCCTCCAATAAACGCAGAGTGACATTGGAGCAGCAGCCTGCTCGGAGAGCTCACACACACACACACACACACACACACACACACACACTCACACACACACTCACACACACAGCAGCACCCGTGTAAAGCGAACGCAGCCCGAGGTGTTGAGCTGAATGACAAATGTTTACCATAGTGCTGATAACACCGAGGGCGGATACACCGCTACAACCTCTTACACTGTGTGTGTGTGTGTGTGTGTGTGTGTGTGTGTGTGTGTGGAGCATAGAGACAAACACTACCACAGTGTGTTTACATGCACTCCAGTGTCACTTGTATCAGTCTTCTGTCTGCTGCTTACATATTTGCCTGCGTAAACAGTGAATCCTGGTCACAGCTGATAAACTGTTATCCTTGTTTAAAGACATCGGAATGTTTAAGCCGCTTTATTCCGTGCGGAGCAGCTCTGCACCGTCCGACCCGGTTGAACCCGCCGCGCGCCGCTCGTAACGAGTCGAGTGCGACACGAGAGATCGGCCGATGGCCAAACAGGAAAAACAAAACACACACATGAACTTTGAGCTGCTGGTAATTCTTTCTTACCTGTGCTCACAGCAGGAAGTGTCCACCTCAGACTCACCCGCAGTACAGGAAACACTTCCTGTCGTTTAGGCGAGGAAGCTACTGTCCAGCTACAACTGACGGGGTGGCTTAGATCTTCGCTCTCTCTGTGTTCGTACACCTCTCTGCATGTAATCCTTATTAATCTCTGTCTCTCTTCCACAGCATGTCTTTATCCTGTCTTCCTTCTCTCACCCCAACCAATCACAGCAGATGGCCCCGCCCCTCCCTGAGCCTGGTTCTGCTGGAGGTTTCTTCCTGTTAAAAGGGAGTTTTTCCTTCCCACTGTCGCCAAAGTGCTGCTCATAGGGGGTCATATGATTGTTGGGTTTTTCTCTGTGTTATTGAACTTTCTATCATTATTTTAGATTTTAATTAGTTCAGTTGTCTCAGCGCTGTGAGTTCGCTCGTACTCTCGCACATTTCGGCGAATGAAAGATCACGCTGGTGAAAAAAAGACAAATTTATCCAACAAGATCTCCACTCGCTGCACTTTTCTGAGCTAGGCCACAATCAATGAGGCCTTAAGTGTAGATGTTTGTAAGCTTTTCAAAAGAAGACGCTGCATTTAGCTAGTCTGGTTTTATTGTGAAGGTTTCACGAGCTTCCAAACCAGTGAAGGAAGGAAGCCCACCTGTGTTTGTGCAGTCAGGCTGCAGTGGGTGAAGATAAAGACCCCGTGGACTCTCACTAACCAGCTTCGTGCTCCTCAGCGTGTTGATGCCGTCCTCTCTGCTCTTGGTTTGTGAAACAGCCCAATCAACACTACGCTCCATCACCAGGACAGACGGGCGCAGAGATGCTTGCATCCTGTATCGCAGCACTCCTCGCGGCCACTCACAGTCTGTGGATGTGACTGTAGTGTCGCCATTAATGTGTGTCTGTGGCTGTGAAAGCCTCGTCCTCTGAAATGTCACCAAATGAGCACAGCACACAGTCGTTCATTATCTGCACCTCGCCGAGGAGCACTCAGGTCAGACGTCAGCAGCTTTATGTTGTGATGGCAAACAGCTGAAAATAGACAGCACTTAGATGAATCCACCACCGCGGCACAGCCTTCTAAATGTCGGATTTCACTCATCAAAAGTGCTTTTTTATAGGCTGACAGAAGCCGTTGTTCAGTCTGATCTGATATGGGTTTGCAGATTCAGAAGAGTCCAGAGTTTCAGCTTTCGATTGTGTCGGAGTGCTCGGATTGACCTGCAGCAGAGTCTGCTCTGGCTTTTTCAATTACTCCATGAAAGCTGTCTGTGCGAGGTATATACAGTCGAGCGAGAAAAGGTTTCACACAACTGTGGAAAAATAGTAGTTAAAAAACGGTCCGATGATGCAAAGTGACGGGCTGGCCGAAAAGCCCGAGAGCTGCTTCACAAACTCTGCAGGCCTCAGTTAGCATGTTAGAGGTAAACAACAAACAAAGGATGTTGTTCTGTTATTAGAGGTAACATGCTAACTGTTACCTCTAATAACAGAACAACATCCTTTGGACAGACGAGACCAAAGTGGAGATGTTTGTCTATAAGACCTCTCTGCATCGAATCATATCTGTTATTAACCTCTGTCTCTCTTCCACAGCATGTCTTTATCCTGTCTTCCTTCTCTCACTCCAACCAATCACAGCAGGTGGCCCCGCCCCTCCCTGAGCCTGGTTCTGCTGGAGGTTTCTTCCTGTTAAAAGGGAGTTTTTCCTTCCCACTGTCACCAAAGTGCTGCTCATAGGGGGTCATATGATTGTTGGGTTTTTCTCTGTATCTATGAAGCGCCTTGAGGCAGTCATGCTGCCACTATCGTTTCTTTAGCAGTATAAAGGTAGGAGATAAATAGCTTCTCTACAGTGACGTAAAGTCAGAAAATGCATGAAGCAAATTTCATTTCACGAGTTTCCATAAAATTTAACGTTTCTATACATAAGTAAAAAACATTAAATGGTAAATGGCCTGTATTTGTATAGCGCTTTTACTAGTCCCGCCTAGGGACCCCAAAGCGCTTTACACGTCCAGTCATCCACCCATTCACTCTCACATTCACACACTGGTGGAGGCAAGCTACAGTTGTAGCCACAGCTGCCCTGGGGCAGACTGACAGAAGCGAGGCTGCCATATTGCGCCATCGGCCCTTCTGGCCAACACCAGTAGGCGGTAGGTGAAGTGTCTTGCCCAAGGACACAACGACCGAGACTGTCCGAGCCGGGGCTCGAACTGGCAACCTTCCGATTACAAGGCGAACTCCCAACTCTTGAGCCACGATCACCCCACGTACATATGTTTAGCTCATTGAAGGCAGCAAGTTTTTGTTGAGTGTGAGCTCCTAAAGCATCCTGGAGATCCACACAGGAGGCTTCCACAAATGTGGACGGAGGAAAGGTGATTTATACAGGCCTCACTGTGGGAGTTGTGAGGACACAGTTGTGTCTTTTATCCTTTGTTTTATACTTTGTTTGACTTCTTATAAAACTTTAGACGTCAGCACATGAACAAACTTCAGTGTTTGCTCTTAAGGTGCTCACAGAGAAATCGATACATGTAACTCATTTATGAAGAGCTGTTACAGAATGATTGATTCACAGACATGTAACAGTATCAATAAGTCTTTCTCAACCAATCACAGCAGATGGCCCCGCCCCTCCCTGAGCCTGGTTCTGCCGGAGGTTTCTTCCTGTTAAAAGGGAGTTTTTCCTTCCCACTGTCGCCAAAGTGCTGCTCATAGGGGGTCATATGATTGTTGGGTTTTTCTCTGTATCTATGAAGCGCCTTGAGGCGACTTTTGTTGTGATTTGGCGCTATATAAATAAATTGAATTGAATTGAATGTTGCCACTATCGTTTCTTTAGCAGTATAAAGGCAGGAGGAAAGGTGATTTATACAGGCCTCACTGTGGGAGTCCCTGAGCAGCCCACCTCCACCCTCTCCTGTCTTTCTTTTCCTGCAGTTTCCTGCTCGTCAGTATCTTATTCTTTCCTCCCCAGACTGACCAGCGTTCCCTCGTCTCCGGTCATCAAAGTGACCCGAGAGAACAGAAATCACATTCATGAGTGAGCGTGAGACAACTCGATGAATAAAATATTAACGAGGTGAAATGAGAAATCTGTCCTCCCAATTATCATTTTTACTTTTTTCTATGGCCATTTTATGATCTTTTATGGTTATTTTCTCCCAGCGGCTGCAATAATCTGTGACCCCGTTTAGTTCAACGGACTGCTCGCTTCCCATTTCTCGGAAACTTGCTGATTCTCTTCCAACGGAGCGGAAATAAGGAACAACTGAATTTGGCGTCTCACCTTGTCGGCAGGCCAAACGTCAAAATATCAAAATTCACAAAATGTAAAAAAAAGCCACCCATGCAGAGAGGCACGGAGCTGCCTGTGCCAACGCACTGATGTGCATTTTATAGTTCATGCATCATTAACTTCCTGCGCTCAGGACAAATCCCACCATCTCCATCCAAGCATTTTTATTTGGTTGAAAAAGATGTAAGTGGAGCATCCAAAAACTGCAGCGAAGACAGAGTTCACCGAGTTTGCCAGTCAGGGAACCGTGTGAGGCGCCGCAAGGAACAACTGAAAGAAGTACGGAGAGGAGGATACACAAACATCAGCCGAAACTCGGACTGAAACCGGCCACGTCGCCGACTCCACGAGGAGCAAAGGAATCAGCCAACTTCAAACACGACGGCAGAGACAGAAGATCGACGTGACGAAGTTTCATCTTTAAGAATCACCAAGTGATGCCAAAGACACTGAAGACAGGATCGAGTATTTTCTGTGGAAGCAGCACCTTTAAAAGTAAACTGAACAATATGACCGAGGAAGAGTAATTTCATACGTCACATCTTAGCAGATCATTTTCTAACCCCAAACATCCTGGTGTGTAGTTCAGTTATCTTGTACTCTTGTGTATGATTGGTGGGACGGTTGTGCGTAACGTGGAGCGGCAGACTGGCGAAGTGTCAGCAGTACTTCGGAAGCTGTTGACGATTGTTGTGGTGAAGAATATTCCAGAAACACGCTTTGCCGATCCGATCAGCTGTTTGTAACACTTCCTACGTCCATCAGCGTGAACTATCGCATGTCCACCATGACCTGCCCGAAACCGGAAGTGACATCATTTTGCAGAAATGTAGTTTTTTACCATCAGGGCCTCATAAGCCTATACTGGTGTTTTTAAAAGTTATCTTTGACTTTCTGACTTTCTGTGTGGTTTCTGGGATGCTTAGGACTCATATTGCACTGCTGGAAATAGTTTATTTTGATGCATATGCTGCTTTTTTGCAAATTTGCATTATAATATTTATTTTCGTTTTTTCCTGCAGTGTATAAAAATTGGTGTATTTCAAAAATAAAACTATGAAGACACTTAAAATAAATTTCCTGTGGTGGGAAACTATTTTGTGCAACTTTTTTGTATTTACAGTTTTGAGGGATAAGCCTCTTAAATTTCTCTAACTAGAAATATATGTTAAAAAAACAAAAACGATTTTAATTTTTTTGTAGTTTATTGCACTTTTTTTGCAATTTATGTAATTACTATGCACTTAATGCAGACATATTATTAAAATTTGGGCTATAATGGTTGTATTGATGTATAGCAACTTGAAATGCTCCCAAAAATGGCTCCACAACATGTAAAAATATAATATAAGCTCTGGCGGACTTGGTTCTATGGCAGGTCTTAAAGGGTTAACACATAGTGAGTTAATAGACACCCAGTGCATCATGGGAATCCCCCAGCAACCTACACCTATTGCAGCATAAAAATCTAAAAAAAACAGTCTCAACAAAGACCCAGCGAACGTCCCATCATTCTGTCTGTTCCTATTGGCTAACACGACGTAATACACCAGCACAAACGTAAATGCCAGCGATGATTCGGCCACTTACGAAGGTTATGTCACAGTCTCTCTGCGGACGCAGGAATTATTATAATAATAACTTTGTGTGGTTTCTTTTTCTGTGGTTATTCAGGACAGCAGACGAAAAGAAGTGAAGCTAAAGGAGAGAAATTTAAGCTTCAAATGAACTAAAGTTAAAATAATCAGACTAAATTCTGATGAGCTGCAGCTTGTGTAAAACGTCTTTGGATAAGACCTCTCTCTGAACTCTGCTGCTGTGCTGTGTAAACTCAAACTGCTGTGCTAGGCTGTGCAACTTAATAATGATGTGGCATTTTATCTGCTGCTGCAGGAAAGCCCTCCTCCTTCTCTCACACGCAGTTCAAAGGTCACCCACAGTGCAGCTGCCCAGATGGCATAACGTACTCGAGGACGGCTCAGCAGGTGGATGCTGGATTTCTGCGCCTCAGCTGCAGTTACCCTGCCTCCCTGCCCCTCCCTGGTCGCCGTGTGTCTAATTAGCGCGTCCCACTTTCAGCAGCATGCGGCCGCGCAGTGCGAGCTCTCCACCACACATGCAAACAGCCTGAGGTGCACGATTAAGTGCAGTCACACTCAGCTGCATGTTTACACGAAACAAGACAAAAAAGTCTTAACACCCATTATTCTGAAGTGTTTTTGGATTAAGTCATTAAACGATGCATAAACGTGCAGTGGCCTTTCAGTACTGCACTCCCACACAGTGCTCCAGTTCTCTTTGTAAAGTGCCAGCTCACAACAACTGCTGTGTCAGGCTGCTTTAGATATTAACACAAACATCCCACAATATTACAGAGAAGCCAAACAGGCAAGAACAGGCAAAGGTGGGGAAGAAGAACTCAAACAGATGCAGGTTTGTGGCGGGACGGCCTCGACTGGGTGGAGAGCGAAGGGTACAAGGAAGGAGTAATGACATGAGGTAGTGACGGCTAAACGAGTGAAAAGAGGGGACCAATGCATCATGGGAAATTCACCAACTCTGTGGAGCTTATTTTAGCAAGTCTCAAATAAAACAAAACAGTAGCTGCGACTGGAAATCCAAGTTGAGGCGGCGTTCCAGATGGAAATTCCAACTGTGAACTCGGTAATACTGACTTACTCTGGAAGGCCCTATAAGATCCAAGGTCACCTGATCCAGCCTTGGTTCATAAGCTTCATCAGAAAGGTTTGAAGCCCAGTCTTAAAAGCAGAGAGGGTCTGCTGAAAGCTCCCGTTCAACATTACAAACGAGCCTGACGCCCTTTTCACGCACACATGTTAAATTTTTTGTGTTAAAAATACTTTTTGGACTCGTCTGTGAAGGTTCTCAGTCATCCAGGTCATCGTAGTCAAAGGAGCTTGCAAAGAAAAGCGTCTGGACTTCTTTAAGTTACTTGAAGACGTTTCACCTTCATCCGAGAAGCTTCTTCAGTTCTAAGGTCAAATGGTGGAGAGTCCCAGATATAAACCTGGTGGGAGTGTCCCCCCACAGAGGGACAAAGGACCCCCTGATGATCCTCTAATCGCCTGAGCCAAGGTGTGGAACTGGGTGTGGGTCCCAATCAGCCAGAGTTTCAGGTGAGCTCATTGTGAAACCTGGCCCCACCTTATCATGTGATTTCCTGAGGTCAGATGGCCTAGGGTGTGAGTGGGCGTTAAGGCGTCTGGGGAGGGAACTCAAAACTGGATTATAGATGGCAGACAGTTGGTGTCGTAAACCACCGCCTCTGTTCAAAGATGGTCGCTCACAGTGGACATAGATGCTTCTTTCACTCCTCTTTCAAACCATCTGTCCTCTCTGTCCAAAATGTGAACATTGGCATCCTCAAAGAGTGACCTTTGACCTTTAGATGCAGATGGACAGCTGAGTCTTGTCCTGTGGAGGTGGCTCTTCTGTGTTGTGCCATGCGCTTGTGAAGTGGCTGTTTGGTCTCTCCGATGTAGAGGTCTGGGCATTCCTCGCTGCTGTACAGCAAACACCACATTGTTAAGTCTGTGTTTTGGCGTTTTGTCTTTCGGGTGAACCAGTTTTTGTCTGAGTGTGTTGCTGGGTCTTTTGGACTCGCCTACTTTATTCTTGCAGCTGTCAACACCGTTCATCTCGTTTCACTGGACGATTAAGCCTTTATGTTTTTAAACTTGAAGCTTCATTTTTTGGATGTGCAAACATTTTGGGAACGTTCTCAGTGTGCAGTGTCCTCAAGACTGAGGCGCTCTGTTGGGGTAAGGTGAGACTACGAGGCTTTTAGGATATGACGGAGCCGTGAGACGTGAGAACTGATATTAAATTAACCTCTAAATCTGGCAGAGAGCCACTGAAGAGAAGCTGTTAGAGAAGAAAGACTGCAGAGTCATTTTGTGGTCTATATGACTGGTGTAGTAACAAAAAGCAAGAAAACCTGAGGGAGCGGAGTGTGATGGATGGCCCCGGGGTGAGTTTAGCTTGTGAGGTCGCGGGTGTATCAGCGCCGGGCCTCTGGTTGGACGGGACGATGCAGCAAACTGGATCTTATCAAACGCTCGCTGAGCGGCAGAGGACGCGGAGGCAGCTCTCCGGGTGTCCCTTTGCTCTGAATGAAAACTGTCAAGAGTTTTGGAAGTTGATGCTGAGATAATCGGTGAATAGAGAAAAGATAGCGGCGCAGAAATAAATAACAGGTTTGTGTTGTGTATCTTTGTATCATGTTGATTTGCTGTCTCTCCATCCTCGCCCTCGACGAGCGATACGAGGTCTGCCGTGCTGTTTTGTGCCCATTTTTGTCGTTTCTGTTCAAATGGAGACAACTGTTTAAGAGGCCCGTTTATTTATCTGTGGAGAGTCAGATATGCCGCCACAAATCTGCCAGCAGCTCATGTAAACAGGCACAATGACAAGCCTTTGGAGAGCGGGGAAACCGCCGGCGTTTAAAGCTTCGACATCACCGTTTGAAGAGTGAAACACCTCGCTCTGCCCGCAGCCAAGTTTGTGCTGCGAATCGATAGAAAATACAAAGCTCACTGTTTCATCCTAAATCCTTTATGCTGATTTCATACAGCAAGCGTTTGTGTGTTGTGTTTATAAAGCGAGATCGGATATGTCAGCGATTTTGTTAATCATCTCTCACCGCCGCGTTCGAGTCCTGACCTCACACAAACGAGTCAAAGTGCATCTGTTTGCTCTAAATAAACTGACCATAACCAGACGTGCTCGGAGCTCAGAAGCCTTTTTCTCTCTGTTGTTCTGTTTTGCATGCTAGCTAGCAGTAATCTAGCTAGCAGCTAGCAGCAGCTTGCTAGCCAAACTTGCTAAGTGGAACCTAGCTAGCTCCATCGGTGACTTCTGGTTCCAAACATGGCAGCTCCTAAAATGCTAATATGTGGTTTCTAAGCACAGTGCGTGACATCTTACATTCCCATGATGCATTGAGTTTTTCCTTTCCAGTCACCTTTCTCACTCACTATGTGTTAACAGACCTCTCTGTGTTGAATCATATCTGTTATTAAGCTCTGTCTCTCTTCCACAGCATGTCTTTATCCTGTCTTCCTTCTCTCACACCAACCAATCACAGCAGATGGCCCCGCCCCTCCCTGAGCCTGGTTCTGCCAGAGGTTTCTTCCTGTTAAAAGGGAGTTTTTCCTTCCCACTTTCGCCAAAGTGCTGCTCATAGGGGGTCATATGATTGTTGGGTTTTTCTCTGTATCTATGAAGCGCCTTGAGGCAACTTTTGTTGTGATTTGGCGCTATATAAATAAAATTGAATTGAATTGAATTGAATTGAATTGAATTGAATTGAATTCTTCGGAGGCCGCCAGCTCGAGGCCGACCGGGAGGTCGAGGCACGATGTGCCGGGAAAGCAGTGTTCCTCCCGGCTGTAGTAGGTCTCGACCTCCCGTTAGCTTCGAGCTAGTGGGTGTCAGATCTCCGAAAACGTCGGAGCACTTTTGCAAATATGTGATGTCTTGTAAACCGAGCAGGTATCTGACGTTTACACAACTACATTCACGCCTCAAAATATCTTAAAAATGTATTTTGAGACCCAGAAAGAGGAATATTACAACTAAGTAGCTGCCGCCATTGTTGGAATTAAACTTTTATGAGATCCCGAGTTAGTTTGGCGAGATCTCACAAAAGTCCGTCTTAATTTTTTTTCTCCCATGTCCCCTGCGGGGCTCCGTAACATCTTGATGGTTATGGTGATCTTTTATATGCACTGTGTGCTGGTTGACATGAGGGGTTAAAATCTGGACTTCTGGAGTAAACGGGGAAGAAATCTCGTGTGGGCAACACGTGAGAAAGAAAAACTTTGGCCAACGTCTCATCATTAATCTCCACAAAATTTCTAAAAACAAGAGTCCAATCAATAAAATGATTGGATTATGGATAATGGCAGTTGTGTTGTATCAGTGTTGGACCAACCCAAGGAAAAGCCCAAACAGTGGATATTAACTTATGGCCATCGTGTATAATGTGTTAGGGGGCCTTGATACATGATAAAAAAAAGTATATATTTTTATTTTATTTAATATTTTCCAGAGATACAAACCTTACAGGAAAACTAAATAATTCCCTTTGCTCTGTTTCTTTCACTGGGATGTTTCAGTGCAGTGATTGCAGACACTCGATGCGCAATTGTCCAACTTATGAAGGCTTTCCAGCATTTTAAAATTCTACTGCTTGACTTTTAATGTGAAAAGAAAATGAACTTTATTGACACCTAACGACTAACAAAAGATCGATTGGCGCCAATTCGTGATTGAAACCACTCTGATGTGACCTGTTGTTGGACTGCTGGGATTAATGGTAAGGAAAACTAGCACTGTGTGTGCTGTTCCTGTAATTCCACCCTGACTGAATCATTGATTTTTAAAGAGCAGCAGTTGTTGCAGACCTCTTGCAGTAAGGTTTGAGCTGACAGGTAAAAGTCAGCGTGTCAGTCTCGGCTTCGCTCTGTGAGCACGGAGTGGGTACAGCTACCTGTGTCAGAGCAGCTGTCGCCCCTGCGGGGCTCTGTTTGTCGACACTGTGATACGCCGAGCGCAGCCCTAACAGCCTGGCTGGGTGGTGCAGAGGATGTGGAGTGAATGAGAAAACATGTTAGCGCCAGTTTACCAGGTGCTGCACCGCCTTTCCTCCCGCGTTCTACGTGTCGACTGTCACAGAGCCTGGAAAGCAAATGTTGGGACCTTTCGTTTTGTTTGCCTGCTTAAACCGAAGACGGTGAATCACACTGTTAGCGTCTCGAGTGCATAGACGCCAGAGACTGTAACCAGTAACTCAGTTAACCCTCGAGTATTATCCAGAGAAGCTGATCTCATTTTTTCATTGCTCTGGCATTCATCTCTGTCATTTCTGCTTTCACAGTCAGGTGCAAAAGGCATTTAAAAACTTGCACTGTGCACATTTTTAAAGAGTTTCTATTGTGTGTAAAATCTGCTAAAGAAATAGTTTATTTTAGTGACATTTTCTAATTATCTAATCTAAATAAAACCATTTGCACAAACTAATAGAAGTACAGTGAAACAGGGTAGAAATGCACTGACGTCTTGGTCTACTGAACTAAATGCTTACTGCAGGCAATGATGGGTTTCTTTGCTACATTAAAGAGAAAATAAAAACAATTATGTATATAATGCAGGTGGAGAATGGTAGAGAAAATACATATTAATGTGGACACGTCGGCAGCTATACGTGATCAAACCCTCCCGTCCCCTGAAGTTTGATTCCAGAGGCTGTCGTTGCGTTAATCCTGTGTGGGACTCTCATGTCAATCGATGCTTTCGCAGGATGCTTCTGAAACTTAATCCCAAAGAGTTTCAGGCAGTGATTCCCAGCATCATCTCAGATCAAACATAACAAGCTGCAATGCTAAACTGTTGCACAGTAAACAGTACATGCAGTCAAACGCACACAGTGAACATGTGCTACTGCAGCTAGCCTGTTAGCTAGCATTAGCACTGTGGGCGGAGCTGATGATGTGTCTCAGTAACCTGGTTAAACGCTGCTGGGTAATCCCTCCCTAAGAAAGCTACCACCTCGAGTAAGAAAGGCAGAATGTTCAACACTCGGCTTTTTGACTTGAATGGCAATCTGGGAGCTCGTAGTGCCAGATGGTGCGCTCCAACCGTGCAGAACAGTCGGTGCTTGTGTTAGAGGGCTGATCTGACTGACGCTAACAGAAGAATGCACGGCTTTAAGAAAAGGTTTTTGCTTCTGGAGACCAAAGTGGAGATGTTTGTAATGCACAGCAGCGGTGGTGGAGGGATGATGATCTGGGCACCTTGCAGTGGCCGAGTCAACCCCAACCTCCTCTGTAATACCGTGGGAAGTATTCTAGAGCAGCGGTCCCCAACCCCCGGTCCGTGAGTCGTTTGGTACCGGGCCGCGAGAGTTGAGGCTCAGGTGTGAAATGTATAGTTTTTATCGGTTTTCAGCGTTATTTTGTTATCGTTTTCATTGTTTACTCTGTTTTCCTGGGTCTTTTCACGTGTGTTATGAATAAATTTTATTTTTTTCAGTACCAGTACTAGTTTTATTTTGTTGTATTTATCTGCGACACCTTAAAGGCCGGTCCATGAAAATATTGTCAGGCATAAACCGGTCCGTGGCGCAAAAAAGGTTGGAGACCGCTGTCCTAGAGGCCATCTGTCCCACAGCTAAAGCTTTGGGCAGGGCAATGATCCCAATCACAGCAGTGACTCTGCTGCAATCGTCCAGTCAAAATCCAGAAGTCAACATGATTGAAATGCTGTGATGGGGCCTTGCGTGAATGACACCCGCAAAACTCAATGCAATTTATGACAAAAGCGGTTCTACAAGCTGTGAAACTGCAAGGTTTGCAGTGAACTGCTCCACGTAAACACTGCCGTAACTTCTGTGGAAAATAACAATGACAAAAAATGAAATGTTAGCTCGGCTTAATCATCAGTTTAGCCACAAAACAACAAGAAGGAGGTAATTAGAGAAGAAGCATATGGTGAAGAGGACAAGGTGCCACGCCACTACTTTGTGTTTCTGTCCTTCCCATATGCTGCACTCTCACTGCCTTCCGTCTTCTGTCCTTTTTCAGAGTTTCAACAATAGATGGACGATGACAAAGAGGCGGTGGGTGGAGGTGTTTGAAAGAGCGGTGAGGCTGAAATGGTGAGAGGTGGGCTGTTTTTGTTCTCTAACGCTGAAGCGAGGCAGGAGACAAAGAGTCTGGAATGCCAACATTTCAGAAGTTTCAGCGCTTACGGAGTGGTTGATATCGATCGACAAAAACATCGATCTCGGTCCCACAAAGGTTTCAAACTGTTTAGAACAGCTTTGTTTGAGCCGCGAACAGCCTAAAATGGGCAACGTCAGCAGAGACCGGCCATGTAATAGCAGATATTAAATGTCCTTGAACAATACGCGATGAGAAAGCGTAACAAGGGGAAAGATATCCATCTATCCAAACTTCCACACGGCTGTGTGACTGAGGAACAAATGCAAAGATGGCTTACGCTATCAAAAGACATGAAAACAATGGGGTTGAACTGAATAACAGCCAGAGAGGAAGAGATCAAGTACAAACTGAGGTGAGAGGCAGATTTTGGATCTTTCAGCTGAAGTAACTGATCTGAGCTGAAAGAGACCTGACATAAGAGAGAGTTCACTCTGTGGGCTGATCTCCGGAGGAGCTGCTTTATAAAGGATACAGGTATGGGCATGAAAAGGTCATGAAAGGTCCTGCTTGGGCTTAAAAATAGACAATTTGACTGCTGAGGGTTGAAAACAGGAAGCATGATTTGTGCTTCCTGTTGTTTCCCGGCTGGTTGTGATGTTATTCATCTGTCCATGCAAGAGGACCAGTTAAGGTTGACGACCTGTGGCTGAATCGTGGTGTTTTAGGATCTCTTTGATGAGAGGCAGCACTAACTTAGCACGTTTGCACACCTGAAAGACCAGAGCTCACAATCCAGATAGTACATCGCTGATATCGCCATGGTAGCAACAGTAGCAGCATCCATACGAGCCCACAGTTTGCTGTGCACATTAGTTTCCCTGTAACAGCCCATTAAAGCATCTATTTCCAAGCTTTCAATATGTTGAAAGTCAGAAATTTGGGCTCGTTATCATGTTCTATGTCAGCGGACCCAAACCCTGCTTCCAACTCAGTCATGCTTCCACACCATCCGGCTCCTGGCACGTCCAACAGTCTTCCATCGCCATGAAATTGGGGCAGATGGAGGCGAAACCAGCATGCTGAGTGCCCTAAATCAGAGGTCTCCAACCTTTTTTGTGCCACAGACCGGTTTATGCCCGACAATATTTTCATGGACCGGCCTTTAAGGTGTCGCGGATAAATACAACAAAATAAAACTAGTACTGGTACCAAAAAAAGAAGATTTATTCATAACACACGTGAAAAGACCCAGGAAAACCAAGTAAACGATCAAAACGTTAACAAAATAACGCTGAAAACCAATAAAAACCCTGAAAACTTCACACCTGAACCTCAACTCTCGCGGCCCGGTACCAAACGACTCACGGACCGGTACCGGTCCAAGGCCCGGGGGTTGGGGACCGGTTGGATGTTTCCAAGCAGAGACCACTGCCCCTGGGGAGTGCCTGTAGCTTGGGCCAGCGGTGGGTTTGGACTACAGCAAAGTCAGGGAGGTGAGCTTTCCCAGCAGGGCATCGGGTTGTGATCAGTGTTGCTGCAACATGTTTGCCAAGGCGGCTTAGACGCACAGCTAAAGTAAAAGTCAGTCCACGCAAGAACTTCTTTCTAAATCAATCAGTGTTGGATTATTTAAGGATGAACTACTTGTTTCCTTCATAAATCAATAAACAAGCATATCTACAAGGCAGAACAGATTGAATTCCTTACTGATTTGAAAGTCAATAAGGTAGGAAGTGCGTACTTCAGAAGGCCTGCGTCCCGTTTCCCTGCTCCCCGTGTGAGTTGGAAATGGGATGCATGTTGGCCGGTATGGAGGGCGGAGAGGAGGAGGGAGGCGCAGCACGGCCTTGGGGATGCAGAGCGAGCACACGGGAGGAAACATGATGACAGCAGCAGAAAACGGCGACGCCGCTCAACCTCACTGACTCATCTCCCTCTGACAGTGTGACCAATCAGGTCCTCTGTTGTTCGTACTTTTATTTCTCCATCCTCTCCCTCCGCTCGCCCTCCTCCCAGCCCTGTTTGCCGTTTCCTGTTCTTTCCCCTCTCTCTGCAGCTCCAGTCGTGACAAATTGCATTCACATTATTACATTTCAGAATAATTGCCAGGAGCTGCCATCCAGAGAAAGTCACAATACCTACAGCCCTGAGATTTAATTCTTCTGTCAGCAGCGTGACAGACAGCATAAACGGGGAAAATGGGCCAAAGGACGACGCAAAAAAAGAAAAGCTGCAGATCTGCCGCTGGATGCCTTTTCCCTCTGATCCCACTGTAACACCACGGGAGGTCTCGCTGTTGTGCGCAGCGCTGCTACCTTCTAAGAAGCCGTGTTGGTAACTCTCAGACAAACAGATGGTGGAGACGTTTCTGCAGATAAAAGATTGAGGGTGTATTTATGACGCTGCGATACAGCATAAAGTTTCCAGACTCTGGGGGAGAGAGGAGCTATTTCGGGAAACAGACTGCTTGCTGGTGACAAAGCAGATAACACAGCTCAGCATCACGGAGCTGTGATGTCATTACCGGAGGTCAGAGATTGGCCACTTCAGTCTGAAACATCGATGTGCACACTTTTGCTTTTTTTAGATTATTAAGGAACTTAATCTTGACCGAAGTGGTTGATATCGGTTCCTTTAACCCTTTAAGACCTACCATAGAATCAAGTCCGCCAGAGCTTATATTATATGTTTACATGCTGTGGAGCCATTTTTGGGAGCATTTCAAGTTGCTATACATCAATACAACCATTATAGCCCAAATTTTAATAATATGTCTGCATTAAGTGCATAGTAATTACATAAATTGCAAAAAAGTGCAATAAACTACAAAATCGTTTTTGTTTTTTAACATATATTTCTAGTTAGAGAAATTTAAGAGGCTTATCCCTCAAAACTGTAAATACAAAAAAGTTGCACAAAATAGTTTCCCACCACAGGAAATTTATTTTGAGTGTCTTCATAGTTTTATTTTTGAAATACACCAATTTTTATACACTGCAGGAAAAACAAAAATAAATATTATAATGCAAATTTGCAAAAAAGCAGCATATGCATCAAAATAAACTATTTCCAGCAGTGCAATATGAGTCCTAAGCATCCCAGAAACCACACAGAAAGTCAGAAAGTCAAACATAACTTTTAAAAACACCAGTATAGGCTCATGAGGCCCTGACGGTAAAAAACTACATTTCTGCGAAAATGACATCACTTCCGGTTTCGGGCAGGTCATGGTGGACATGCGATAGTTCGCGCTGACGTCTAATCCAATGTAGGAAGTGTTACAAACAGCTGATCGGATCGGCAAAACGTGTTTCTGGAATATTATGTTTTTGTTGCTGCAAGTGCTTTTTATGCAGTTTTTGCAAAGTTATATGTGGAAGGAAACTGTGACCGAGGACAAGCTGAAGTACAACTCCTCCGGTTTCATATGCAAAAACAATTATTGCGCTAGCTCACGTGGTTGCAGAGCTACCGGGATTTAAAAATAGTTACGCAAAACAGAGCGTGCCCACTCCGACCGGTTTTAAAGGGTTAAATGTTGCCCTGTATGCTGTGACCCAACATTTTAGCCCACTTGTTCCCACCCTTACATAACAAGAACGTCTTTAACGTGACCATAATGTTCCAGCCACTAGAGACACTGAAACAACAGTGGGCCATACTAACATGTGGAGACGGACACCAAAGATGAACATGGTTTTATTCTAAATGATTTCATAAGCTCAAGGAAAACAGCTGTGACCCAAAGGACATAAAGGCAAAACGTGGTTTGGCTCACTGCGGCATGCCTTTGTCTACACCCAGGCAACACCTGAAGACTTTTGCATTGGGTGCAACACTATTTAAAACTTGGAGAAACATCATCAAACTCAACCGTCAGCGTCTCTTCTTCCTTAGAGACTTCCATCTGCCACTGAAGGTGCTCAAGAACTTCTAAAGCTGCACCATCGAGAGCGTCCTGACGGCAAACATCTGCACCTGGTTTGGGAACAGCACCAAGCAGGACAGACGAGATCTGCAAAGAGTGGTGCGCTCAGCCGAACGCATCATTCAATCAGAGCTCCCTGACCTGCTGTCCATCTACACCAAGCGGTGCAAGTCCAAAGCTAGGAAGGTTATGATGGACCTCTCCCATCCCAACAATGGACTCTTCTCACTGTTGAGGTCTGGGAAGCGCTTCCGCTCCCTTAAGGCCAAAACAGAGAGAATGAGGAGGAGCTTCTTCCCCCAGGCTATTCAGCCCTGAACCAGGTGTAGGACTGGACTCTCACACACATCACATCACCACACATTTCCTATAATCCTATAATTTATAATCTTTATAATCTCTTTCTGCTATTTGCACATTTTTTAATTTAAAAAAAAAAAAGTTAATTTGTAAATTTTGTAGTAACCTGTAAATTGTAAATACTGTAAAACTTTTTTTCTGTCATTTAATGGTCGGGCATTGTACAGCTACAAGCATTTCACCCCCATGTCATACTGTGTATGGTTGTGTGTGTGTGACAAATAAAATTTGAATTTGAATTTGAACTCGGGCAACTTGTGAGAATATAAAGACATAGCAGACAGAAGGTCCTCAAAAATGAGCTAAAGTGGAACAAATCTTATTGCCTGTTCTCATTCTAGCGAGTTTTAAGGTTCAGTCCACAAGGATAAAGAAAATATTAAGTGCAAGAACAGCCAGCAGACGTCTGACCCATCCATCCACCCCAATCACCTCCCAGAGGAGACTCGAGGGACAACGTTTTACGAGAACGACCTCCAAACTGACCGTGACAAGACTTAAGACATCTGCTCTGAGCAAATGAAGAAAAGCTAACTTATGCATGTATCTATGGCTCAGAAAGATGAGATGCTGAATGTTGCTGCATCAAAATATGACTGTTGCTTAGAAAATGATAGTTGCTGTTGTTGCCTTTGTTGAGTTTACCAGTCAGCTTCAAGCCCCATCCAACAGCATGCATCAACAACAGGGTGTGGAGAGTAAAACTGCTGTAAAGCTACAATGTTACTGTTATTAGCATTTCAAGTGGCTCCACTCGTTATCTGCACCATAGCGACAGCTACAGCTTCACTCTTAAAACAGAGCCTCTGCTATATGCTAACAGACATAAAACTCATACATTTTTATCACCCAGCCTCTCGGTTTAAAAGTAGGGCTGGAATCAAAGTCTCAGTTAACAGCCCATCTGCAATCAGCGCGTAATTACTTTGTTTGTTGAAAGCTATGAAAACAACAGCTCCAGCAGCAACAGAAGAAGAAGCCTAATGAGAAATAAGTGCTGTTTTGGAGGAATACGAGCTGCAGCTGCATCAACACGATCTTTTAAAGAGACATATTTGCACAGCGCTGCCTCCTTCTTCTTCTTCATGAATGCAAATGAAGATGACATCCTGCTGCACTTTCTGGGAGCAACAAGAGGTTACATCCTGACAAGTGTTAGCTGTTGACACGGAATAAAAAAGCCAAAGAACCAGAGTGCGTCTGTTTTTAGCTGCGGCGTGCAGCCGGTGGACTCGGCTAAAGGACGATGTCTTTCTGTGTGGAGTTTACATGTTCTCCCTGTGGGTTCTCTCCAGGTACTCCAGTTTCCTCCTACAGTCCAAAGACATGTAGATGGTGGGGTTAGGTCACCCCATCGACAGTGACCGGTCCAGGGTGCAGCCTGCCTCTCGCCCTAAGACAGCTGGGGTTTATAGCAGGCACATTCTCCTGAATGAATAATTATTTGAATAAATAAACCTTTGATTTGATCATTTATTTAGGAGAGCAGGTGGGGTTAGGCTTTCAGCCACATGCTGAACAAGAATACGTCCAGAAAATAGAAGCTGTCACATTTCCAGTGGAAACGGACGTTAACGAAAAACTCTGTAGTAGGGCTGCCACAAACGATTATTTTGATAGTCGACATAAAACTACAGCTTATTGCACCAGCAGAATCTGCTCTCATATAACTATCATTAGCTTACAGCTTTAACTGTTTAAGGTATGTGCTAACTAAAAATAAAGACAAGATGATAGTTTATTAAATTTTAATGAAATTTGCAGATTGTTTCAGTGAAGTTTCATAAACTCCTTGCTATCTAAAATATAACAGGACACCGGAGTAAATTCTCGAGCATCTCACACTTCTGATAATCAGCTGTCTGCTTGACGTTTATTCAGCTGTGTAAAAACTATAACTTTAATCTCAGCCAAACCGATTTACTCAGGAACAAATAAAATACTGAAAAAAGCCAAACAATAACATTTTTAAGTTATCTAAGTGACTTATATATCATGTTTAACCTGAGTAGCAAAAGACGACGGTGGAGTCCGGTGTTCTCACGGCTCTAGTTAGCCTAGCCCCCGGCTAGCTATCGAGCTAGTGGCTAACAGACGTCTCCGAAAACGTCGGAGCGCTTTTGAAAATATGTGGTGTCTTGATAAACTGAGCAGATATTTGAGGTTTACACAGCTACATTCCCGCCTGAAAATATGTTAAACGTTTATTTTGTGACCCAGAAAGAATAATAAGAGTAATATTAAAACTAACTAGCTGCCGCCATTGTTGGAAACTGAGCTGGGCTGCGCTATGAATTCTGGGACACAGCTTCTTCTTCTTCGGGGTTTAACGGCAGCTGGCATCCTTGTACATGCAGTGCTGCCATCTTCTGTTTCAGTCCGTTATTACACTCTTAAATCCTACTACTTATTCCTGCGTCTTTTGGGATCTTACAAAGCTTCAAACGACGCGTCGACTATTAAATCAGTCGTCGACGATTTTAATAGTCGACTAATCGTGGCAGCCCTAGTCCGTAGCACATGTGCTTGAAAGTTGGTCCACAACTTTAACCAGTCACTGTAACATCATTTAGAGGATCAGGGGAGGTGAGCGTCCACCTCTTTATGCAGAATGTTCATGCATGTGAAGACAGATTAAGACAAACTGTCTGCTCCATATTGACGATGACAAACAGACACAAAACCGAGTGCTCTGTAATTGCTTGTCATTTCTGCCATCTCAGACGTTTTAATTAATGCTTTAAAAACTAACCAGAAATCTGCTTTTCATGTTAGAAATCAACAAATAGAAAAAGATTTTTTGCACCTCAGTGATGCTGAAAGACACACAGCAGGCAGCAGCTGCTCTTCATCTCCATGTTTCTGTTAATACCACAGTAGCACAGCGACAGCACATCAGTCTTTAAGCCACGACTGAAACTGTTTGCTTTACACCGATTAACGTTGATTAAAGTTATTTGTTTGGCCCAGAGAAACGTCGTTGGTTGCAGTTTTCCACACTCGCTCATCATTTAAACGTCTGGAATATCTGTCTGTACGATTATGGAGCGCGAACCACGATTGCATTTCAGCTGCTTTGGTGCAGCAGAGATGTGACAATAAGACACAGCAAAGGGAATGCTTTAGCAGCCCGTTGCTCTCTCCTCACGGTTCCCCGCTGATTTTTCTCCAGTTTGCTCTTTGCAGACATCACACAAAGGTCTGCTGCGTCTGGAGGAGACACCAGGAGAAGCTGGACAGGGCTGTAGCGGGGCATCGGCCGATAACAGGTGCACCCTGAGCTCGTGTGACAGATGTGAGAGAGTCTGGAGACGCTGTGGCATCTGTCACATGTGCTCAGCGTGAACATGCTCTCATCTGTGAAGAGAACAGGGCTTCGGCGGCAGACCTGCCAGTTCTGATGTTCTCTGGAGAATGCCGATCGAGCTGCACGGCGCCGGACACACCAAAGGACGCCGTGTCTGAGAAGCATGCACACGACCTGCCTGCAGGGCTCTGGCAGTGCTTCTGGCTGTTCCTGCTCACACTAAGAAGCAGATTCTGGCCCTGCTGCTCCTCCACAGCCACGTCCAGCTCTGCTGAAAACAATCAGTCAGGACGGGTAAGGAGGGAGCAACAGTCTGAGGCCCCGCCTCCACTGCACCTGGTACCACTTTAATTTGCACCGAATCAGGTGAAAGGGACCAACACAGTTCAGCCCTGATGGAGCTGACTGTGTGTTCTACTCTGTGCCTGCTTAAAAAGAGCAAAATACAACAACTACATGTGTAAGCAGGTCAGACACGCTCCTCACGCCATGTTTCCTTGAATGCAAAGGTGTCCTTGCCCCGATGTGACCCGCATCAGTACCAGGCGTGCTGATCTAAACAGAGCTGATACTGCAGCGGATTCAGCCGTGCATGCTGAGCTCCATTCATCCTCTCTGCTTTGGGACAGATATAAAAACAAGTATGCAGTACGTACACGCGTGTGCACACAAGACAGATGGAATATGACAAAGCAAAGAGAGTGCGCAGAGAAGTGAGTGTGAGGGAGGCGGAGTGGGCGCGCGCGAGGAAAATAGCGTGAGCCACAAAGTGGGCGGGCGAGGCTTGAGAAAAAGTGTGGCGAAGAAAGGGGGGGGGGGGGGGGGACAGAGATGGATGAGTGAAGCTCACAGCCTGAAAAAAGATGAAGAAAACAACAGAGAGGAAAACAATAACAGAGGGACATGTTTCCAGGGTCCTGTTATGTGGAGGCTACCAGTGTGTGTGTGTGTGTGTGTGTGTGTGTGTGTGTGTGTGTGTGTGTGTGTGTGTGTGTGTGTGTGTGTGTGTGTGTGTGTGTGTGTCGGTGTCAAAATGTTACAAATTTCCAGCAAAATCCCAGAAATAAGAATCAGGTTGTTTCCATCATCTGGAGATGAGGACGGATTATTTTTCTCTCCACACGTCAGATGAATATTTATCTATGTTGAAGTTTTCTTTGAGGAAGTGCGAGCGCGGTGGGGCTGAGGGTAACAGTAGGGGGCGGGTGCTGGAGTGAAAACATGATGAAACATTAAAGAAATCCGTCTCGTTCATTTTTCATCATGTGGCCATCCAATCACGTGAAGAGTGGAAACAGAGACGTGAAGGCACACGTCTCGTTTGCTCTTCATCCTTAACGCCCCTCACCGCGGGCGCTGCGCCTGAGGGTCCAGAGGAGACTCGGCACGACTGACAGACCTGAGTTATGTCAGTCAGTCCTTTGTCTGTGATATAGATCAGGTGGTGCCCCGTACACCACCCACTGTTACCTCAGTAACAGTTCAACACAAGCTGAACATGGAGATTTTAAAGGTGTGCCTAATAAAGTGTCTCATAGGGAGGTGTCAGCACTCATCAGCTGCCGTGGTAACAGCCATTATTTTAGGGTAAACGAACGAAATTCTAAAAGTTGCAACTTTATTCCTACATTTAAAAAAACGGACTCGCCTTTAGGACTCGGCCCTCGTCGGCGCACAGGTGCGTGTCTGCAGTTCGTGCTCTGAGAGATGATTCGATACCTTCCCCGCACCTCTCTGCCCCGGGCGCCGCCTTGTGTTTCCTCGGCTCTCCGGGCCGATATCAGATTAGCCCTGTCAGACCGCTGCTTTATCAGCCGCGCTGTCCACCAGCCAAACAAATGACAGCACCCGCCGCCGCCGCTCCCTCGGTGACAAACGACACGTCAGCCCATCTCCTATCCATCTCTCATCCATCTCGTATCGCTGCCAAGGGAGAGGTTGTCACGCGAATGCCCTTACATCGGCTGCCGGCCGTGAACACGGCGAGCAGGCTGAGGGTGGCTGCACACAGCACAGCTCCTGGATGCTGTGCAGCACAGAGCATGCAGCATTGATTTACTTTATAAGTAGGAGACTCATTTTCTTCATTGTATTTTTTTAATTAAACAAAATAATGGCCTAATTCAGGGGTGCCCAACCCCCGGGCCTCGGATCGGGTCGGGTGTGAAATTTATGGTTTTCGGGGGACGTTACTCTCAATGTTGTTGGTGCATTTCAGCAGGACGCCGCTAATAAAGTTACACAATTACACAGTGAAGTCACGTTTATTATTATGTTTACAAAATACGGCAGTTTTTGTCTTGGTCCTATCATTTTATTTTGTTGTGCAACACTTTAACCCTTTAAGACCTACCATAGAACCAAGTCCACCAGAGCTTATATTATATGTTTACATGCTGTGGAGCCATTTTTGGGAGCATTTCAAGTTGCTATACATCAATACAACCATTACAGCCCAGATTTTAATACTATGTCTGCATTAAGTGCATAGTAATTACATAAATTGTAAAAAAGTGCAATAAACTACAAAAAAATTGAAAATCGTTTTTGTTTTTTTAACATATATTTCTAGTTAGAGAAATTTAAGAGGCTTATCCCTCAAAACTGTAAATACAAAAAAGTTGCACAAAATAGTTTCCCACCACAGGAAATTTATTTTAAGTGTCTTCATAGTTTTATTTTTGAAATACACCAATTTTTATACACTGCAGGAAAAACGAAAATAAATATTATAATGCAAATTTGCAAAAAAGCAGCATATGCATCAAAATAAACTATTTCCAGCAGTGCAATATGAGTCCTAAGCATCCCAGAAACCACACAGAAAGTCATAAAGTCAAACATAACTTTTAAAAACACCAGTATAGGCTCATGAGGCCCTGATGGTAAAAAACTACATTTCCGCGAAAATGACATCACTTCTGGTTTCGGGCAGGTCATGGCGGACATGCAAAAGTTTGCGCTGACGTCTATTCCAACGTAGGAAGTGTTACAAACAGCTGATCGGATCAGCAAAGCGTGTTTCTGGAATATTATGTTTTTGTTGCTGCAAGTGCTTTTTATGCAGTTTTTGCAAAGCTATATGTGGAAGGAAACTGTGACCGAGGACAAGCTGATGGCATAAGATGTAAGTACAACTCCTCCGGTTTCATATGCAAAAAAAATTATTGCGCTAGCTTAAAAATAGTTACGCAAAACAGAGCGTGCCCGCTCTGACCGGCTTTAAAGGGTTAAAGGCCGGTCTGTGAGAATATTGTCTGACATTAAACCGGTCCGTGCTGCAAAAAGGTTGGGGACTGCTGGCCTAAAATAAGGAAGTCCAGTTCCTACAAAATAAAATTAAAAAGCAGTCAGTTATTATCCCAGAGGAAGGATTTTCACTTTTCCTCACTCAATGTTTTGACTTCATTAAGTAAAACTGTGTCCATTAGTTAAGCATGCTACTTCACCAGTCAAGGAGCCTCACTGGGACCATGTTGCTCTATTATCAGTGCATCAGTGCAGTATCATCGTGTCTGACTTCTGGACGTTTTACCAGGACAGACAAAATGCATCATCTCTGCAGTGGGCCCAACCCATCCTGATCACACTCCCCTCAGCAATCAGGGTCATTAAGTGAAGATGTTCCAAGTGGAGCTGCTAGCTTTGGTGTGGGAGATTCTCGAGTCCCCTAGCATGACCTTCAGCTGTAGCTGCTAAAGACAGGCTTGGCTCACAGTGTTCTCAGTCATCAGGATGTTTGTGCCTTCCTCTTTCTCAGTGTCTGCACAGAACAACGTCAGCCCGTCCAACAAGTCCTGGCATCTTTTCCTCTTTAACGTCCTTTAGCAACGACCTGCCTGAAGCATTCAAAATTACGCATGCACCTTTCGCTCTATAATCTCACTTTGCGTGAAGGCTGTGACCCGACCAGCCAAAGTTGACGTCTGCGGCGCTGATCTCCAATCGGCGCTAATGCTTGTCAAGTATTCTTCACCTCCGCCTCCTTCCAGGCAATTAGACAGAGGCCGGGGCATTTACAGTGAGTGCTCCAATTATAGCAGAGAGGTGATGTGGGTGAGATCAATTATCGTGCCGCACGCAGGATGACTACTCGCTTTTCTTTTCTACATGTCACTCTGCCCTCTCTCCTCGCCTGATGAAGCTTTAATTGGTTTGTCAGCAGCAGAATAAACAAAAATCTGTTAAAAAAAAGACAAAAACTGGAAGGTTTATTAAAAAAATGACAAAAACAAGAAAACGGCATGAGTGACAGGAATGATGAGAAGTACCAGAGGGTCAAAGTGACCTTTTCTGCACATGCCCAGATTGTGTTTTATGTTTTTAATCTGTGAGCGTGAAGTTCTGCAGGAGAGAAGAAATATTTGATGTTCTCCCTGAACTCAAACACTATTTTATTTATCCACAGTTCCTGTCAGAAGATAAAAGATAAAAAGGAAGCACTGCTATGAAACGTGAAGCCTGTGCTGCATTCTTTCTCTCGGCCAGCAGGGGGAGTCATCCCATCCGCCGTCCTCGCTCAACAATAAGCTGGCTCTGTGGCATCTGTTGCTAACTTATATACAACACAAACACAACGTGAAGCTAATTTCATCAATTATGTTTTTTATTACAGTCAGAAAGCTCGATTAGTCCGGGTAATCTGATTGGCTAACGAGCTGTCAGTCATAAGTAGTTATGCAGCGAGTAATCGGTCCATCTGTCAGTCCCATAGCTCTCTGCACATCCAACCACCTGCATCACCAACATGGTGGCTTTACGACAGGACTTCACTAACCAATGGGTGGAGTCGGTCTTGCATAGGGACTCCATCGCTTCTGTTATAAAGATCAGCTGTCACGCGTGTCAACGAAAGCCACCTCTCTAAATCAAACGTATAAACCACCACAACAACACGAAGCCAGTAACCAGATGTGCCATCACGCCCCATGTATGCGTTACATTTATCCGCTGTGTGTCCGAACGTCCGTCCACTTCCTGCTGGTTATCCGTGTCAGAGGCCTTGAAAGAATTCCTTTACTTTAGACGCCAGATGATCCCAACATCTGGAGAAAGTGTTCTTCACATGATTTTATTGATCTTATCCTTTAGGCACCAAACACTTTCACGTTTGACCTTTTTAAAAGTTCCCTACGCACCCATGCAGGCGCTCTTTGCACGTGATGTCACCGACGGTAAAAGCTGCGACGGCGTCCGCAGACCGCTGCTGACAGGGTCGGTGTAGGTCGCACACCGAGGGGCGTAGACAGCCACAGGTTTCCTCCACTGTTTTTCCCCCCCTGGTTCAACTACTTTAACTCGCTGCTGCAGCTCGCCACGTAACCATGGCAACCACTGAAACCACAGCGAGGGGAAAAAATAGAGGAGCTGATGCTACAGGTAACTGGAGTTTCTCCTCCAGGCAGATCGATGAAGAGAAGCAGGACTGGAAGAACATCGACCTCCAGTCTGATCCTCCCATCACGCCACACAGACATGTCTGCTTTATTCACAGCAAGCTTTCATGTGCTCGGCTCCGTGGGTGGAGCACAGGCCGCGTCTGTAGCGTGTCGACGGCCTCGAGGGACCTACCCGAGGCACCGCCGCATCACCCGCACCGCTACAACACGCACAGAAGGACGAGTAAGTCGCAGTAATGTGACGTCACAACGGCAGCAAAGAAGCGCTTCTTGTTATCAGGAGCTGCCAGGAACACGAGATGATGGTGCCAAACAACAATAACCGAGGCTCGAGGGGGAAGTCCGACCTCGGAGAACACGAGCCTGCTGACCGTTATTAGACTGACTCAATTGTTCTTGGCGAGCACGTCTTCGAGTTGCGATGGCTGCCCGTTATTACAGAATATTTGCGTGGCGCTGCTGTTTTCACGATTAGAGGGTGAACTTTCACCCCCGGCCCACATGGACGGAGAAGATCAAGCCTGGTTCCAGATGACTGAGTCACAGATTTCATTGCTGATTCAGCCGATGGGTTTCCAGCGTCGGCCTTTACAGCTTCGTAAGATGGATTAAAAACGACGAACAGGAGACGAGCGGGCGCGTGGCGGCAGATTTAAGGACCAAACGGGTTCAACGCTGACACTCATCCATCACTCAGTGGGAGTTCGTTATGGGGACAAAGTTTGATTTCATTCCCACGATGGATGTTTGAATCATTCTAACCATGAAGCTTTAACAGGACTCGTCTTTAGTCCCGGCTGAGGCAGACGTTCCTGATTGTTCCTGAAGTTTCCTCCTCACTCCGATTCAGATCAAACTCGGATTTTTTCCTTTGTCTCCTTTTCTCTCTTCTTCTTCTATTGAAGTTACACACAGTGTGTGTGTCAGAGGTTTTTCTCCTTGTTTCCTTGCTCCCTGCTTCCTATGGAGGCTGAGAGGGTTTCTCCTTTTCTTGAATTCTCCTCTCGCACTTCATTAGCGATGCCGTCCTTCTCTCGCGTCCCACGAGGACTATCTTGACGGGAAACAAATCCGAGGGCGATTAACGATGATTAAGAAACACGCTCGGAAAGTGGAACTAGCAACCTTGTCTTTAAAAGCTCTCTAATCCAAGAATTTACAAGCCTAACAGCTGGGCTGCCGTTTGCATCCGAGTCGTGCCGAGGACAGACTCGCCTCTCGGAAACTGTACCGACTCTCCTCAGACGCCAAACTCTGAAACTCAAAAGGTCAAAGTGACGCTGAAAGAGCCTCATTGACTGTGCAAAGGTTTCTTTGTGTTCAACCTTTTAACTTTTGTTTCAGGAGGAAAGTCAATTAAGACCGACCTGTTGTTCACGAGGCAAAGCAAAATGTCTCGGCGGGAGAGGAGGAGACGGCCAAGCTTCTAATCATCACAATAAAAGGTTAGAAATGCTCCTCAGCTGGAGAAGTTTGAGCTCAAACTGTCAGTGGCAGTAACAGAGCCATGGGACGCAACATGACAGCAAGAGCCCGCCAAAATAAAACAGGAAATAACTAATACTGAGACACAGAATTGACAAACATGGAGACAGAGGCTGACGTCATCAAAACACAGAGAACTAATAATCCAACTAAAGTACTGAGACAAATATGAGAAGAGGACGGATCAGAAATCTGCTCAGTCTCACGCACACCTTCACACATCGAGCTACTTTTTGCACAATTCTCAGTTTTTTGCACAGTTTTTTGCACAACCCACTGTCATTGTTGCACTTTTCTCCTGCACTGTGTGTCTGTATCGTCCTGTTACGTGTCATAAGTAGCACCGTGGTCTTGGATGAACGTAGTCGCGCTTCACTGTAGAGCTGCTCAATTAATCGAATTTTAACCTCGATTACGATCTGGGCTTTCAACGATCATTAAAAATGACTGAGCCGATTATTAGCCCCTCCCTCGTGCTTTACTCTCGCGCTGCTCCGTGTGGCAAATCGAGCGCACCTCTCTGCATTTTGAACACGCGTCACAACAATTAAGAACAGCGGTCTCCAACCTTTTTTGCGCCACGGACCGGTTTATGCCCGACAATATTTTCATGGACCGGCCTTTAAGGTGTCGCGGATAAATACAACAAAATAAAACTAGTACTGGTACTGAAAAAAAAGAAGATTTATTCATAACACACATGAAAAGACCCAGGAAAACCGAGTAAACGATAAAAACGATAACAAAATAACGCTGAAAACCGATAAAAAACCTGAAAACTAAACATTTCACACCTGAGCCTCAACTCTCACGGCCCGGTACCAAACGACTCACGGACCGGTACCGGTCCGAGGCCCGGGGGTTGGAGACCGCTGATTAAGAGGACCCGAGGGAAGCTCGGAAAGCTGAGCAGAAGTTATTTGGAGAGGAGAGTGATGCTGTTGGTTGAAAAGAGGTAAAAAAACTTGAGTGGTGTGGAAACATTATGGGTTCAGTCAGACGTGGATCAAGTAGACACAGTGTGTAAACTTTGCTACAGTGTCGTAGCTGCACCACAGAGCAACACTGCAAACTTCACTAAACATAGATGTTTATATTTTTCATTTATTTCTTATATTGCAAACATTTGCACTGTTATCAGTATTTGCACTATTTTATATTATTTTTTAAAGTCATTATTCAACACATTGTTATTGTTAAATAAATATCGTCAAATAATCGAGATCTCAGTGAAAATAATCGTGATTATCATTTTTGCCATAATCGAGCAGCCCTACTTCACTGTATCTGGTTAAAATGACAGTAAAGCCACTTCACTTGAAATCCAAAAACCCATAACGGCATTACAGACCTCAAAACCGCGACTCACTCTTCGTGTGATGATCAGAGTTTAAAGTCTGAGTGACCCTGAATCTACACAGGTGAGAACATGCGGTCAAACTAAATAACATCTCCATCATTTATCCTTCATGGACAGAGACTCAGACGTGAGGAGAGCGTTCAGGTCTGAGAAATCATGGAAACCATCTGTCAGGCTGCCTGGAAGATGAAGAATAGTTTGTGCAAAGATGAAAAGCTTAAAAATCTACTAAACTAAGCATCTTTTCTTTACTTTCAGTGTTTAATATAAACCTTTGCACAGATTTCTTTCTCCACCATCAGAAAAAACCTCACAGCGTCGGGTTAACGAGGAGAACAAACAACAGTGTGAAAGTCTGTGAGGAGAAAATGGCTGTTTGTGTTTACTGAGGTCATTTTCTATTTGCTGTAGGAGGCTTTATTGCCCCGAGGACATGTAACACACACACACACACACACACAGAGTAGTTGTCGTCACCCATCATTGCTCAGCAGCGTGATAGGATCCTGTCAGTCAGCGTGTCTCCTCCGGCGACCGAGAGCTTCGTCCCACCTCCCAATCTAAACTTCACTCCTCTGGTGATTTATCCTCTCTGTCTCTGTCTCATACTCTTCACCATCAGATAAAAGTCAGAGAGAAGAGGAGAAATAAAATAATATAGTGAGAAACAAGGTGAATTCAAAGGAACAGGGAGGAAGGCAAGAGGGCGAGGAGGATGCACTGGAAGAAGGATGTAAACAAGGGCATGAGAAAGGAAGGAAGTGAGGGATGAGGAAGGAAACAAATGAAAAAAGGATAAAAAGAAGATGAGAGGAGACGGACATGAAAACAAGAGGAACAAAGAAGAAAGAAGGGAGAAAGGACACAACAGGACAAAAACATAATAAAGAGACGTGAAGCAAGAGTGCAAAGAATAAATAGGAAGCTGAAATGTTGGAGAGGAAGGAAAATAACTGAAACAGGAACGAGAGGAAGAAAGGAAGGAAGGAAGGAAGGAAGGAAAAGCTAAAGGAAAGGTCAGAAAGGCCTGGAGGTAAATAACAGGAAGAGGCAGACAGAGCAGAGTCAGGGACTGATGCCACAGCAGAACGCCGGCACACACGGCAGCTCGCAGTGTGTGTGTGTGTGTGTGTGTGTGTGTGTGTGTGTGTGTGTGTGTGTGTGTGTGTGGACTCACACACACTAATGATTCACAGTCTACTCACAGCTGACTGAGAATTATGGAGGCGCTAATAAAAGCCAGCGCAGCGTCCTCGTGATGCCGCCGTCATTGTTATACCAAAAAGAAATGACACGTATTAGGATTTACAGAGCAGCGCCGGCGTCAACGTTTCTGCTCCACCAAAGCAGCGACGGAGGCGTCAGCTGAGGCTGCCGGCGTTTTCATCAACACTGTTCTGCTGAGAGTGAAGTCAGCAGTCGTGCAAGGTGCCTTCTGCAAGCCGCTTGGCAACCCACCTCCATCCAGCTTCATCCTCAGGCTGGATTATTGTCTGTATGACGTCACTGATGGCTCCATCTTTACCCCAATGGTGCTTCGCTTGACTCGACTCAACATCCCAGTGTGCATGGGGTTGCTATAGCAACGTGACATGATCTGGATGACGATGTTGAGGCTGCTCGAGCTACGGCTAAACCGCTGTGTTGGTTTGTGTTTCAAACGATGGCGGTTTTAGTTTTTGTGAACGCTCTCATGACTCATCGCGTGAAGCTACTGACTGGCCAATCGGTGGCATGCGATCTGTCGACCTTACAGATCAACTGACTCGTCTCAGATCCATCCCTGACCGAGCAGGTATTAAAAAACTCGAGTCGAGCCAAGCTGGGAAAAGAGGCATAGACGTCCCTGTGATGTCAGAGGTGCACGCAGAGAATCACGCGATGACGGGAATAACAACGTTTTGTTTGATCAGAGCGATCCCGACTGACGTGCGTTCCCGTAAACTGGATTTGCAGCATGTGCAGCGGACCTGTGCTACACGTTTGCATAATTTTCGAACATTGGCGACGAAGGCAGTCAGACTCAGTGAAGGAGGAGTGAAAGCGACAGGCTCAGGTTTGTTGAGCATCTACTGACTGAAAGCGACGCTCCTGCTGACTGTGTGTTTGCTGGTAGAGGAGAAGAACGTGCAGGGACGTGTTTTCAGTGTTTGCTTGTCAATAAATCAGAGTTTATGAAATGATTGCATGTTTTTACTACATTTTAGCCCCAAACCTTTAACTATAACCTCACAGTCTACATGCACCTAACAGAGCATAAAACTTGGGAGTGGAAGATCACGTTGGGTAAAAAATGTTTGTTTTGTCTTTACATGTTTGTGCTGCATTAAGCTTTCATATTAAATATTACCAAAGATTAAAATTTTAGCCAATCGCTCACAGGTGCATCTCTAAATGTTTCCTTTCTGAGTAAGCTCCGCCCACCTCTTGATCACACCTTGTGTTTGTAAGAAGCCACAAATCAGAAGAAGCAGCAGCTCAAAGAGCTTTTTCCTACAGACGATGAACAGAGCAGCTACACCACATTTTTAACACCAACCGAGTCTTAGAATTAAAACAGGAAAAAAGCAGAAGACTTCCACCTCTTTTCTCCACCGCCAAACATCTAACAAATCAACCCCCTGCTCACATCGCTGCACCCACAAACCTGTGCACGAAGCTGCAGGTGACGGCGTAGCGGAGCACGAATCCACAGGTGACCCTCAGCAGTGAATCTAATGTGCAGATAATTCAGTGTTTGTTCAAAGGAGAGGCGAACCTTTGCATCAGCCATGATTACACGCCTGCATCCGATAACGACGCAAGGTCACGTTAACTGTTCTTACAGAGAGAGGCGCTCGCTGTCATTAAAGCCACGGACTCATCAGGTACGAACACGTCAGGGGTTATAATGCCGACTTTTACCTCTTAACATCTACACGGTGAGCAAAGCCTGAGCTCCAGGGTGGGTGAGGGTCTGTTGCATGCATTCACGTGCCTCATGAGTGCTCTGCTAGTAGATTTAGATTAGGGTATGCAGACCTGAAATCCTGAAAATGACCCAGATTTCCCCAAAGCCTCCACCCTCTTCACAGCAGAGCGGGGGCACCCTCTGGAGGACGTGCCATCGTATCATCACCGCAGGTGAAGGCAGAGATGTAAACAGGCCGTTTCACACTCAGCTCTCTTCACCAGTATCCACAGCACTGCTGACGCTGCACCGATCGCTCCGTCACCCCATACTTTACCTCCTCCAATCAGAGGAGCAACTCAGGCCCGACCTGGAGTGGCTACTAAAACCCTTCTCAGACTCGGAGGTGCTAATCTTCATCTACGCCACTTCACACGAGGCTGCAGACGCCTCACAGCGTGCTGGAGGTCAGCGCGTCATCCTGAGGTGTACTCGTAATGTGACTCGCTCGCTTCTTTCACTCGTGTGCAGCTCTCAGCTCTCTGAGCTCAGAGCAACGTTTACAAGACGATGCTGAGAGGAGACGAGTTTACCCCACACCGACTGTAAACAGGCAGGAAAAACGCAACTGAAAGGAACAAGCTGTGTGTGTGTGTGTGTGTGTGTGTGTGTGTGTGTGTGTGTGTGTGTGTGTGTGTGTGTGTGTGTGTGGAAACTTGGCAAAGCTTTTAACAGGTTTCCATGACATTACTGAAGAGTGCAACTTTCATTCAGCTCGGTCTCACCCTCCTACGCCGTCATGTCGCGGCGCTAATGAATGTCTCAGCATCCAAACACACACACAGGCGTGCACACACGCACACACACAGACACACACACAGAAGCCATTTGTGTTTCTGAGCCCAAGCCTCCCACTCTTTCACAGACACATGCTGTCAACCATGGACATTAACACTATTAGTCAAACACACCTGAGAGAAGTGTTGAAGCGCACACACAGAGCAGCAGTATGTGTGTTTACTGTATTTACATTTGAAGTGTTTCTCTGTAGTTGTTCGGTGTTTTTCTTTAAGGTTACATTTATGTGAACTAATAATAATCTCAGTTTATCTTTAAGTGATATTTTTCTGAGTTGAAGCAACAAATCGCTCGTGTTTTCCTCCACCTCAGCGTCTGTGCACATCCGAGGGTTTGATGAAGCACGTAGAGCTGAAACGAGTCTCTTTGAACTATTTGCAGCACAAAAGTAAAAGAAGCAGAAACTGTGCAGGTGGAGCAGCTGCTTCTCCCTCCATCTTTGCGCTTGTGTTTCTCCCTGACAATGCCTCGGCCTCAGAGCGCCGTTCTTAGCTTTGTTATCAGCGTGCTGCGAGCAGAGGAACGTCTGACTGTTTCATCTGTGCAGATAAAGAGGGCCGAGCTGCTGACGGGCAGCTCGGGACATTTCTAACACACCTACTCATTGTTCGCTCTCAGATAAGACGCTTCACGCTGTGGCCGTCCCTCCGTCTGTCTGCGCTCACAGGTCAGTGTGTACAGAATGACCCGGAGGCAAACAGGCGTAGCCTCGTATCACCCTGTGATCACTGCGATCACTGACACTTACAGTGAGCTTGATTATGAAGCTCAGATGTTAAACACCAAAGATTAGAGCCGCTGCTCCGAGCACGCGCGTCACGGAGCAGCCGTCATCCTGCAGCGCGTGCTGGTTTCTGTCGCCGCTCTGCACGCTGCATCTCTCACTGCCAAGTTCTCACCGACTGCTTTCCTTTGTGCGTGTGGCCAACAATCATGAATTATGATGATAAATATAAATATTGACCGGATCAAAGGCAGAACATCACAGAAATACTGTTTCATTTCTGATCATGAACGAGCCTTAAGATCAAACTCTGTGTGTAATCAGAGCTTTTGTTGTTTGATCAGCTGCAGGTTTTTGGTGCTGTGTCATGTGCTCACACACACACAAACACACACAAACACACACAAACACACACAAACACACACACTCCTGGGAGGCAGAGCTGCTCACATCTATGAGGTCAGAGGTCCTGAAGACTGAGTCACACACACTGCCACAGAGAAGCTAAATAAATCATACAGTAAAGTGCTCACACACACACACACACACACACACACACACACACACACACGACTTCCTTCTTTATTGTTTCTTATTCGTCTCTTCCTTCCTTTTCCTACCTTTCCATCTTTCTCTCATCCTTTATTTTTCACACTTTTCCTCCTTCTTTCCTCGTGTTTTCCATCCTTTTTCGTGACCTTCTGTCATCACTTCTTTATTGCTTCTCCTTCATTTCTCTCCTCTGTGCATCCTGCTCCCTCATTTTCTTATCTTTACTTTTCTCTCGCTCGTCTTTATTCTGCACACAAACGTTGGATCACTGAAAAGTGTTTCATACTTTTCTTCCCTTACATGATCATGTTAACACGCTTTATTGTCTCCACACAGAGATGAAAACTTCAAAGCTGGAGTCAGCACACAGATATCATCATGCCTCATATCTGCAGACTTCCTGCACAAAGGGTGGCTGTAGCTCAGGAGGTAGAGCAGGTCACCTACTGATCGGAAGGTTGGAGGTTCGATCCCAGGCTCCTCCAGTCTGCATGCCAAGTATCCTTGGGCAAGATCCTAACCCCAAGTTGCTCTCCGATGCGTCCATCGGAGTATGAATGTGTGTGAATGTAGTTAGAAAAAGCACTAAGTACAGATAAAGTGATTGTGAGAATGGGTGTGACTGGGTGAATGTGGCATGTTGTATAGAGCGCTTTGAGTGCTCCGGGAGAGTAGAAAAGCGCTATATAAGAATCAGTCTATTTACCATTTACAAAATGATGCTAATGCACATAAAACGTTCCAGAAACCCGTTAGCCGCTGATCCGCAGGTGGGGATGCTTCAAGCGGCTCTGCTTCCCGTCCGCAGGGTCCAGAATAAACACGTTGGAGCAGCTTTAACTTTTTACATCTATGGAGGTGATCTGCTGATAACTCGACGTCTCCTTGCTTCTGCTTGCTTTGATGCTTCGTTTTATTAAGTCGCACGTCTGATGATGTTTTCATCACTTACACTCATCCTCCCGAGTTATTGTTGTTATAGTTTAAGTGTAGCGGCTTACACGTTCACCTCACCGCACGGTATTCCTGGTTTGATCCCGGGAGGATACACAGATCCGCTGGGTGACGTTCATCTGATGGTGTCGAGTTGTTCCACAGATTCAAACTTTCTGATGAAGAGCCTGAGCTGCTGTTTGTAACCCCCCCCCCCCACACACACACACAGACACACACAGATACACACAGAGTCACGCTTCAGTAAATAATTCAAATTATACATACGGCTGTTTGATCCACGGACAAAAGTCGCTGTGAAACAGCTTTGTGTGTGTGTGTGTGTGTGTGTGTGTGTGTGTGTGTGTGTGTGTGTGTGTGTGTGTGTGTGTGTGTGTGTGTGTCAGAAGCCTCCATCTGTCACTCCAGGTGGCCGCTCACACCTGGGCACACACAGGCTTACAAATGATCAGTGATCCGGCGGTGTGCGTGGACGAGCAGGTTGGACAAACAGAAACACACACACACATTTTCACGTCCACTTGCTCCGCCTCCACACGCGCTCCTTCGTTACTGACACTCATTATTTTTTGATCCATCTGCAGACTCTATTTTCCGCCGCGCTCCCTCAGCTCGCTGCTCAGCTACGCTCAGGTGTTTGCGTCACACTCTGCTCTGCTGTTATTTTGCACTTTGTAGACGAGTTTTCTTTGCACACATGCTCCGTGTTTTTCACCAGCTCAGCTGTTTCCTGCATCCACTCACTCATTTCTTCAACAAATACTTTTGCCCCCTGTGCACTCGCTCACTTGCTGCAGACAGAAGCACTCACTCCCGGGCTTCAGATTAGTAGGATTCCTGCATGGTGTTTTCCTACAATGTTGAACACGTTGAGAAACCTGGAAAATCCGCAATTAGTGGCCAGACTTGTTTCAGCAGCAGAAGCACAAATCTCTGCTGACACTTTTATGCACGTTGTTTTTATTTTTGCTTTTACTTGCTGGTTCGATTCAGCCTTTAAATACTTGAGTTGGCTGAGGAGAGCTTCAGGGTTAATGAGGAAATGATGAGTGAAAGATCCCAGTCATCGGGGTTATAACCAGTGTTGGGCAAGTTACTTTGAAAAAGTAATTCATTATAGTTACTAGTTACTTCTTCAAAAAAGTAACTGAGTTAGTAACTGAGTTACAACATTCTAAAAGTAATTAATTATAGTTACTAGTTACTTCTTCAAAAAAGTAACTGAGTTAGTAACTGAGTTATAACATTCTAAAAGTAATTAATTACTTGAAAAGTAACTATTGCGTTACTTTAGAAGAAACGCTTAACCCTCTGGGCTCCAGGTCATAATCGGCCATTTTTAACTACGTCTGATGTTTCCTCCACATTTTACCTTTAAAAACGATTTACTTTGTCTTGTTTGGTCTCATCAGCACAACCTCACGTGTCTGAATTTACAGTCATGTTTTCATTTTGACACACTGTATTAACACAACTGATCTAAAATCAGACAAAAAACATAAAATCAAAGTGGAAAAAGTTATTTTTTACTGTAACAACCACAAACATGTTTAATGAATCATGTTTCATAACTTTAAATGTAAATATAAATTGTCAATTTTAAAATCATATGCACAAGTTTTGCAAACAACAAAGTTATTTGCATCCATTTACCTTTTACCCTTTTTTATAACCATTTCAAACTGTTTACAGAACAATCAGCTGTTCTTCAATAAGACGCCACAAATTATTTGTGCCTCTCCAAATCTTTTTGTCCACTATAAAGGAAACATCACAGCTGATACCTGCAGGTCTGACAGCAGCAGGTGTGTCACTGCTGTTTCTACCTGGAGACAGCAGTCGCCTCATTGTTCTGACACACAACACAAAACTATCCACAACTCTACACACTAACTACACAAGACGACACACTAACTACACACTGCAAACACGCTAAACGTCATAAATCTCTCACATCTCAAAACTCGCTCTCTCTCTCTCTCCTAAAACTTCCCGTTTGTTTGTTTGTTTTGTCATAAGCAGAGAGGTCTCGCTGCGCTGTCCTTAGACAGTAAACGTGATGAAACTATTGAGGAAAAAACGCCGCGTATATCTTGTTTATCATGACTCTGGTTTTACTGGCCCATCAACACAGTTTATAAACTGGTATATGTCACCTTGTTGCTTTGTCTTTAAGTGGTCATGTGGACCACGACTACTTTATTCTTCCTCAGTCAAACAGCAGCACTTGTGCGACTGTTTTGCCCCCTGAGCTCCAGGTGTTGTGATCACCATCCGCGGGAGCGCACAGCTGCTTAAAGCTGTAGTATCCAGATTACTTACAGCTGCTTCCTGCAGCTGATATAAGCAGCTGTAAGCTGAACACAGCTTCAACCGTCTGTTTGTTGAAAAATAGTAACGGACCGCGTTTTCTTGTTAGTAACTGTAACGACGTTGTAACGATAGGAATAGTAATTAGTTAGATTACTCGTTACTGAAAAAAGTAACGCTGTTATTCCCATCACTGGTTATAACCCAGCAGAGCACAGACAGCCAGAGGAAACCAGCAGGTTTGACAAACAGGACTAACTGATGCCTCAGATGAGAACCGGACGCCCCAACACACGAGCTCAATGTGGAATCCCAAACTACGAGCACAGGAACAAAAGCCTGACTTCATCTAAATCTGGTCAGTTTTTCCTGATGTCCAGACAGACTTTTAAATCTCTCTTATTCTCTCAGAACTTTAATCACGACCCTCTACGCTGAGCAGACGGCAAACATCAGCTTCTCTTTCAATCTGACCTGAAATTCATGCTGAGGATCATTATTGACGATGAACTCTGAGACAGCGGCTAAAACCAGCAGACACGTCAAGGGAAGAGCAAGACCTCCCAGAAAAATCTATAATCTAAAGTTAAACACGGTTAAATATAAAGTTAGTAAGACCTCAGAGGGGCCGTGTGGTTACAGGGAGCCATTTATCTTCCTTCAGACACATTAAGCACAACACACTCACACACTGATCGCACTCATCTGCTCACTTCGTTGCATTTTTAGGCGACTTTTTGCAGTAAACACGCCAGAAAAAGCAGAGCTGGACCGACCTGCTGGATGAATGTGTGCGCTCCGTGTGGGCTGAGCAGCAGGATGGCTCTCCTCAGTGTGTCTCTGTACCGATTGAGCTCCTCGGTCCTCATGGTGGTGAAGAGGTTGGTGAAGATTTTACTGATGTTCCTGTCCACTCTCTGCAACGCCACGTCGACGCCCTGGCGGGACGTCTGGTCGAGGAAACCCTGCAGGCCGCGGATATCTGAAAGATGAAAACACAACACAGAGTCAGATACACACAACTGTGATGTGCTACGGTCAGCAAAGACATTACTGCAGTCTCATACAAAGCAAAGAAACGATCGTGGCCAATCAGCAGCCAGCGACAGACACTTGAGCCCAAACTGATTAATACAGTCTTTCTGAAAAACACATGCATCAACAGCAAAAGTCTACAAGATACGAAGGGCCATTAGTGCACAGCACACAGCAGGAATATCAGCAGCGAGCTCTAACGCCGTCTCTCAGACCTCTTTTACATGCATGACTCACTGATGTTGTATTTGTAGCTCAAACTTCAGCAGGAACCGAAAAGGGAACAATTATCTAAATCAACATTTCTTCCACTGAACTGACAGAAAAAAACAGACTGAAACCTCGTGACTGCAGCCTGGAGCAGACCGGGAGGAGATCACAGCATGAACCCATCTATTCAAACATCAAAAACAGCTCTATAACTCCATCTGCTTTCAGAAGGAGATCGGTATCATGATGCAGAAGGAAGGTTGTAGGGAAAGAGTCAGGATGCATGGCAAACAGAGGAGTCTTGGAGATGCACATACGCTGTGCCATCATTTTAAACCACTGTGCAGGTATCAGGGGTAAATCAGCGTTAATGGATTAATATGAACAGGCACATTTTCATCCAAAGTGTGACCTTTTCCTGACCTCCTGAGTAATAACTTGCAGTAAACAAAGAGTGAAATCAAAGAAAAACTGATCCCAAGGCTCAAAGCTCTCAAACAAGATACTTTGGTGTCACGGTTCGATATTTTTTCGATACAAAAAAAAGTTCATGCCTTTTTAATTGTCATTTATTAAAATTATAAATATATATTTTAACTCAAAAGTACAGTTTTTAAATTTAATGTTGCTGAAACAACAAAGTAATAAAATAATAAATCTATCTGATGGAGAAATCTCTCATCTTTGGAAAAGAGAGTTTATTACAGAGAAATGTCTCTTTCCAAAATAAAAGCTATACTATACGCTTCTTCTGGGCTATATTCTCAGCAGCATATTAAACATATCAGGTCCCCATAAGGAGAATCATGTGCTAACGGCTGTCTAAATGACTCGGGTAAAGTTTGTAGCATGCGTGCTTGTTGTTTTTGTCTGCTTCCACTTGTCTTTGCACGAGGATGATGTCGGAGTAAATGTGCAGTCATATTCGTTGTGTTCCCACTAGTGCTGTCAGCGTTAATCTGAAATGAGGTTAACGCCACAACACGGCAAATCTCCGTTAACGAGCTACCGCGGATCGCCCCATCCGTAACAAGCTAACTGCGCTAACGCACTAGTTCCCACCCATGTAATTGAGCATTGCGTGGCACATCCGACATACTGTTTTACTTTAGTCCATGACACGCTTACCTTCAGGGTCATACGTCACATGAAGAGCAAAACAGATCCAAACGCCAGATCTGAATGAGGGTGGGGGAGGTTCAATTTGCCATGTTGCAACGAGCTTAGCTTCTGTTTTGCTAGCTTGCGCTGCGCTCAGTGGATCTGCGCTCGACAGTGCAGCCTAGGCGGAGTAGTCGAACGTAGATCCACTGAGCGCTCAACACAGACAGCACCGTCAGAAGAAAAGTTGATAAAATAAATTTAAAAAATTTGTATTGTTCAATACACATGCGTACAGAACCGAAAGCACTGTGTCTAACGGTTCAATATCAATATGAGTATTGTTGCACCGCTAGTAAACAGCAGGTTAACAATCCTGTGATTTATGCCACTGCTACACT
This sequence comes from Neolamprologus brichardi, assembly GCF_056152115.1. Taxonomy (NCBI): domain Eukaryota; kingdom Metazoa; phylum Chordata; class Actinopteri; order Cichliformes; family Cichlidae; genus Neolamprologus; species Neolamprologus brichardi. The sequence continues at coordinate 26,157,182 of NC_142111.1, read as the reverse complement.
CCAACCACCTCCCACTGTCGACTTTATTGCTCTGTTAGATCTGTTGCTACAGGTCTCCAATAGTACCTCAGCTGGTGTATCATTAGATCATTAGCACTAGCATCAAAGAACACAAGTGTGCACCTTTAAACAACCAGTGACTCTGTCAGAACTGCAGGATTTAAACATTTGTCCACTTCAAATTAACAGTCATCTCCATTAAACATCATTTAGCTAAACGCAGCTTCGACATCAGAGGGGAAATCGTTTCCTTCAACTGGTCATTGAAGCTAACCAAAGCTAAAGTGTCCACAGATAGTGATGCACGGTCTCTCTTCATGCTGTGTGAACCTGCAGGAAAACCACTGGTGCTCAAACTGGTCAATGCTATCCCAGAAAGCTCCACATGCAGATATCTGCTCATCAGAAGTGCAAGAAGCTAACGCCCTGTTGTCAACGATTGTTCAAAGCTCAGAGATTCAAAAGTCTCCAAACTTTATTTCATCTTTGCTGATTTCTGGACATCCTTTGGACATTTATTCATGACCAAAGTGAGCAAAAACAGACTTATCAGAGAAAAAAGGAGGGAGCTGTGATGCTGACGTGAAGGACGTGTCGGAGCTAACTTGTTCTCAGCAGATCTGACTAAGAGCATCATTGCTATTCTGGGCCCAGCCCTGCCACTCAATCAGATAGCATCTATCCATATGAGAATATCGTTTTGCAGACTCTTCTCCAAACTGCCAGGGAAGTTTCTCTTTCTGACATTCAGACAAGGCAGCTGTGTTGCGTTATGCTCCGTTATAGCTAGTGACAGGTTGTTTGGCCTGAACATCTCTTCCTATTTTCCCTCCTCTCCTTTCCCCTCCCTCCATCTTTTTCTGTCTATTAGCACTGACAGCTGGCTTGTACCGAACCCTGAATGACTCTGACCGCCACTCTCCACTCCTGGAGTCCAGCTGTTACATCTCATCTTCCCTACCTTTGCAGGGCTTTTCTCCCCCACATTCACCACCACTGCTCTTATTCTCTATTACATTTTCTGTCTCATCTGTCAGCCAGCCACACTTTCTCATCACCTGCCAATCACTGCAGTGGACCAGTCACTTAGCTGTAATATAGTATCTCAAAAATCAGAGCCCTGAGGTAGTTTACCACTAATTACAGAAACGTTAGTAGTAGCAGACACGTACTAAAAACAGCTCTGCGCGTTATTTGTGAAACTGTCAATCTTTCTACTGTTCTTCTAGAAATTATGGAAAAAAAAACCCTGAAAACAACAAACGAAGCTACGTATTGAGCAGCTTTTTCTTAAGCAAGCTATAATTACCTAAATTATATCTACTTACGGTGATTAACATACACTATTACAGCTTCACGTGCATCTTTATTATGGTTTGACGCACATAGGCTGGAGGCGGTCTGTTTAAAAGGCATCAGGTGCTGCTGTTTTAGCTGTTTTAGCATAAAATCATGCTCTCCTCACCACTATCAAAAAATAAACCATAAGAGTTCAGGAGATTTGGCTATGTTGCTTTATTTACACATATTCTGCCCCCTAGTGGTCAAAGTTTGCTCAACACAGCTTTAAGTGTAGGGCAGGTGCAAACTTTCTAATGTCTTTTTCAATGATTAATTATATTATGAGTATTCATGTATCATTTATCATTTTTATGTTGAATCCTACCAACCGTGCACATTATTGTTGTACATTATCTGAAGCTCATCACTTTCTCACAGAAGAAATATTCAATAACACATCTTTATACTGCAGTTTGCAACTATATGGTAACCACTTTCTTCTGCTGCTCCACTGTATTTTCAGCCATCCTGCTCTCAGAGTGTCTGTCATCAGACCTCTTCAGAAATCTGCTGGAGGAAAAGAAAAAAAGAAAAAGCCCTCATTTTCTTGAGCTCAAGCACTGGAACAACACAAGTGGAGGGACTCGAAAGCAATTTAGCGAGCTCCTCACCAGCCACAGTTCAATTTCTCCACAGCCACTTTGAGCAAGGCACTGTGGGGAACATACTCCTCTCTCCGCAAGAATGCCGGCACTTATCTCTGCCCCGTCACCGTCACACCGACCTCTCCTCTGCAGCCACTTCAAATTGCCAGGTTGACCACCAGTCACAGAAAGCACTTCAGATTCAATTAAGATTCACACCGTGTGGAAATATGTGGGCCGTCTCTCGGGCGCTGTGCAAATACCCCACAGTTACCTTGTCCAGCTGTGCAGACAACAGTAGTCGTATAGCAATAATATAAGACAATTAAAGGAAAGTGAAAGTCATGCATTTTGCTGCCTATATTTGGCAGATTTCAGCACACTTGGGGAGTTTTTGCCCAAGTGCCCTACATTTCCCAGAATGCACGGTTTTGTAAGCTTTTTCTGGGTTTTGTCCTCACTCTCTTCCCCACAAGGTCCAAAATATGCCGCCCGACTCCTTTCATCCATCACACACAGTTTCATGCCTGCTTTTCCTGTTGTCAAAGTCGGGTTATTTCTTTGGATCTTTGCAGTTGCAGCTATAAGGTCTCACACTACCTCGCTGGCCCAAATAACAACCCATGTTATGTTCACTGTGATGGATTATTGATCTGTGGCAGTTTCTCTGTAACAGAAACCAATGGCTGTGTGGAAAGAGGGAAAGCAAGAGGAGAAAACATTTTAAAAGTTAACGATTGCACAAACCAGCGGCCAAGCTGCTGGCCAATGGCGAGTCCCCGGTTCACCTCCTGGCTGGCTTGACGTTTGCTGCTTGTCATTCAGTTGCTCCGTTCTCCAAGTTTCATATCTCTATTGCATCTATTCAATAAAGGCAGAAGGCCAAAAAACAAGCTTTAAAAAAAATGAGAAACAGAAGCATTACATTATCGTTTGGACAACAGCCATTGGTGATATAAATCATCCATGATTTGGATGCCCAAACTGTAAGGGTACAAGGGCACACTGGTTGGATCTGCCTGAATTTTTAATCTAGATTAAAAACCTCTTTGAAAAGTTCTCATACGGCAGCGGGTTCGCGTGCATGCATCATTTGGTCCTGAGCTAAAAGTTCTAATTTAAATGAGTAGATGAAATAAATCACCCCGAGCCAATATGCTGAAAGTATTATTAAACTAACAGAGACAAATTACAGCGTCCAAGCCCCAGAGTTTACGGGATAAAGGAGATAACACGAACTAGAATGAAGCTCATCTCGCCTGCTGTCAGGAAACACTGCAGGAAAAGTTGGCATTTATCCACACTGAGGATTTTTCACAATAAAGATTTCTGGGAGAGTGCCATACCCGTCTATGTCACCTGCTCTTCTCTCCCAGGAATACATTACTACCTGCTGATGATCAAGGAACACATTAAACATCTTCCCTGCTATGAACAAGCACTAGGCGAGTGGCTCCAGCAGATCCCAGGAACAACATCCAAGATCTCTGTCCAGAAGAGCGCAGCTACGATACTGTGCAGGACCCTCAAGCTCCCAGGCCTCTGGTGGAGGACCAAGCTTGAAGGATAGACCAGCATATGTCCTGAATACCTGAGTATGAGTGGAATCTAAAGATGAAGCTTGTCAGACACGTGCTGTATGACGTTACAGGAGCCTGTGCTAAAGAAACATGTTTAAACAAACTCTGAAAGTTTTCTGTCCCATCAGTGAAGAAGGTAAATGTGTGTGTTTGTAGACCAACAAGATATGGAAGAGATGCTACAATGTATTTACTTTAAAAGCAAGATTTTATCAGCTGTTTTTGAGCTGCTGTCTAATTTATTTCCTCATCCCTATCGCTAAAAATGGACCATGTGCCTCAGCAGTAGCTAAACTTTACTTTCAAGCCATCTCGTCTTGTGATTTGGAGATATATACTAGAGGTGGGAATCACCATACATCCCACGATACGATATTATCACAATACTTAACGCACGATACGATATTATTGCGATTTTTAAAAATATTTTGCGATATTCAGATTCTGTACATAAAGGTAAACTTTATCAATATTTATTTTCTCTAATATCAAAGTCTCACACTCAGTCTTTCTCTCATTTCAGTTTTATTGTTGACAAACTGAACGGTTTGTATTACAGTCTAGTCCAACTTAACTGAATCAACCATCTGGTACAATTATAGCTATTCTGAACTATGCAGTTTATGAAAACTATGCAGCCCCTTCAGCAACTGAAGAATTTGAAAGTAAATTAAAACAAAATATAATTTTACATAAAATAAAAAAGTTTTAAACTTAATTAAAATAAAACATGTCTTAAATTAAAATAAGTAAACTGTCATGTTTATTGCTGCCAAAAACAAGTTAAACACATTTGGACAGTGAAGGAATGTCAGGATTCTTGCTCAGAAAAAGGATCAACATGCTCTGAAGTCAGAGCACAAAAACCTTTTTGTAACAAAATGTAACATTATTAGCAAACAAAATATCACGATGCTACAAAGTATCGATTTTTTCCCCCCACCCCTAATATATACTGTATATAAAATGGAATGTCAACAACGCTGACCTGGGTGTGATGACATTTACAGGTAGCTGGTCACGTGGAAGTCAGGAGCCTATGCTAAAGAAACATGTTTAAATAAACTCTGAAAGTTTTCCATCGCATCCGTGAAGAAGGTAAACATGTGTGTTTGCAGATGAACAGGATGTAGAGGAGGTGCTGCAGTGAAGGACAAACAGTCCAACAGTCAGTTGTGAATCAGACAGGAACTGTCATGGTCCTGGGTCATTTTGACCCAGCGTTTTGTGTTTCCTTTATTCAGCCCTACCTGTGTCTGTCCTTGGTGCTCTGTTCATGTCCCCGTGTTGTGTTGTAAATCAGTCTGTGTGTTCCCTGCTTTACTTTGAAGGCTCGTGTTCTGGATTTCCTGTTTTATTTTGAAGGTCTGAGTCTGTTGTCACTGTGTTCAGCTTGTATCCTCCAGTTGTCTTTGTATATTAGAATCAGCTGTTCTTCCCTCCTGTGTGTGATTACCTGATTACCTTGTGTGTGTATATAGTGGGTGTCGGTCTGTGCTCGTTGTCGGCTCGTCTGTGTTTCTTGGTGTCCTGTTCCTCGTCTGCGTCTCTCTGCCACTCACCCCGTTCGTATGATCTCCGGTTTGTTATTTAGCTCACCCAGTTTAGGTTTATGTTCTGTCCTGCCCTCAGTTCTGTTATTTGTGCACTGTAAATAAAACCCTCACTCATATCATCATATCGGCTGTCTGCGTTTTGGGTCCTCCTTTTCCTCCACACCACACGGCTCACCCCGCCAGCCGTGACAGTAACTAAATCAGACAGCCGCTTCAAACCAGCTGAAAGAGTCTTTGTTTGAAACTCTGTGTGTGTGTGTGTCTGTGTAAATAGCCAGCCTGCTCTGCAACGTTAGGCCATGAGCAGTGGTTACAGAAGTTTACTAGCACATTATCAACACCATGATGTCGTCTGGTGTAATCGACCAAACAAAAGTTCACTTTTCTCATTTTCTGACCTGTTCTTAAACTTCTGCCATCAGATAAATGCTTGATGCTGCTGTCAGGACTCGAGACCTCTGTTTAAGTTTTCCAGTGCTGATGTTGTTGCCAGGTCCACATTTCCACATCCATGTGGAGTTGGTGTGTCTGCTGAGCAAGTTTGGCGGCTGGCTTCCTCCTAACTATGCCCACCACAAGGAGTGCTCTAGACCCTGAACACCAGCCATCAAGTCAATCAACAAGAGACAAAAAGTACAAGACAAACTGCCCCAATCCTGCCGAAACTATACCACAACTCAGTGGTAGCCCCGCCCCCACCTGAATGGCCCACCACCCCAAATGTCCTGCAGGTTCCCCAGAATTAGGCAGAAATGCTTTGAATTCTAAATTTACACCTTCAAGCTTCACTCACTGCGCCCCACCTCTTCATCTTTGAAATCTCACTGAATTCAAGTGGGTCAAGTAAATGAGCTCTCCTCTGCACTGTCCCATGATACGTGCATCACAGCAGGAAGTACTGGAGGCGTATGGGATCATATTTAGGATGTTAGCCTGAGAACATCCTGGTTGTGTTTTTTGGGCAAACTTGAAGCGTGTAACTTTAGATCGTGTAAAGAGTGGCGTGACTCTGATGTGTCTGCCCTCCTGCAGATATAAGCAGGGACTCTGGGAGACTCTGACACACTGAGGGAGAACAGCCGTGGGGTGTCTCTGAAGCGTGTTCAGCTCCAACTGCAGGTGACTTCACACAGGTAGTAACGTAGCAGTGCTTTAATATTACTGCCAAATAGAGTGTATGAAACTTTCAAGATATTTTAAGCAGACATTGCTGTAAATGCGTTAAAGGCAGATTAGATTTCAATGATTGAATGAGGTGATCCTCACAGTAATCCTTTCCTTTCAGATCTACATCAGCAGATACTAACTCACACAGAAATCTGACCATGAAGGTAAGTGACCTTAAATATTTCTGGTTAAGTATCAGTGTAGGAGTGAGTGGTGGTGACCCTCCTGCCCCTCGGTCTGCTGTGATCGCCTCATTAAACAGTGTTGATACCTAAAACTCCGCCTTCATTGTTGAATGTGTCTGTTTGATGACTTTACCTGAGCAGCACTTTACTGTCAGAGCCTGATGCCAATCATGTAATGAAGGAAGGGACACAAATTATACTGGATATCATTTTAAGAAGTACTAAAGTAATAATACATAGAGAGTGAATAACTTTATGTAGAGTGTATGTCATTTTAAGTAGTGCATAACTTAGGTGTTTTACATGAAAGGGTGCAGAATTTACACGTAAATAATTCAGTAATTTAACAAGTTCTTTAAGTTATAAAGTCATGTTAAACTGCATACAGGTGCAGAGACTGCGTGATGTAGACGTTTAACATTAACTTATGACATTTTTATTATTGCACAGATGTTGCAACAATCAAAGATCTTCTTCCATTGCATAGAAAACTGAGCAGGACTGTTCCCCCTGTACGACTTAGCAAAGTAGGCTGATTAATGGATGATAAGAATGTAAAGTGAAACGTTAATCATCTACACACTGAGTCTGTGCTCCTGAAAGTATTTACACAGTAAGATGAACGTTTTCTTGGCTTTTGTTCCAAGAAGTTACTCTTTACTTAAAGTACTTTCTATTTACAGTAGAATTATTTCTTCTTCTTGTCTCTGTTCAGGACATACGTCAGTATGGTTGTTTCAGTATGCTGCAATCGTTTTTAGTAGTTATAGTTTCTAAATGATATTGTTTATCTGTGATCAATCTGTTATTGATTGCTGCTGGTCCTGAGGACAGATGACACCAGAGCAAGTACTGCAGTTTTGGTGGGATGGGTCTTGTGCCAAACTACCACATGTGGACATTTGCACAGGTCACCACATTTTAGGGATGCACCGATACCACTTTTTTGGAAACGAGTACGAGTACTTGCATTTCAGTACTCTTTTTCAGTACTCTGCATCTTAAGGATAAAGGACACTCTTTCGAGGATGCCAATGTTCACATTTTGGACAGAGAGGACAGATGGTTTGAAAGAGGAGTGAAAGAAGCATCTATGTCCACTGTGAGCGACCATCTTTGAACAGAGGCGGTGGTTTACGACACCAACTCTCTGCCATCTATAATCCAGTTTTGAGATCCTTCCCAGACGCCTTAACGCCCACTCACACCCTGGGCCATCTGACCTCAGGAATTCGCATGATAAGGTGGGGCCAGGTTTCACAATGAACCCACCCGAAACTCTGGCTGATTGGGACCCACACCCAGTTCCACACCTTGGCTCAGGCGATTAGAGGATCATCAGGGGGTCCTTTTGTCCCTCTGTGGGGGGACACTCCCACTAGGGTTATATCTGGGACTCTCCACCATTTGACCTTAGAACTGAAGAAGCCTCTCGGATGAAGGTGAAACGTCTTCAAGTAACTTAAAGAAGTCCAGACGCTTTTCTTTGCAAGCTCCTTTGACTACGATGACCTGGATGACTGAGAACCTTCACAGACATATTTCAGTACTCGCCGATACCGATACCGAGTACTTAATAAAAACATGATTTAAATTTACAGGTAACAGCTTTAGTCCTATAATTTAACAAAAACAAAACAAGGGACTGGTTTGGAATTAAGAACATTTATTTAAAATGAAAAGCATGTTGTTTGCAACATATTACAGAATAAATAATTATGAAAAAAATGTAAACAGTGACAGTGCAACACAAGTATTTTTACAGTTTATTGTAAACTCTATTGTAAACTTTGGACAACACAAGGGGCATTAATAAACATCTTTGCTATTTAGTGTGTCGTAGCTGCTCACTTTTTTAGTTGGTTCCTCAAAGGGGGTGAGGACGGCAACAGCCGTCTCCATAAGAGCCCATTGGTGAGCGGTGAGATAGTCAGGGAGTTCGTGCTCGGACACGCCCAGCCCTCGCTTTTGCTCAATGAGGGACTGGAGCATGTAATACGTGCTGTTCCAGCGCGTCTGTACGTCCTGCTGCAGTCTCTTTATTGGCTGGTTGAGCTGTCCCTGAATGTCCTCGAGGCGGGAGTAGGCTAAGGCGGAGTGTTTAAAATGCCCAACTATTTTCCGTCCCACTGCTGTAGCATCAGCTATGCTCCTCTGTGCTAATAAGCGTGGGTAAATAAGCGTGGGTAAACTCTTTGTACTCGTTGTCGTGTTGGGATTTTGGTGCTTGATTAAATTGCTTGTGTTAAATGCGCTACCTTTTGAGCCTCTGGACAATTTCGCTGAGCACAATTTGCAGTCCGCCTTTGTTTTCGCGTCTTCGTTCACTTTGAAATAGTTCCACACGGCTGACTTGTCTCGCCTGCCCTTCTCTCAGCTCTGAGCTGCACTCGGGGCCTGGGGGCGGGCACTCGGGGCCTGGGGGCGGGCACTCGGGGCCTGGGGGCGGGCACTCGGGGCCTGTGATTAACCCCTTACATGCCGCTCAAACATAGACAGGTCTCAGACCGTGGTATCGGTCCCCGGTATCGGGGGACTTTTAACGAATACGAGTACTTTAGAAAATGTGGTATCAAGACCGATACCCGATACTGGTACCGATACCCTATACCGGTATCGGCATACCGGTATCGATATCGGTGCATCCCTACCACATTTTAACACACTGGGTCACCTCAGGTGTCACAGGCCACTTATCTAATCTGTGAATATTCGAGCTAATCATTTATTTATTTGATTGAGTTTTAATGAGACATCAGTGTTTCATTTATGAACACAAGTCATCGAAGGTCTCCGTGGTAAACTGTGAACCTGACAAGTCTTTTTGTAGTTTGATCTTTTTCACATGTTCATGTTTTAGTTGATGTTAATGACACTATTTCGTGCACTCTTCACATAATAACACGAATTCACCTACACACACTTGCCCGGGTTACTTTCTGTGCTCCAACAAATCTCAAGCAGAAGTATGACGACATTTCAGTTCAGTATAGTTTCATTTGTAAGGCACCAAATCACAACAGCAGTCACATCGAGGAACTTTATATTGAAAGCTAAACACAATACAAACTGATCAGAGCCCCTCTGGCTTCATAACGTTGGGCGTGTTGAAGGAGACGTGCACTTCGCTTCAGTTTGTCGCCGATCAAAATGAAATTAATTTGATTGTGTTCCAGTTTCTGTTTTCAGTGTAAAAGACACCTAGCAGCACATTAGGACTAGGGATGGGTATTGATAAGATACGGTCGACTGCAGCGAGAACTGCCAGCATCTGAGCCAGACTCTGTCTGTTTCATCATGGTCACCTAAATGCACAGTAATGGCAGGTTTTGTAATAAGGCAGATCGCGCTAACATAATCTGCACTGTTGTTGATTATTTACCTGCCGCATTAACGGGAGAGGACGTGCAAACGTTACCGCTGCTGCTGGGTTGAGATTCACGAGTCCGGAATTAAAAACACGACATTTGTTTAAGGTTATCGTGTGTTTTGTGAGCAAATGCTTTTGCATATTCGTAGTGTTTCCTCCCTTAAATGAAATATCTGCTTTGCAAGTATTGCAAGTTGTCCTGTTGTCTTCCGTTCTCGTAAAGTAGAACCAAACTTTTGAGCGTTTGAGCCGCTTAGGCGCCGTGTTTCCTGCCAGGTAAATGACGCTCCGCAACGTGGTGACGTCATTCGGGGCGACTGGAATCGATAAGGGAATCGTTTGCAAACATGGCAAACAATTCCAAGGAATTGAAACAGTGGGAAGTTTTCGATACCCATCCCTACCCCAGCCCCAATTACACAAACGACAGATGTTATTGATAATGAGGCAGAAAGCCAGGCCTGGCTGTAGGAACTGATTTCAGATGTGGAGGAGGAGTGAAAATCTAAATGGTGGCGGTTCGATGTGCTGCGGACAAGCACAGGAGCAGCTTCCTGAAACATTTCCATCTTTTATCCAAGTGAAACAAGACGAAATGGGTGAAACGCACTAAACAGCTTCCTGAATCTTCAGTCTCGAGGACACTACAGTTCCCCAGGTTAGCTTATACAGACTGGTGGGTACGGTCACTGCTACCCCTCAGCCTTCCAGTAGATACAACTATGGTAGAAAGCCTGACCTCTGACCTTGAGGCTAAGATCAGCCTTTTACAGCTGACAAGCAGGCGTCAGGTTGTTTCACGTCGAGTCCCTGAAACGATAGAGCGTCCTCTGAGCGAGACTGTTGGTGTGTAGGTAGGTCTGTCACGCTCACACATACATGCACATTCATGGAAAGAGGGACACCGAGGACTTAATGAAGACAAACGTGGTGACGTCATTCGGGGCGACTGGAATCGATAAGGGAATCGTTTGCAAACATGGCAAACAATTACAAGGAATTGAAACAGTGGGAACCGGTTCTCAACAAGAACCGGTTTTCGATACCCATCCCTAATTAGGACCACGTATATCGACATGTGTACATTTCCTGCATCATCAAATGTGTACGCGCACATTTCAGCAATAATGTGATTCATAGTTTTAGCTGCTGTAACTTCACAGCTGGGCTTCAGTCAGTGGTTTAGTAGGTTTGAGCTTAACAAGCTGCACATATAAAACAAAGCAGCAGAGAATCTAAATGACACTAAACATGCTGTAAATAAAATAGCCAATGAAAACACCTCCAGCTCATCTTAACTCCGAACATAGCCTGCACCTGAGGTCTGTGCCACCAAGCAGGATTTCCTCTTATCCAGGTAACTTAACCCTGGATTTTCTGGGGATGGTTCATGTACTGTGCAGGTCAGAGATCAACAGGAATATGAAATAGTAACAAAGCATGAACTCATTTTACAATGAAAAGCAACAGGACTATACTAAGGAGTGAGCACAGAGAGGGGGGTTGGCTGAACCACACCTGTGCAGACTAAACAAGACTTCAGCACAGCTGAGAGGCAAAGCTGAGGGAGAATCACAGGCTTGTTGAGCTTGGTAGGAAGTGAATATTGTGCAAATGAAAGGCTTCGTCTCTGTTCCAGCTGCCAGCGGTCTTCATCGTCCTCCTCCTCGCTCCTGTGTTGACCAGCTGCACGGAGCTCATCCAGCCGAAGGACTGCAGCGACATCCGCCGCCAGAAGATAAGCCAAAGTAGCGGCGTGTACACCATCTATCCCCTTGGAGAAAGGTCTGCGGTGGAGGTACAGTCCGCCCTCTCTGGGACTCTGGGTCCTGTTCATGTCCACGTCTTTAAGCAGCTAGAGTGTGACAGGTGTTTGTGTGCAGGTGTACTGTGACATGGACTCAGAAGGAGGAGGCTGGACGGTGAGTGCTTGTAACTAAAAAGTGTCAGCGCGGGAACATTTAACAGCAGCACTGCTGTAAATCCAGATCTGTGCTCCCTGAAACCAGATGTGTTTTTGCTCCCCCAGGTGTTCCAGAGGAGGATGGACGGCACGGTGAACTTCTACAGACCCTGGGATCAATACAAGATGGGCTTTGGTGACGCTGCTGGAGAGCACTGGCTGGGTGAGAGTTTTATTTATGATCTGCAGCTCTGTACCAAACAGCCCTGCATGTTTCTGACTGTGTGCTTGTGTGAATGTAGGTCTCAATGTGATCAACATTATGACATCCAAGCAAAAATGGGAGCTGCTGGTGGAGATGGAGGACTTTGAAGGGAAGAAAGTGTTCGCTCGTTACTCTTCATTTAAGGTGGATGCTGAATGTGACGGATACAAACTGACTGTTACTGGATTCAAGAACGGAGGCGCAGGTGAGTGAAGTGACACAGGGTCAGTGTAGCATCAGAATAGAATAGAATAGAATACGCCTTTATTGTCATTGTACATGTACACTGACACAAATGAACAGGAAAGATTAACAAAGAAGAGGAATGGGCAGAACGGAACAGGTGGTGGGCGGGGTTTGAGGGGTCGCCTGTGAGTCTCTGAGACAGGAGGATCTGGCGATGGCCTCCAGGAGTGTCAGAGGGCAGCCAATGATATTGTGGGCAGTGTTAATGACCCTCTGTGCAGCCTCCCTGTTCTCAGTCGTGGCCCCTGAGTACCAAACACCAGGCAGGATGATATGCAGATGACACCCAGCTCTATCTGTCCATGAAGCCAGATAACACACACCAATGAGTTAAACTGCAGGAATGTCTTAAAGACATAAAGACCTGGATGGCTGCTAACTTTCTGCTTCTTAATTCAGATAAAACTGAGGTCATTGTACTCGGCGCTGAAAATCTTAGAAATATGGTATCTAAGCAGATTCTCACTCTGGATGGCATTACCTTGGCCTCCAGTAACACTGTGAGGAACCTTGGAGTCATTTTGACCAGGACATGTCCTTCAACGCACATATTAAACAAATATGTAAGACTGCGTTCTTCCATTTGCGCAACATCTCTAAAATTAGAAATATCCTGTCTCAGAGTGACACTGAAAAACTAGTTCATGCATTTATTACTTCCAGGCTGGACGACTGTAATTCATTATTATCAGGAAGTCCTAAAAACTCACTGAAAAGCCTTCAGCTAATCCAAAATGCTGCAGCAAGAGTCCTGACAGGGACTAGAAAGAGAGAGCATATTTCTCCTGTTTTGACTTCCCTTCATTGGCTTCCTGTTAAATCCAGAATTCAAAATCCTGCTCCTCACATACAAGGTCTTAAATAATCAGGCCCCATCTTATCTTAATGACCTTGTAGTACCATATCACCCTATCAGAGCACTTCGCTCTCGCTCTGCAGGCCTACTTGTTGTTCCTAGAGTATTTAAAAGTAGAATGGGAGGCAGAGCCTTCAGTTTTTAAGACTTTGGATGTGAGGTTGTCAGGACCATAGACACACCTGCAGTTTAACTAGTTGGCTTATCTGATGTACCTTCAGGGATAAATAAAGCTGGTATCAGCTACATACCAATGAAAATGACTTTAGTGCGTGACGAAGTCGCCCAGTTCACATGAACAAACTGGAGTGTGTCAACCACATATGATTCAAACTGTGCACATGCTGCTTTTTACTCCCCAGTATGAGTCCAGTCTGTGTCATGGCCCACTGAAAACACTCCCAGTACACATGCAGACCAGTCTGACTGGGATTAGTGGTAATTTTGTGATTGTTTATCTGTGTTTCTGCAGGAGATGCCCTGAGTTATCACAGCGGACAGAAGTTCACTACATTTGACAAAGACCAGGACAGCTGGTCAGGGAACTGTGCAAAATCATATCTGGGGGCGTTCTGGCACAACAGCTGTCACTACGCAAACCCTAACGGGGTTTATCGTTGGGGGGCTGATGGTACTATCCATGCTGTTGGTGTGGTCTGGTACCAGTGGAAGGGTTATGATTACTCTCTGAAGACCATCAGCATGAAGATCCGTCCTGTGCAGTAAATCTGCAGGACAAACACAGCAGAACATTTCGTGTTGATCTCTCTTTTCTCTCCTTTATCATGTAATCCCAGAGAATCTTTAACTTTCAGAGTCAGTCGAAGACGTAAATATTTCAGAAGAGCAGTCAGAGTGTGAGTGAGCAGCTGTCAAACAGCTGCAGGTGGAGTGAAATGATGGACAGAGACCAGTATGAGCTGATGTAGTTCACCTGTATGAGAGCAGCTGCAATGAACACGTTCCTCCACTAGAGGTTTCTGCTGTGAGTCTCGGTCCACTGAGTGCATGTGTGTGCTTTCAGGGGGACCCGGACTCCACGTTGAGCCTCACACTGTGACAGGATGTTACTGCTAGTTTAGGTTTGGATGTTGTCGGCTGTCTCAGAAGCTCTCGGTTGGTCCAGATGTTCCTCAGTCTGCAGCTCAGCACACTCAGATTTAACGTCTCACTGACTGTTTGGTGGAGGTCTGATAGCGGGTGTGAATCATAATCTGCTGTATCCTGATAATAAATGAGAAGCAAACAGCTGAGGTGTTCTCGTGGTCTTTGTGTGTTTCTGTCTGGATGCTCTCTGCTCACAAGTTTGAAGGACGGAGTCGCCCTCACGCTAAAGCTCCACCTGCTTCAGGGTGAAGACACTGATATTAATATTCAATATTTCTATACCTAAAGTTACACAACTGGATTTTACTTGTGAAAAATTCATACTGAGCTTGTCTCAGACTTATTAATGAAACAAGCAGAGCGAGTGCATGTACAGCACATCTACAAAGTATTCCAAAGTATGGAGTCAATTCACTAAGTTCTACCCACAATTTATTGAAATTAAAACACAAACTATGACATGTACATAAGCATTCACAGCCTTTCAGAGGTGAACTCAGGTGTTTCCACTGATCTGCGTCGATCTGTGGAAGCAACGCCCCAACACAGGAAGTGTTGTCCCGCCTCTGATCCTACGAGTATTACCCAGCAGGCAGTGCGGCACTCGGGTGGAGCCAATTCAATTCAATTTATTCATACAGCGTCAAATCACAACAACAGTCGCCTCAAGGTGCTTTATATTGTACAGCAGACCCTACAATAATACATACAGAGAAAACCCAACACTCATATGACCCCCTATAAGCAAGAACTTTGGCGACAGTGGGAAAGGAAAACTCCCTTTTAACAGGAAAAAGCCTGTTAGCAGGCAGGTAGAGAGAAGGAAGATGGGACAAAAGACTTGCTGAAGGATAGAATATAGTAAAATAAACATACATGTACTGCTAATAAAATTCGGCTCATGAGATCTGCAAACCACGACATTCTGTTTATTTACATTTTACATCTTACCAAATGTTTCAGAATTGGGGTTTTATGGGATATAAACATGTCATTCTCGCTAAAACGACCGCAGCTAATGGGCTTAGTCACATCCTGTTTCTGCAGCCAGAGCAGCTCCGGCTTTGCTCTTGTAAGGTTCTGCTGCCTGGAATCATAGAAAGGGACATTTTCCTTGTTTTGCACTTCACCGCAAGTCACCCTGAACAAAGCTCCCTATTAAATGTTTAAACTGCGATCAAAGTGGGTCACGCCACTGAGGTCGCCTGACGCCGGACCGAAGTGTAGACCTGTTAAACAACCTTAGCGTAGCCACTTAAATCAGTTTAAATGCAGGCAATTTTTCCCTCCAATTATTCAAGCACAATATACGCACCTGAATATAAAATCATTATGGGACTGACGAGTAACCATGACAACATATTGGCTTTGCACCAACCAAGCTAGCTTTTTAAAGATGCTGTTTGTAGCATCCAGTCGAACTGAGAAGGCCAGAACTGATGGTTGTTGAATGACCTTTATTATTCCTTGCTGTGTATCAGACAACGAACCAACGTAAGAGCTAGACAAACAAATAAAACAATTACCATGTTATTTATGTAACACCATTTTGACCGCTCATTACGCTGGTCTAACCGTTTTCTATTAAACTATATAATACATATTATGCATTTCAGATTGCTCAAATTAAATCATATACATTACAAACCTTGTTCCCCTGTCGACTGTAGCTAGAACCACATTTTTGTACAATTTAACCATGTTTTTCTCTCCCTTTTCTCCGTTAGCAATAGTTTACCGTTTTCTTCCATCTTTTTTGTACATCAAGCTGGTTACCGTTACATCATTCACGTCCGGTCACACAGGAAGTTACCAAGATAAAAGCATAAACCTTATATTACGTGAATATGAGCTACCTTTACATATCCGCCGTTACATTGTTGGACAGGCATTCAAAAACTCACCAGCCTGTGCCCTTTCCAACAAAACAACATAGATTTTATACATTCGTACATTTCGCCCCGATTCTCCACCTTGTGGCCAAGTTTTCATGCAAATGCTGCATCGGCAGTCTTTGAAACATTTAAACCAACCAAATGTTCCAAGCACATTTTCTTTATTCTGACTGCCTTTTGCTTTTTGTACTGAACAGGTTTTTAATAATGACTCAGAAAACAAAACCTGAAAAGGTCGAGACTCTGCAGGAAACTCGTGCCCCTCCTCACTTATCACCTGTGTCAATGAGTGAGGAGGGAGAAACTATTCAGAGCTCTCCTCTTACATATTCTATTTTTGACTTGCTAGCAGGTGACACAAAATTGCCTCCGCTTGGGGGGAGGAAATTGAAGTCAACTTGACAATTTCGAGGAATGAAAAAGATGCTAAACATTTCTGAATATTTGACTTTTGTCATTCTGTGAGGCACAATCATCCATTTCGCTCAAACATCCACAACGCGTCACACATTTTTCTGCCTTTGAAATATTTCACACTTGATCTTAAGTGTCTGTGTTCAGTTTTTCATGATTGCCATTCTTCAGCAGTTTCTTTTTTCAGTTCAACACGCCTCAAAGCAAGCTTCCCCCTGGCGTTTCTTAGCACGCCATGCCTGTAAATATTGATTAGAGGCACCCAGCAGCGGCTCGCTTCCTGTTTCACGGCTATGGATTAATTACAGGAAGAAGCCCACAGGCTGCAAATATTCATTAGTTTATAAGACAAAAGTTTTAATTAAAACACTCTGTCCTGATAGATGTCACCTTCAAAGTATTCGAGGACATCTATGGTCTCTGTGAGATCGTGTAGTTGGAGCTTTCTTAACAAAAGCAAACTGAGAGGAAACTGCAGGACGCCTCCACGAGGATGCACCTGACCGCTAGAAGGAGCATTCTCGAATTATTTTAACTCATCTGTTCACCTCTTCTGTAAGGACTCAATTTTTATAATTATTATGTCAGTGTGCAGGCTTTTAGGAGTTAACCCCACCATCAGGTGATGTGTCACTCTTTAGAGTGACCCCGAAGAAGCTGATCGTTTTGGCTTTTCCAAACACTTCACAGACCGTTTAGATCCTCTTTGTTTGAGGGCACAAGAAAAGAAAACTTTAGAAATGGATAGTCATACGTTTCTACTCTGACATGTGATCATCAGTCACATTGACATCGAGCGTTGTCATAATATTTTTAACGATGCTCGTATGTGTGGACACGCAGAGGGCAGGAGTGAAAGAGGAGGATGCACCGGAGACCGATAATCCGCTGTGGTGACCTCCGAAGGGGGCAAACAAAAGAAGATTACGATTCGGGGATAAGTACACTTATCTTTGCATTTCATCCAAATTGCAACTGTACAAAGTGCTATACAAATAAAATGATTATCTTATTAAAATGGGAAATATGTCAGTTTGACAGGGTTTAAAAATCTGGCATTTGGTCTACACATGAACTTACTGCCTCAATATAGAATTAGATATATAATTTAGCTAAAAAAAAATGTAATAGGATCAATACGTGTTTATTTTGAGTGCACATGAACTTAACAGTGTGCTGTAGAGCTCCCAATAATTCAAACACACTTTATACAACTTTAGTTTGGAAAAAAGCATAAAGGTTCCTCTAACTGTGCAGTGTATGGGGCACAAAAGCATATTTATGTCCTGTTTCTAAGAATCATTCTAAATACTACATGCAAATATTCCTGACTAAAAAAGAAAAGTTATATGCAAAGTTAGGAATTCTTGGAATATTTAGGACGCGTACTGACAGACAGAAAATCTGGTATTGTGCCCCATACACCGCACAGTATCATGAAATCTGGTTTTATTGGTGTTTGAACAACAACCCAGATCAAGAACAGTGACTGGGAATGTCAATCACAGGTGCCCAGAAATATACAAAAGCACAACTAATAAAAAATACTTTAGGGTAAAAATGTTAATATTTATGAGGCCTTTATTCTAAAACAGACAAACAGCATCTGACCCTTTCGTAGCTGGCAGAAAGTGAACACTAATGAAGCAGATTCCCTGAACCGTGATGGTAAAATCAAATCCCAAAAAAGAAAAAAAGGACAAATCTGTGATGTAGTGGGAGGCGTTTCCCTGACAGCTCAGTTCATTTATCACAAGACTGGTGGAGAGGACATTTTAATTACCTACACACATCATGAAGAGGCGAAGAGGAAGAATGGTGAAATTTGGGAGGGACGAAGGATGAGATGGAGAAAAAGAGAGTGATGGGAAAGAAGGAGGAGGGATAGAAGGATAAAAGAAAGAGGAGAGCTGGTGGTCTGTGTGTTTGTGAGGAGGGATAATTGAGCTTTTTCATCCACATTGCCAATGACAGATGTGACATTTAGCATTGGAGCACACACTCCTCTGTGTGTGTGTGTGTGTACAAGGGCTTTCTCCTCTAAATTCAATATCCATAAAACACACACACAAAAACACCTGCTCCAACCTTTTATTCTGATAACTAATGGGCAGGAAGCTAAGATGTGTGTGTGTGTGTTCCTCTGCCACACACACTCCTGTTTACCATGCTTACAGGGACCCGATTTGACCAGAAAGACCACCTCCATCGATGCACGGATCAGTCGTGTCATTTAAACCCTTCAAAGCTTCAACTATTCTATTAGCTCGCTCTTGTTCTGAACAGTATGTAGTCGGCTCACAGTGGGAGGTTCTCCATCGCAGCTAAGCCGAGCTCTGGGCTTGAAATAGATCTGTCAGCGCGGTCTGTAAGATCTGTGTTGAGTTAGCGGCTGCTTGACAAGATGCTTAAAGTTCACTTCGGAGTTCAAGTCAGCGTCTTTTTTGTTTTTAATAAATATACGTTTGCAGACTAAGGGAGTGTGCACGCAGTAAAAGACGAGCGGCCATGTCCCAACCTGGGAGCGCAGACTGTCAGTTGAAATAAAGACGTTAGCGTCAGATGAATGAAACTGTAAAGCAATGCAATTGAGGTGACCACAAATGGAACATGCATTCTTTCTAATGGCGAGCAGGGGGCAACGCCGCTGGCTGCATAGGGAAGTCTGACCTTGTAAACTCTTTTGTGGTCTCAGTGTCTTGTTTTGAGATGCTACATTTGACCCTCTTAGTGTTTACAATTGCATAATGCACAAGTTTCTATCAATGAAAGAAAAGAACAGGAAGCAAAGTGATGCAGCTCTTCCCTGGGTGTTGTCTTTAGCCTCTCAACATCTCTGCAGACTACCTGCACATCCACAGGTCTCATACTAACGAGCACGACGTATAATTTAACTGCCGGGGTTCTCCTCGTGATCAGAATACGACGGTGGTGCACGGAGCTTATAAAATGCAAATGCGGAGCTCCTGAACGCCCCTCGCTGCTTAGCTGCCGCTCCCCTGCCAAGGCGCTATGTAAATGAAGCCAATCAGAGGGCCTGGGAGCAACTTTACAGCCAGCATCGCAAACCTATCAGATCCCATCCAGGGTCTAAGGCACGAGGGCGACAGTGCAGTGATGGCAGGAATGAAAAACATCAGGCACATTCCACATATTAAGCTTCTATTTTTTTCAATGAAGACTTGGTCGGCCTTCATTATGATGTATGTTGATAGCAGCTGTCAGCTTGGCTGTCACTACAGCTGGATACTATTTATCACGAAGCCATCTAAATGAAATCTACCAACTACATTATTCATGCAAAACAGTTTACCACGTTTCTCTGCTGGCATTAATCTTTGTGACAAAAATGGAAAGCGTGTATTGTTGTAAATATCATCGAGCTGATGAAATAGGTCGCGTGAGAATGAAGTCTTCAAAGAGAAATTACGGCTGTGGAGCTGGTTGTTTTCTGCGACATGATCACCGACTCAGTTTACCTGTTCTTTTTATTTACCTCTTCATCAAAGCTGTCAGTATCAAAGTTCTCAAAATAACGGAGGAACCGTTCGAGGCAAAAGTGGCTCCCAGGTTGGAAGACGGTACATTTTCTAAATCGAGTCGTTGGGGATGAACCTATTTCCAAGGTTGAATTTCCGACACGGAATTAATCAGCATTTCACTTTAATTTGCCATGTTTGAGATAATGAAAGAACATGACATCAATTTCTTTAATCTCATCTGCACAAATTAGGCGTTTGTATCTCATTTGGGGTCTTTATCATCTTATCACTTTGTCTTCATCTTCATCTCTCTGGAAATAAACTGGGGGGGGGACTTGTAACAGCTGATAATGAGCTTAAATAAGCATCAGATGATACAGCCTGACAAAACAGGATAAGAATATTCTTCTGAGTGGAAAGTAATTTTGATCGTCGGCCTCTCAAGCACAAAGAAAAGCTCAAATGAGGACTGAAACTTTCCCAATATATGTTGCTTCCCATTGGCTCAGCTGTGTGTGTGTGTGTTCCTATCCATCTGTGGACCGTGTGATGGGAGATGCAAAGCGGGGACCATTTTCCAGCCCCATGTTGGTCACGCTTTAAATACCATTAAAATCATGTGACGCCCTCCGGTGAAGTCAGCGAGTGTTTGAGTGTTAACGTTCACGCTCAGCAGCTCCTCCACAGGCCAAAGACGATATTTCAAGCACCAAATCCACTGTTTAAACACAAGTTGCTTCAGGGAGTCTGGGCTATTTAACAGAATATTAGCTGAAAAAACCCATCAGCCTTTTAAGGCTCAACTGTTGTATATCCTCTATCTTGTTTCACACTTCAGATTACACAGAAACCTCACAAATCCACTTTGTAGCCTTCAGAAATGCTTTAATTTTTCATGGCACAGATTCATCCAGGTGCTGGAAATGTTCCTCACAGCTGCTGCAGACAGTTTCCTGTTCAGGTTGAGATTAGGGGACGGTGGGGGTCATTTGAGTTTTGTGTCACAGAGTATTATATTATTGGACGCAGGCATCAGAAGATAGCACACTGTGGACACAAAGGGACGGACACGGTCAGCATCAACACTCAGGCTGCGGCTTTTAAATGGTGCTCATTTGGTACTGAGCTGGTAGAACACACTATTACACCACCACATGGTTGGATGTATTCACACTTTAATACAGTTTATGACTAAATCTGACCCTACCATTCAAAGGTGGCAGCTATTGAGACTCATCTGACCTGACAATCCATCTACTTTTGCCCAGTTTTTGTGAGCCTGTGCAAACTGCAGCCTCAGTTTCCTGTTCTGAGCTGACAGCAGTGCACCCAGGCACGATCTGATATCCTCGTGTTGGTGTTGTTCCCAGATCATCATACTAAAGGTTGTTCCAGGATCAACATTGCAAGTGACCAATCAGAATGTTGTGATGTCATACTTTTGCGACTTTGGGAAAAACCGGCGTAAAACAAAAAACTGTACTTAAGCTGCGAGAAACCGCCTTTGTCCGCCGATCAACAGACCCTAACCCTGACCCTGACCCTTTAATAAACGCGAAGCAGAACTGATATTGTCCTTGCAACATTGGAATTTCATAAATGCACGAATGGGTTGGTGCGCAAAAGAATAACGTCACAATAATGTGATTGGTCACTTGCAATGTTGAACCTGGAACAACATTTTCATGATGATCTGGGAACAACAACAACACGACGATATCAGATCATCCGTGCACCCAGTGTGGTCTTCTGCCGCTGTAGCCCATCTGCTTCAGGATTTGATGTGTTGTGTGTTCAGAGATGCTCTTCTGCACAGCTTGGTTGTAACAACAAGTTACTTGAGTTCCTGTTCCTGTTCTCCTCTGACCTCTGGTGTCAACACGACATATTTGCCCAGAGAACCGCTCCTCCCTCGATAGTTTCTCTTTCTCTGTGACCGTGTGGGACAATCCCAGTATAAATATTAACGTGCTGGGATCCCCACACTCAAACTTACATAAATCACCTTTCTTCTGCATTCTGACGCTCAGTTTGAACTTCATTAGGTCTCCTTGACCATGTCCACATGCATCAAGTTGTTTCTATACGACTGCTCAGCTACACAGGTCAACCTAATAATGTGAGGAGTGTTTTTAAATTTCAGTAAAACAGGAGAAGAAGAAGAAGAAGAAACACCAAGAAAAGAAACATAATTTCTTTTCATTTTAATTTAACACATAAAGTTTGGATCAGTTTTTAAATGCACAGGACTGTAATCTTAGTGTGAGAATGTGTGTGTGTGTTCATGCTGCACATACAGTGGAAGACCATTCAGTCACACTGGAACGTGAGTGAAAAGTATATATAAGAATAAAAGAATAATAATGTAAGGCTACTGTCACACTATTAGTGTGTACACCACTACATTTGTGCATACATTTCAATATGAATTACAACAGTCGATGCTGTTAGAGAGTGTGTGCGTTTGTGTGTGTGTGCAGAGAGGGCCACAGCTGTGGTGGTCCAGGCGCTTTGCTGTGCCTGGAACAAAGCCTGTTCCAGTAAGGGTTGAATGTGGGACTGGGACAAATGTCTCTCTCTGCTGAGCCTGCAGTGAGTCTACATGAAGCGACGTTTGGGTCGCAGCCACGATGAAATGAAGCTGTTTAGCCCGCAGTCGGCAGCAACCATGTCTGTGTGCAACAGCATCTCTGAGGTCCTGCAGCGTCGGGAGGAACGTTTTAGACAACAAACACAGAATTTTTGCATTAATAGTCTTTTGATATTATTTGTTTTATTCTTTTGGAGTTTGCAGCATGTTTGCAAAGTTTCTCGCTCGTTTCTCGTTTCACCTTTCTCGCTCTCTATGTGTTAACAGACCTCTCTGTGTTGAATCATATCTGTTATTAACCTCTGTCTCTCTTCCACAGCATGTCTTTATCCTGTCTTCCTTCTCTCACCCCAACCAATCACAGCAGATGGCCCCGCCCCTCCCTGAGCCTGGTTCTGCTGGAGGTTTCTTCCTGTTAAAAGGGAGTTTTTCCTTCCCACTGTCGCCAAAGTGCTGCTCATAGGGGGTCATATGATTGTTGGGTTTTTCTCTGTATCTATGAAGCGCCTTGAGGCGACTTTTGTTGTGATTTGGCGCTATATAAATAAAATTGAATTGAATTGAATTGAAGTTCTGTTTGATGAAAGACGCCGACTCAGCTGAAAAACATGGCCGACCTTGAAGATACCATTTTTTGCCGATATTTACTATGCTCAGAAAAAACATTACAAATTCTGAGTCCTGTATAATTTAACTGCTGAGGTTCTCTTTGAGTTCTGAAAAGCCATCTTGACTACAGACCACACAAAGCGAGCTGAATTGTGTTACCAGCGTTTTGTTATGTTGTTTTGTGTCATTCACAGATTTCTCTCCAAGGAAAAAAAAGCAGACAACTTGAAAAAAAATGGCAAAAAACTCATATTTTTCATGGTTGGATCTTAACAAGGTTCAGAGTAGAGCTTCATCATGCAACAAGAGGAAATGGGAGTGAGACAAAACATTTTTTTGAGCATGAAATTAATTGAAAGCAACGTTTAAACTGAGGCAGTTTTACAGCTGATCGACAGTTTAAGCGCACATGCCTTTAAAATACTAAATCTGTGCAAAAATGTGGATTCATTGTCATTTTCTGTCGGTTTCTTCTTGTTGCACGCTGAAGTGCTACTAAGTGGAACCTCGTTAAGATCCAACCATGCAAAATCGCTAGCTCTCCATACTAAATATGTGATAAAATGCATGTTATTGAATAACTTCATGCTGGTGTTTGAAAGTTGAGCTGAACAATAATAAATCTGAGCTTGCACGATGGAGCTTTGTGTCCCTGCTGTGACCCCGTTGCAAGTGCATGTGTGCTTTGTTTGCCTCAGTAAGGCGTCCGTGTCTGTGCTCATATCAGTGCCAACGCAGCAGATCAAGTACTAAGTATGTGGAGGATTAGAAGGATTTAGTTTGACTACTGTGTACGTATGGATTTACTGTTTGTAGGCAGTAGCTTCCAGTATAGACGTGAGTCTGCGGGAGCCCAGAAGGGACATAAAGCACGGTATGGATTTGATCTTTGAATGTCAAGCACAAGCTAGTGGACATTTTCCATTGACTATTTTCTCCCTCTCTCATTCACATGTTGGAGATTTCCAACACTTAGGATCCAATAAAAGGATTTTCTTTTGTACGTATGTGAAATGATATTAATGGCAGCATCTACAGCAGCGGTCTCGAGTCTGAGCTGCAGCGTATATATAATAATGAGTTTTAATGAGTCGCTAATGAAAAGAAACCAAAACGCTGCGTATTTGAGCAGATGTGCTGAATTTCTGGTGTCATTTTTCACGCTTGACCTTTGAGTCATTCTCGTTCAACATTCGACACAAACGGTTATGAGGACGAAATGCATCCAGTGATTATTAATGTAGGGTCTGAAGAGGCAGACAATTTCAATTACCATCACAATAATGGACTCATTTGGAGTCTGTGTTTACGGTGAGGTCAGTGGGGCCTCTGTCGGGGCAGGTGGATGTGGGAAAACATAAACATCATTATTACAGACGGGTTGGTTTACTGCTGCGTTCAAATGTTTTGGGGATTGAGGTTCAGCAGGATTATTCCCCATGTTAACGATCTATTTTCTCACCTGTGCTTATACAGGTGAGTGCTGAACGTCAGAGACACAGCAGTGAGCAGGTCAGCTGATCATGTAGGCTTTCCACCAAGAAGAAGTGAGTCACCCACCTGCCCAATCCCAGTTTTAACCCCATAAATGGATTTTGTGTTTTAGCTTTTTACCTTTTCAGTAAGACAGCTGCACACGCAGCTTCTTTTGTGAAATCACAGCTCGATGGTTCATTTATTCTGCATATGCACTGAGAAAGTGCAAGAAAGACTGCTGTCAGGATGTGACAGTCGGATACTAAAAGTACAACCAGCCCTGAGGCACAGACGCCATTAGACCCCTGAAGGTGTGCTGGGGTATATACTAGAGGTGGGAATCACCACCATGATACGATATTATCACAATACTTAACGCACGATACGATATTATTGCAATTTTTAAAAATATTTTGCGATATTCAGATTCTGTACATAAAGGTAAACTTGATCAATATTCATTTTCTCTAATATCAAAGTCTCACACTCAGTCTTTCTCTCATTTCAGTTTTATTGTTGACAAACTGAACGGTTTGTATTACAGTCTAGTCCAACTTAACTGAATCAACCATCTGGTACAATTATAGCTATTCTGAACTATGCAGTTTATGAAAACTATGCAGCCCCTTCAGCAACTGAAGAATTTGAAAGTAAATGAAAACAAAATATAATTTTACATTAAATAAAAAAGTTTTTAACTTAATTAAAATAAAACATGTCTTAAATTAAAATAAGTAAACTGTCATGTTTATTGCTGCCATAAAAAAGTGAAACACATTTGGACAGTGAAGGAATGTCAGGATTCTTGCTCAGAAAAAGGATCAACATGCTCTGAAGTCAGAGCACAAAAACCTTTTTTGTAACAAAATATCGATTTCTGCTGTCCCTGTATCCATACATTATTAGCAAACAACATGTCACGATGCTACACAGTATCCATTTTTTCCCCCACCCCTAGTATCTGCACTAATGTTAGCAACAGATGCTTTAAGTCCTATAAGGCCATGTCAACACCACAAACTCAGTGTTGTGCTCCTCAAACCGTTCCTGAACCACGTTTGTTTTGATTTGCAGGTGCAAGTGTTGCATTTTCAGGAGAAATTTATTTTGAGCAAAGAAAAGCTAAATTTGAGTGAACAAAATTCATTTCTGCGTGCAAAAACTGTATTTCAGTGTTTGCTATTATCCACACACACACACACACACACACACACACACACACAGTAGCAGTGCCTCTTGCTCAGTTTTTGCATCTGCGCTCGCTCGCAACGTGTTGCTCGCGCTCTCAACATTTCTGCCCGTGCGCGCTCAACTCTTTCTCTACACCGTTATATTTGTGCCACAAAACCAGCCAATCAGAGACTTGGATGCAAAAAAATCTGATTGGCTGTTCTGGTCTCCAATCAGCTCGAAATGACGAAATGCAATATCCCAGAATGCATTTTGTCCAAAACTCAAACGAGGCAGTGGAGGAGGAACACAGAGTGGCGGAGTTTGAAATATCCCTCTGTCTGGGTCACAAAATAAACTTTGAAGATATTTTCAGGCGAGAATGTTTCTGTGTAAACTTCAAATATCTGCTCGATTTATCAAGACATCACATATTTGCAAAAGTGCTCTAACGTTTTCAGAGATGCCTGTTACCCACCAGCTGACCAGTGATTACCTGCGTCACACCCGACCAGCCACACGATGAAAAAGAAAACATGGTTCATCATCCAGTTCTGATGTTCAAGTGCCCACTGTTGGTGAGTTTGATAGTGGGCGGGGTCAGCATGGCTGGTCTGCAGCTCGGTACACAACAAACTGCCATGCTCTGTATGTTCTGACGCCTATCAGAACCAGCATGTTTGAGCTACAGCAGCTCGTGTCTTGGAACCAACCAGCATTCGCTCCCCACATGGATCAGTGCGTCTTGGCTGCACGTGATCTTGTCACTGGTTCTCCACAATTCCTTCCTCGGATACTGACTCCTTCAGACCAGATGGTCTGACCCAAATGGTCAAACTCGCTCAAATCCTTAGGCTCGCCCATGTTTTCCTGCTTCTAACTTTGCAGACAAAATGTTCCCTTGCTCCGTGATATATCCACCCACTAACAGGTGCCATGAAAAAGAAGAGTTATTCCCCTCACCTGTCAGTGGTGTCCCACTGTTGATGCTTCGATGGAAAACGGCTGAAGCGATTTGACCCACAAAAGTCATCTGATGTATCTCTGCGTACCGCCTGCCTGTTTCACTTGGGCGATTTGTGACACACCTGCTCAGCCGGCGCTTAACGGCGCAACCCGAGAGGAACACGGCGTTGTAATCGGTGGGTGCTCGGTGCCCTTTTCAAGCTGCGGTGAGAACAGACGCCGCTGCCAGCCTCAAGCTGTTCCCACTTTGTTGTTCTTTGACTGAAACTTTTTTATTTCCACAGGCTGCTGAGCGTGCATTTATCAGGGACTCCTAATAAA
Source organism: Neolamprologus brichardi (assembly GCF_056152115.1). Lineage (NCBI taxonomy): Eukaryota > Metazoa > Chordata > Actinopteri > Cichliformes > Cichlidae > Neolamprologus > Neolamprologus brichardi. The sequence goes on along the minus strand of NC_142111.1, from coordinate 26,130,099 downwards.
GGTCGCAACAGAATAAAAATGTTTTCAATTACAAAAACGTTGATTCGCTGTGTTATTAAAGTCATTATTTACAACGTGACGGTGCTTTTCAGAGTTTATTCAGGCTCGGCTTGATAAGGAGACTAAAATGAAACCTGATAATGGGCACGTGGACAAAATGCCAAACATTACTCCGTGTCTGTTATATATTCAGCTGCATTGTATCAGGAGTTCTGTTTGTGCATTGTTGTAGGACTACGAGAGTCTTCGCTTGGTGGATGCTTTAATAAATGCACTGTCAGGTCCATTGTGTAAAGCACATTGTGTTCATTGTGAAGTAGCCAACACAAACAATGCATCCCACAAAGGCAGGCGGTCCACATAACGAGCTGATATCATCGATCCAGAAAGTGCTGAAATCACAGATGTTTACGGGCTCGGTGGAGGAACATCAAACCGAATGCAGATGAGTGTCGACGCTCCCCCGGCGCACAATGAAACATCAAATGTTCTCATTATAAAGCAATGCAGCAGCAGCGAGCTTATTTGCTTCATGTCTAACAGGAACATACAGCGCTCATGCATCATTACTGAAAGCAGCTCGCCCTTTAAAAGCATCAAGTGAAATGGGACTTGATCGCTCAGGTTTAGAAACGTGCTGTGGCCGTAGCGTGGAAGCAGACGAGACAAAGAAAAGCTCGAGTACACCAAAAGGTTTTCTGCTCCTCCTGAGACAATTTGAGACATTTTCAGCATTTCTTGCAAGTTTCCCAACTTTGCATGTTTGCAGAACTGTTTAAATGAGCTCGAAAGTTAAATTAAATTAAGCCGAATGATCCGAAGCTAATTTCACTCTCCACAACAACTGCACAAGTGTTTTATAAAGTACCTGTTTAAGCTGCACTGAGGCTTAACCTCAGCTAACCGGAAGAACTGAAGTGAACCTCTCAGGTCCGTTTGTGTTTCATACCTGACCTGATGCATAATGTAACTTGTACTAACAGCCTGTTCAAACTCAAGGGTTTGTTGATGTTTGAGTTATAGCTTCAGAAGGTGGGACGGAGTATGAGGGGAAAATGATGAAAAATAGGAAAGATATTCCACAGGGATCAATCCTGGGGCCACTACAGACGACTCCCACAGGACAGGAAGTGTTTTGTAACCACAGCTAGAGTTTTAGGCACTTCCACACTGGCTTGTCTTGATGCATGTTTGATGATCCAGGTTCATCTGGGCATTACCTTTCTCTCTGAACAAGAAGCTACATCCATGTTTTATGTTGTTTATCTTTATAAAGGCAGCTGACATGTAGCACAGATGGCAGCTGTGACATTTTTTACTAAAAAAGTCAAAAGTTGGCTGAAAGAAGATCAGAGCTGCAGGTATTTTTATTATTTAGGCCTTACATGATTAATCATTCATACTGGGAGTCATATTTTAATCACTGCATCTTTTTACGTGTATTTACTGTGACCTGCACTGTGCAGGGATTTGATGTTGGCAGTGTTGGGAAGGTTACTTTTAAAATGTATTCCATTACAGATTACAGATTACATGCCCCAAAATGTATTCTGTAACGTATTCCGTTACGTTACTCAATGAGAGTAACGTATTCTGAATACTTTGGATTACTTAATATATTATCATGCTGTTTACAACTACATGAATGTACTATTGCTGTGATTTATTACTGTTACTGAAGGTCCGCGGCTCCGAACCGTAGTAAAGGGACCTCTGGCTAATACGGTGGGTTCTGTGTCGGCTCGTAGCTGAAAACTAGCTTTACTTTGTTGTCTGGGTCAACTTTGCTAGCAGAGACAGAGAGAGGCGTTGAAAGGCTGCTCCAACAGAACTTATTGTTTTTGGAGGAAAACACGAACACGGTGTACAGTCGAGTCTTAATAGCTTACTTACAGCTGGGCTCGTCAGGCTCTCTTCTTGGCTGCAGTGGTTATTATTATATTTACATGCTTCCAGCTCCCGTTTCTGCTCGATGACAGCTCGTACTTTTCCTTTTTCTCCCTCCCTCGCTCACAGACACATAACGGGTATGGCAGTCCATTCTCCCTGCAGCACGGACTACACTGCCCATGATGCTACATTCTTTAGAGCTATACCTGTAGCATTCTGCCTGTTAGCTTAGCACAACAACAACAAAAAGACCTCTCTCACCCAGGAAACACGCAGAGAGAGAGCGTCACCCTGTAACCATGGCAACCGTAACGCTGCCGCCTGGAACAACAGAACGTAGCTGTCAAACAAAACCCAAACAGTCCTGACCCGCCACAATATGAAACAGGGAAGTACCGCCGTGTAATCCATTTATTTCAACAAAGTAACTGTATTCTAAATACCACCTTTTTAAACGGTAACTGTAACGGAATACAGTTACTCATATTTTGTATTTTAAATACGTAACGGCGGTACATGTATTCCGTTACTCCCCAACACTGGATGTTGGATATTTATATATAAAAGCTATAAAGCATTGTAGGTTCAGTTCCAGTGTGCGTAATTATTATAAGTCCTTATTAAAAGTAAAATCACAGGAAGCTTTTTCCTACACTGACAGATCACAACAGAAGAAACTTCCCAGAGAAGCATCGATGCTCCACGCTGCTTCTTCTGAATGAAGGAAGCTCTTACTTCAGGCAGCTTATTGTTCTCCGTCAGAGCTCGCTCTCTCTGCAACGTCACAGATTGTCGATAAAGTCCCGACTGCAGTCAGCAGATAAAAGGAGTAGTGTGGCTGCCATTTCCACACACACACACACACAATACAAAATGCTGTAGGCTGTTGCCCTTTAGAGCGGAACAATCAGCAGCCACAGAGACGGAAATTCGAGACGTGGTGGTGGAGAGCTACATTGTGCGTGAACGTCACAGTGAGAGCTGTTAAGATACACAAAGAAAGCATAGGAAAGGAAAGGAGGAGGAAGGACAGAAGAGAGCAGTTCCTGAGGTTAGAGGTTAGAATAAAAGAGCACCTGTGCATTAGACAGACTGAGGACTATTTCAAAGCCTTTCGTCATCTGCTCCATAAACGCTGGGCAGAAACTGCGAATCGTCTCAAGGCTCAGTTCGGTTTTTCACAGTCATCTGTGGCAGGCGGGACAGATTGGTTTTGACCCACTGAAGATCTGGAGATATGTAAAAACCAGGGTGTGCATGAGGATTTAGCCCGAAGCGGTGCACCGAGCAGCTTTCGGGAGAAATCTGACCACGAAGAATCGACTGCAGAGAAGTGGATTATACTGCAGGATTGATCTGACGGTTGTCAAACAGCCCTGTCTCCTTGAGAATTACACCCATATCTGATGGTTCTGCTCCTCATGATTAATGCCCAAATCCAAGGTTTAGTGCCAGTGCAGGAAGCAGCGTGTCATCTATGCAGCGATGAAGAGTGAGAGTCTGAGATGAAGCACACCTGAGTCCATCCAACAGAGCTGCAATAAGCCTTTTTATAGCCTCTTAACTGAGTTTTAGTTATATTTGACACTTCCTCTGGTCTTCATTATGTTATAATTATATGTTTTATATGCTGCAGATGAAATCAGGTCCTGGATTGCATTTATATTTGATGACAGGATTGTTATTCACAGCAAATCACTGTAATCTCTGTGGATGGAAGATTAGACTTTCATATTATTTTTGCAGGAATGTCATATGTTATCCTCCACATACGGCGACAGTTGTTCTCCCCTACATGTCACACGCGTGCATCATCACAGGAAAACACTGTAGCTGTCGTGAGATTATTGTTTAACTCTTGAAGACCTGGCAACGCCTCAGCTGAGAGCCAAGCTGTCTTTGTGCTCCCGGACGTCTTCAACCAGCTGTGCCATCGCAATCATTTCACTCGTTTCTAAAAATAGCTAACAGTCACTTATCACATGATACGGGCGAGCCAATCACAGCAGCGTGGCGGCGCGATACACGCTTACGACATGTTGACCTGTCAGTTTGTGTGTACTGTTGGCTGTAGAGAGTACAGCTGAATGAATACTAAAGATTTAAACAATACAAATGACAATAATGTCACTATAATGACCACAGCACTGATATCTATGAATGTGTGTCGACCAACTCCTAGATTTGTTAATTCATCTGGTTTAACCCTTTAAGACCTACCATAGAACCAAGTCCACCAGAGCTTATATTATATGTTTACATGCTGTGGAGCCATTTTTGGGACCATTTCAAGTTGCTATACATCAATACAACCATTATAGCCCAGATTTTAATAATATGTCTGCATTAAGTGCATAGTAATTACATAAATTGCAAAAAAGTGCAATAAACTACAAAAAAATTTAAAATCGTTTTTGTTTTTTTAACATATATTTCTAGTTAGAGAAATTTAAGAGGCTTATCCCTCAAAACTGTAAATACAAAAAAGTTGCACAAAATAGTTTCCCACCACAGGAAATTTATTTTGAGTGTCTTCATAGTTTTATTTTTGAAATACACCAATTTTTATACACTGCAGGAAAAACGAAAATAAATATTACAATGCAAATTTGTAAAAAAGCAGCATATGCATCAAAATAAACTATTTCCAGCAGTGCAATATGAGTCCTAAGCATCCCAGAAACCACACAGAAAGTCATAAAGTCAAAGATAACTTTTAAAAACACCAGTATAGGCTCATGAGGCCCTGATGGTAAAAAACTACATTTCCGCGAAAATGACGTCACTTCCAGTTTTGGGAAGGTCATGGTGGACATGTGATAGTTCACGCTGACGTCTATTCTAACGTAGGAAGTGTTACAAACAGCTGATCGGATCGGCAAAGCGTGTTTCTGGAATATTATGTTTGTGTTGCTGCAAGTGCTTTTTATGCAGTTTTTGCAAAGCTGTATGTGGAAGGAAACTGTGACCGAGGACAAGCTGATGGCATAAGATGTAAGTACAACTCCTCCGGTTTCATATGCAAAAAGAATTATTGCGCTAGCTCACGTGGTTGCAGAGCTACCGGGATTTAAAAATAGTTACGCAAAACAGAGCGTGCTGCTCTGACCGGTTTTAAAGGGTTAAACTGACCATAAATATGCTCATAAGTACTAATAATTTAATAATAATAATAATATCAGAGTTCTTGGTTTTTCAGGGCAGATAATCCGTCTCATTTCTGACTTCTGTAACTTGTCAGCGAGCTGCGAGACAGAGACGATGAAGTGACCTTTAAAAGGCTCTAAAGGAGCTCCAGTTTCGTACATTCACAGCGCTGCTCCTCGACCGGGCTCTCCAGAGTCATTTAGGGAGGAATAAAGGCAAATCTTAAACAGCAGCTTATTAGCTCAAACTCTGAAACAGACTCATCGTGATTCCACAACCCTCGAGGGTAAAGAGGAGCTTGTAGTAATGAGGATGATGATGATGGGCTGGTAATATGTAATCTCTCTCGCTCTCCTCATTTCTCCCCACAGATGACCATCTGCATCATAACTGCGCCGCTCTAAAAAGATGATCAATAAAAACAGAAACAGGATGGACACTGTTTTTAAAAAAATTATCTCGTAGCAATTTTCAGTCCAGCTCAAAACATCCTTATCTTTTAAAGGCAAACCTGAGGCTCTTTATTGATCTGTTTGTTGCCAGCCAAACGAAGAGACCCAAATGAGATGGTAAGGGATTAAAAAAAGAAGTGATGCAAAGACAGAGAGCAGAGCGGTGAAGCCTCTCTGCCAGCAACACAAACAAACACGTCTGTCTAAGAAGATATGGGCAGCCAAGACTTTTGTTAAAGCTTCTAATATTACAGAAAATCACTGAGGCCTGGCAGAGATACAGTAAAACAAGACACAGCAGTAACAGCAGCAGGGCTGCATTCAAAATTCAAGGTTAGCGCGGAAACTCTCATCATGCAGGCTCACTGCTGTGTTTGTGCCAAATACAGCAAAGTGAAGAAGGTAAAAAGTCCACAATTCAAATCTTTCAATAAGAAGCTGGAAGCAAGTTCAGCCAAGAAATCTCTGATCCACTTTAGAGAAACTCACGTCTACTTTTACTGTAAGTTATTTAATGACAGTTATTCAATTCAACTCACTTTTATTTACACAGCGACAAATCACAACAGCAGTCGCCTCAAGGTGCTTTGTATTGTACAGTAGACCCAACAATCATATGACCCCCTATGAGCAGCACTTTGGCGACAGTGGGAAGGAAAAACTCCCTTTGAACAGGAAGAAACCTCCAGCAGAACCAGGCTCAGGGAGGGGCGGGGCCATCTGCTGCGACCGTGACCAAGACAGAGCTGCAGGGATACAGGTGGAGAAGCTGCAGGGATACAGGTGGAGAAGCTGCAGGGATACAGGTGGAGAAGCTGCAGGGATACAGGTGGAGAAGCTGCAGGGATACAGGTGGAGAAGCTGCAGGGATACAGGTGAAGCTGCAGGGATACGGGTGGAGAAGCTGCAGGGATACAGGTGGAGAAGCTGCAGGGATACAGGTGAAGCTGCAGGGATACAGGTGGAGAAGCTGCAGGGATACAGGTGGAGAAGCTGCAGGGATACAGGTGAAGCTGCAGGGATACAGGTGGAGAAGCTGCAGGGATACAGGTGGAGAAGCTGCAGGGATACAGGTGGAGAAGCTGCAGGGATACAGGTGGAGAAGCTGCAGGGATACAGGTGAAGCTGCAGGGATACGGGTGGAGAAGCTGCAGGGATACGGGTGGAGAAGCTGCAGGGATACAGGTGAAGCTGCAGGGATACAGGTGGAGAAGCTGCAGGGATACAGGTGGAGAAGCTGCAGGGATACAGGTGAAGCTGCAGGGATACGGGTGGAGAAGCTGCAGGGATACAGGTGGGGAAGCTGCAGGGATACAGGTGGAGAAGTGCACCAAACGGCCTTGAACATGAGTGCTGCAGAGCTCAGCTCCCCTACATAAAACATTCACTTCCACGACTGAGTCAGAGGCACAGCGATGAACACCAGAGGGAAAAGCAGCTGAGACTTAGTTTATATGAATTAATTTCATTTATTGATTTTAGTGTAATTACTGCTAAAAACGCAGTGATATCAACGTTATTACATCTTTCTGCTCCCACTTCATTGTTCCTCCCGTACTTCCCCCTCATCCTTCTGCCTCTTATTTCTCCTCCCCCTCCAATCTCAGGTTGATGTGCAGGCAGGCTGTTCTCTAACCAGGTCAGAATAGCAGGGATAGACTGGCGGGATGGTGTGTCCATAGACAGGCCATTACACCCATCAATCAGCGAGCCCGCAGAGGCACTCACCCGGGACGGGACAGCAGGCCGAGGAGAGAGAGGAGGAGACAGATTTAAGAGGTCGCCACTGGGAGATTCACTGCTGCTGACTGAGTCCTCCATCAGACAGGGAAAAATGAAATCAGTTTGCCTGCTGATTCATTATCTCTCTGCAGTGGGAATGTGCAGTCTTCATATAATTATGAGTTCTCATTGCATTCAGACAAATGAGTCATTAGTAAGTACTGAGTGTAAACTATATGTGACTTCATTTTGAAGCTGAAGAGCTTTAACCCTTTAAAGCCGGTCGGAGCAGCACGCTCTGTTTTGCGTAACTATTTTTAAATCCCGGTAGCTCTGCAACCACGTGAGCTAGCGCAATATTTTTTTTGCATATGAAACCGGAGGAGTTGTACTTCCATCTTATGCCATCAGCTTGTCCTCGGTCACAGTTTCCTTCCACATATAGTTTTGCAAAAACTGCATAAAAAGCACTTGCAGCAACAAAAACATAATATTCCAGAAACACGCTTTGCTGATCCGATCAGCTGTTCATAACACTTCCTACGTTAGAATAGACGTCAGCGTGCACTATCGCATGTCCGCCATGACCTGCCCGAAACCGGAAGTGATGTCATTTTGCGGAAATGTAGTTTTTTACCATCAGGGCCTCATGAGCCTATACTGGTGTTTTTAAAAGTTATGTTTGACTTTATGACTTTCTGTGTCGTTTCTGGGATGCTTAGGACTCATATTGCACTGCTGGAAATAGTTTATTTTGATGCATATGCTGCTTTTTTGCAAATTTTCATTATAATATTTATTTTCGTTTTTCCTGCAGTATATAAAAATTGGTGTATTTCAAAAATAAAACTATGAAGACACTCAAAATAAATTTCCTGTGGTGGGAAACTATTTTGTGCAACTTTTTTGTATTTACAGTTTTGAGGGATAAGCCTCTTAAATTTCTCTAACTAGAAATAAATGTTAAAAAAACAAAAACGATTTTAATTTTTTTTGTAGTTTATTGCACTTTTTTGCAATTTATGTAATTACTATGCACTTAATGCAGACATATTATTAAAATCTGGGCTATAATGGTTGTATTGATGTATAGCAACTTGAAATGCTCCCAAAAATGGCTCCACAGCATGTAAACATATAATATAAGCTCTGGTGGACTTGGTTCTATGGTAGGTCTTAAAGGGTTAATCAGCAGCCCTCGTTTCTGTTAAAACTGCTGCTGTTTCTGGTGTTTGCATGAACCGACCACAGCGGTGGTGTTTGACAGAGTCTGCATATGATGAATGAAAACACTGAACCAGAAGAACGGGGCTGATGCACTATGGCTCTGTTTGCAATCAGCTTCCCCTCGTTTCTTACTTGGTTCAGGAAACAAACGATTAGGTCTAGTCCTTCCCCCCTTGGAGCTGTAACCCTCATTGTCTCAGACAAAATGACTGGATGTGCATCCGAGGTTGGTGAGGGCGAGCTCTGCTCAACAGCTAAACAGGGTCACCCTTGGAAAAGGCCAACACCTTTTCTAATGCTCCACAAACAACATCTTTACTCATATTTACTGTTAAGTGAACAGGAGAGGTCATCAAATGCTGCTTTTATGGGAGTAGTAATGACTGTAGAATACACAGAAAATTAAAATGTAAGGCACCGTCTGTTTGCTGAATGTGGTTGGCACCAGCAGGGCTAACAGCGAGAGGTTGTTTGCTGCTTCGCTTCGACGCAGCCGTTAACTTCCTGTATCAAAGACCTGCAGGACACCGAGCTGCCTTCTGACTTTAATAAAATGTGAATAATTAGTTTCACCGACTAATATTTCTGCAGACAATCAAAGGAAGCAGTGTTTTATCATTCTTACGATGTGTTGACGAGTCGGGAGCTCACTAATCTCCTAATCTCCATTTACTCTTCACAAAGGAACGTTTTGTCCAAAATGTCTTCATATTGATCCAAACATTTTCTGTATAATATGTGAGGATTGTTTTCTGTGTATAAACACGATAAACAAGATGATTTATCATTTCTGTCCTTCCATATCACAACATCAGAAGCAAAAACACGACCACGGGGATAAAACGACAAATAAATCATAAACATTTGATACAGAGTGCTTGATACAGCTTTAAAAGTTCACTAACAGCCTAAGCTGGCCAGCCATGACATGTAACAGACAGGTGGCCTTAGAAATGCTTATTTTCCTGCACTCGGCTCTCTTTGAAGACCTGCAGTGCTTAAAATGAGCGACTTCAGCCTGGCGCCTTGACAGCTGAGAGGTGAGCGCCGGTGTTAAGTACAGAGCGGCGCATTAGCTTTATGGAAATTTCTTCGAAATGTTCCAAAAGATGAAAACACCATTATACAGCCGATCCAATTATCTCATTTAACAATTCAACGTCAGAAACGTCACAACTTTGACAACAGCGGGCCAAAACAATGCCGAGGGCGCCGTCGGGGCGAGACGTTTGAGGCTCAACCGCTGACGTGTCGAAAGGTGGAGAATATCACTTCAGCCGTTCAATTAAGTTTCGTCTCAGACAGACAAAGAACACGTTGAAAGAAAGAGCGCTTAATTGAGTTACTCATAGAAAGGTCCACGGACGACTGTTATGACTACAGACGCCACAGTGTTGGTGCTTTCTCTATCAGGTAGAAAAGCCGCTGAGCAGCTAATTGATAAGCAGCGCAGACGGCTCACTGACAATCAAATAAATTATCAACCATTACACGGATAATTACCTTCCCAACCAGCCTGCATGAATGTGATGAACTTGTCAAAGCATGTCGTTCTGACAAATGCCCGATCGCGCCTGGTTATCTGCGATTCGTCTAAGGTCTTATTCTGCCAAGGTTTTCAGCCGTGTGGTGGCAGCTTGCAGTCACATCTTTGTGCTAGTTTGCACACAAAGCAAAGGTCAGGAATTTCTGCTTCCCAGAACGGAAACACCTTCTTTATCCTTCAGCTTGGGACAGACAGCTCAAGTATCTTTCTGTGAATTAAAGGACAGACGAACACCAACTTTCTGTGCTCCGAGCTAAGCAAAGTCATCGCGTTCATCCCTTCAGGCCGGCTGCAGCACAAATCCAACCTTTTCCCTTCAGCCGGGTCAATAAAACATGCTAAAACCTGCACGGTGTAAAGATTAGATATCGAAGAATCACAGCTGACAGTAAGAAAACCTGGATTTGAAAGATTGTAAACAACACAAGCTTCAATAGAACTCCTCAACCATGAAATATCCAATGTGCAAACACATGCAGGACTGTGTGTCAGACAGTTATCACATGATAACATGACATCATGCTGTCCAAGCTAGCCACATGTTGCTAATTTTCTTTGCAGACATCGTCAGGTTAGAGCAGTGGTTCTTAACCTTGTTGGAGGTACCGAACCCCACCAGTTTCATATGCAAATTCACTGAACCCCTCTTTAGTGAAAAATAAAATATGATTTTTTTCAAATTCAAGACGTAGATGTCTTTTTTACTGGTGCACAAAATGAGCCGTGCATGTCACGGCGGAGGCTCTGCCGAACCCCTGAGACCGACTCACCGAACCCCTAGGGTTCGATCGAACCCAGGTTAAGAACCACTGGGTTAGAGGGTAGGGTTTCTCTCAAAAACACTCGCCTTGTGGGGCGTTATATTGTGAGGTAAAGACCCAACAATCATACAGAGTAAACCCAACAATCAATTGGTGACAGTGGGAGGGAAACCCCCTTTTAACAGGAAGTAGGAGGGATGGCCCATGGTTTGTTGAAACAAACTGCGAATGACAAGACATTTTTCTCACGGTAGTTTCTTTTAATTTGCTGTCACGATTAAGGAAAAGTGAAAATAACACACAGAAAGCTTCATTCTGTCTCGACTGAGCTCTCACAGCACTTTCATATAAGAACTAGCAGGTTTTATGCATGTACACCTCTGGGCATGCATTAGTCTACATGTCAGTCATCCACGCTGATCCCATCTGTTAAAGCTCGAGGACGAGGTGAAGCTCTTTTTATGCATTTCATCTTGAGAAATGAAACCCTCTCACCTCGGCCAAGAAACCTGCAGCCGGAGCGACCGACTGACCAAACAGCTCATCGACCAAACAGCCAACAGACCGTCTGCTCAGCCGACTCGCTGGTATTTGAGAATGGGATGTTGCGTGCTGCTCTGTCTTTGTGTGTGTGTAGGAGTGATCTCGGATCTGTTTATTTACTGTGGGTGTTAGCAGAGTCTGACTTTCTAGCAGCTTTGCCACAACACTGTATAAATCTGCTTTAAATGCAGCAGAGATGACTCATCGCTGTGTGTGTGTGAGTGTGCGAGCACGCTGTCGCTGCTGCAGCGGTACAGTCGAGGTACGTCTGTGTGTTTTGGCAGGTGGGGGCAGAGGGAGATGAATTGCGCCCGATGCCGCTGAGAATTGTTTAATAAACATTTTTATTAGCTCCTTTCACACAGCCTCTGTGTGCGAGCCGGCCTCAGCAGCTGAACGCAGCGTCATCGGCAGCAAATCCCATCATGCACTGCAGCCAAGATGTCACCGAGCAGAGCTGGTCGCACTTTAAGCCAAGTGAAGGAGAAGAGCAGGTCGAAGCCCACACGATGTTCATACTGTGTTCATCATGTAACAAATCCATCTATTCATCCATGCATTACCTGTAAATACTGATGACCACATTCAAGAACAGCCCACGTTTACCGTCCACGTCATTAGCTACATGGTGCTCGTATCAGGTTGGAGCTGCTTTCATTCTTCATGGCACAGATTCAAAACTCCTCACAGATGTTGATCACACGGTGGCTGCAGATTTGTTGGCTGATCTGAGCACAGAAGTCATATTTAAGAAGCCAGTTTGAGGTGATCTGATCTTTGTGATGCCGTATGTTGTCCTCCAGGAAGCAGCCATCAGGAGATGGTGAGCAACAGCACCGACAGACAGGATGTGGTTTTTAAATGATGCTCAGCTGATACTCAGGGACCCAAAATATGCCAAAAAACTACCTGCATCATTACACCAGCCTGAGCTGCTGAGCCAGATGGATCCATGCTTCCAAAGTATTTACGCCAAATTTTGTGTTGCAGGAAAATCTTCAGACTGGGCAACATTTTCCCAGTTTTCATCCATCCAGTTTTGGTGAGCCGTTGGAGCTGATATTGATATTATACTGGGAGTTATTGTGATTGTTCACGTTCAGGTGGCCTATCACAGGTGATTTAAGGTGAGGTCACCCTGCGTTTCACTGTCTGATGAAGTCATACACCACTAGATGGACTCAATAAGGAAACTGGAGTTCTGCAGTGTGCTAACAGTTTCCTGTTGTTAGCACAGCGGTCCCCAACCCCCGGGCCTTGGACCGGAACCGTGAGTCGTTTGTTACCGGGCCGCGAGAGTTGAGGCTCAGGTGTGAAATGTTTGGTTTTCAGGGTTTTTATCGGTTTTCAGCGTTATTTTGTTATCGTTTTTATCATTAACTCTGTTTTCCTGGGTCTTTTCACGTGTGTTATGAATAAATCTTCTTTTTTTCGGTACCGGTACTAGTTTTATTTTGTTGTATTTATCCGCGACACCTTAAAGGCCGGTCCATGAAAATATTGTCGGGCATAAACCGGTCCGTGGCGCAAAAAAGGTTGGAGACCGCCGTGTTAGCAGACAGAAACGGCTCTGTGGTCTTCTGCTGCTGTAGCATCAGCTTAACGTTTGCTATGTTTGCATTCAGAGATGCTCTTCTGCATACTTTGGTTATAACAAGTGGTTCCAGTCCCTTAAATCACTGTTCATCTTCAGTCATTCTCAGCTTCTTGTTGTTCAAAGTATTTACGCCAAATTTTGTGTTGCAGGAAAATCTTCAGACTGGGCAACATTTTCCCAGTTTTCATCCATCCAGCTTTGGTGAGCCGTTGGAGCTGATATTGATATTATAGTGGGAGTTATTGTGATTGTTCACGTTCAGGTGACCTATCACAGGTGATTTAAGGTGAGGTCACCCTGCGTTTCACTGTCGGATGAAGTCATACACCACTAGATGGACTCAATAAGGAAACTGTAGTTCTGCGGTGTGCTAACAGTTTCCTGTTGTTAGCAGACAGAAACGGCTCTGTGGTCTTCTGCTGCTGTAGCATCAGCTTAACGTTTGCTATGTTTGCATTCAGAGATGCTCTTCTGCATACTTTGGTTATAACAAGTGGTTCCAGTCCCTTAAATCACTGTTCATCTTCATTCATTCTCAGCTTCTTGTTGTCTTAATCGCCTCTACAACTGCACTGACTTGCTGCAACGTGATTGGCTGATTGGACATTTGCATTAACGAGCAGTTAAACGGGTCAGTGTTAATGTCACAGTCCACGCTGCACGAAGACAAAACTGGTGTTTGATGAATGCACTTGATGAGGACGTTTCTAAGGACATTCTAAGAAAAGTAAGAGCAGCTAAAATCCAACAGCAGCAAGAAGAAAATCTCTCCCTGAGCTGGTGTGGGAGTGTTGTTGTCTGAGTTTCAGGCACCCTGCCAGTCAACCACTTAGCGCCTCAGTCTGTTGGACAAGACCATGACAAAGATCCACCTCCTCCTCTTTTTTCCTCTATTTATCTCGCTGCCTCCCCCACCTCGCCTGGTTTCTCCTTCCTTTTATCCCGGCTCCTCTGAAAGACAAGACGCTGACTCTTGAGCCGTGCCACAGCAGATTTATGATCTGACCAATTGACAGAGAGCAGTTAATTGCCACCTTTTGCTTGAACACCCTTCAGAAAGATGAAATGCTAGTTTGGAAATAATGTAATAAAGGTAGAGCGTGGCAGATATGGCAGAACGCCACTCCTCATTAAAAGTCTGCTGTTTTCAAAGTGCAGATGACTGTCATTGAACTGCTGTGCAACTGAAGGAAAATCACGAGAGCAATAAATCTCAGCCAAGTCATGAAGAGTCTTTGTTTTCTACGATTTCTAAGTACGGATGTTTTTTCACCATGAATATAAAGTCAAGCACAATTTTAATCTTCTGAATGGTAATTGGACACCAAAGTCTGTGTGAGCAGCTCAATCAAACGCCAGTTTCACAGCGTTTTTAGAACCTGTGGAGCGCTCGCATCGTATCTCCGCTTTGACACGCGAGGCTCCTCACGTCTCAACAACCCAAAGAGCAGGATTCTCCGAATCTAATTGGAATGAAATTACTTTGCAGTCAACACGTTTGATGGTTTCGTTTGCAGCCAAGTTAGGACACGCCTCAGCATGTCCAAATGGAAAACAGAGCTTTGCATTGCACGTGGTGAAGGACAGTGAAAATGTGCACCGGAGCATCAGCTGTGGCTGGAAAGTGCAGCCTCACTCTGCTGCTGCAGCAGCTACAAGGCTTTAGCCTTCATCTGTCAGTGCTGCTTTGCTTCTCCAGGGAAGCAAATTTGAGTCGCGGCACGGAAAAATATGAAGCCCGAAGAATGCTGAAAGATATGTTGCAGGGCAGCAGGTGGGATTGTGCTTCTCTGGATAAATCTACATCAGATAATCCGAGACTAAATGAGGCTAAAGTCCTTGGTCTCTGGCTGTGTTAGGAGCCAGAATTTAGGAATGACCCCCATGAATGCAGGAAGTCGTTTAAATAAAAGCAGCAGCTCAAAGCAGTCGTCGACATGTTTACGTCGACACCCAAACACCCTTCAGCCTGCTCCTCGGGCCGTCACAGCGGCCTCATCGACATGCAAAGCATCGCCTCGGCTGGTCACGCTCGCCGCTGTGAAACCCCGCCCGCACCCGACAGCTCGCCTCTTAAGAAACGCAAATAATCATTAATTAACGGCGTGAACTTTAAGTGATGCTTGTTTGTGAGTTGATAGCAGATGGGCTGTAAACCATAACCTTCAGCTTAAGGTCAAAGGCATGAAATATTTTCAAAAATCAACCAATTACATTTAATAAGTCATTTTCTTGCCGATAACGGGCCTCGCTGTCATGTTTAATTAAGTGTTCGATGCTGGTTTCAGACACAATGCTCAAACGCTGAGCTCTTTCTCCCTGATTAATGAGTTTTGTGAACAGACCCATTATGAGGCAACCTGCTGATATTCACACAGCGTGCACTTAAATCAGAAAGTATAAGACTTCGTTTTTGTTTGAGTTTGGGCCGTGTTTCTCAGAGTTTCCTGCGGGTGGCTGATCTGCTGTCAGAAAAAAACTACGAGTTAACCCTTTAAGACCTACCATAGAACCAAGTCCGCCAGAGCTTATATTATATGTTTACATGCTGTGGAGCCATTTTTGGGAGCATTTCAAGTTGCTATACATCAATACAACCATTACAGCCTAGATTTTAATAATATGTCTGCATTAAGTGCATAGTAATTACATAAATTGCAAAAAAGTGCAATAAACTACAAAAAAATTGAAAATCCTTTTTGTTTTTTTAACATATATTTCTAGTTAGAGAAATTTAAGAGGCTTATCCCTCAAAACTGTAAATACAAAAAAGTTGCACAAAATAGTTTCCCACCACAGGAAATTTATTTTGAGTGTCTTCATAGTTTTATTTTTGAAATACACCAATTTTATATACTGCAGGAAAAAACGAAAATAAATATTTTAATGCAAATTTGCAAAAAAGCAGCATATGCATCAAAATAAACTATTTCCAGCAGTGCAATATGAGTCCTAAGCATCCCAGAAACCACACAGAAAGTCATAAAGTCAAACATAACTTTTAAAAACACCAGTATAGGCTCATGAGGCCCTGATGGTAAAAAACTACATTTCCGCGAAAATGACGTCACTTCCGGTTTCGGGCAGGTCATGGCGGACATGCGCTGACGTCTATTCCAACGTAGGAAGTGTTATGAACAGCTGATCGGATCGGCAAAGCTGTTTCTGGAATATTATGTTTTGGTCGCTTTTTATGCAGTTTTTGCAAAGCTATATGTGGAAGGAAACTGTGAGCGAGGACAAGCTGATGGCATAAGATGTAAGTACAACTCCTCCGGTTTCTTATGCAAAAAAAATTATTGCGCTAGCTCACGTGGTTGCAGAGCTACCGGGATTTAAAAGTAGTTGCGCAAAACGGAGCGTGCTGCTCTGACCGGTTTTAAAGGGTTAAAACAACCTGTGGCCACTTTGAATTGCTAGCATTAGCAATAATCTTTGATATTACATTTGCTATAATCTGGTGATGTTTGTTTCAGATCCCTACACACCGCTCTGTTTACAGTCCTGTTCACTGACTTCCAAAGCACGGACTGCATTTCATGAATTATAAGATGAAAGTCAGGTTACAGAAAGCCGAATAAGTTCGCTCATCTTTCCTTAAACAGCCTGGATCAATAGCAGCTCTGCATTAAGAAGGCCTAAACTGGGGGCTCAGTTTGAAACAGCAGCACATGATGAAACTGCAGGGAAACCATTTAAAACAAGAAAAATGCTTTACAATAATCTGTCTACTCCATGCTCATGTTTGAAATAAAAGCTGCTCGTACATGACTTTGAATACACTGAGTAATGAAGGAATGAGATTAATCTGTGATCTTATTTTACTCTTTTGAAGTTTTCAGGCCCCTCTTCTGTGGAACCAGCTTCCAGTTTGCATTCAGGAGACAGACACTATCTCTACTTTTAAGATTAGGCTTCAAACTTTCCTTTTTGCTAAAGCATATAGTTAGGACCAACACGTTCTCACTCCCAAAGCATAACATTTTACGCTAGGTGACAAATCGTCAACATATTACGTTTTCGGCTACCCACCACGTTCCTAAACGACGACCTCAGAAAAATGAGGAAATATGAGAAAATATGAGAACCGTATGGACTCAATCTACACATGTTCGCTCTTTTTCTTCAAATCGCTTAGAAACACGCTATTTAACATCATTAAAGTCCTGGTTAAGCTCAGGAAAAAGGTTATGGTTAGGGCTGGAACGTCTATTACCGCGGGAGCGTCATTGCACTGGATTTCGCCCATAACCCGCCCCGTACCATAAGAACGCCGAAGGTCTCCTTTCACGTTCCTCAGGAACGCCGCGGGACGTGACAAAACGTCGGCATGTTACGCCTCGGGAGTGAGAACGGGCTGTTAGGGCTGGACCAGGTGACCCTGAATCCTCCCTTAGTTATGCTGCAATAGACGTAGGCTGCCGGGGATTCCCATGATGCACTGGGTGTTTCTTCTTCACTCACTATGTGTTAACAGACCTCTCTGCACTGAATCATATCTGTTATTAACCTCTGTCTCTCTTCCACAGCATGTCTTTTATCCTGTTTTCCTTCTCTCACCCCAACCAATCACAGCAGATGGCCCCGCCCCTCCCTGAGCCTGGTTCTGCTGGAGGTTTCTTCCTGTTAAAAGGGAGTTTTTCCTTCCCACTGTTGCCAAAGTGCAGAAATATAAGATGGGTCTGGATCTGATGTAAAACGTGTGAGTTCTTCTTGTTTACATGACGAGACGTCAGCTGTTCCACACAGATTCAGGTTTTTATAATCAAGCATCCTGCGCTTGTCCTGAACTCTTAGATTTAGCGCTCCCTGAGCTGCTACTCATAGGTCTCCCACAAACATGTAACGTGTAATTTTGTTAGTAGATTATTAGACTCTGAATCCTCCCTTAGTTATGCTGCAATGGGGGATTCCCATGATGCACTGGGTGTTGCATCCACTAATGAACCAAACCAATCTACCTGTAATTTGTTTCAGTGGGTGAAAGTGGAGTTTCTGACAGAGAGGATTGCAGCACTTCCCCTTCATGACTCCAGTTTATTTATTTTTCCGACCAGGTTTCAGACTCCTTGGAGGAACCATCTGAAACTTTAATGAGTATCCGAGTTCATTCATACAGCTTCCACACTGTAGAGCGTACATCCCGGTAAAGATGTTCCTCTTGATCTCAGAACACACCATTTATCTAAACTAATAATGATCAATGCATCTCTAGAATGCAGATGATAAGCAGGGGAGACAGTCTAACCATGTTAAATTGGAGCAATTTCATTCTAATGTGGTCTCCGGATATCTGCTGAACGCATTTATTAAATGATATTAAGACATATTACCTTGAAAGGGCGTGGGAAGCAGTCAGATACATATGAACCGACGGTAATGATGCACTCCACTCAAAGGCGTAGTGTACAGCAGCTGTGAGACTTGATGAAGAATAAATGCAAACAATAAAAGATGCAGAAGAGAATTAGGAACTTTGATGGGAATAATCAAACTCATTTCATATTAGCTTTGAGTTTGACTCTCACGGGGTCAGTGATCAGGTTTCTTTTTCACGCAACCATCGAGTCGATTGGATGGCCGTAGCAGATGTTCATGCTCGTGCTGATAATTGTGGAGATTTTACATTTTCTGGGGTGAATCTGTTACTGAGCAGAAAACCTACAAAATTCCCAAACATGGATGGATATTTCGCCCTCGTTAGCAGCTGCTTTTCAATGATGAGATGGTATCATATCGAGTTAGCGAGACCTTCTGTGCTGAAAGATTTCTTCTAAACCACTGATTCAGCCACAGCAGGGTTTGGCGTCGCTGCTATCTTTTGCTTCCCAGCAGGGAAGACCGGATTGTATGAGAGAATGAGCGGCGTGCCTATCTGTTTCACAATCATACTGCATTTTCTGAGCTAAAAACATAAGCCGGGTAATGCTGTGTAAGCTCTGAATAACTCTCCCGCTACACTCGCTGCTCCCTGTTCACACAGTACGACACAACAACAATCTCTCGACGGCAGCTGTTCCAGAAAAAAGAGAAATCACAATGTGTCCGACTGAACCACAAACTTTGGATCTGTTTCCTTCAGTCCTGTTATGATGGACGCTGTATACATCGTCTTATTTTTTACTTATTTATATTTTTCATATCTATGCTTTACAGAAGCAAACGAACCTTAAAGTCCTGCAGGCATGAAAAAGGAAAGTTTTTCTGAGGAGAAACTTCATCAGGAAGCAGAGCGGAACATGAAGAAGCGCCGATATGAAAACACTCGATGCGGCTCGGCGGACAGAACAAAAGCAAGAGTCGAGTTTTGCTCTACGGTGCCGGGTTATCTCATCTCTCGTCTCTCGTTCTCTGTAAATGTTCTTTATTCAAAGTCGACACTGGATGCAGAAGGAAAACAGGACTTGAAGCGATCCACGAATGTGGAGACTGGGACGCTGAACGCAAGACTCGAAACCTACGGTCAAGATGGGAAATATAAATATCCATCCATCCATCTTCTTCTGCTTTATCCGAGGCCGGGTCGCGGGGGCAGCAGCCTAAGCAGAGAGGCCCAGACCTCCCTCTCCCCAGCCACCTCCTCCAGCTTATCTGGGGGAACACCAAGGCGTTCCCAGGCCAATCTCTCGGCTGGCCTGGGAACGCCCCGGGGCATAAAATATAAATATATGTTATCGTAATTATTCTTTTTAGATCTTTACAAGTGGAGCACAGAGGTTTACTGGAGTGTGCAGCCAGAAGAAAACACCAAATGTTGATTCGTTTTCCAGAAAGAGTCGGAATAAAAACTTTATTACAGAGGATTACCCCAACCTTCATAAATTAAGACAGGTCTATTTCCTCTTTATTTCAGACCTTCCTCTCTCATCTCCTCACTCAGTAAACTATTTAAACTCAAGAGAAGCTTTATGCTCCCTGTAAATTAACACGGGAAGCTGCACATCTCTCGATTTGCATTACATTAATGCCTTCAGCATGCAGCAGAGATTCAGAAATATGACCTACAGAGTTCTTCGGCTGAGCGTGAAGAAAGTCGGCTGAGGATCGGCGATTTTAAATCTGAAGCAGGAGAAGCGGCGAGCACCTTGCAGGATGAGTGCCAGCTGAAGTGAAAGAGTTAAAGCGTCTCGGAGCAGAGAGCGAGTGCAGGCGTCCGGATCGGGCTGTGCCTGCAGTCATGTGTGCACTTAAACTCTCTAGCTTGCTGGTCGGGGAGCTAAGATGAAAAAAAGCAAGACTTTCAAGTTCCAGCTGAATTATTATTTGCCCTCACCCTGTGGACCAAAGCTCTGGCCTAACAGGTTTTCTTCAGGGTCTGTGGACACTGAGGGAGAGAATGAGGGGCTCATACATTTGTAGGGAACTGCTGCTCTTTCATCTTGAAAGGAAGTAGCTGAAGTGCTTCTGGCGTCTAACCAGGATGCCACCTGGACACCTCATTAGGGAGATATTCTAGGCAGACCCAAATGGGAATAGGCCACAAACAAGATTATGCTGGCTGCATTATCCCTTTAGGCCTGGAAATGACTTGGAATCCTCAGGAGGAGCAGGATGACACGACGAGACATCGGGACACCTGGGTCTTTCCTCATGTACCGCCTCTGTGATCCGTGACTTCCAAATCCATCTGGATAACACGGCATCTTTGAAAACACTCGGATCGTAGCTAAAATTAAGATTTCTGGTGAAACTGTGTAGAAAGAAATTCAGCATTATGAAAAGCCCGTGGGCTCATCAGCTTGGAAACGAGCTGGGAGAAACAATAAGTGGAGGAAATTGACAACACAAACACAAATCAGCACAACGGCAAACACAAACACACAGAGAGACAAAAAGAGTAATGAGTGGAGGACAGGGGAGAGGAAGTGACACGTTTCTCCTCAGTTTGGCCTGCTTCCAGTTTCCAGCCATGGCAGAGAAGATAAAACTAATCTCACCGCTCCAAATTTAGCCACAACAATCATTACGCACCGATATTTGTATAATGTCAAAGCTGCTCCTCTGAAAAAGCCTCTAAGTCTCATATCAGGAGAGAAAGAAGTCGCCCCCGGAGAAATCAGTGAATGTGTCATTCTGCAGCAGCTCGCAGACGCTGCTCAGCATCCCCTTCACACTCTGCAGGTCTCCATCCTTAATCTGACTCTGTGGGTCAGTGTGGCTGAACAGAACCTCAGAGCAGGACCGTGGCCTGATATGACAGCAGGGCTCTCCCTGAATGTGACCGCCTCCCGACTCAAACGATTCCTCACCACTCACGAGTACTGCGAACACTGCAGAGTACTTCTGATACTGAGAAATGCAGATACGTGGACAAAGTGACTTTTCCAGTTAATTCCACGCTCCAGACGGTTCCCAGCAGCCGATATCACCGCTGTTACTCGCCGGCCTCCACTGTTCAACTGTGAACTGCAACTTTCAGTGCAGACAGGCAACTAATATCAACCCTAATCCTCTGCTGTTCATGAGAATCTGAACTGCGGGTACATTCAGTGCAAGTGAGAGTGCACTCGTGGTTAGCTCGTGGCTAACGCTAACAGATGCTCAGGTAAAGGAATATGAAACGTTTAAAAAAACATTAAAAACAGACTTTATTAGTACACGGTTTTAAAATGTGATCCATTACTTACGGAGCCCCGCAGGGGACATGGGAGAAAAAAAATTAAGACGGACTTTTGCGAGATCTCGCAAAAGTTTTAGCCGCATTCTTCGGCCTTCGAACTCCCGTTAGCTTCGAAGCTAACCTCCCGTTAGCTTCGAGCTAACGGGAGGCACGATGTGCCGGGAAAGGG
Source organism: Neolamprologus brichardi (assembly GCF_056152115.1). NCBI lineage: Eukaryota > Metazoa > Chordata > Actinopteri > Cichliformes > Cichlidae > Neolamprologus > Neolamprologus brichardi. The sequence continues at coordinate 26,108,425 of NC_142111.1, read as the reverse complement.
GTATTCCTCCCGGCTGTAGTAGGTCTCGACCTCCCGTTAGCTCGAAGCTAACGGGAGGTTAGCTTCTACAGCTAGTAGGTCTCGACCTCCCGTTAGCTTCGAGCTAACGGGAGGTTAGCTTCTACAGCCGGGAGGAATACCGCTTTCCCGGCACATCGTGCCTCCCGTTAGCTCGAAGCTAACGGGAGGTTAGCTCGAAGCTAACGGGACGTCGAGACCTACTACAGCCAGGAGGAATACCGCTTTCCCGGCACATCGTGCCTCGACCTCCCGGTCGGCTTCGAGCTAACGGGAGGTCGAAGGCCGAAGAATGCGGCTAAAAGTTTTGCGAGATCTCGAGTTTGTTTTGCGAGATCTCGCAAAAGTTTTTTTTCTCCCATGTCCCCTGCGGGGCTCCGTAATTACTGGATCATTTACTTAAATTTAAAAAATGGACCGTCAGAGTCACTTTGACTGATTCTGTATTAATTCAGATAATTAATAAATAACATAAGAAGCATCCGTCTCTCCCTGCCTGCACTAAACAGAAACAGCAGCAGTCTTAGTCATACTGGTGCGACTGGATGCTGCTAATGATCTAATATGCAGTGAAACCTTGAAACCTTCTTTCTTTGAAGCTGAAGTTATTCACAGGCAACATGTTGCCCTTCAATGTGATTATTAATGAATTAACAAGAAATAAAATTCGAGCCACGTGGTTCGGTCGGACCTTAAAGCTCCTTTTTTGGTAGTGAACTTGGAAAAACTGGATTCATTACATTTGTCTGCAGTTCTTCAGACAAAAGCAGAACAGCCCTCAGTCAATACTGACTCGAGCATTTCAGTCCACACCTATTCTGTGTATCAGAGGCATTAAAAGCTAATAACAGCTGGGACTTGGAAACCATGTTCATCTATTCAGCCCTGTTACAGTGTCATCACACCGCAGACATCACTGAGGGAAGAGTTGAGGGTCTGTAATGAAGGACTGAGGCAAAGACTGCAGCAGCAGCAGCAGCGAGGCCTCCTGAGAGAAACCAAACCACTGAGCTCCATCTTCCTCACCGAGGAGACAAAGAGCTCTCGGCTTGTTCCACAACGATTTCTGCAGGAGAATTAATGAACAGTGGCCAGAGTGATTTGTCTTCAATTGATTGTTTTTTCTATATTCAGTTTAGCTTTTAACTTCATGTTCACTCCACTTTGCACAAGTGAACTGAAGCAAAAATCTTCTATTTGCTGTGTGCTGTTCAGCTGTGTGATTCTGCTGCTCGTGTTGTCAGTACGACCACGAGCACCTCGCGTCCAGCTGTCCTACATGTACATGCATGTTCACAAATACTGAAAATACCTGAAAAATGCACCCAGCAACACAAAGTAGATGGTGACACTCACAGGCAAACAAAGGCACTTAGGAGGGGATGATCATCGTGCTTCCTTTGAAGTGACAGTTTGAGACTTTGTGGGTGGGGAGCGGAGGGAGAAGATCAATACTAGTGTGTCCGTATGGCAGCAAACAAAGCAATAGTTAGCTTAGCTCCCCAAAGAGTGGGGCAGTAATTATGGGTAGATGGCTAGCCTTGCTCTTACTCAAACAACCTGAAACTACTGGGAGAGCAGGGGCTGCATGCAAATGATCTATAGATCACATGAACCTGCAACAGTAGGAACAGCTCTCTACCTGCAAAGAGTTTTAAGGTTAAACGAGTCATAAACAGATAAAATGATAATATGTGCTTTTATTTAGTGGCTGTAGCGGCTGATACTGATGGATGCTGGAGCCCAGTGAAGCTGCAGCATTTCAGATGTTCTTATACCTTAAATCATGTATATGTTGCCACAGGTATTCACTCAGCCAAATCACTGAATTCAGGTGTTTCAATCACTTCCATGACCACAGGTAAATCAAATTCTGCAAACCTCGATGAAAGAACGAGTCGCTCTCAGGAGCTCAGTGAACTCGGCGTGGTACCGTGACAGGACGCCACGTCCAGTTTCCTCACCACAGTCAGCTGTTAGAGGGATTATAACAAAATAGAAGTGACTGGGACTTTGTGTGGGCTTCAGATTTGCACGGGGACAGTGTGTAGAGCGCTTTATGGTATGGGTTTCCATGGCAACCAGCTCCCTCCTTCCTTTACATCAACAAGTGCAATGCAAAGCGTCGCGCTTGTTGATGTAAAGAACGCCGCCGCTGGACTTCAGAGCGGTGGATCACGCCTCTCTGTCGGGGTTTGGCCGTTGCCAGGACAACAGGACTTCTGACTGCAGTGTGCCAAGTGTAAGGTTAGGCGTGGGGGGGGGGGGGGCTGAGTTCCAGTCAAAGGAAGCCTTCATGCTTCAGCACACAAAGACAATTCAGACAATTTCATCCTCCCGACTTTGTGGGAACAGTTTGGGAACGGACACTTCCTGTTTGCACATGCCTGCACACCAACGCACACAAACGCACAAAGCAGGCTCCATAAAGACATGGATGACAAATAAAGTGCTAGAATTGAATAAATGCAAACAAATGCAAGCACCTTTAATCAAACTGGGCCACTAACGTCTGAAGGAGTCGGCTGAAATGTTTTCAGGGTTTTTATCGGTTTTCAGCGTTATTTTGTTATCGTTTTTATCCGCGACACCTTAAAGGCCGGTCCATGAAAATATTGTCGGGCATAAACCGGTCCGTGGCGCAAAAAAGGTTGGAGACCGCTGCTATAAATCATCTCCTTTAGCTTCTGCACTTTTCTACTTTATGCCTCTAATCATCGATTCACATCCAGCACTCACGCACTCACACTTAGAGGATGCTGCACGGCACACAGAGTGGAGCAGTCAGTGATCAGACCTGCTCCACCTCGTGACCTACAACCAGCCCCAGTGATGTAGATACAGAGAAAACTACAGTTACCCAGTTTAGCTGGCTCTAGGAACTGATTTCAGACGTGGAGGAGGAGTGAAAATCTAAATGGTGGCAGTTCGATGTGCTGTGGACGAGCACAGGAGCAGCTTCCTGAAACACTCTGAAACATTTCCATCTTTTATCCAAGTGAAACAAGACGAAATGGGTGAAATGCACTAAACAGCTTCCTGAATCTTCAGTCTCGAGGAGACTACAGTTAGCCAGTTTAGCTTAAACAGACTGGTGGGTACTGTCACTGCTACCCCTCAGCCTTCCAGTAGATACGACTATGGTAGAAAGCCTGACCTCTGACCTTGAGGCCAAGCTCAGCCTTTTACAGGTGAATGGTAAAAACAGACTCTGATTGGTCCATTCTCACAATGGACCAATCAATTCATCAGCCCACAGTCACGTGTGGCTGATGAAGGACGTCTGTCGGACTTGCTGTGAAAATAAAATCAAGAGCTGCTCATCACAGTAAAAGTGATGTCAGGGTTCCCGAGTGGCGCTCTGAGGCCCCCCTGTAGCTGTGCTGTATTACACACTGTACTGTACCAGAATACAGATGACAAGAACACACACACACTAACAGGAGGAGATGGAGGAACAGCAGGTGGTCCCATTACCAATGCGACACACTCCTACTCTCCACAGCAGGATGATCATCTCCCCGTGTCTCTCCTCCCTCTGCTTCTCTCGTGTAGGCCTGATGGGAGCTAAAATTGTGCTGCCTTCTCCTCTGAGAGCCAACAGCAATACATTAAGTGGAAAAGGCAGGAGGGGAGAGACAATCATTTCTGCAAAAACAAACATTTCCAAACTTGTTTCAGACTCCAGCTTCTCTTTGACATTCAGCACAAAGTGGTTTCTTTAATGCTACAGTGACACCAGGCTTTTATCTGTACAGCAGAGATGCATCATGTTTCCCTTCCTTCTGCTTTAAATATTGTTGTTTTGGTGAAGAGTGTTTCGTGCCGTTACTAACAATTATCTGACTTTGTCCTGCTGCTGCATTTAAAACCAAACGTCTCGGTGTTTCTACAGACGTGGAGAATGTCAGTGTGAAGTGACGGCAGCACGCAGGTAAAGGTGGCGTTCATCAGAGAGTTCGTGTTAAACGATGTGCTGGAGCCAGAGGTGGGCAGAGTAGCCAAAAACTGCACTAATAGCACTACCTCAGCATAGTTTTAGTCAAGCGAAAAGTCCAAAAAATCACTCGAGTAAAAAAGCGTTTAGTAAAAAAGGCTACTTGAGTAAAGAGTATCTGATCAGAACATTTAATATTTAAAAATGAGATAATCAGAGAGACGAAAATATAAAGTTTGGTGCACCTTCAACGAGTTAGCACACGGCATCGACACGTTAACGAGCTAACCGTGCTAATACGTTAACGCACTAATATATAACAAGAAGTCTCACTTTGATGTGACCTGTAGGTTTGTGTCTGTGTCTCGTTGAATTTTCGGTTAAAACGTTTTTATTATTCATTTACTGAAGTTACTGAGACGAGTAGCCAGAATTTTTTCTCACGTAAGAGCACCGTTACTTCATAATAATATTACTCGAGTAAAAGTAAAAAGTACAGTGTAGCAAAACTACTCCTAAAATACATTTTTACTCAAGTAAATGTAACTGAGTAAATATAATTAGTTACTACCCTCCTCTGGCTGGGATGAGTACGTTTCAGTGTATCTCGCCTTAACATACGCAGTACTATTAGGAAGTACTCTCAAACTGCAGAACTATGCACTAGTGATGTGCGATACCACTAATTTGCTTTCCGATCCGATACCAAGTATAATTCAGGGTGGTATCGGCGATACTGATCCGATACCGATACTACCGTACAAAAACTTTTTTTGTACCTCAAATTAAAGCTTCATAGTGATTACAGGACATCAGATTACTTGTTCTTATCACTTAATAATGCAGAATTATCATACAGAAAACTGAAGTTGTGCACCATTTCAGCATGTTGCCTGCCTGCAGCACTAAAGGACTCCTCGAGAGACGTCTGTCTCGCCCTAGCAGCACCTATCCCCTTCCTCGTCTTCAGTTCGCCTCAACATACGCTCATCATATTCTTTGATATGATTTACTCTGAGGTGTTTGACGAGGTAAATGGTGTTGCCACAACACCTCACTTTCTTGCCACATGTATCACAAACCGCATCTTAGCTGTTTGTGGAGGTAAAATACGTCCGCACATTACTCCATTTACGCCCAGCCATTGTTGTGAGTGCGCACGCCAAGGGGCTGCGACACATTTATACAGCCGTATTTCGCACATGACTATTAAAGGCGGAAGAGGAAGTAGTTCCTTCCAATGTAGACAATCCAAATGATATAGTTTCTTTCCACTCTGTTCCTGTTAATGATAAACTACAAATTTACCCTACATTACTAAAATATCAATATTTTAATGTGAGAATCGATTCTAGAACATAAATGACTGGTATCGGAGGAATCGATATTTCAGGATCGATCCGCACATCACTACTATGCACACGACACAACTTGGATTCAAACTAACCATCAATAACAATCAAAGCCTGTTCGATCTGCTTCTTTACGGCGCCGCTGTGGCCTGTTGGGAGGAACCTCGGAGCCACTTTTCACCTGGATGTGTCCTTTAACTCAAACAATTCACCAGCACTGTCATCTTTCCTCAGTTCGGAGCATCGTCTCTCAGACTGAAGCTGAAAAACCAATTCATGCATTTGTTACTTCAAGGTGGGAGCAAAGCTGCAGTGTGGCACTGATGCTTGGTGTGTGCGTGGACTTGAAGTGGGCCACACTAATGTGTGTAACCCTGAGGACAACACAGGGCAGCTACTGTGTGTTTTGCTATTTGAGCCTTTGCATGAGTAGTGTCATCTCAACACATCGGCTCATAAAAAGCTAAATAAAAACAGTGCACCTGAGGTTTGTTGCATCATTTCATTTTGAGGGTCTGCTCCTCGTGTTTGCTAGCGTAGCGCTCTGATGGATTTTACGTTTCCACTGAAGATGAGCTGCTTTACAACAACCTTCAGACTGAATCGAGCAGCGGGTCGACGTGTCAGGAGGAAACATCTTTCCCCTCGTCGCTGTTCTTCGCCGCCGGCTACTGTCAACACCACGCAGGCTGCTGCTGAGCGCTCTGCAGGTACGCCAACTTACAGAATAAGCTGCACACATCGCTGCACAGGTTCAATACGAGCGTAAGGATAGAGCCAGCCGGGGGAACCGTAATGAGAGGAATAACATGTTGTATGTGCAGCCTGGAACGTTTTCAAGTTATTTGCAGTAAAACTGAAGCTTTGAAGACCAGAAGAAAATGAACGACTGACATTTTATAGATGAAAAGATTATTTATTGATCAAAAATATCGACTAGATGATAATGTGAGTGATTAATCCTTATTTATCTTTCTATGGCCCCTAGTTCAGCCAAGCTCCTCCACCTTTGTGTGGATAAAAACATGGACGGCACTTTGATATTAAAGCACAGTAGAGTACGAGAATTTACTTCAGAGGGAAACAACTGCCAACCCCAGATTTCCATCATTTCCTACACAGGAGGCCCCTGCTTAGGACAGCGGTCCCCAACCCCCGGGCCTCGGACCGGTACCGGTCCGTGAGTCGTTTGGTACCAGGCCGCGAGAGTTGAGGCTCAGGTGTGAAATGTATAGTTTTCAGGGTTTTTATCGGTTTTCAGGGTTATTTTGTTATCGTTTTTATCGTTTACTCGGTTTTCCTGGGTCTTTTCACGTGTGTTATGAATAAATCTTCTTTTTTTGGTACCGGTACTAGTTTTATTTTGTTGTATTTATCCGCGACACCTTAAAGGCCGGTCCGTGAAAATATTGTCGGGCATAAACCGGTTCGTGGCGCAAAAAAGGTTGGAGACCGCTGTCTTAGGATTCATTCATATTCTCCAATCATCCCAAAAACAGCGCACTCCCCCACCCGTCCTGACCAGGCGGTTCACGAGCGCCCCAGACTAGGGATGGGTATTGATAAGATTTTCACGATTCCATTTTCGATTCTGTTTAACGATTCGATTCTTTATCGATTCTTTTTAAAAAAGGAGAACACTAAGGTCGATTAGCTCAGATCTTTGTTTTATATCTTCTCTTTGAACAAGATAGAAATTTAGGAGTAACATGGCCTTACAAACCCAACAGTGAGATCTTAAGAGATCCACAGCCTACAGCTCTTCAATGGGGGGTCACAGGGTCCCCAGGGAAAACATTGTAAATGTAAAATAATAAAATAAATATTCTTTTGTAGCAATAACAAAGTTTAACATAAATTATTCTGTAGCAGTTACACAAGAATATCCAGTAATGTCCCTGCCTACAATTAAACACATTCACTTACTTACTGAAAATCATCTGCTGTGGCAAATGGGTGCAAGCCTTTGACCACAAACTGAGTCACTGCTCGGTGACATTCGTCTATCCTGCCTGAAAGGAGACGCTACCGGTAGACTGCAGCGAGAACTGCCAGCATCTGAGCCAGACTCTGTCTGTCTCATCATGGTCACCTAAATGCACAGTAATGGCAGGTTTTGTAATAAGGCAGATCGCACTAACATAATCTGCACTGTTGTTGATTATTTACCTGCCGTATTAACGGGAGAGGACGTGCAAACGTTACCGCTGCTGCTGGGTTGAGATTCACGAGTCCGGAATTAAAAACACGACATTCATTTAAGGTCATCGCGTGTTTTGTGAGCAAATGCTTTTGCACATTCGTAGTGTTTCCTCCCTTAAATGAAATATCTACTTTGCAAGTATTGCAAGTTGTCCTGTTGTCATCCGTTCTCGTAAAGTGTAACCAAACTTTTGAGTGTTTGCGCCGCCGTGTTTCCTGCCAGGTAAATGACGCTCCGCAGTGTGGTGACGTCATTCGGGGCGACTGGAATCGATAAGGGAATCGTTTGCAAAAATGGCAAACGATTCCAAGGAATTGAAACAGTGGGAACCGGTTCTCAACAAGAACCGGTTTTCGATACCCATCCCTACCCCAGCCCCAATTACACAAACGACAGATGTTATTGATAATGAGGCAGAAAGCCAGGCCTGGCTGTAGGAACTGATTTCAGATGTGGAGGAGGAGTGAAAATCTAAATGGTGGCGGTTCGATGTGCTGCGGACAAGCACAGGAGCAGCTTCCTGAAACATTTCCATCTTTTATCCAAGTGAAACAAGACGAAATGGGTGAAACGCTCTAAACAGCTTCCTGAATCTTCAGTCTCGAGGAGACTACAGTTCCCCAGGTTAGCTTATACAGACTGGTGGGTACGGTCACTGCTACCCCTCAGCCTTCCAGTAGATACGACTATGGTAGAAAGCCTGACCTCTGACCTTGAGGCTAAGATCAGCCGTTTACAGCTGACAAGCAGGCGTCAGGTTGTTTCACGTCGAGGCCCTGAAACGACAGAGCGTCCTCTGAGCGAGACTGTTGGTGTGTAGGTAGGTCTGTCACGCTCACACATACATGCACATTCATGGAAAGAGGGACACCGAGGACTTAATGAAGACAAATGTTCAAGAATTTGTCACATTTTTTCCTTATTTGTGTCTTGCCAACAATGGAGAGCTTGGCACGCACACAAGCGCTGTTCTCTCTCCCTGTTGTCTCCTTTCACTCAGCCTTTTCAGCCAGCTGTCGATGGCTCACTCCAGATGTTTTTGATTTTTAAATCTCAAGGAGACTCACAATCGCTGTTTTTTTGTTTTTCAGAGGGACTTCTCTGAACCATCTGTCACCTGCATGGCTGCGCTTTCTGTGGCTAAATATGCATCTTCATGGATTTAGATAATTAGCAGAGCGATCAAAGACTCGGTTTAAGTCCGGCCGATTGTCCGTCTTCTTTGGGCCCTTCCACTCGTGGCTCGTCTTCACCTGGACGCGTGATCCTCCAGAGGACATGTGGGCGAGCTTGAAGCAGAGGATGTTTGCGTTCAGGTTGGAGCGTGCTCAGTGCAAAGGGTCAGAACGTGACTTCTGTGGAGTGACTGGAAAACAGCTGCCGGGATCTCGGTGGACATGCCCGAGAACATCAGCCAAATTCAAACCTCAGAAGACTTTTGACTTTGTGGACGTGGACATGTGCAATCTATATTTAATTATCTGTTTCTCTTCCATCACATTTTCCTATCTGAGTGCTGAGACAGATGTGAGGAACGCTGTCTCAGCCACATCTGTGAAATTCGACTGTAAAACAAAGACACGAGGATATGATCAGTCAGACTCCATCTCCGCTCTAAAACACATATTCCTTCACACTCACTCACACAGCAGGAGGCCCGGCGTGCGTCATCCAGCTTTCCAGGGCCTTTCCTCTCTTATCGCATCACATCACAGCATCGCAGCAGCCAATCAGCGACACAGACTTCCAGTCATCTTCACGGGAAAATTCTTATTTTAGAAATAACTAAGGCTCAAAGAAGAGTGCGAGGTGGGAGAGCGACAGAGAGAGAAGGTAGAAGGAGATAATTTAGGAGAGATGATGATGGAGACGGACAGATGGCGAGAAAAAACAATAAGACCGAGAAAGAGCGTGCAAAGAACAGAGAAGCAGCCGCAGAGCGACGTTCACGGGGAAAAGGAGAGAGGGCGGAAACGATGGGTAGAGCGATTAGAAAGATAGTAACAGAAGATAATTCTCTGGTCGTTTCACCTTTTTTTCTACTAAAACTGCAGCTTTGTATTTGTGTGAAACGGTCGTAACAAGTAATCAAAGCGAAATCTGCGAAGCAAAGCCGAACATGTACTTCAACAAGCGGCTGAATCAGACGCGAGGCATCAACCGCAGCCAATTACATCGACGCCACGACAATGATCTCCACGCACCTGAGGAAAATCACTCTGATGCTTTCTCTGCTTTTAGATTCATTTCCACTAAAATGAAAAGTGTCTTTCATGGGCATCATCTCAGAATAAAGTCTACGTATTACTGGTCCTGCTGCTCTGCTTAGCCCAAATGCAATGAAGCGAAAAAGCGAATCCAACGAACTTTGCTCTGGATCAAAAGTTTTAAAAGCCTTTATTTTTTTCAGGCCTGTCACAAGAGGTTAAAAGCAGCCGGCAGGGTGAAAAGAGCAGCGATTAACTGGCTGAGGGAGCCTGAACAAACCATTTACTGGTTACATCATGAAAATGAGTCTTATTTAAAACAAGAGCCCTTCCTCCCAGCCTCATCATCGGAGGCAGCGAGCTGCCCTCCTTCAGAGGTCTGAACACTTTATGCATATTTAGCAGGACGGAAAAGAAGCCAACATGGCGTCGCTGCCACTGATCCCACTCCCATTTATTAATGTCACACATTGCAGCTAAAATACAGACAGACACGCAGCAGGGAGACGTCAGTGAACCCAGAGCCAGTATTTTAAGGTAGTATCTGAGCTGTCTTCACTTGATCTCACTGTTACTGAATAAATTAGAGGCGATAGAAAGAGAAATCAATCAGGCATAAAAGCACTCTTCCCATCTCTCGGTATAATTCCTCACTCCTGCTCGCTCTGGTCATGTTGTCCCTCTCAATCTGCATCACACCATCGGGGAACTGCGTCTGTTCGTGCAGAAGACGAGTCATGATGCTGGGCTACAGCTTGAGAACCTCCATCGCCTTAAAATTTCCACAGCTGATGGTTTAGCTGTGGGAAGAAAAAGAGGCTTTTTTCCTCCATTCAGAGTTAAAACACTGGAAATGATTTGTTTCTGTCTGACATCATCCCAAATATAACAGACCCCAAAACACGCTACCTTACTTTTGAATAGATGTGTCCTAAAATGCTATTCAGCTACTTTTATTAACCTGATTCATGTGCAGCTCATCTTTGTTGGTACAGTGACGTCAGGGATCATGTTTTTCTCAACGTTGGTGCTTCGAGATGATAAAATGGGACTGGGATGGAGTCAGGCTGCTTCGGTCTTCAGTATCAGATTGAATGGCATCACTTCTGAAGTTGCAATATGCACTAATACAGCAATTAATTGTCATAAACAGGCAAAAAAATGCAAATCTGTTGCTAGTTGCATAGAGAAAACTGAACAATAACTGCTTGCATTCAGAGTCACAACCTCCACAGTGACATTTAGCTGCGTGATGGATATTTACCGGTAAAATTATAGACGAGTCTATTATCAGAAGCGCTGCAGATGCAGTCATTGGTGCAGAGGAACTCAAAGTGATGCTAGCAACCTGTTTGTGTTTGTAAGCCGGATCATCATTATCTGCAAATGTCTGCGAGTGATCGCAGTCTCTTTGTTGTCCACAACACAAAGCTCTCCTATTGTTACTGTAGTGTCGGAGCCGTTAGCGAACATTTTGAAACTCTGCTCTGGGTATTGCTCTACATTTTGTTACGTTAGCGAGCCTGCAAACTTCTAATTCAACTGAACCTCATCATTCCTCTTTTACATGGATGCCTGGAGTTATAAAACTCATCATGCATCATGTCTGTGAAGGTTCTCAGGCATCCAGGTCATCGTAGTCTAAGGAGCTTGGAAAGAAAAGTGTCCGGACTTCTTTAAGTTACTTGAAGATGTTTCATCCGAGAAGAATCTTCAGTTCTAAGAGCAACTGGTGGAGATTCCCAGACTTTAACCCTTTAAGACCTACCATAGAATCAAGTCCGCCAGAGCTTATATTATATGTTTACATGCTGTGGAGCCATTTTTGGGACCATTTCAAGTTGCTATACATCAATACAACCATTACAGCCCAAATTTTAATAATATGTCTGCATTAAGTGCATAGTAATTACAGAAATTGCAAAAAAGTGCAATAAACTACAAAAAAATTGAAAATCGTTTTTGTTTTTTTAACATATATTTCTAGTTAGAGAAATTTAAGAGGCTTATCCCTCAAAACTGTAAATACAAAAAAGTTGCACAAAATAGTTTCCCACCACAGGAAATTTATTTTGAGTGTCTTCATAGTTTTATTTTTGAAATACACCAATTTTTATACACTGCAGGAAAAACGAAAATAAATATTATAATGCAAATTTGCAAAAAAGCAGCATATGCATCAAAATAAACTATTTCCAGCAGTGCAATATGAGTCCTAAGCATCCCAGAAACCACACAGAAAGTCATAAAGTCAAACATAACTTTTAAAAACACCAGTATAGGCTCATGAGGCCCTGATGGTAAAAAACTACATTTCCGCGAAAATGACATCACTTCCGGTTTCGGGCGGGTCATGGAGGACATGCGATAGTTCGTGCTGATGGACGTAGGAAGTGTTACAAACAGCTGATCGGATCAGCAAAGCGTGTTTCTGGAATATTATGTTTTTGTTGCTGCAAGTGCTTTTTATGCAGTTTTTGCAAAACTATATGTGGAAGGAAACTGTGACCGAGGACAAGCTGATGGCATAAGATGTAAGTACAACTCCTCCGGTTTCATATGCAAAAACAATTATTGCACTACAGGGATTTAAAAATAGTTACGCAAAACAGAGCGTGCCGCTCCGACCGGTTTTAAAGGGTTAAGCCCTGTGGGAGTTTCCCCCCAAGAGAGTCATGGACCCTCTGCTGATCCTTTACCTAATCACATGAGCCAAGGTGTGACAGGTGTGGGTCACAATCCGCCACTGTTTGGGTGAACCCATTGTTGATCTAGCCCCACCCTATCATGTGATCTATTGAGGTCAGACGGCCCAGGATGTGAGTGGGCGATAAGCGTCACCCATCACTTTTCCTAAACCGAGTTTTGCTTCCCAAGCGAAACAAACAGTGCATGAAAAACACAGGAAACTTCGGTCCTGTGGTCAGAATCTCCTGTGCCGCCACTTCAGACCCGACAAAAAAACATCACTTCATTAAAGTAAAGCGCGCCTACGCGGTTTGTTTCACACACGAGGAACAAACAGCCTGCATGCTCCTTTATTTCCAGGCTTTTCAAAGTATAGCTCAGCTCAATGCCAGGCCTCGGGAAGCTTTTGTGTAGCTTGTATCCTATTTTATTACCACATACAAGATCCGGGTGCACTCCCATTTCAACCATCAAAGCGAGGCTGTACCCAGAGAATGAAAGCTTAGAAATGGCTCTTATATGTTCATGGATTTGCTCAGCTGACACGTCATCATGTAAATTCATGTAAAAAGTCCTCCATGAATCGGGTCCATGAAAACAAGCCATCGTCACATTTTCAGAGGTTACTCAGACATTGCATGACTGGAATCAACAGGCAAATATGACAGAAGGGTGTTAAAAAGCTGTTCTTTGAGGGGACGTGTAGGATGCTTCTGTTTATCCATGTTTAGGTCATCAGCTGGTCACTGGGCTACATGCACCGATACCATCCACTGATTCAGATTCATTCACTGAAAGCTGGGCCATCACAAAAGGCAGGACATTTCCTTTAAGACGACGGGTAAAATAAATTTAGTGATTGTTTCAACTCTGACTCAACACTGTGCTCAGGAGGACTTCGACAGTCAGCAGGGGATTCAGCTCAAGGATGACTCCGGGGTTCTCGCTTTTCATGCCTTCAAAGAAAAATCATTCTTTTATCTCCTTACCTTTTTCCCCCAAGTCTAAAAATCAAGGTGAAATATGTGAAAAACAGCTGCTGCACCAATGAATAATCCCCATCATGAGGTTTTCTTGAAGATGTGTGCTGAACCTTGGACAGACATTTTTGACGAACCGCGTCGGAATAAAATTAGAAGTACTTTTAAAGCCACCGACTCTTCCAAGGCTTTACTTTTCCTCAAGGCTACGACTTCTATTAAATTACAGAAAATATTTGAAACTGTTTATTTTATACAAGGCGGAAAACTAATTTGACTTTTGGTGATGTGGGCAAGAGAATAAAACCAACAAGCTCATTTTGTAAACGTGTCCAAAGATCCCACAGTCAGTCCTGCTCCCAACAAGACTCTCTATCAAATTAGAGACTACTACAGAGGACTGCAAGCAATTTACATTGACATTTGGCTGACATTGCTGCCACGAGATTTAAAGGCAGCAGAATACTTCTTAAATTACAACAAGTAAAGGACGCAAGAGTCAAAGTTTCTTAAGAATCTATTACATGCAGCGGTGAGAGAAAGTGTTTGCCTCCTTCATGATTTCCCGTTTTTTCTGATCATCAAACAATATATTTAAATATTAGACAAAAATAACTCGACTAAACACAAAATGCAGTTCCTAAGTGAAGGTGTGTATTATTAATATAATAACATAATAACTGGTTGGGCCATTCCAACACGTTCTCACTCCCAAAGCGTAACATTTTACGCTAGGTGACAAATCGTCAACATATTACGTTTTCGGCTACCCACCACGTTCCTAAATGACGACCTCGGAAAAAATGAGGAAATATGAGAACCATATGGACTCAATCTACACATGTTCGCTCTTTTTCTTCAAATCGCTTAGAAACACGCTATTTAACATCATTAAAGTCCTGGTTAAGGTCAGGAAAAAGGTTATGGTTAGGGCTAGGGATAAGGTTAGGTTTAGGGCTGGAATACAGGGCTGGAACGTCTATTACCGCGGGAGCGTCATTGCACTGGATTTCAGCCATAACCCGCCGCGTACCATAAGAACGCCGAAGGTCTCCTTTCGCGTTCCTCAGGAACGCCGCGGGTCGTGACAAAACGTTGGCATGTTACGCCTCGGTAGTGAGAACGGGCTTGCCATTCAGAGGTGGACTTGATGCTGTGTTTGGGTCATTGTCCTGCTGCAGAACCCAAATGCCTCAGACTAGATTGCAGGTCTGGGGGATTCAGGCGTGTAACACAATGCCAGAGTTCCCAGGAGTCAGAAGGTCAGAAGATGCTCAGAGCACATATTGATACCTTACTAATGCTTAATAAACTAAATAAAATGACTGACTGTACATTTAATGTTAGAACAAAACCCTTATTGCACATAGTAGATTAATTTTAATCTTCCCCACAGAGCTTCTTATGCTGGGCTCACACTGTGCGATTTTTGGCCCATTTTGAGCCGATTTTTGAGTATTGCGACCGTTTTAGGCCCGATTTCGGCCTTCATCGTGCGTCGTGTAGTATACGTGGGGTAACGAGAAGCGATTAACAACTCGCGACCAGCTCCCGATCATCAATCGCTTGGTGATCCTGAAATCCTCACGACCGTCGTGAGGGTGTCACTGCAGTTTCTCACACTGTGCACGCGCAAACACATAAATGTCGGTGAAAAAGACGGCGCAGTGCTGCGTGTGATCTGGACACAAGCGATGGAGGCACTTGTAGAACTTTGGAAAGCTCATCCGAGCCTTTTCGATGTGGCCTCACAAAATTATCACGACCACAACAACCGTGAAAATAGTTGGATAGACATTGCTGCTCAGTCACAGCTGATTATGTTTTTCATTAGCAGTTTAGCAAAGTTGATGGCGGTGGTGTGCGTGTCTGTGAGTGAAAGACAGAGAGGGAGAGCGAGCGACAGAATTTCTGTTATAAGCTTCATGTTATGGACGCACAGTGTGAGCACCCAGGTCGCATCCGAGCATCGGGCCGTACAGTGTGAGCCCGGCATTACTGAGTCAAACAATCCAAGTGTGCTGGGAGGCAGTAAGCTGCCATAGATGTGCACAGTACACAAGCTAGCAACTAGCTGCAAGACTAATACACCTAAAAGCTAAATGTTCTCATTTAGTTTGTAGAGACAGATTTTGGTTCAAGAGGAAAAAGCTGCAACTTTACAAATTCATCAGCAGACTCGGAGTAAACCAAATATTCGTGGCTAACACAAGAGCCTGGGATATTTAAACATTGATTCATGCAGCAGCTTTAGACCCAAAACTCAGTTTCCTGCTCGCTCTTGGCCCCAGTGCATGATGGTCACATTTTCTGCAGGAGCGATACAATTGTGAGGTTCCCAAACTGAAACCAGAAACCTTTCTCACCTCAGCTACACCATGAGATCAGAATCAGGGTCAAAGCAGTGTTAGTGAACACATACTATGCTTGACATCGTGGCAAAGACACAGACACAGCTCTCACTTTGGTTAGATAAGGACCGGATGGCTACTAACCTACTAAGCTAACCTGGTAAACGGCTGCCTGAGGGCTCAATCACACGTGGCCTCGTCATACTCTCACGGTCGTCTGATTAGAAGAAGAGAAACTGTGTTTGCACAGCCGTTGCCGTCTAAAACTTCATTAGCATCGGGATAGCCGGATTCTCGACATGCAGAGCCACGTGTACGAGGGGCGGGGCTTCAACAAGCCGCCCGCTGGACCAGACCACCGTGGCAAAGAGCTTTGTGTTATCACGGAGAAACACCCTGTGACCTTGCCTTTCTTCTCGCGACGCTGCCATCAGCAGCCAATTAGAGAACATCTTAACAGAGACATCAAAAGGATGCGGCGAGAGAGAGGACATCAGTGGACTACATATGGAGGCAGCAGGTGTCCACACAATATGACTCCAAAGCATGCGGGCCTGCACAACGCCTTATTAATTAATGACTACAATCTACACAGCAGGACTTCAAACAGCTTCACTCACACCAGTTGAAAGAACTGAGGTTAAAAAGGACGCCAGCACGCCGGGTTCATTTTGTTGGATAACCACGTCTTTAACGGCACTGATGGAGACTTCGTTTCATCACCGAAGCTGCTTCGATGCTCTCAGAGTTACACAAGCAACAGGACTTTCAAGGCTTTTGGAGCTTTAATGTTATAAAAAATATTTCAGCATGAATTGGACTCAAACAGAAGGACCGTTGTGTTTCCAGTGTAGCCACAACAGGCCGAGAGCTAACAAGCTAAGAGCCAATGAGCCATCGTCTAACAGCGTTTTGTCTTGGCTTGTGCAGCCTTAAATATGTATGAAGCAACACGAGGTTCTCTCTAAGTGGCTTTCAGACCGGTTTAATCCTCTTGGAGAGTTTAGCCCAATGAGGGGTGAACAGGGGCCGTTTTAAAGTGCAGTTAAATTGACAGGGAAGCATCCATTCATTTCCTTTGTAATTAAAAGAAAATCACAGAGGCCAAGAGAAGGACTGCCAAACAGAAGCGATGGACTGAAAGCAGAGAGACGCACTAAATGGCTTATTATTTAATGGATGTAACAGTTTAGGCAGATCAGACACATGAGAGGTTAAGCACTCAGACCGGCTGGCAGAAGTTCACCACTATCAGAAACTTGCACACTTGCAGAGAACAGAAGCTTTTGTTTACTGTTTGCAGGAAGCAAAATGGTTCTAATGTGAGTATCAGCCTACAAATATTACTGTGCAACACACGGGACTCAGATCTGATGTGCTCGAACTGTTTCTGTTCATCTTTACAGACAAAGGGAATTGTTTGAACACGGAAAATGAAATTTCAATATCATGCAGTTTTATAAAGGGATAATCTTTGTCTAAACGAGTCAGTTTTCAAAGCCAAACAATAGATTAATGAGCCATTTTATTCTAAAAACATTTACTCCTCTTCTTCCTCTCGCTAAATAATCTCTTTATTCCAAACACAGCTTCTTCCTGCAGTGTTTCTGCATAAATGCAGGCTGACGTCACCCTTTGCTTTGGATCTCAACTTTATTTACACAGCGCAAAATCAAAACAACAGCCCCAAGGAGCTTTATATTGTAAGGTCGACCCTACAATAACACATACAGAGAAAAACCAACAATCACATGACCACCTATGAGCAAACACAGTGGGAAGGAAAAACTTCCTTTTAACAGGAAGAAACCTCCAGCAGAACCAGGCTCAGGGAGGGGCGGCCATCTGCTGTGATTGGTTGAGAAAGACTTATTGATACTGTTACATGTCTGTGAATCATTCATTCTGTAACAGCTCTTCATAAATGAGTTACATGTATCGATTTCTCTGTGAGCACCTTAAGAGCAAACACTGACGTATTTTGTATTTGTGTTTAAAATTGTTTCTTTTTCACCTCATGTTGGTATAGAAAGCATTATTGATCTTAATTCAATTCAATTCAATTTTATTTATATAGCGCCAAATCACAACAAAAGTCGCCTCAAGGCGCTTCATAGATACAGAGAAAAGCCCAACAATCATATGACCCCCTATGAGCAGTACTTTGGCGACAGTGGGAAGGAAAAACTCCCTTTTAACAGGAAGAAACCTCCAGCAGAACCAGGCTCAGGGAGGGGCGGGGCCATCTGCTGTGATTGGTTGGGGTGAGAGAAGGAAGACAGGACAAAGACATGCTGTGGAAGAGAGACAGAGATTTTCCCAGTAAGAGTTTTGTGTGGGAATAAGCATTATTTCCCTTCCTGTCACATTTCTTCACCCCTGAAAAATCACTCCTTTTGGTTCGGTTTAAAAGCTAATAAACGTGCAAATAACCAAAACGACTTTTTGGTCAGTTTATCGATTATCTCAAACACACTCAGTCATCACAATATCCAATAAAGCCAGTTAAATCTGAGGGATCGGCATCAGTTTAGAAGCACGGACCATCGTCAGCTGCTTCGGTGCAAACAAGTGACCACAGGTGCACCTGAGAGGCAACAACCCACAAAGGGATTGTTTTAGCAGGTGGTGTCCACAGACCACTGCCCTCACGTTAACCCTTCTGAGTGATTCTTCTCCAGCTTTGCTTGCTGTTGCTGCTTTTCTCGTTGCTCGTAGCCTGAGACCTGCAGGCTGCACAGGAAGTCCAGCCTGTGGCGCGTCCATACATGCTGTGTCTCCCAGGACAGTCTGAAGAGTACGTATGAGATACTGGGAGGAGAGGACGGGGGTGTAGAACCCAGCAACAGGACCAGTATGTTCCTCTGTGTGAGGAGGAACAGGGCGAGCACTGCCAGAGCTGGAGTGAATGTGAGTGGTCGTCTGTCTCTGTGCGTTAGCCGTTTGATAGACTGCTACCCCACCATTCACCCTCTGATATCTGGGCTCACAGGACAATACTCTGCCTATTTCAGTGTTTCCCCCTGATGATGATGATTGCATATTGAAAACAAAAAGAAAGTACAAGCATTTTATTTTCAGAGCATGTGAAGCAAAGGAAGAATGTGGACTGAGCTGAAAACATTTGCTGTGAAATCTTCAAAGCCTGTTTTGACTCGATGACGCTGAGGCGGTGAAGGCTGAGCAGTAACCACAACCTGCTCACTGCTTTGGTTTAGTCCTTTAATTTAATGAGTATGGGTGAAGTACACAGAAGCACAGCCACACAGGTTTAAGCGAGAGCGCACTCGGTATGCAAACAAGCTGCACGAGGAGGCCGAGACATAAATGCATCGTAGCAGCGACGGGCCTCGGGCGCAGCGCTCTTCACTAATCCACCCTGTTTCTCCTCCCACTCTACCCTTTTCACCTCTCTCTAATTTACTGCGCTCTCTCGTTCCTCCCGCTAACTCCGCATTTTAATATTTTATACTTTAATCATTTTCATTTTAATCTGATTCTTTTCAGGCGCTTTTGCTTGCATAGAGAGCTCAGTACTCTGGAGAGCCGCGGTTCATCTGATCATTCTTGTCAGTGATGAAACATTCATAAAATGTCAACAGAAGTGCGCAGTACGATTCAGTCGCACGGCGCCGCGGCACAATGGAAACACGAGACGCCGTCGCCTTGAATCCACTGAAGAGGAAACACGCTGACTGTTAACGCTCACTTTTCTGTTTGTGATGTGAAGAGCAAACACACATCTGTCATTTACTGTTTGTACAGATGAGGCTGGTGTAGTTTTACCTTCTGTTTTTAAATCAAGAGCCACATAAAGACTGCAACACCTCTGAGTGATGCAGCGTTTCATGTTCTCTTTGTCTATTTTTGTTTATTTAAATTTCAAAGCCAATAATGTATTAATCTGTCAGCCAGTGTCCCCTCAGTGGTGCTGTCATAGGTATTATTTATGTGACTAGTTCAGTGTGGGGTCATTTAGAGAGAATAAAGGACAACAAAACCCACCAATCAGGAGTTACCGGGGCAATGAAGAAAAGATCTGATAACAGATGAAACCTGGTGGTCACTGTGTGGTACTGCAGGTCAAACAAAGCAGGGAGGGATTTTAATGCGAATGAGTTTCCAGGTTGTTTCTGACTAGTGTTGGTCAAGTTACTTGAAAAAAGTAATAAGTAACTAATTACTGATTACTTCCCCCAAAAAGTAATCTTGTTACTTTACTGATTACTTATTTTCAAAAGTAATTAATTACTTAGTTACTTAGTTACTTTTTAAAAACACGATTTACAACCTGAATAGGTGATAAAGTGATAGATCTTTCAGCCCAATTCTACTTTTTCTGCATAATCATCATACAAAATGTAATCAAATGGAAAAGTCTCTTTTTAAAACTTGTTTTATTACTTTTAATCTTTTAACTTTATGCATCAAGCAAACATTAAATTATCTGCAACATTCTCTGACTGGAAGAAATTAGTTTAACATTTAAACCTATTTTCTGCACATTCCAGCACATAAAATAAAATATTTTGTGTGTTTACACTCAGTCTTTCAAATAGATGCAAGTAAAACACAGCAGAAAATAAATAAAGTCAAAGACTAGCGGTCCTGTTGCTCTAATTTCACCTGTAAAGCAGGAGTGGGGTAGGCGGAGGGTTACCCTGGTGCAGGTGTGCAGCGGTCAGTGGAAGAATCTGCGAGTTTCTCTGTGAGTTTCCCATTACGTCGTAGCTACTCGGTGCTTGCTCGGAAGTTTAGGGGTTTTTCGCTGTAAAAAGAAGTTTTCTTCCCACGCACAACGGACACTAATGTTTTTGTCACTTTTTATGGAATCAAACTCAAAGTAAGGTCAGTACTTCCACGCTTTAAACGCTGCACGCTCATACTCTCTCTGCACTCGATATATGATCCATTGTTGATCTGCACACAGCTGTTGTCACGAACGTCGCACTCGCTTACGTCACTGTCATGAGACATTCTCGCAAAAAATCACGGTTTTAGTAACGCAGTAACGCAGCGTTCCTACGGGAAAGTAACGGTAATCTAATTACCGTTTTTGCAATAGTAATCCCTTACTTTACTCGTTACTTGAAAAAAGTAATCAGATTACAGTAACGCGTTACAAGTAATGCGTTACTGCCCATCTCTGTTTCTGACACATGCAAATCTTTTTCCTTTCCCACAGATTGTACACTTCCACACGTGGATGAACCTCAGATCGTCTCCATGCTCGATGTTGCGGCTCAGAGGCCCGAGGACGAGCCTGACTTTGGACAATAACGGAGATTTACAGCACAGACAAATGAGCTACATCATACTTCTCAGTAGGATTATAGTGTTGCTGATTTTGTTTGTATAATGGGATATGCTGATAAGAAGAAAACATAACGCCATCTGACTTATTATTTAAGTGAGCCAGTCAGCATTTTTGCTGCTGTACTGCTGCCTCGTCTTGTCGTTGCTGCAAATAAGCCGTTACATTAATGTGCAGCTTGTTCCTCTTTGCTGATCTCCATCCTGAAAATGATTACAAAGCCTGGAGAACTCATAACAACAAATCAGTGTCGTACCAAGCTCTGCTGCTACTCTCAGTGCTGTGTTTTTATCCTGCGCAGCGCTCCGTGGAAAGACAGGATGAGCACACGGAGGATGAATGCATGTGGAAAACTGAGGCGACAACAGTGATACTGAGATGTGTCCACACATGTGGGCTCACAGTTGTTGATGCAAGTGTAGCCAATGAGAGTCAGTCAAGCCAGATGCAGCCAGTCGGGTTTAAACAGTGGTGAAGTCATCCGTGTGAAGCACAGGTAGAGGTCTATTTTATCCAAAGTGCTCCATCGACTCTGCAGTAATGACTGAAATGTGTCTGAATGTCTTTTAGGACCTCAGTAAGTCCATTTTTCCTCTTTTTGAACCGTTAGCCACCGAGATTTCACTTTATGTTTAGCATCTCGTTTTGAGCGGTTTTTACGCTACCTCAATTACAGAAACTGCTTTTGGAAATGAGCTCGAGTCTCTTTATTTCCTCTCTCCTTTCCTCCAGCCGGCAGCTTGTGTGGCCCCGTGAAATACTTTCCACGATTTATTGGTGTTTTACACTGGAAAAGAAGAGGTGAGTGTGCTTATTTACCCTCCCACACACACGTACGCACTCTCTGTCGATATCTTTATCAGCGTTTCTCTGCGGGACGGCCGTCTGTTCCGCCTGACAGCTGCCTCTGATTAGGTGTTGATGAAAAACACAGTTTCCCAGAGCGCACTGCAGCTCGGCTGTCCATCCGTGCGCTCGGCCGGCCGGTGTGCGGCCAGCGTGACATTTGGAGTCTGCGGCTTTGATGCGCCTGAGCTGCTGCGTCACGCTCAGTGAAGCCACGCAACGCCGGCCATATTGATACCCACGTAGAAGGGCAGAAATCAATCGTCCACTCTTGTGCTGTGTGGGTGTGTCTTTATCTCCACATCCTTTCTTCTGCCAGCAGCAGGGCTTTAGAAAACCTGCAATACCCCATTTTTCAGGTCGTTACTCTGACATGTTGCACTCGTTCACCTCGTGGTGGTAAATGCTGGATAAACTCTCGAGGTCAAGGCAACTTTCAATAAGTCAGATGCTATTTGGATAAATAATAAAATTTGGTTGAATAAATCCTAATGATTTCATTGACCTCTGACCTTTTCTTAAGCATCGCCCTCGCAGGAGTGTCAATCTCCCACAAAGTACTTCTCACTGATGAATAACCCCATGACCCTCCTCGCTCTGCAGCGGCTGGAACACGAGGTCTTTTCATCATTCCTCTGTTGATGGAGCCGTTAGACAAGGAAGGAAAAACTGTTAAAAGAGTTAAAGAGTGAGTGAAGAAGAAGCACTCGGTGCATCATGGGAAGCCCCCACGCCCTCACGCTGTTTGCAGTCCCACAGCGGCTCAGACCAGACCAACTTGGCTTTCAAACGTGGCCACCAGTGGAGAAGTTTAGGCTGCTGCTGCAGAGCTTTCACAGCAGCCTCAGCTTCTGGAGAAATCTCCAACAGGGAATTTATCTGGCTCCTCACATCACGCTGGAAGCTCCGGGCCGGCCACTGCAGCTCGTGATGAGGAGCAGAAGATCCCCGAGGAAGTTTTGTGGGAGGGAAGTGAAACTGTGAACACACACTCAGCTGCACATTTGCACTGAAGCTACGAGGGAAACGATGTCAACACAGCACGGCTGCGCTAATATTTGATTTAAGGAATGTCTCCCACGCGGACACAACTTTATTATATGTTGATAAAACATTGTAATTTGTAATAACGTGCAGGGACGTTCCATTAACCCTTTAAGACCTACCATAGAACCAAGTCCACCAGAGCTTATATTATATGTTTACATGCTGTGGAGCCATTTTTGGGACCATTTCAAGTTGCTATACATCAATACAACCATTACAGCCCAAATTTTAATAATATGTCTGCATTAAGTGCATAGTAATTACATAAATTGCAAAAAAGTGCAATAAACCACAAAAAAATTGAAAATCGTTTTTGTTTTTTAACATATATTTCTAGTTAGAGAAATTTAAGAGGCTTATCCCTCAAAACTGTAAATACAAAAAAGTTGCACAAAATAGTTTCCCACCACAGGAAATTTATTTTGAGTGTCTTCATAGTTTTATTTTTGAAATACACCAATTTTTATATACTGCAGGAAAAACGAAAATAAATATTATAATGCAAATTTGCAAAAAAGCAGCATATGCATCAAAATAAACTATTTCCAGCAGTGCAATATGAGTCCTAAGCATCCCAGAAACCACACAGAAAGTCATAAAGTCAAACATAACTTTTAAAAACACCAGTATAGGCTCATAAGGCCCGGACGGTAAAAAACTACATTTCCGCAAAAATGACGTCACTTCCGGTTTCGGGCAGGTCATGGAGGACATGCGATAGTTCGTGCTGACGTCTAATCCAATGTAGGAAGTGTTATAAACAGCTGATCGGATCGGCAAAGTGTGTTTCTGGAATATTATGTTTTTGTTGCTGCAAGTGCTTTTTATGCAGTTTTTGCAAAGCTATATGTGGAAGGAAACTGTGACCGAGGACAAGCTGATGGCATAAGATGTAAGTACAACTCCTCCGGTTTCATATGCAAAAGAAATTATTGCGCTAGCTTACGTGGTTGCAGAGCTACCGGGATTTAAAAATAGTTACGCAAAACAGAGCGTGCTGCTCTGACCGGGTTTAAAGGGTTAAATTACAGGAGAATTATGCTGTGTTATAAAATATTAACGTAAATGTTAAAAATACAGAAATGAAGACATCTGAGGAAATACAGGGGGTGAAATAATAACATAAACCAGTCTAGTGGGAAAAGGTGAAAAGCTAAATATTAATGCAATAAAAAACCTACAGAAAACATCATCAAGTAAAAAAGAAATAGGATGTAAAAAATGATTTTTAAGTCGGTGAAATTTGAAAACGTTGGGTGGATGCAGTCACCCAGCAGGAGCACAGGAGATGAGGATGCTGCCTGAGTGCAGTGGGATTATTAACAACTCATCAGGAGACTAATAACCTTTAATTATTCGTCTTCACTGAGATCTTCTACCTGTTTATGTTTATTTGCTCCCCGTGTTGCAGCAGTCGCCCAAGAATGCTCGTAAAAATGACGCCCAGCTATCAAAAATAAAAAGTGCACGACGTCTCCTCTTTATTCTGGCTCATGAAGGGCGATTCTTCTACCACGGCTACGTTTGTGCTGCGAGGCAGCAAACATCTTACTTATTGCCCTTTAGGACAAAATTGCACCAGAGAGGTTTTTTTGAGCTCTGAGGCTTCGGATGGATGAAAAAGTAAAAAAGCGAGGGCGGAAGGAGGCGAGCCGAGGAGCTTCTTTAATCATCATCACGACCGACTGACAGTCCCGGACGGTCGGCGCAGACTCGGCCAGACAAGCGAACCAAAAAGCCCATCTGCTCCTCGTATCCCTCAACGATGAGCCTCTAATCTGAATAAATGGGCCTCCTCGGCTCGGCTCGCGCTCATAATGGCCTCGCACGTCACGCAGAGCGAGGAGGAGGAGATGAAGACGAAGAGGGGTTAGTAGACTTGCGCACGTGTTCAAAGTTGGCGTCGAAACTCGTCCTCTGTTTGTTTTGCCTTTTCTCACCTTCTTCTCTGCTGGACGTGTCCTGCTTTACAGCGCCGCTCATGTATTCAGGCGCGATGTTCACTGATGAAAGATGTTACATGAAATCCATAAAAGGTTTTCAGAGAAACAATGAATGGTTGAGAGAATACAGACTGACAGAAATTAGGGAGGATTAGCATCAACAGGAAAACAAGAGGATCAATACGCGTGTGTGATTAGGTCCAGAGAGCAGGCCACGCGTGGCGTAGCAAACCAAATCTGCCCTCTGAAAGGACGATTACGCTTGAATGGAAAACCAATAAAAGCTGCACGGCGATGAGGAATCTGTGAGGAAGCACTACCGACAGAAAACAACGCACCGGCAGCTGAGCAACATCGCGGTCTGGCAAAGCTCGCTGGACGTGTGGGCTGAACGTGTGCCAAGTGTCAAATCCACTTTCTTTTAGGCTTAAAATGGCACTGCAGCGTAAACATCACTTTGCTCCTAAATCTTCTGCCAAGATCCTTTTTTCTGAAGGAACAGGCGATGATTACACGCCACGCCCTCGAGTTTGCTGTTCACTCATATTTGAAGGTTTTGAAGTCACATCAGAGTGAAAGGAAATCACCGTCCACTTATTGATGTGGCCTCCAGCCGCTGGCCTCTTCTGAGCCAGAGCGCCGCTGGACACCACTGACCGCTCACAGCTCTGTGAGCAGCGGCTTGATGTCGCTTCCAGGTGAACAGACATAAACCACAAAAGTACGAATGGATCTCTGAGCTTTTCGAATAAACTGAGCAAATAAACCTGCAAAGCCTGAAATCAGCTCATCATCACAAAAAGTTAACTTAGAAATAAAGACACAAAACACAAAGCGTGAGGGAGACGCAGCTGAAACCTCAGGTGTGCAAACACTCCAGAAACATCCAGCCGCAGTAACGATGATCGATATGCACACAGCCGCTCCGCGCACACTCCGACGCCGCCTCGACTAATTGGTAAGCGGTGCGGTTGGATCACGCAGCGCAGCGTGTCTCCGCCACACTGAAAACATTCAGTTTTTTCTCACTTAAAAGATCCTCCACACTGTTCCCAGCTACCTTTGAAGTGAGCTCTTCACTTCCATTTAACAACCAAACAAACAGCAAACAGGCCGATTAAAGCGCTGCGAGCTGCTGCGTCATTGATCCAATTAAAAATTCATTTACAGAGGATTGTAAAGACGCTTTTATGACACTGAAACATCTGTCAACACGTTACGTCGCTCAGAGTGAACGTTATCATCCAGTCTAAGTTTGAGCTCGCAGCGCTGCCGTGTCATTTCTCTGCTACAGTCCAGCATCCTCGACATCCACGATCCGTGCACGGCCACCAAAACAGTCATACTGTGTTTATTACAAGTCTGGCCCCTATTTTGGGCCAATCAAAACTCTTATATGACAGTGACTCATCTCATCCATCTGTCGTGAAATAACTGGCTTCTCTCAGAGTGCAGTAAACATGTCTGTCATGCAGCGTGGCGTATTAGTCAGCTGGCGAGCACCCATTCAAAGCCCGAGCCAGTTAAATAAGAGTTTGGGTTATTACAGGGTCCTCGGAAAATTGTTGTTCCCTGTAATGTTCCCAAAAAGTCTGAGAGCAGTGTGATTCACAGCTTTGTTTATTCTAAGAACTGCAAGAAGAATCAAATTTCCTCTCTGTTTTCTTTCCAAGCTCAATTTGTACAACAGCAGAGAAAAAACATTTCTGCTCATTTGCATTAGCTCCATGCTCTTAAACTTAGAGTAGCTTTGCATGATTTCCAGCTCCATGCTCTTAAACTTAGAGTAGCTTGGCATGATTTCCAGCTCCATGCTCTTAAACTTAGAGTAGCTTGGCATAATTTCCAGCTCCATGCTCTTAAACTTAGAGTAGCTTTGCATGATTTCCAGCTCCATGCTCTTAAACTTAGAGTAGCTTTGCATGATTTCCAGCTCCATGCTCTTAAACTTAGAGTAGCTTGGCATGATTTCCAGCTCCATGCTCTTAAACTTAGAGTAGCTTGGCATGATTTCCAGCTCCATGCTCTTAAACTTAGAGTAGCTTTGCATGATTTCCAGCTCCATGCTCTTAAACTTAGAGTAGCTTTGCATGATTTTCAGCTCAAACACACCCCGATTCGTTTCACACAGGGCCTTGGTGATGGAGGCGGAGCCTTCTTTGATATCATACAGATCAGACACTGCTATCCATACTTTTCCTTCATGCTACAGCGCTGGTGGAAGGACAGAAGCCAGCCTGTGCTATAACTTCATTAAGGCTGGAGTGGAAGCAGCAGGAATTTAAAAGCCTGGATAAATAGACTCAGCCGGCGTGGCTCGGTGCCACTACACAGGGAGAGAAGAGTGTTTTTGCAATTTTAGCAAAGCACACCTTCACCTCCTCACGTGATGATAATTACAACATTCCACATGAAATGATGCGTCTACTATCAAATCAGCTGAGCATGCTTTCAAATCAGTGAAATCTGAGCTTCTCAAACCTTCAGAAACTCTTCGAGGAATCGTTGGGTTTGTTCAGCGAGGAGTGAAAATCCATCAGCTTCTTTCACACAGTTATGCAGCAAGTTATTAACAGGAGAACATGATGCAATTAACTGACAGCTGTATTGAATTTGGCAGTTGGATTGATTCACGTCTCTGGTCAAACAAAAACATCAATGCAACCCGTTTGTGGTTAAATTACGCCCATGCTTTTACTCCTTTCTCATAATGTCTCCAGTCCTCAAGATCTAATGGCTTTCCCAGCTTTTGCTCCCCTTGCAGCTCCGCCTTATTACATTTTGTCACATATAATGTCATCAGCCGGCGTGATCCTCGACAGCTCGTCCATTTGTTCACCTCCTGCAGCCACGGCCTAACTCTGCGCTCGGCACTGACAGCGCTGTTTTGTGAGGGAGTCCCCGCTGACCCGAGCCAGATCAGAGGTTCAGGCGGAGCTCTCATTGCTCGACCTGACGCTTGTTCATATCAGAGCTGCAGGGCAGCTTCACAGCAGAGCACGGCATCCGTTAAATCTGTCCAAAGACCGGGGCTTTTACACCCCCCGACTGTGTTCACTTGACTATTCACAGCAAAAAGCAGAAGAAAAATCTGAAACACTGGCACACGGCTGGTGGGTTTTTGTACTCGGAGCTCTATCTCTTTCTGTTTTTTCCTTTTGTGTGGAAAACTGGAGAACCAGCCCCAATGTTACCGTTCAGGTACCTCGAGCCCCGACGACGGAGTCTGATCAGATTTATTCTGCTATTCGAATTCTCACATTCATTCTACTATTCAGCCAACTGCAGCAATGTGATTGCAACAATAAGCCGAACGCTGCAACATTACAGGGAGAGCAAACAAAATCATAACGAAAACATCAGAGTGCAGCGTCTTCACAAAGGCTCCGGCTGTTACGTGCGCCGTGTTTGCTTTGTGGCGCCGAGCTTCGCTGTGATATAGAAGCTATTAAAAGGAAGAGGCGGCGACAGCTCGTGCTCACTGACAACATTATAAATAATCCACTGATAGTTTTTCACATCGTCCAGTTGCACGCGCTGCACTAACTAATGCACACCTTTCACTCAGAGCAATGTTCAGAGTCACAACCGTGACAGCGATGCTAAGGTTGGGGTGGTTCCTGTCACATGGACGGTTTAGTGTGGAGGAAGTGCAGCAGCACGTGTTGCAGCCTGTGACACGCTCTGCAGGACTTTCTGTATTGAACCCAAAGCTGTTGGGACAAATGACTTGCAAATATCATAAAATTATATTTTATATAAACCAGAGAAAACATATTAAATCCTTAAAGTGAGAAAATTTACCGTAATTAGCTGAAAAATGTTCGTCCAGCTGTTTCTTTTTAGCACTACTTCATTTCTGCCCCTATTACATTTATTGATTTTAGATTTTACTGCTTTCATCAAATTCAGCTGATATTTTGTATGAAATATGAGTTTTTTATGTGGTCTTATAAGATCTGACGATTATGAGATTTGGTAAGCATGGTTGTTATTTACATTTTACAAAGCGTCCCATCTTTTCTGAAGATGCAAAAGTCTGTTAAATCCATTCTTCAGTGGATCGTCTACACCAGGGTCACAACCTTTAACACCCAAGAGCCGTTTGGACCCAGTTTCCATGGAAAAGAAAACACTGGGAGCTGCAAATACTGTTATTGCTTTTTTCCTTTATGCTTTGTATGAACACCTAAAGTGTTGCTTATCAAATCCATGAAGTGCTACAGAGAAAGTTACATTATATTTATGTAATGAACACATTTTGAACTCTTAAAATTAAAAAGTTTAACTTAAATTATTCATAGACCAAACAAAAACTGTAGTGAGGCGTCATCCTTATATCACCTTTGGGATTTCGCAGCCTTGACCTGAATTTTAAAAAAATAATTGGAAAAAATCACTCAACTGCTAAAGAAAATGAAAAATAAATATTTGCAAAATATCTGAATAAATATTTATTTCACCTGGTTAATGTGTGTCGGGGCGTGGTCTGCAGCGCCGCTGCAGGGGAGGCGGGCGCACCTGAGCGGCATCTGCAATCACACCTCGCCGCCTTAAAGTCTCTGCTCTCTATGCTGTTGTGTTGGTGTGTGTCGGGCTGTGAGCTGCAAAGCTACAGACGCCTGTGTGTGAAAAGTAGTCAATAAAGAAAAAAGCGTGTACATGCAAACATCGTCGGGTTTGTCTAGCACAACCACTCGCTGGAATGAGACAATTCTACTACAACAGCAAAAGCAAGAAGTCTGCAGTGATATGTTTACAATGGGACTTCTGCTCCTGAACCTCTGCGCACAGCGTCTTGACTTGGCCTGCCTGGGGTCGAACGTCTCCATAAATGCACAGCATTTCAGCAGGTATGGTTTATGCGAGCGTGACGCTTATTTTGAGCGATGAAAAATGATAACACATCATTTTACTTTTATATTTCAACATCACAATAATCTTCCAATTTAGAGCAACACGTTTAAAAAGAACACAAATAAAACACACTTCAGTTAAATACTTGGAGCCGCAGTGAAGCAGCCACATGATTGGATGATTCGAGTTTTAGATTAAAGAACAGTTAAATACCCTGAACCTACCAAGCCAACCAATCACCGTCTCTGAGGTCTGTGAAGTCTCTGTATGAACTAATACTGCACGCCTGCAGCTGCGTGACGCTGTGTAGCTGCACGTTTGCCTTTTGGCCTCATTCGTCACTGAGTCGCCGGTTCGTTAATAAAGGATTCAGATCCAGGCCTGCAGTTACTGATGCACTTACTCTAAATCACTCTGGATAAGAGTATCCGAGAAGCTAAATGCCTGCATCTGTCTATATCCTTATATTGTAATTGCCACCATCCTCTATTGATTACACTCAAAAATCCATTGAGCCTAATGTGATTTCATTAAGATACAGTCCAACCGAGCCATTCCAAACAAATCCGGCGGGCAGCAGAGTCGATCTAAAAAAGTTTTTGTTCCAGCGTTCTGACGCAGACACATCGAAAATCGTTTAAGTAGTCGGGAGTTATTCCTAATGGTTTTCCAATTCTATGTCCACATGCGTCCCATGTGAGTAACGGGAGGTAAATGTTAAACAAAAGCAGAGAGGCTATAGCTGAAAGCAACTTATGGAAACACAGTTTTGAACTGAAATCCATTTTTGTTCAGGTGAACAAGGTTATTTGTGTTCTTGAAATAAAATGATACCGCCGGCTATAAAGACGCTGCAGCTTGATGCTGTTTGCATTACGAAGCCCAAAAATAGATGGAGTAGCTGTGACTGCCAGAGGGAGCAACCCAGGCACGTATCAAACAGTGTAAAAGAGCAGGTTACTCATCAAGGAGCCGTGGCTCCACGCCACGATACTTGGTCTGAGGTAGGGCATTAAAGGATCCTCACTGCTGAAACCCAAAGGAGAAACAGGCACCCAGCAGAGTTCAAATACCAACAGCCTCATCTCAGCAGCAGCAAGAAATACAGTCAGACATCTAGAAATAAGACTACCAACAGATTCCAAGAACATAATGCAATGTTTTTGGGGAAAATTCCACTGATGTTTTAGCTTTAAGGAGGAAAAATCAGCACATGAAGCTGCAAATCCCACAGCATCGAATGCATCACTGAGGGAAAAGTGCAAATCTTCACACTGACTAAACAAGACATGCAGAAAGCTGAGAAAGCGAGCCAATTAAAGCTGCCACTGACGCTGGAAGTGAAGAAGTTTGATGTTCTCCACGAGGCTGCAGCTCTTCATATAACCAGCAGCGTTACCACATTTGACAGATTTCAGCAGGATCAGGATCAGTTTGATCCCAAACGAGACCACAGCTTCCAACAGTTCCCTAAACTTGGGGTGTCGAACTCCAGGCCTCGAGGGCTGCTGTCCTGCAGGTGTTAGATCTCACCCTGGGTCAGCAAACCTGAATCAAATGATTAGTTCATTACCAGCCTCTGGAGAACTTCAAGACATTTAAATCAGCTGTGTTGGATCAAGGACGCCGACCCTCGAGGCCTGGACTTCCCCCCCTGCTGTAAGCTTTCTGCGTGGCTCAATCAAAGACCATTAACGGGAACTTAAAACGAGATAACCATCCGCTCACTCACCGTACTCGGTGTCATAAAACACGATGAACTTCTGCCAGCGCAGCTCCTCCACCAGCGTCAGCATGACGTCATTGAGGCGTACGGGCGGCCGGGCGGCCAGCGTGTAGCGCTGCCCGCCGGGGCTCGGGTTGAACTGGCAGGCAGTGCGAGGAGATCCTTCGCTGTTCCTCTGGATGTACAGGTGTGGGATGTGCATGGCGTCCGTCAGGGACTGCAGGGCGCTCGCTGAGGCGCAGCCAGTAGAGGTCACCAACGCCAGGATGCCCTGGTTCATCAGCTCACAGGCTGGAAGGGGGAAAGAAAAATGGAAAAGTGAGCTTTGGTAGACAAATTATAAATTATGAACTTATATAATTATAAACTGCAACATAACCAGAAACATTATTTGAAAATCTGGAGCAAGCACAAAGGCTGCAAAGAGTCCTGCAGAAGCCCAGCTCTAATTTGAAAAAATGCCTCGACCTCTTGTTGCTTTCCGCTCTGAAAATTAGGCCACATAAATCTAGAAGAAAGCCTGACAGGTAGCACTAATGTTTACCCTGCCATGACCTACTTTGAACTCTTAAACCTGCTTTCTGCTTTTCAGGCAGGAGAGTCGATACGGATGATTAAACAGGCCACATATCCACTCTGCCAAGGCTCAGTTAAAGGTTAAAATTTGGCCGGCCTCACTGGATTGACTGGCAGATTCATCGGAGTCATGTAAGGACCACCCGCTCAGCTGTCCAACCATCAACCAACTGCCAATAAACCCGAGCGAATACTGCACACACTACAATATCCTGCACATCAGAATACACTAAATGACACATTGAGAAGAAAATAAGCGAGCCAATCAGATCAGCACCTAGGGATTCAGAGCCAACCCCCTCGCCTCGTCCTCCCAACCTCCAAGTACGAGCAGAAGCACTGCAGACCTCACCATCCACCAATAGGGAACAACAACACAACAACGCAAATACATTCTGACAAACCAGGACCCACACAGCCTTTAGCATACCTATAACTATATACACACAGATGCTGCATGTGTCCTGATCTTTATCTCACTCTGACGTCCATCCTATTAAATAATCAGGCCACAGATGGATATCAGACAGTTCTAAGGTGTTTTTGTTTTGATGAATTCATTTATGTTTATAAACTTTTAGGAAAAATGTGTTTTTTGAGTTCTTTTAACCCTTTAAGACCTGCCATAGAACCAAGTCCGCCAGAGCTTATATTATATTTTTACATGTTGTGGAGCCATTTTTGGGAGCATTTCAAGTTGCTATACATCAATACAACCATTATAGCCCAAATTTTAATAATATGTCTGCATTAAGTGCATAGTAATTACATAAATTGCAAAAAAGTGCAATAAACTACAAAAAAATGTAAAATCGTTTTTGTTTTTTTAACATATATTTCTAGTTAGAGAAATTTAAGAGGCTTATCCCTCAAAACTGTAAATACAAAAAAGTTGCACAAAATAGTTTCCCACCACAGGAAATTTATTTTGAGTGTCTTCATAGTTTTATTTTTGAAATACACCAATTTTTATACACTGCAGGAAAAACGAAAATAAATATTATAGTGCAAATTTGCAAAAAAGCAGCATATGCATCAAAATAAACTATTTCCAGCAGTGCAATATGAGTCCTAAGCATCCCAGAAACGACACAGAAAGTCATAAAGTCAAACATAACTTTTAAAAACACCAGTATAGGCTCATGAGGCCCTGATGGTAAAAAACTACATTTCCGCGAAAATGACGTCACTTCCGGTTTCGGGCAGGTCATGGCGGACATGCAAAAGTTCACGCTGACCTCTATTCTAACGTAGGAAGTGTTACGAACAGCTGATCGGATCGGCAAAGCGTGTTTCTGGAATATTATGTTTTTGTTGCTGCAAGTGCTTTTTATGCAGTTTTTAAAAAGCTTTATGTGGAAGGAAACTGTGACCGAGGACAAGCTGATGGCATAAGATGTAAGTACAACTCCTCCGGTTTCATATGCAAAAAGAATTATTGCGCTAGCTTACGTGGTTGCAGAGCTACTGGGATTTAAAAATAGTTACGCAAAACAGAGCGTGGCCGCTCCGACCGGTTTTAAAGGGTTAAAATCCATCCATTCTCTTCTGCGTATCACCTATCCCAGCGGTGATGGGACGAGAAGCGGAGTACACCTGGACAGGTCTTCAGTCTGTCGCTGGGCTCACACAGACAGACACACTCAAACATTAACCCCTGCATGTGTCTGGACTGTGGGAGGAAGCTGGAGTAACCCACGCCAGCATGGGGAGAACAGCCAAACTCAGAAAAGCTCTGGTCAGATGCTGGATTTGAAGCCCGAACCTTCGTCAAGTTTCAGGACCACGGACAGCGCACAGGGGTTTCAGCGTGACCATGAGCTCTATCACATGACTGTTTCTACTGTTGGACCTGATTCAGCTGCAGGCACTCTGACAGTACATGAAGTATAGATCACAGATACATGCACAACACTCCTCCGTGAAATCTGCACATCCAGTTTCCACTAAACGCCCCCAGAAGGCCAAGGGCTACACTAAAACTTTGATGTTTTATCAAATCAAATAACAAGTGCATTGCAAAGATCTCTCCATGTCCTGTCGTATGATTTATTATTCGATATCGTTTCTTGACATTTTTCTTCAAGGTCTGCTTTGACACTGGGCGCTAACAATGAAGGTCAAAGTCCATTAAAACCAAAATGAAAATGATATCTTGAGAACTGTGGACGTCAGGCTCCCTGTGGAAGACTAGTCTACAGTCTTACATCAGAGCCTGTCAGTTACTGGAGCTGTTTCCATCCTACAGACTCTTACTGCCAGACAACAGTAAGTGTGTATGATGCATGTATGACATACGTTTATATTCTTTTCTGCTGCTCCCGTCCTGTTTGTAAAGGACTCACAGCTGTCATGTCGTATTGAAATGCAGTTCCAGCACAAGTGTAGCAGCAGCATCGCCCCCGGGGCTGCATGAACCTTTGACCTCTGGCTTATTACCTGGTTTGTGCAGTTGTACCACTCTCTTCCTCATTCCCCTACAACCCCCCGACAGAACAAGCCTCCCTATCAATCCTTCCCTTTCAGACCTCTCCTTGCATCCTCCCGTAACACCTTAAGCTCTCCAAACTACATGAGCTGCCGTGTTTTCTGAACGCAACATAAAATCTTCCCTCTGATGCAGCAGCCACCCCCTCCAGGACTGTGTCTTCACTAAATCTGCTGCCATCATCCGGTGCTTCCACGCTTTCTGCTGCCCTCTCCCTGCTGAAAAATGTTTGGGATCAGGACCCGTGAGGAATGAAATCCAATCGAGCGTCTGCCAGATAAACGTCCCGAGGGTTTTCATGCTAGCGCTCTGCTATGTTTCCAGGTTTGTTGAAATCGCTCAAAAATACTAATTTTACTCCCTAAGAAGACCTGACGCTTCATCTGAGCACAAGAACCATGTGCACCCGTCATTTATCCCCCAATAAGACTTTGGGGAGATTAATGCAAAAGTCTCCAACTCTTCACTTCATCCACTAACATCGTCATTGTCTTTTTTGTCTCTTTGCTGCTGATGTGACACTAAAATCTGCACTGTTTCCAGCCTCCAAACACCCGTGTAGCTCTCGCTCTCTAAGTGCTGCCTGTGAAATCTGAGCTCTGCTTCCTACTGAGATAGTTGCTCTCTGTATTTTTCCATCCTCAGGCAGCGACACTATCGTCCCCGACCTCACCTCTCATTTAAAACC
The DNA here is from genome assembly GCF_056152115.1 of Neolamprologus brichardi. Classification (NCBI taxonomy): domain Eukaryota; kingdom Metazoa; phylum Chordata; class Actinopteri; order Cichliformes; family Cichlidae; genus Neolamprologus; species Neolamprologus brichardi. The sequence continues at coordinate 26,073,204 of NC_142111.1, read as the reverse complement.
ATCTGTTAACAAAGACGTGGAGCTCAAAAACCCTCCTTTTCCACAGTGCTGAGGCAGCACAGAGGACCCAGCTAATCGTTCCCTCTGAGCTCTTCCCCTGTTTGAACGAGGAACATCAAACCCTGTTCAGACCACAGAAGTCAGAGCAGGAGGCCAAACTGCAGACGGCACGCTTTAAGTTCCCTCAAAGCCCTGATTTCTTCAGCTTCGCATGAACTAACTTAATGTTTGCACGATGTCACAGTTAATCATCCATAACAGATCAATGACGACTTCATCTGTACGGCGAGTTGCAAAATGAATTTCAAACTTTGACGTTTGAATAAATGTTTGAAGATGCAGCACACACGTCCACACTCTCAGTTTCAAACTAAGGCCCATGATAAAGGCTAAGAGATAACCTGTAAAGATCTTCTGTTGTTTAAGAATCTGTGGAGGAGGAGACCCAGTTAGAGGATCGGAGGGCAGCATTTCAGACGGGGTGCAGTGAGAAGCTGCAATCAGGCCCAGTGTAAAGTGCAGACGAGTTATTTTGAGCCGTGAATCATGCAAAGCTACTTCAGGACAGTCAGCAGTGAGCAGGACAGGTGCCCTTTAAGTGTTGGGATTTGTTAAACAGAGCAATAAATCATACTTAGGAGAGCATGTTGCATGAAAACAAACACTGGGGTTAAGAGAGGCTGTAAATTTTGCTGGTTTGTAGGTTCATTAAAATGCGTCTCCAGCATTTATATTCAGGGCAGAAATATGCCTCATGCAGAGCACACTGACTGCTGATGGAGCTTACAGCGTTTTTTAGGAGACAGGATGTGGGAGGGGTTTAAAATGGACATCCTGTTGCAAATCAAAGCAAGAAGTCAGGATAGATAAAAGTCCATGTGGATTATTTTGGAACATGCAGCGGTTTGAGAACAAGATTTGCTTTCCTATAGATGCTGCGAAGTAAAACGATGTGCTTCCTGGTGGATCTTCAGTTATTTTGACTGCTTAACGGTGCCAGCTCCTTTCAGATGATCTATTTTCACACATATTTTCTTTGAAATGTCATCTGAAGCTACACGGAGATGTTTTCCCTCTTAGACACTTAGACAGCCGTAGTTTAAAGCTCTCCGGTTAGAGCCCAACTTTCTCTGCAGGAGAAGATCTGTCCAGACTGAAAGGTCAGGAGATGCTCCAAAGGGCAGCAGGCATGTTATGACCGAGCTCACCGGGGGAAATGTGAAAAATACTGCTGGGGTAGAAGAGCGTAAAGCACAGCCAGGTAGTCCTCCGCAGAGGAAGAAAAAGGAAATGGCGTAGCAGAACAGCTGGCTGGTCACAGCTGCTTCTCAATGTTTGACGAATGAAATTTGGCTGAACTCGGGCTGAATGTCTTCGAGCTGCGAACAAACGGAGGACGGGGGAGAGATCATCAACATTCAGCCAATTTCTGCACGAAATTCATCTTTATTAACAGAACGGCGTTCAAGTCCTGCTTCGTCAGCATCCGACAGCTCGGAGAAGCGATGACGGGGCAGTAACGGCACCAACAAAATGGAAATAGTTTCTGAGATAATGAGACAAACGTCGGCGCCGTGAAAATGGAGCTAATGAACTTGCACTGAAGGATTTAGAGTGTAATCTTGTATTAAATTAGTAAATGTTTTTTTGCCAGATGAGATTGGAATTGAGCTCATAGGTCAATTTAATAAACATAAATCAGGGTGTCGGAGCTAATCCAGCACAGCGCTGAGGTCAGGTGGTCCTTGGAACGTCCACCTGCAGGAACGTCATCGCCGCTTTCACCTGGACGCCTCGGCTCTCTCGTCAGCTTCAGTGGCTTTATTGTTGTTTTCCGATTCATAGACACGGTGTGGTGCTGTGGCGTGCTAAACCAGGGGCCCGTTCTTATTTTTCATGAGATTTCAACACTGATTATCTGCCTGAGCGCTCTCCATCATTCCACGTGAACATATGCAGTTGTGGTCTTGTTCACGAGTGATGGGAGAAGGGAGCCGGAGATCGACAGACGGATTGGGGCTGCAGCTGCAGTGATGCGGACGCTGCACCGGTCCGTTGTGGTGAAGAGGGAGCTGAGTGTAAAAGCGAAGCTCTCAATTTACCGGTCGATCTACGTCCCTACCCTCACCTATGGCCACGAGCTGTGGGTAGTGACCGAAAGAACGAGATCGCGGATACAAGCGGCAGAAATGAGCTTCCTCCGAAGGGTGGCTGGCCTCTCCCTTAGAGATAGGGTGAGAAGTTCGGCCATCCGGGAGGGGCTCAGAGTAGAGCCGCTGCTGCTCCACATCGAAAGGAGCCAGCTGAGGTGGAAGGATGCCTCCTGGGCGCCTCCTGGGTGAGGTGTTCCAGGCATGTCCCACCGGGAGGAAGCCCCGGAGCAGACCCAGGACATGCTGGAGAGGTTATATCTCTCGGCTGGCCTGGGAACGCCTTGGTGTTCCCCCAGATAAGCTGGAGGAGGTGGCTGTGGAGAGGGAGGTCTGGGCCTCTCTGCTTAGGCTGCTGCCCCCGCGACCCGGCCTCGGATAAAGCGGATGAAGATGGATGGATGGCATATGCAGTTGTGTAGAGGTTGGAGATGTTTTGTGTAGCTGAGGGGGAATCAGCAGTGCCAAACATGTGATGTAGTCTCTTGTAAAACATCAGTTAGCACAGCTTTAAATTTATATACAAAAAAACAAATCCCCCGCATCCTATCAAAATAAAAGCTCCCTTAAGCTGAGGTTGTGATCTGCGATTAAACAAAGATCCCCAACAGCTGACGCGTCTCTTGTTGACGTCTCTCCACATGACAGGAACAATCACATGTTTAATGAGCCTCGGAGCTTCGGGGAGTCCAATCTGCAGTCGGTCCAGCCCTGAAATCATCGAGGACCAATTAACATAAACACCAGAACGGGACTAAAAGGTTTGGAGGCTTCAGAAACACAACGCCGGTAGCTGTTGGGATAACTCACTCAGCAGCCGGAGAAAATGATTTGGGTTGCGATGTGACTCACTTGCTCTATGAGTCCACAGTGAGTCATGGTTTCATCTGTGCTAAATGAAGCCTGCACAATATTTAGCCGAAGCGACTCCCCGTGCATCCTAATGACACTTACAGAGTGACTCCTACCAGACGGCGGGAGACAAAAACCATTAGAGTCAGAGCGAGACAGAGATCTCCCTCCCTCTGCCCGTCTCCTTATTAGTGTGATTTTATCAATGCCTCGCTTTGGAATTATCTACAGGAGACAAACTCCTCTCATCCTTGAATAACGGGGAACGGATTTAGACAAAAGTCCTGTGTTAACAGTGAGTATCCACGTATCACATTCAGGAATGCTCTCTCTGCACTTGGAAATGAATTTCTCGATGAAACATGACACATGGACACCTGGATTTTCTAAACGAGGCAGCAAACATGAGCGAGGTGGCGACGCAGGCCTCATGACGTTGACAGCGATGCATCTCATATTCCTTTCAGGACTCATCATCATCCAAGAAATATAGAAACTAAAAATGTTGTATTTTAGCAGAAACTGTGATTTTTCCCTTTGCTGCCCAAAGCTAATGACCACCTCTCTTCAAAGACTAACCCGGGCCTTTATTTACTTCAACTGCAGAAAGTTACGAGCCTTCATTTGAAGTAGGATTGCAATTGATGCCGGTCGGTCTTTCTTTGTCTGTTGGATCACTGTAATTGGTCATATGAGGCATTTTTCCACTGCAGGAACTCTATTTTTATAGAAAGGCTTATTTTGGCATTCACTCCCACTGCCAATTTAGTTTATTGCCGTATACAAACACAGCACAGTCTCACTTCTTTAAATGAAAAGCCCTCTAGTCCTTCAGCATAAACGCGGTTTTATTGTGGGACATGTATAATGACACCGACCCACCCACACAGGATAAACTCAAAGTGTTGAAAATTGAATAAATATATTATTGGACTCAAGTTTAAGTGAAGAAATGTTCAGTATACTTTCCCAGCATGCACAGTTTGTGAAATATACCATAAGTTCATCAACCTTTATTTTTCTGGCTTGCATTAGGAGAGCAGTATCAGTGATGACCATCTCCTGCTATCAGAAACCTGACTAATATGTCCTCCTGAGAACCAGCCTTTCATTGGCCGTGTCCAAATTCATGGGCTGCATCCTCCTGAGGACCCGGCCTTCGCGGTCTACGTGGGCCGGGTCCTCAGAAGGTCGGGTAGGCCGGAAGTAAACGGCTGGGGAAATGTGACGGTCTAGCCTTCTGATTAGCGTCACCGCTGTCTCGGTGGAGTTTAATAAACTCACCCGTCTGCTCCTTGCTATCTAAAATATAACAGGACACTGGAGTAAATTCTCGACCGTCTCATACTTCTGTTTAATCAGTTTTCTGTTTGACGTTTAGTCAGCTGTGTAAAAACCAAGGAGGAACCCACCCGGGGGATTAATAAAGTTTTATTTTATCTAATCTAATAACTTTAATCTCAGCCAAACCGATTTACTCATGAACAAACAAAACACTGAAAAAAGCCCAACAATAACATTTTTAGGTTGTCTAAGTGACTTATATATTACGTTTAACCTGAGTAGCAAAAGTCTGCGGTGATCTGAAAATGATGTGCCAGGAGTTGTGCCGTTCTCGGCCCCATCAGTGACCCTCGAGCTCCTGGTGAGCTATCGAGCTGGTGGGTAGCAGACGTCTCCAAAAATGTCAAGCACTTTTGCAAATATGCGATGTCTTGATAAACCGAGCAGATATTTGATGTTTATACAGCTACTTTCCCGCCTGAAAATATGTTAAACGTTTATTTTGTGACCCTGAAAGATTAGTATGAGTAATTTTAAAACTTAGTAGCGGCCGCCATTGTTGGAAACTGGAGTTTGGCTGGGCCGCGCTATGAATTCTGGGATATGGTAGGCCACGAAGGACACACCCGACTCATCCTTCAAATTCGGGGAAATGGAGGACGCATTTGTCGGCTGCATTCGGAGGAGTCTACGAATTTGGACAGCCTTCGGCGCGTCGCTGTGACGTAATCGGTCTACAAATGCGGCCTCAGGAGGATGCAGCCCATGAATTTGGACATGACCTTTATGTCGTGCGTAGGGCTGCATGGCGCTAACGCGTTAACGAGCTAACCGTGCTAAAGCGTTGACGCCGTGCAGCCCTACGCACGGTGCGATCCACGCTGACTCGCTAACAGAGACTTTTCGCGGTTATGCCGTTAACGTCATTTTAACGAGATTAACGCTGACAGCACTAGTTTTTAGTCTATATCTTTTGACTTATTTGAGTCCTGATGTATTAAATAGAAGATAGCCATTGATGTGTTTGGGTGGCCTCTTTCAGCTCCAAGGAGGAAGGAAATCACAGATTATTTTTCCCTCGGTTCTCAGGAGGATATGACAACTTTTCTGCTGCTGAAACTTGGCCAAAGATGAGGTAAAAAGTTAGCTGGGGTTGATGGACTGTCCTTGTGACCCACTGTAGAGCTAAAACACCGGGTGACAGTGGCAGATGGAGGTCATCGCACTCATACAGACGTCACTGACCTTTTCTCAGGCTCCAAATACAGAGGTGCTCACCCCAAAAACATCCGTCACGCAGTCAGGATTCGAACAGTAGTCTGAAGGGCGCCGAGCTGCTAGCACATCCAGGTTACCATTCCCTGAGATGCTGTGAGACTGCTCAGGTATGTCATGTTTTATCAAGCTGATATATCCCACCAGCACGCTCGGCACATCTCATTCCCTCATCACAGTAAACTGAGAAAACAAAGCTTTTCATGCTACCCTCTGATTATCGCCACTTAATTAGACCCATTTGCAAAGAGGTGGTCTAAACAGCGATTCATCTGCTTTATCAAATTATCACGGCACAAACAAAACTAACAGGTTGCCAACATATCAAGGCTTTAACACCAACGTGATCCTAGTGCGTTTCAGCCCATAAATCACACCAAGGACATCAAGTTACAGCTACTTTGGTTTCTGTGGGGCTCGAATACTTAATTATCCCTAATACTCTGCTTTAACCTTGGACTTTAAACGTTACAGAGAAGAGTAGAAGGTCTGTAAAAAGTGTAGAGACTCTATCGTCAGCAGTTCTTCAATAGGAGAAGAAAAAGAGCTGTAGACCAAAATAGACTCATTAACCCTTTAAGACCTACCATAGAACCAAGTCCACCAGAGCTTATATTATATGTTTACATGCTGTGGAGCCATTTTTGGGAGCATTTAAAGTTTTTTTTTTTTTAACATATATTTCTAGTTAGAGAAATTTAAGAGGCTTATCCCTCAAAACTGTAAATACAAAAAAGTTGCACAAAATAGTTTCCCACCACAGGAAATTTATTTTGAGTGTCTTCATAGTTTTATTTTTGAAATACACCAATTTTTATACACTGCAGGAAAAACGAAAATAAATATTATAATGCAAATTTGCAAAAAAGCAGCATATGCATCAAAATAAACTATTTCCAGCAGTGCAATATGAGTCCTAAGCATCCCAGAAACCACACAGAAAGTCATAAAGTCAAACATAACTTTTAAAAACACCAGTATAGGCTCATGAGGCCCTGATGGTAAAAAACTACATTTCCGCGAAAATGACGTCACTTCCGGTTTCGGGCAGGTCATGGCGGACATGCGAAAGTTCGAGCTGACGTCTATTCCAACGTAGGAAGTGTTACAAACAGCTGATCGGATCGGCAAAGCGTGTTTCTGGAATATTATGTTTTTGTTGCTGCAAGTGCTTTTTATGCAGTTTTTGCAAAGTTATATGTGGAAGGAAACTGTGACCGAGGACAAGCTGATGGCATAAGATGTAAGTACAACTCCTCCGGTTTCATATGCAATAAAAATTATTGCGCTAGCTTACGTGGTTGCAGAGCTACAAGGATTTAAAAATAGTTACGCAAAACAGAGCGTGCTGCTCTGACCGGCTTTAAAGGGTTTTATGGAAATAACGAGTCCTTTGGGATAAATCAAATTACAAATCTATCAAATTCAGGTCTTTCCCAGGAGTTTCTAAGCACTGAATGAACTTGGCATGAGTTGTCATTGATACTTGTTGACTGGAGATAAAAATAGGGTCAAGAATTCATGAGCTTGGTTCTTGTGATATTTTGAAACAACAACAGGAAGTTGAAAACTGACTTTGGAAGTTCTGAAGCAGCCAGTGGCCTCACCGTGACCTCTGCATGTTCATCTAGTTTTGGACGTGCAGCTCTGTCATCTGCCAACTGTCACTGTGATTGTTTCCAGATAAAGTGGTATCAAGAGTGAGCAGAGGACTTTTCAGAGCTTGGCGACTAAGCCATGAGTTTGGAAGTTTACCAAGTCCAAGAGGAAAACTGGGATTTACTGACCACTAGTTGCACCTCAGATATTCTGTAGATTTAAATCTTACAAGTCACGTGGGACGTTTTAGAAGAAAAGATGAAACAACTTTCTTTCCTCGCTAATACAGCAGAGGCTCATATCTGATCGCCTGCCACTCCTGAAAATCCAGCGGCTGCTTTTAATCCCACCTCCACCTTTTCAGGGTTTCTGGCTCCGTGAATTAAGATGGCAGCTGGATTGTTTTTATGTTACAGGAAAACAATAGGAGGGGAAATGAGATTCATTCATGTGCCAAGTGCAGGGGCAGGGAAGCAAAGATAATCGATCGGCTTTGAAAACAGATAGCCAGACTGGCACAGCAAAACAAAAGGATTAGAACTACCAGGCAAGGCCTTATTGAACAAATCACTGGCATGAAACAAAGCAGGGAGATGAGGGGAGCCACTGTTTCTTAATTACTATTTGTCCTCCTCTGCTATCTTTAAATTCCCCGAACACATCATCTATTTTCTGTAGAAATATGAGTGAAAATATGTTTTGCTGGTGCTTATCAGTTCAGCGATACAGCACGAAATATGAAGAGCGTGTTTCTTGGCTCAAACTATTTTTCCCAAGTGTGTTTTTTAACAGACTAAATGAAAATGATTACAGTGTCTGATCAAGAATAAAAGTGGAAAAAGCAGCTCGGGTTTTAAATAATTGTGTCAGAGATGGACCTCTAACTCTTGTTACCTATGGACCGTTAAAGGGCCTCTTTGCACCACATCTAAACATGCTGGGTTGGCGGGTACGTTCAATATTTCAGTGTGCAGGGCTTTTCTAAACAAGTAAGCCAGCCGAGCACAACCAAAGCCAAAGCCTGTAATTTGTAATGTGAATTATGCTTATTTCATGGTACCGTGGTCGTGTCTGTTTGCGTAGGTACTTGGCTAAAGAAAGCCAATGAACAGGAGTTTTCAACCTCTGCAAATGTGTTCCCGTGTAGTCCCTCACTAAAACCTGACAGTGTGTAGGTTAGATGCTGATTGGTTGATAAACCATCCAGAAAATTGAATGAAGGAACAACACAAGGAACAGGAGACAGAACATCAAGTTCAAACTGAAAAAGCGCAGACAGTGCCGCTGTCAAATAAATTAAATGTAATTATATAACGACAAATCACAGCAACAGCCACCTCAAAGTGTTTTATGCTGTGAGGTAAGCCAACAGCTACACGATCCCCTGAGTGTGGGGGCTCACGACCCCCTGAGTGCGGGGGCTCACGATCCCCTGCAGTCGACTCTTTCTGTGTTCTAACTTTGCTCTTGTCTGCAGCCGACTGATGGACCAACAACAGCACAACCAGGAGTGCCCCAACAAGGCTGCTGCCCCCACCTGGCAGCAGACGCTTTCTGCAAGTAGAACAAAGTCTTAAAGTGAGCCATCAGTTATCGTTTTTTATATAAAATATTGGTTATAGACCTGCATTCATTTACTTCAGTTCAATTTAATCTGTGTAGCGCTATCTGACAGGTCTTTCTGTGTGGCGTGTACATGTTCCACCTGGATCTGCGTGGGTTCTCTCTGGCTTCCTCCCGCAGTCCACACACATGCAGTTAGTGGGGTTGGGTTACTGCTGATTCTAAAGTCCCCAAAGATGTAAATGTGTCTGTACAGCCAAGGCAGCTTGGATGGGCTTCAGCCTCCTGTGAACCTGAACTGGATATGTGGAAGGATGGGTGGATGAATGGGTGGACAGAAATTTGATGGGTGGATGGATGGATGGATGGATGGAAGGACGGATGGATGGGTGGGTGGATGGGTAGACAGAAATTTGATGGGTGGATGGATGGATGGATGGAAGGACGGATGGACGGATGGATGGATGGAAGGACGAATGGATGGATGGATGGGTGGGTGGACGGATGGATGGATGGATGGATGGATGGATGGACGGATGGATGGATGGATGGATGGAAGGACGGATGGATGGATGGAAGGATGGATGGATGGGTGGGTGGATGGGTAGACAGAAATTTGATGGGTGGATGGATGGATGGATGGAAGGACGGATGGAAGGACGGATGGATGGATGGATGGACGGATGGATGGATGGATGGATGGATGGCTGGATGGACGGATGGATGGAAGGACGGATGGATGGATGGAAGGATGGATGGATGGGTGGGTGGATGGGTAGACAGAAATTTGATGGGTGGATGGATGGATGGATGGAAGGACGGATGGAAGGACGGATGGATGGATGGATGGATGGAAGGACGGATGGACGGACGGATGGATGGATGGAAGGACGGATGGATGGATGGATGGATGGATGGATAGAAATTTGATGGGTGGATGGATGGATGGATGGAAGGACGGATGGACGGATGGATGGATGGATGGATGGATAGAAATTTGATGGGTGGATGGATGGATGGATGGAAGGACGGATGGACGGATGGATGGATGGAAGGACGGATGGACGGATGGATGGATGGAAGGACGGATGGATGGATGGATGGATGGAAGGACGGATGGATGGATGGGTGGATAGAAATTTGATGGGTGGATGGATGGATGGATGGATGGATGGATGGAAGGACGGATGGACGGATGGATGGATGGAAGGACGGATGGATGGATGGAAGGACGGATGGACGGATGGATGGATGGAAGGACGGATGGATGGATGGATGGATGGATGGAAGGACGGATGGATGGATGGGTGGATAGAAATTTGATGGGTGGATGGATGGATGGATGGATGGATGGATAGAAATTTGATGGGTGGATGGATGGATGGATGGATGGATAGAAATTTGATGGGTGTATGGATGGTAAAAACACTCCAGAGAGAAAACCCCAACGATCAGACGACCCCCATATAAGAAGCGTTTGTCGACTGTGAGAAGGAAGAACTTTCTTTCACCTCTTACATGAGCTCTCTCTTCATTTCAGTTTGCATTTCAGGGTTTTGATTATAATAAAATCTTAAAGCTATAAGAGCCAAACCATCAGCCCACAAAAAGCGCATTACATGCAGCAGTGTGTGACAGCCTGGGGACGACGGCACATCTCAGTGCTTGTGTGTAAATGGGTGACGTCAGCCTGGAAATGCTTGTGCAACCAAGACAGTGAGCTCAGTATGTACGTTATGACTTCATCATGATGCTGTGCTCCCAGATATTACCTGAGGCTCCAAAATATGTTGTTAATGGAGAAGAACATCAGACCTGCGTGGTAATGAACTGTGCAGAGTGAGCATGAGCAGTGATTGCCACCATGTCTGAACCATCACTTCCCCCCATACGGCACTTTAAGGTCATCTCACTCATCCTCCTCTCCTCGCTTTCTTACATCTTCACCATCTTGATGTCTCAGTCTGTCTTGCTCCCGCTGGGATTCCTGTTTTGATTCCTGCTGTGTTTCTTTTCAACGTTCTGCTTTTCACCATCCTCTGAAGTTAATATCGCCATCAGCGCCTCCCTCCTCCTCCTCCTCACTTAAAAGTTAACATCTCCAATTAACCATCCCTCCTTTTTTCCCTCCTTCCCTCAATCTTCCGAACTCGACGTCTATCTTAGCGCTGGTTTCCTGTCTTTCATCTGAATGCTTTTTGCTTAAATGTGGTTAAAAGTTAAGTCGAGGACAGTTTAACATCAGTGGCTGAACCATCAGCAATGTGCTGCAAACTGAGCAAAGAATTTAAAGGAAAAGTGAGGATAAAATTATTCAGTCTTTAAAACAATTACTCTATTTCACATCACTCATCTTTTTATTGTATTATTTTATTTATTAGTTTGATTTACTTTTGATTTTATTGGACTGATTCATAATTTTAACGACTTTCTAAAAGCAAAATGCTAAAAATATTTTACAGAAAACCAAAATTAAAAATTAAAAAAGATGATTGATGAGTGATGAAATCAGTCGCCCCGGTGGCCACTCGCAGATGCTCTTTGCCACAAGCAGAAAGCAGACCAAAGGATGATCATGTTACTATAATAAAGCATGGCTACTGCTCTGCTCTGATTTCTCTGTTTTACTTTTTTATTTCTTACTCTCATTAATGTAATACTTAGTTTTCTTGCTAATGAGCAGAAATAAAATGTGAGAAGCTACAAAATCTATACAATAATGATCCTCCTGCAACACCTGGTTGCTTTTATCCATCATCATCCATCCATCCGGGGTCGGGGTGGGGTCACTGGGGCAGGAGTCTAAACAGAGATGTCCAGACCTCCGTCTCCCGGTTCTTGGTCCAGATCATCTCTGGGGACACAAAGGCGTTCCAAAGCCATATGAGACATGTAATGTTCAGTGGGACATGCCTGAAACCACCAGTTGGCTCCCACAAACCAGAGGTGGTGGCACAGCTGTGGGCAGGGACGTAGCTTTGCTTTAATGCGATACAGCGTCTGCACCGCTGCTGACACTGTGCCAAAATGATTTTACTTTATTTTTCTGGCAATTTAATTTCCTTTTTCAGATGACAAGGAATTATCTTTAATTTGAATTTAATTACATTATCAAAAGCTCCATCAAGGGAATGCAAAGCATCAAAGCTTCAGGCTGGAGAGTTGAGTTGGCTTCGATTCAGTTTGAAATTTAAGACTAAATATTTTCATTGAACAAATCACAGTCGACTCTGCCAGATACACTTCAAGCTACAAACTGGAAATCTGCATAAAGAGGCTGAGAGTTCTTTTTCTTTACCTGCATCATTAAAAATATTACATTTGATTGACATTTAATAACCAAATCCATTTAAATATGTTTGATGTACACAATGGAGCAGTGGTGGTTTTGTCTCTTTATCACTGCCATCAACACACACACACACACACACGCCCCACCCTCTCTGTTCAACATGGCTTCCTCCGCCCTCAGAGCTCATTTTTCACCTCGGGCCGATGGGGTCTTAATTCCTCTCATGCTTAATTAAACTATCTATCTCCATGGATCTGCAGCCCCATTACCCATAATGCCCTACACCCCCACCCACACAACACCACCCCACTCCCACCCTTTCACTGTTCTGAGCTGCTGCTTGACAATGTCCCTGTTAATAAGTGGGTGAAATGAATGACCTGCAAAGCTAATAATGCTGCAGACCCACACTTTATTATGGATGACAATCCCCAGGCTTCAGCCTCCAACCAGCCAAAGCGCCGTGGATGCTGGCAGTGTGCACATGCATGCATCACAGCACGTGGATCTTTTTCCCCGTTAATGGAGACGGATGCAGTGAGAAGCAGCAGTGCTGTCTGTGTTAGACCTGCAGTTGTGTCAGCCTGGAAGCTAAACTGCTGAGATACTGATTAGGAGCTCGTCTCAGGCTCGATTCATGACTAATCGAGGGTTCAGAGGGAGCGAAGGTGACGCAGTCACGTGGTTTCCTGATTAAAATAATCAAAAAGTAATCATCAAGTGTGCTGCTGGTAAAAGCAGAGGTTAGCGTGTTAGCATGAAATTAATGTGTGGATTTAGATCTGCTCGATGGAAATAATTGTATCTGCACAAACATCACGCACATCTGGATTCTTTATGAGCAAAACAATAAAACATAGTTTAGGATGAAATGACGTCTCCTGTGTCTCCTCAATGCGCACTTTTTCCCCACCATTGCAATCCAGTTTGTTTCCTGCTGATATTTCCATGACAGTTATGCACCGACTGATCAGTTTACTGATGTCAGCTGTGAGGAACAGAAGACTGCCTGTCCCTGTTAAAGTAGAATAGAATAGAATAGAATAGAATAATCCTTTAATTGTTCCACAAGGGGGAAATTTGGAGTTCCCGGCCCTCGAGGCCCGGAGTTCCCGGCCCTCGAGGCCCGGAGTTCCCGGCCCTCGAGGCCCGGAGTTCCCGGCCCTCGAGGCCCGGAGTTCCCGGCCCTGGTCTATTGTGTTTTGGTTGGTTTTCTCTACTTCAGGTGATGTCGGTTCCTTTTTGTGTCTTTTCTGTCCGAGTCTCGTCTCTGTGTTTGTCCTCTGTGTCTTCTGTGTGAAGTCTCTGTGTTTGGTTACCTTTCTGTCCTTGTTTCAAGTTTAAATGTTGGAGTTCGTGTCTCGGGGTTACTTCCTATTTTTATTGTGATAGTTGTGACAGCAGCCAAAAAGACAAATATACAAACAAACAGTACACAGAACAGAAACATACACAATTTTTCTTACATATTTACATTAAGGACAATGGTTACTATAAACAGAGAGTACTGTACAGTTATTAAATTAAATAAAAATAATTACAGGTAAGAGGCAAACCAGGTTGTAGTGCGAATTGGTTAACTAACTAACTTATTGCAGTTACAGCATTGATGTAAACATCTATGTTTGTTGGGAGCAGTTCAGATTGTACAGTCTGACAGCTGCAGGGAGAAAGGACCTGCAGAAACGCTCCTTCATGCATCGAGGATGCAGCAGTCTGTCACTGAAGCAGCTCTGCAGCAACATCTACATGCATGGGGTGGGAGACTCTGTCCATCAGAGATGTTATTTTGGCCAGAGTCCTTCTGTCTCCCACCACCTGCAGTGGGTAGTAGTTTTATAAACAAGTACAATTTACTGAAACGACTGAGTATCAGTGCGAGGAATGTGATGCTAGCAGACCTGTGAGCTTGTTTCAGGCCACTTTGAGTATAAGCCTCCAGTTTACAGAGTCCCACGTGTGTGGGAGGAGTCGTGCAGGATTAAGAGACCAGACTTGTTTCCAATTAACGTATAATGCTAATTAAAGAACAAACAAACAAACAAACCTGATTTCCACTTAAAACAACAATTGGGAAACACGTGGTCCCCACCTGTTCCCATGTTTAACGTAAACACAGTAAGCAAAAATAAAAAACAGTTTCCAAATTACTTTTCCATGGATTGTTCTTGTTCTAATATTTGTGTTTCTTGGTGTATTTCTTTTGCACCTGTAGTTTGCAAAGTGCTGCGTCGAGACAGCAGATGAAGTAGTCGGTAATAAATGATCGGATCGTCCGCTGTTCATCAAACGCATCAGAACCTTGTTTATTTTCCTGCTGCAATATTGATTTTCTCTCTTTCATTTGAAGGGCCTGTGCATACCTTTGTTTCTCCTGCTGTCAGATATTGAAACATAAATAGCCAGAAACTAAATATAATTCATTTGTAAATAATTCGATGAACACAGACTGTCCGAAAACATCAGCCTCTGCAGGTTCAGCCTGTAAATATCAGCAGTCTGAGCCTCAGTGGATGGATGGAGAAGTCGTGCTCAGTAATGAGTTTCAGGCCTGGACGAAGCTAATGTGCAGCAAACACAACAAAGCCATTAGCTGTATTGAGCCTCCATCTCTTCTCATCTCGCCCCGTATATTTCTTTCTTCATTTACTCAGACGCAGCTTCGAGCTGAACGTGACCGTCGGAGCGTTTTCGACTCGGATCACTTTTACTCAGAGAGATGTCTGACTTACCCTCTACAGCACGGCTCGTATTTAATAAAATAACAAACAGGGATGAATTCATGTGTTTACCATTTACACTGCCTGCATGTCTCTAACACAGTTTTGTTTAATCCTTTGTGAGGATGACTGTAGACAGAGTCGTCTGTGCGGGCTCTTTTATTTTGCACTAAGCAGATTCCCAAAGCTGATCCTGGCCTGGACTTTCTTCCCTGCTCACCTGCTCTGTCTAGCTTGACATGCCTTCCATAAAATAATAGACTGGTGGTGTTTTAATCAATGTGGAGCTGGGACATGCTTCTGAGACGCTCTGCAGCACGTCTGATGGAAGTGGAAGCATCATCTTAAAGATCACTGATCAGTTCCAGCATCAACATCAGAGTCCAACGGCAACAGAGCCGTGTTTGTAATGCCCCAAATCCCTCAGAGTTTGGACGTAGCCCATTTATTTGGAAAGTGCAGTTTTTAAAGCCTCCTTTAAAAGCTGAACATTTTGACGCTGTGCAGGAGCGTAAATTACTAAATTACTTTATTGGACTTTAGTGAAACAGCGACTCAGCCAAGTTAAGCTCAAGACTTAACCCAGCTTCTGCTCGGAGGTTTCTTAGAGAATCATACCTGTTATTAACCTCTGTCTCTCTTCCACAGCATGTCTTTATCCTGTCTTCCTTCTCTCACCCCAACCAATCACAGCAGATGGCCCCGCCCCTCCCTGAGCCTGGTTCTGCTGGAGGTTTCTTCCTGTTAAAAGGGAGTTTTTCCTTTCCACTGTCTCCAAAGTGCTGCTCATAGGGGGTCATATGATTGTTGGGTTTTTCTCTGTATGTATTATTGTAGGGTCGACCTTACAATATAAAGCTACTTGAGGTGACTGTTGTTGTGATTTGGCGCTGTGTAAATAAAACTGACTGATTTTTTATCTTTAAACAATATTCTTATTGGCGACCTCTTCGTCCTGACATCCCACTACAAAAATATCTTGATGCTGTCACAGTCCTGGGTCAGTGACCCAGTGTTTTGAGTTTCTTGTGCCTCTGAGTTTTTTGTATTATGTTCTTAGTTCTCTTTGTTGTCCCAGCTTATTCTTTAGTGTCTTAGTTTGGTTTTCTTGTATTCTGTTTAGTTCTCTGAGTATGTAGTAGCTGCCCTCTGTGTCTCTTTGTTGTTGGTGTTGTCTGTGTTTCTTAGTTGCTCTGTCTCCCCTAGTCTAGTTTGCGTCTGTGCTAATTCCTGTTTTACTTTGAAGGTCTGTGTCTCGTGTGAGTGTTTCCTACTTTGCTCCCTGTCTCGTCAGTTCTGATTTCTCCCAGCTGTGTTCTCCTTCTGTGTCTCATTCCCCTCGTTACTTCCCGGTGTATTTAAACCCTGTGTTTCTCTGAGTCAGTGTCGCGTCGTCCCTCTTGCTGTGTGGATCTCCCTGTGAGTTTTAGTTCATTGTTTCCCAGTTTAGCTTAGTTTACTTTGTATGCTCGTTTTTCTGTGACCACCAAATAAAGCTGTGATTTTGAGTTCATCCCCTGAGTCTGTGAGTCCTGCACTTTGAGTCCTCATCTCCTGCCTGCCACACAGCGTTTCATGACAGATGCAGTTTTAAATGTAAACTTTAAATCAAAGCATTAAAGCTGTAAAGGAGCAAAGAGCCCAAAAACATGATGCTACCCCCACCGTGCTTCAAAGCTGGTGGGGGGAGCTGAGACGTTTCCCTACAGCTTTGGTTTGAATGATTGCTGGACTTGTACAGACGTCAGCCTGCAGGTTAGCGTGTTAGCCCCTCCTGAATGTGACAGTATGAACATTTCAAACTGCTTCATTGTTGATCCTGTGAGGTCATGAGTCCAGCTTTGACTATAACCCAGTGTTTTAGACTGAAGCAATAAGGGCTTAAAGACACCTTTGATGTGAGTCAGTTAGTGTAACTATTGTTGTAACTATTGTGGAGCTGCACTTTCTGACCCACAGAGCACCTTACATGTAATAGCTCCACGTCATTTAGCGATTGTTGGCGGTATTTGTGGAGTTTCCTGCCCATTAAATTAAAGAAAGATGTGGCATTAAATGCGTGGGCACCTGAGTGTTTATGAGCGTGTATGCATGTGCGAGACAATGGAGGAGGTGGAGAGTGTTAGGGCAGGAGCTAATGATATATTATGGAGAACAGGATGGTCCCTGAGTGTCATTCATCACCGTGAGACAGCTGAGGGACAGAGCCATCAGTCAGCCTCCACTTCAACGCGACGCAGGGCAGACGCAGATGTGCGGTAGAAGGGAAGCACACCTGGAGACTGACAGGACATGCCGAGAGACACACAGGGAAGTGTCGAGACGGAGCGATAAAGGAATAAAAGATTAAAGCTGGTGGATGTGGGCAGAGGAGGGAGGGTAAGCAGCTGAGCAGACTTGTTTATTTGATTATTTCCTACAGGTGACCTACTTTTCCTCTTCCCGTCGTTTATTTCATACTAATTTCCCATAATCAGTTTCCACAAAGCTTAAGCAATAAATAAGGTTTGTCACTGCTGTTTGACGCGCTGCAGGAAATGCGCCAGTTTCACAACAGCAGAATAAACGTGCTGATCTGCACCTTTATAACAGCTGCACAGCAAACATGAGTTCTTATTGGAAGGTTTGAAGTTTGGTGAGTGACTCCTTTGACTGGCTGGTGTGCTGGTAAGGATGTGTAACCCAGTAGAGAAAACCACTTTTGTTGTTATTCTTTCTTGGTTTCTTTTTATTTGTATAAATGTATTTTCATTCTTTTATTTTGAAAAGCAACATTTATTTTGAAAATAGGAAGTGTGATCCTCCAGCAAACTTTATTTTTCTGTTGCCGAATCACAAGGGGTAAATGCTTTTTTTTCATTGGTTGAAAGTGGGTTTATCCCCGTCTTCCAAAACACCAGACCATCGTTTCACATGAGCTAGGTCTTTTCGCACGTGGAAGTAGATGAGACAGACCACGGATAGCTCGTGCGGAATTTTCTAACATTTTGGCTGGGTTTTTTTTCCTTGTTCGTGTGGAAGGAGCTAAGATTTTGGATTCCGATGGATTCTCTCCGGATGGAGATGGCAAGCCTGAGCCCAGACTGAACTTTGCAGAGGAACTTACTCTTCTTCCTCGATGGAGACTCCCAAGTGGTAACACACAAACCACAAACGAAAGAGAAAAAGAACTAGACTAAGAATTTTTGACTTGACAAATGACCAAAGACAAAAAGACAATTGAATATTGAGCTCAAACAACTATTTTTGGGGTTATTTTTGTTTTGCCGGCTTATTCTTATTATTGTTATTGTTATTATTATCATTACTACTGTCAATGTGGAGTTTGTGTCTTGTGCCACAGCATGTCTTTTATCCTGTCTTCCTTCTCTCACCCCAACCAATCACAGCAGATGGCCCCGCCCCTCCCTGAGCCTGGTTCTGCCGGAGGTTTCTTCCTGTTAAAAGGGAGTTTTTCTTTCCCACTGTTGCCAAAGTGCTGCTCATAGGGGGTCATATGATTGTTGGGTTTTTCTCTGTATCTATGAAGCGCCTTGAGGCGACTTTTGTTGTGATTTGGCGCTATATAAATAAAATTGAATTGAATTGAATTGAAAGTTTATTTCATTTTTGTGTAAATAATAATCGTTGCTGCTCAAATTCCTGTCTCCAGCCATTTCATTCTGTATTCGCCTCGCTTTCTATTGTAGCCCTGCCGAACCTAGCAACTGGTCCGTAGTTTGGCTGTCCTAAACTATTTAAAATGAGACGGTGGTTACAGATGGCTTTAGCTCTTTTGCTTACTGGAGTCTCCGGACTTCTCAGTTCTGTGTTTGAGTTGAAAATTCCAACTGGGAGCTCGGAAATCCTACTGGAACCCACGACAAGGATAGCTTGCTACCCAAGTTAGCACTATCTACTAACCCTCATGCAATGGTGATCATTTCTGGCTCCATGTAGTGTTGAAAAGTAAAGTGGAGATGATAACCTTGCACATCCTGGTTTACTTGTAACAACAGCGAAAATTGAGCGACTATTAAAAAAGTTGAAACCTCGTTTATCGAGTCTGAAGGTGATTTTGTTTCTCGGTGCTTTTTAAATGTCACTCTTTTTATAAAGTGCTGTATTTTTGTGCCATTTACATCTATTTTTAAAAGAACTCTGTCCTTCCAGAGAAAGTTGGCCCCAGTTTTACACTTCAAACGCACACATGGGGCCGGCTGAAAGAACGAGCACCTGTTGAATGTGAAGTATCTGTGCTACCCCGGCTTCTTGACTTCATTTTGAAAAGTGGAAAAAAAGCCTCTCTGTCAGTCACTTCAGCTCATGTTATTAAGACTTTCATCAGGTGAAATTCTTACAACAAAAGATGAAAGAAAGGAAAAGATTTTCAATGATGAAGATGAAGAACCAAAATGTCAAGTGATTTCGAGTGATTGGCAGCGTGTGGGACTTTTTCCCCTTTTGAAGTGAGGAGTTTTTGATCCTGTAAAACTGAAACCTTCAAGAAAGTTTCAACACGGCTCCAGCTGGAGGTACACAATCACCTGAAGAGGTTTCCACACAGGAAACACGTGTTACTGATAAGTGTTATTTTACAATAAAATGATCATTAGTGATCTTCACTCCTCATTAATAGTGTGTTTAGATGAAGAGTACTGACACGGTTCTTTGCTCCCTGTTAAATCCAGAGATGATAAAAGTCCTGGACAATCACATCTTGTCTTGTAGTATATTTTTATCCTATTAGAGCACTTCGCTCTCGCTCTGCAGGCCTACTTGTTGTTCCTAGAGTATTTAAAAGTAGAATGGGAGGCAGAGCCTTCAGTTTTCAGGCCCCTCTTCTGTGGAACCAGCTTCCAGTTTGGATTCAGGAGACAGACACTATCTCTACTTTCAAGATTAGGCTTCAAACTTTCCTTTTTGCTAAAGCATATAGTTAGGGCTGGACCAGGTGACCCTGAATCCTCCCTTAGTTATGCTGCAATAGTCACAGGCTGCCAGGGGATTCCCATGATGCATTGGGTGTTTCTTCTTTACTCACTATGTGTTAACAGACCTCTCTGCACTGAATCATATCTGTTATTAACCTCTGTCTCTCTTCCACAGCATGTCTTTATCCTGTCTTCCTTCTCTCACTCCAACCAATCACAGCAGATGGCCCCGCCCCTCCCTGAGCCTGGTTCTGCTGGAGGTTTCTTCCTGTTAAAAGGGAGTTTTTCCTTCCCACCGTCGCCAAAGTGCTTGATCATAGGGGGTCATATGATTGTTGGGTTTTCTCTGTGTGTATTATTGTAGGGTCGACCTTACAATATAAAGCTCCTTGAGGCGACTGTTGTTGTGATTTGATGCTGTATGAATAAAATGAATAAAAAATGTAAAACATATTTTCCAAAGTGGCTCAGCACCAAGGAGGGTGACCAGAAGGCTCATTCATCAAGCCTGAAGTTGATTTTGTTTAAGATGAAGATCTGCCCACATATCTGCACAGATCATTGTCCTAAAGACATTAATCGTTTGTCACTGTAAGATGTTTTTATAACAGAGAGCATGAAATGTTATGGAAAGTGACACAGCTTATTTTCAGCGGTGATTCACCATTTGCAAATCTCATGAAGCCATATTTTATTCACAAAAGATTTTATTAATAATTAAAATGATGAGCTCATTTTGAGTTCAGTGAATGCAACGTCTCAAAAAGTTGAGACGGGGAAAAAAAGAACAGCTGGAGGAAGAGCAGGTCCACTGGCAGCCGGTCAGTGACATGAGTGGGTTTAAAAAGAGTAAACATGGCAGAGGGTCACCATATTTAAACATTATATTGGTCTGTGTCAGCATCATACACAATTATACTGTTCTGTGTGCATTCGACTTGATCACATGACTGTCAGCTCATCTGCTGGTTTGCCAGTGGACACAATCAACCCAGAGATAAAGGATGAGCATGTGCATGACTAGAATCTGTAAATATCCTCTAAGAATAATCACTTGGCTCCATGGGAGATTTTCCAGAGGCAATCTCTATCCCGACTGCTGGAGAGTCTGAACGTAGGCGAGCGATATCTGCAGGAAGTGTCTTCATTCTGTTTAGAGTCACGTACGCTGCTCTGTGCAGCAGGAAGCACATTTCTTTCAGTTTTCCTGTTCAGGGTAGTTTTTGAATTTCTGGACATGACAGAAATTTCATGAGGTCTGGCTGGTGCAGACATTTAGAGAGCAGGCAGCATGGATTAGATATGTTTTTAAGTATCCAGGATTAAACCTTCAGCGTGCAGTTAACAGAAAAAACACACATCCTGCTTTTTGCTACTGAAAACCTTGAAAAGGTCGTGCAGTTCGATTCAGTACACAGGACTTCAGTAATGGCAGCTGATGAATTATACCTGAATCATTTATGTCCAGCGAGCTCGCACTAATGGCTCGATCGGTGCTCGGTGTATCTGCAGTTTGCAGCGTAAGTGCAGTCGGCGAGTGTGCACCATTCAAAAGTTTATAGAGAAAGGTTGGCGGCACGACGAGTGGCGCCAAATCCAAACACTTGACTTGTTTATCCTCAAAACACAGACGCCAAATTGAGCACAAGCTCCTCAAACAAGCAATATACAGACTTTGTGAAGCTTAAAATATTCAACAGGCTCTGTGTTAAACAACCAGCGGCTGCTTGTTGCTTGTGTCTACACAGCAAAATGAAGTGACTGCGACTGTAATTGTGAATCTTTGGTTTTGTTTGGCCGCAGCTCTTGGATTCCATCTGTTTGGTGGATTATGGTTGTGCGCTGCCAACAAACATCAGCCTCTTTGCAATCAGTTGTCTCACTTGAACCACGCAGACCTCCTTCATGGCTGCACGTGGCGTTAAAGTGCCCATGCTGTGGCACGAAGGCAGAGGGACACTTTACTGGCAGAGGAGATTTCTCTGTCTTAATGTGTCAGCTTTTGTTATGTTTGATGTGCTGTTTTTATCTACTGTGTCCTTAAAAAAACAGAAAACCTCAGCCTGCATTACCTTAGGACACAGACTGATACGACATCATTCGTAGGAGATCGTTTATGAGGGTCAGAGAACATCTAATGGCAAATCAAACGAGAATAACCGCCACAGAGGCTAACTAAGGGGCAAACCTGATTGTGCAGGTGCTGTAATGGAGAACAGTGATGATTGGATAAATGCACGGATCAAAGGAGAGCTGAACCACGGGGCCGGTCAGTCGACACAAAAAAGCTGCAGGATTAAAGTTATGAAAAAGCATTCAAGTCCCATTAACGTTAACAGAATCGGAACAAACACTTTCTGTAATACCATACTCTACCTGGAGGAGGTGTAGCGAGTCAGTGTAACCTCTATTTAATCATGAAGAACACTTACATCGGTGTTCAAAAGCAAAATGCAAAATCTTTGAGGAAATGTGAGCACCTCAAACAGCTCCATGCATCTGGGAAAATCTCAACACCATCATCTAATAGTGCTGCCCCCTAGTGGCAAACTATCAGGTAAATTCTTCAAATGATAATATATACCTATATACACATATCTAAGATAGGTTTCTTTTTATTTGAAGCACAGAACAAGCAGAAACCTCCAGAAATGAAACACTGAAGCCCAAAGTGACAAAAAGTGCAGTTCCTCTAATGACCACTTGGTGTTCCAGACGTGAACCAATCCCCACAGACTCTGATGCAAAGATAATTAAACTCAGCACCTGGAATAAACTTGTCCACAGCCTGCATCATAAAAACACTGTCTTCGTGACTAGTTTGTTTATTTGGACAACTTTGACTATCATCAAAAACTCAACTTTTTTTAGTATGGGATGGGCGTAGGAGACATTTAAGAAACCTCAATGATAAAGAGCGTGAGAAAAATGTTTCTTTGCCCAAAGAGCACAAAGAAGAAGAACTAACATACGTTTTAAGTCTGCATTTTTTAAGATTAAAGCTTGGTGAATGTAGCGACACACTCACTAAGTTAGCAACACGAAGTTAGCAACACGAGGTTAGCAACACTGAGGTTAGCAACACTGAGGTTAGCAACACGAGGTTAGCAACACAGAGGTTAGCAACACAAGGTTAGCAACACGAGGTTAGCAACACGAAGTTAGCAACAAAGAGTGTCGCTACCCGATCCGTACCGGAAACCCGATCGGTACCCCGCATGCGCGAAAGGTGTCTACTTCCGGTCGTAGCGTTTTACGATAGTTATGGGTCAGAGTATCGGTTAAGATGTTAAGAATAATAAGTATATCTTAAAATGTTTGCAATAATGAAGCATTTCAGTACAATGTAGACAAAAACGAAAAATAAAAAGATAGTTACGGATCGGGACTCCCCGATCCTTACTGCGCATGTGCAAAGTCGGACCGTACAAATCGGGTCTACCCGATCCGTACCGCGCATGTGCAGATGTTTTCTTCTTCTTCTGTTCGTTTAATGGCAGTTTACTCCCCAGTGTACGAGGATACTGCCACCTGCTGACCGAGCGAATGAATCCTGTTGTAAACTGAATTGGCGTCATTACAAACGTGTGTTAAATTTGATTTAGTGATAGTCGAGTGTGTTTATGCTTGTCTGTGTGGAGAGGATTGACTGGAATAGTGATGATGATGTCCGCTATCACTGTCAATTGTCAGTAAACACTTAATCTGGCTGCTGAATCTTCACGTGACACATTGCTAAGTCAATATTAT
The DNA here is from genome assembly GCF_056152115.1 of Neolamprologus brichardi. Taxonomy (NCBI): domain Eukaryota; kingdom Metazoa; phylum Chordata; class Actinopteri; order Cichliformes; family Cichlidae; genus Neolamprologus; species Neolamprologus brichardi. The sequence goes on along the minus strand of NC_142111.1, from coordinate 26,049,806 downwards.
TAAGTCTGTAATTAGGCGCCATTCTTCTTATTTTACGGCGCTGTTGTTCAATCGGGGAACGCTCTCTGTTGAGGAGAAAAGCATGAATTTGTTTGTATACGGATTATCCATTGTTTAAATGTCTCGGGCAGTCGAAAAGGAGGCAGAGCTGTTGAGAAATGCTAGGAGCTAACTGGGCGCTAACCATATCATTCAAATATATTGAGTGTCGCAATGTTGGCAAAGAGAGGAAGTGACGTAAGATTTGCGCATGCGGGGTACCGATCGGGTTTCCGGTACGGATCGGGTAGTGACAAAGAGGTTAGCAACACGAGGTTAGCAACACGAGGTTAGCAACACTGAGGTTAGCAACACAAGGTTAGCAACACTGAGGTTAGCAACACGAGGTTAGCAACACGAGGTTAGCAACACAGAGGTTAGCAACACAAGGTTAGCAACACGAGGTTAGCAACGTGATTTTAGCAACACGATGTTAGCTAAAGCATGTTAATTAATGCTGTGAATATGAGCCAGCAAATGAATATCTGTATAGCCGAATGCTTGGGCACGGCTCAGCTGACGGATATGTTAGATATGTGTGAAAAATGAATTTCAGTGCTCCGGGTTTGGTGAGCAAAAGTCTAGTATCTCATTAGTCTGAACTTATTAGCAGGTCTGTGTGAGTGTGTGTGCATGTGTGATTCAGCTAATGATGATAATTTAGCACTCCACTCTGGTCATAAACATGTTCATTTCTGGATGGAAATAACATGGCAACCAGTATGTAACATATACGTATAGATATAGATATAGATATAGATATACACTAATTCTAGTGCATTATATACTTCTATCAGAAGATTATTTTCTTAATTAAAGAGATGATAATAACAGTGATAATCATGATAAAGATAAAGCAGCACAACACAGCTTCGCTGTAATAGAGGACAAGTTTTAAATGGTCTCATTACTGTGCAGCTCACTCAGGATCTGATCACAGTTCTGAAAAATTAGCTTGGCTGCTGGAAGATGCTGTTGGCAGGTGCATCGGTTTGTTTACCAGCTCTTGGCAGGTGAACCAAGAAGTTGATTTTGGACCCTACCAACGGCCTTTTTAACATACATCTATCACCTAATTATGATGAACGACCGGCTAATCAGTCCATCCCCGACAACAACAACAGCAGCGGCGGCAAAAGGTTTGGCTAGAGTCCAGAAAGGCAAAGCTGACCAGACAGATCCAGACTTCAAACAAAATCCCCTGCTCAGCCCTGAGGGGAACCGCTCCAACACGAGTGTGAAATATCTCTGCCTGTCGGCCTCCTCCTCCTCCTCTCTTGTCTCACTGAACTCCCAGAGGAGCAGAGCAGCCCGGTGGTTCCTGTCAGCCTTCACAAGCAGCCGAGAGGAGGGTCAGAGGTCAGTGCCTCATCCCAGAAACAGAGCACCGCCTGGGGGATTGCAGGGCCCGGCGGAGAGCCTGCAGATCAAGGACGCACTCACTTGTTCGTGACAGAAGAGAGTGGGAGGAAGACGAGTAGCAGGAAAGAGAAAATGAAGGAGATGGAAAGACTGAACAGGAATGGAGTGAACAAAGGAGAAAATAATGAGGAATAAAAGACATGAAAAGAGGGGATGGGAGGTAAAAAGAAAAGGAGGGATGGGTGGGTAAGACGAGTGAGGAGATGAGATTAGGAAAGAGAAGAATCAGAAGTTGTAGGAAGTTGAAAACAGAAAGACGAGAAAGGAAGAAGAGAATAAAATGGTAAACAAGAACCGAAGAGTAGAAAAGAAATATAGAGGAGAAGAGAAAAGACGAGCACAGAAGGAAGAAAGGAAAAAGACACGAAGAAGAGGCAATAGGAAGAAAAATATGATGAGAGGAGGAGAAAGGAGTGATGAAGAGAAGAAAGTGACAATGAGGAAAAGACTTGACAGATTGGATAAAGGAGACAGTGGTGACGAAGACGAGGAAAGGAAAGTAGGGTAGAGCTGTGAATTTCTCTGCGGATCTCGGTCTTTTGAAAGGAGGAGTAGCGAGGTTACCATGAGGACTGCAGCGCTCCATATATTATTGATAAGAAGAGCCTACGGCTTCAAACAGTGTTTGAGCAGCTCCAGGAGATCCTCCGCCCTCTAGAGTGCGTGCAGGCTGGGAATTGATAAGAATACAGCAATTCTGATTCAATTACTGATATCACTTATCGATTCTCACTGGGTTCTGATTGGCTCCAATTTGGAAGTCACCACAATTGCGAAATATACAATCATACAAACTAACTGCATGTTGTGTGGTCGTAGGTTTGTGCGTGTTCGAGGTATTTCCTCTATTAGTGTTGGTGTCTTACTCAAAGAAAGTAATCTATTACACACAGAGCACTTTACTTTGAAATAATGCAGTATGTCACTTAATAACTCCCAGAAGAAAGTAAATCATTACACTACTCACTACATTATTTTTTTGGTTTCTCTGTAAAATGACCTGAAATACACCGTCTCATAATCACAGTTTAGCAGCGTAAATCTACCGTCCCACACACAACACAAACCTCTACCCTAACGAGGGCGCACGTGTGAGCTTTCTTTTAGCATTTAGATGTGAACAAAGCAAAGATGAAAACCAGCACAAAGACACGTTAAAGCGGTGTCCACAGTGATCGTGACTCTACAGGCTGACCACTCATCGGTTTGTTACCTGTTGAAGTTCAGGCTCTGGCTGCTGAGCTCGGGTCTGCATACACACTCGCTTTAGCATCGCTTTGGATTCTTTGCTAGCTTAGCGTTAGCATGCTGTTTGTGCAGGTGCTTGCAAAGAGCTGAAGTTGTGTTAGCAGTATAATGCAGTTATAATGGATTCAGTTTGCATTTTACCATCATCCTTTGTGCAACAAAAATATAATTTCTATATATCCACACCACTATTCTCCTCCTCCGGCACACAAAGTGAACTCAGCTGATTGTAGCATAAGTGCAAGTGGAGCTAATAGCGGACTAACAATTCCAAGGAAACTAAGCTAATGGGAAATGGGTTCTCGATTCCCTTCCCTAAGTAAGTAAGTAGCAGCCAGAGGTGCTGCTGATCTAACAGACCTAGAAAGCAGATTTCTGGTACTTTGCTAGCTTAGCGTTAGCATGCTGTTTGTGCAGGTGCTCGCAAAGAGCTGAAGTTGTGTTAGCAGTATAATGCAGTTATAATGGATTCAGTTTGCATTTTACCATCATCCTTTGTGCAACAAAAATATAATTTCTATATATCCACACCACTATTCTCCTCCGGCACACAAAGTTAATTCAGCTGATTGTAGCATAAGTGCAAATGGAGCTAATAGCAGACTAACAATTCCAAGGAAACTAAGCTAATGGGAAATGGTTCTCGATTCCCTTCCCTAAGTAAGTAGCAGCCAGAGGTGCTGCTGATCTAACAGACCTAGAAAGCAGATTTCTGGTACTTTGCTAGTCCAGATCGGGTTATCATATAGCCCGACGGGCAGGGCTGAGATAGATTTTGGTTGCCCGACCGAAGATATTGCTAGCTCCGGGGCGTCAGGCTAGCGATTTTGCGAGCCCTGCAGATCATTCAGGTGTATTAACACACTGCCACAACATTAACAAGAGCACAAATCCCAGAAAATTCACCCCAAAGTCAGATAGTGTATTCTCAAAGAAACTGCAAAACACCCAGAAGCTCCATCTCAGACTCTACAGGCCTCAGTTAGCATGTTAAATGTTAATGTTCATGACGCTACAATTTAAAACAGACAGAACAGCTTGGTTGGAAGGCTTGCCAGGAGAAGAATACGCTCTATAAAGAACCACACAGCAGCACAGCTGCATCAGAACAAACCACACGACTTCTGGAAAAGTAGTGCTGCAGTGGACCAGTCAAAGTTCAGACCTGACTGAAACGCTGTGGTGGGACCTTCAGAGACCTGTGCATGAATGAATGCTGCAAACCTCGATAACCTGGAGCGACACCGTAAATAAGATTGGACCAAGATTCCTCCACAAGGATATGAGAGTCTGAAAAAGTCAAATCAGGTTACTGCAGGTTACTGCAGCTAAAGAAGGTACTTTCATTTCTCTTGATGACAAGACAAATTTAACTTTGATTAAAACTTAAAATTTTAATCAAAGCATAATTTCAGACTTTACACTTTATCTGGGATCTGGCCTTAAAAGTTCTTCATCACTTTGGTAAAACAGCATAAAAAAAGCCCTCATATTCTGGTTATTAGTGTGTTTGTTTTTTTTGTTTTTTTTAACTAGTCGATTTTTTTTTTGCCTGATTTTTCTTATTTCATCTACACTCAAACACAAAAGACGGATAAACAAATCGAACGAATGACTGAATAAATTTAAAAAGTTTCATTTTGTGGAATTAAAGAAATTATTTCACAGCTACAATATATCCTGCAGCATTAACAATATAATCTACAGCATTGACATTGCATTAAGACGGTTATTAAACTTGCTGGCCTCACATTAACCTTTTATTACAGGCGCAGCCACAATAATTGTACACACACATCGCATTTTGTGCTTATTAAAGACTTGAAGCTCAGTCAATTAAGGAAAGGTCATAAGCCTCATTTGGCGCGATGTCCGGACGATCTATTGTGTAAGTGACTTGGAGCTATAGAAGGTTAAAACTGCATACACGCTTACAAAACACATATAGTCCATATAATCTAGAAACAGGCCTTAAACTATTCAGCAACCTGTGGCATTTGAGTTTGCTTAGTAACAGGTGACAGAAGATGTGCCAAAAAGAAGACAAGTCCCTGGGGACCTTCAGGGCCTGAAGTCATCGCCATATTTGGAAGAAGATGCTAGAGAGGGGAACTTGGGTGTCTCCATTTATTTCTTAAAATTGATCATTGTCTGTAAAAGATGCAAATAATGTTCTTGGAAAACGCGAGAAGGGGCGTCAAACCCTGACATTATAAAAGCAATTGCTAGTGTATTGGGTGGAGATCTATGCTGATTGTGTGCAGTATCCATCTCCCCGCACATGTTCAATAAAATCATTGTTTGACCAGACTCTTCGAGACCAGTGTTATTTTGTTTTCCTCCTCAATATTTTCGAGTTCGGGACAATTTCCGTAAAAGCTAAGCTCCAAAAAACACAAACCACTGCAATGGAGGCAGCTAAAAAAGCACGCCTCCTATAATGCAGCTTCATTTCCTTCAAAAGGACATTCAGCAACATCTGACGCACTGAAGCCAAGGACAGGAACCTGTAATCGCCGCTGGAAGTCTGAAACAAAGGCTATCAAACATCTTTACTGACACTGGTCGGCACAACAGAAACGACTCTGACATACAAATGGAGCAGAAACAAGGCATTACATGTAATCATTCCTGTGAGAATACTAATGGAGTGATCTGTAATGTTTGCAGCAAAGTCAAGGTCGGCAGCAATTTATGAAGAGAGCGCCGTACAGCGAAGCTGCAAAGCTCAAGGACGAAACACTGAGTAACCAGGAGACGTAAAAGAAGACAAAATAATGCAAACATGAGGCCGTGCAATAAAAAGATTCCTGAAGTGGACCAAATCAGAGTTAAAAGTTAAAAGAGTTAAAATGCCTGAAGCAGGACTAAAACACCAACAAATATACGAGAACAAAGGAGTTAAAAAATAAAATTATGCTCTGTAGGATGAACCTGGACTGAATCATGAATGAATGATGTGCCAAAGAAGACCTCGCTGAATAAATATGGCTTTAAAGTCTGGGTCTCGTCTGGGTAAAATACCAGAGAAAACACACCAACAAGACTCCAGGGTACAGATGCCGAAGCTAAGCTGACACCTACCATCAAAGCTAGAGCCAAAATATACCTGGATACTGTATAAACACCATTTACTAGCATCAGAAATACAGATATGTTGTTTGATGCTGAGCCCACCTTCAACAGGAAACATTAAAAGGAGACTTTAAAAGAAGACATATCTGTACTAAAATGTGTTTGGACTACATGTTGGCCTACTTTCATTAAGTTGTTGAGTTTCAGTGTTGCTGCAGTTTAAAATAAGCTCTTTGACATCATCCTTCCTCCAAGACTCGTCCAAAAACAATTCTAACCCACAAAGAGGTTAGAAGTTTGACGATAAAGGTCAGGAAGTGAGAAGTTGGATGCGACTTTTTAATTACTTTTCATTTTCATTTCATTTTCTTGTCAGTTAATTAGACAGTGTTCAACATGTTGTCATCGGTTTCTCTGACCTTCGCTGTGGGCTTTTTTCCTGGACACCGGTCCATTCAACCAGACGAGGATGACAAATTAAAAACACAAAAGAAGACAACCTCTCTTCATACCTCTAATAACTGAAATATAATGGGATTATTAGAAGTGTGAATGCAAGTCCTACCAATTATAGGCAACACACACTGGCATCATGAAATGACTACACTTCTTTGACTCTGATTGCACCATGTATGACGGCCTAACCCTGACCTACACAATCTGATATTAGCAAACACCATACAGTGACTGTTGCTACAGATTAGAATCAGTTCATCAGAACCTGCCACGGCTTAAAAAGTACTGGCGCCCATCTGTGCTACCCTCAGCTCCCTTAGGTGATTTCCTGCTTGAGTTATTAGATTCACAGGATTTTCAGAAACTTGACCTCTGACCTTGAGGTTATAGACAAGTCATTGTGTTCATAAAATTGGGTTCATAACGCTGCCCACACAGCAGAGTGCCACCCATACCCCATCAGCCTTTTACAGCTGATGTCCAGTAAACATCCTACATGTTATCACGGTGTAATTTAAACGTATTTACTTGGATTCCAATCGATCACTTTCAGTCCATTACGTAGCTATCAAAGTCAATATTTCCATTCCCCATTGCTGTACATTAATCATGAGTGTGGTGGTTGCTTGAAGGCCTGAATGAAGAATGCCATAGAAGTGCACAAAAAGTGAGCGTTTACTGCCGAATTCCAAAATGGGATTGAAGGTCCAAAAACAACACAAAATCAGAGATGAGGAATAACTGGGAAGACACTTGGGAGCTTTTAAGAGGGACGACTCGACAAAGGACAAGGGGAGACTGAGACAGTAAATACAAGAGCCAATGAGGGAATTTTAATTCAGTTTAAACAACAACAGTTGCCTTGAGGTGCTTTATAATGTAAAGACCTCACAATATTAGAAAAGAACACCAGAAATCATGTGACCCTCAATGAGCAAGCACTTGGCGATAGTGGGAAAAAGAAAAGCCTTTAACAGGAAGGAACCAGGCTCAGAGAGGGGCCGGTTGGTGATGAGCAGGAAGACCGGACACATTGGGGAACAAAGCTGAAACTGATCACGAATGACCGGACAACTAAATACTGAGAGGAAACTGTAAGAAGGGCTAAAATGACAAGACTATACCAAAAACCCCAAAAGCTGAACACTAACATAAATAACTAAGAACAGTGTTTCATGATACTAACAAACTAACCACCAAATGGACATTAGATAATAAAGCTGAAAACCTTGGATCCAAACCCCCGGATCAGGAGACCGGACGTCTCGATGTTAGCTGTCACATTTCCCAGCAGGAACATAAAGACAAAACACAGAGTAGTAACGCTACTGCGTTAGCAAAACGAGTTGGTGCGTTGGTGTTAAGCATTTAAACACTACTGTATATTGTATAGCACATGTGCGGTAATAACATTTATCAGTGCAGCACAGCTGTGGAGATTTCATACATCCACACAAACTCTAACAAAGACGTGACATCTATTTAAAGTCTTAAACTAGAAAGTGTAACAGGATGTGACTGCAGCATTAGGGTTATGTTAAGTCTTCATGAAAGGAGTATAAATAAATATTATGTCCACAGTGTTTGCATACAATAGCCAAGGCTACAGAACATCTTTAATTATCATCTGAGTTATCACAGACATCTGCAGCATTCACTGAAAGCACAGCACAATGCACACGACAGCTTTGTTTCCACAGTTCATTATAGGCACCCTCGTGTTTGCAGAGCACGACTCTGACACATATTAAACAGGGACACAAATATAATTAAAAGTAACTGATTGGAGGAGAACGCCGGGGTAACAGCAGCTTCGCTTCAGATGCTTCCAAAAATGGTCCGAACCAGAAGAGAAGCTCAGAACTGGTCTGCAGACATTTCTCAGTCTGTGTTTCAGTTTGCGTCTGAATGCAATCAGCATAAAGAAGAATCACACAGCAAAACAAACACCGAGGCTCGCAGGAAGATTCAAAAAAAGGGAAAATCTATCAAAATGAAGATAACAAATTGTGATATTTATGTGCAAATTTGCATTGAATTTAATATCTTTGCATTAGACAAAGCTAAACTGCACAGCTGTCGACAGCAGAGGGCCAGACGAGGCTGTCTTTACAGTAGACCAAACCTGAAATCCCAGGCAGAGATAGCGCCGCCACGATGGTGGTTATCAGCTGTTTTTGTTACGCCGGGCCCTCTGCTTCAGCTTCTGAGCACGCTCGCACAATCGAGGCGCTTCACGTATCACATGACTTATATTCTCCACAAAATGATCTTCGTGAGTGCCGCCTGCTCCAGTCGGAGACGTTATCAGACGACGATGATAAAATGGGGAAAAATGTGCATGAAGAACACAAATTGTAACAGCACAATGCAACACGGCTGCAAATAAGACAGGAAACGAATGAAAAATCAGGAATCTTTGGATTCATCACACAGGAGTAAAATAAGCATTTTATCTCAAGTTGACTTTAATGCTGCTGTTCGGCTCTAATGTGACGGCGCTCATTCATTTTAAAGCGAATATATTTACACATTAAGTTTGCTGTCCCACCGATTACTGAAGGAAGTGTGAAACCGCTTCAGTCTGTCGGCAGATCAAAGTGAAACTCATTTTACTGGTTGAAGAGGTGGAGCGGGAGATGTTCAGATTTTCACTGCGAGTAACCAGGATGGACAAGATTAGAAATGAGTCCATCAGAGGGAAACTACTCTGCTCAGCTCAGCTTGGAGATAAAGTTAGAGAGGTGAGACTGAGACGTGCAGGAGGGAGAGTGTGCTGAACAAAGGGTGATGAAGATGGAGTTCCCAGGCGGGAGGAAAAGAGGAAGACCTCAGGAGTTCATGGATGTGGTGAAGGAGGACGTGCAGAGGGTTGGTGTGTAGAGGAGGATGCTGGGATCTGCTGCAGTGACCCCTAAAAAGTCACTGGAAGAAGAAGGAGAGGAAGTAGAAACGGTATTCTTATGACATCATCAGATGGTGCACGGCTTGCTCCTGACCAGGTTGTTACCACGGCGATTTAGCCAGGTAAAAAGAGATCCACTCGTGTGACGCAGCTCGCCACAGCTTGAGCTTGAGGCACTTGTGACTACAATAAATCGGGGAAAAACACAGCAGGACAGAGAGGCTGTGACGGGCAGCCTGACAGGAATTTAAATGCGAGTGTGCAGTCCTGACAGCGGACATACAACGTCCTCATAAAGCTGCGATCATTATCTTCCCTCTGTGATATCCGCACTCATATCTCCTTCACGGAAGACTTGTCACAGAGGCACAGACTATTGTGTCAGTGGTAATTTAAAAACACAACCTATCTCCATACAATCAGCGCACGTGCACACACACACACACACACCTGCTTCTGTAAATCAGTGCAACAAGCAGCAGCAGTCTCTGCAGGAAGCAAGGAGGAAATAACATGAAGGACAAACACAGACTCTGGCAGCTGTAATAAATCCTGCTGCAGCCGTTTCTCTCTTGTTTTTGTGTCTGCAGGTTAAATCTATGTCAGACCCACAAACTTTCATTTCATCTTAGATTGGTATTAATGACAATTTGCTGAGAAAAACCCCAAAAGCAGACACACAATAGGAAACTCTGATGAAGAAAATTCATAGTTTTCCACAGCGTGGGTTTTCAGCTGTGGAAGGGAAGCTAATAAGGCTAATGCGACTGAAGATCGTCGTGTTTTCTGTGTAGACTCAGCTGGGAAACATTTATACCCCAAACTGGAGTTCAGAAAATCAGCCCTGAGTTGTTCTACTTCAAGGCGCAGCATTTGTTGAAAATGTGTTTGCATAAAAGCCAATGAGCCATAAAATAAGCGCTCACAGGTGAAGTGAAAAATGCAGATTATCTTGTCGTCCCCGTCAAGGTCTGGAATCTATTAGATGTTTGATACAGGAGGAATCAGCTCGCATGTCACAGACCTGAATGACTCTGAAAAGAGCCAAATGATTGGAGCCAGAAGACTTGATAATGGGCGGGGCTGTGAAGGGCTGCAGATCCAAAGAGGGACACACCGTGAACCCCACAGGGGGCGCCGATGAGCACGGACAAATCCACGACTTCCAGTGCTTCAGAATCTGCATTTTTGTACCAATTATCACAGACAACACTCAGCGGTTAATTGGACAGGAGTGTCCTTAATGTGTTTGTGGTTCTTACCCGTACGTTTCAGCACACGGCGTGCAGCCATTGGTCAGTAAACGCGCTCACTGCCGTTTTCACTGAAACTAGAGCATCGCTGAAACTTTACTTGAGCTGTGACAAATGTGGCCTGAAAAATGACGGCATGGATGACATCCAATTTGGTGTCTAGTTAGCAAGAGATCAGCTAAAATCTACTGAGGTAGAGCTCAATGCGTGGAAGGGCGGCGTGCCTTTCTGGTAATTAGGCTTCTGATCAATTAACCGAATGAGCCACACGACATGGCGGAGATAAATGATGACAATTGGTGCTTTCAAATGAACACAAAGGGTGAGTGACCACGGGAGAGACCCAGAGAGAGGGGCCCAGGGAGAGCTGATTGTGTGAGCTGGAGAGAGGATGAGGGACGAGTAAACACTGAATGCAGATGGTGGGAGGAATATGACCAGTACATACAACCAAATCCCTAAAAATTTGGGGAAAACCACAATTTTGATATGTATTTTGGGCATGTCCTTTAAATTATGGGTAGAATGATCAAAAGCTCAGCCCTGATCACCTTCAAACTGGGATTGTAGTGCAATATGCAGTCGGACAGTTATATCAGGAATGACTCAACATGAAGATCTAAAGACACCAAATCTCCAGTCTGGTTCCAGTTAAGTCATTACTGTTTTTACAAAGAGTCTCCAGTTATCTGCACGCTAGACAACTGCAACAAGCTGCACAGTTGCACTGCAATCAGCTGATTTCAGTGCATGTGCTCCATCATTTTATTTTTATTGCACCAAAGGACAAGAGTCCAATGGTAACGTGCAAACTGCGTTCAGGACAGAAACAACTGCATCATGCTGCAAACACAACTTCAGCTCTTTGCAACCATCAGATAGCACACTAATGCTACGCTAGCCCAGAACCCAGAGTGATGTTAAAGCTGAGCGTATGCAGCCCCAGCCTGAACCTGAACAGGTAACAAAGGCAGCGACGAGCAGTCCGACTTCGGGCCTTCGTTTCTACCAGTTCACCTTCCTACAGTAAAATCTGTGTGGCCATCACTGGGATTGTTCTTTGGGCTGGTTTTCAACTTTGCTTTGTGTTCATGGGTAAAGACTAAATGAAAGATTGTGTGTTTGCTCTCATTAGGACAGACGGTTTGTGTTGGTGCGTGGAGGTGGAGCCTCAGGTTTATGTTGTTAACTGTTAATTATGAGACGAGAAACAAGGAAGTACTTTTTACAGTGACTAATTATGTAACATACAAAGTAACAAATAATGTGTGATACATTATTTGTTACTTTTCTTAAAAGTAACAAATAATGTATCACACAGTAACAAATAATGTGTGATACATTATTTGTTACTTTTAAGAAAAGTAACAAATAATGTGTGATACATTATTTTGTTGTATCACTGATAAAGAAGAACTTCAGAGAAAATATGTCTTATGCAAATCTGACCGTTTGTGAATGCATAGCTGCAGAAGAAGCAGCATGCCACACTCAGTGTTTCACTACTCTTTACACACACACACACACACACACACACACACACAAACACACACGTTTCCATAATTACTAAAAATGTGACTGTAAGTATGTACCAAACACGCTCTAAGAAATGTAATATTTTGTGCTACAGAGGCTTGAACTGTCCCCACAATATAAGTAATGCAAGTATACACACACACACACACACACACACACCATTAGGACACTGCGAGGTGCAGACTGAGGTGTCAGACAGCCAGATGAGGTCTGAGCCACTCTCGTGTCTTCCCGCCTCATTTCCATCCATTACTGAGGGACAAGGCTGAGAAAGCTCATTTGGCTCCATTAGAGGTCAGAGCGCTCCGTCCAATCACAGCACATTCATTTTAGGAACGCACGAATGGATGAAGGTCACGTGCATGTTTCTAATAAACACTCAGATAAACAGTGTGCCTCACGTTGAAGACGAGAACGACTGACGAGAGAAAAATCCCTCAAACAGAATCTTAAAATCAGTTAGCAGAGACAGTGATTAATGAAACGCTGCAGACTTTCCTGCATTGTTGTTGTTGTTGTTTCTGCAGCCTGTGGTAAATGGATGTGAGCCAGTCCAAAATGACATTAAAGCCTCTCCTGTTATCAGATGCCATAAAACTTGTGCTCGAGGTCTCAAAGCACTAAGAGATCCAAACACTCTGCCGGGCTGAGATGCATCGGGCTGTGTTTTAAATATTCCATTATAGGAGCCATTAGGATAATTACAGCACAGCCTCTTTCACTGATCTGACTGCGAATCCTTCCTTTTATTCCACACGACTGACAGACACTTTTTCCATCCTGCTCAGGCTCAGTTTGACTTCGCTGAACAATATGACGGGGAAATGCTAACTGGGATATGTGGCTTTAACTGGGGGAGACTTTAAAGAGGGGAGCGGGTGGCAGGTTGGAAAGTCAGTGCAGTCTGTGTATGTATGCTGTTGTTGCTGCTGCCACGTGGGAGATGTTTATCACGTCTGATGTGTGCTGTAGAGAAAGGAAAATGAAAAGGCCATCTCTGCCTGGAGACAGTGACCTGCTGCATCAGTACCCCGACACTCTTGTTTACAAAGCACCATTTGAAAAGGTGGCAGCTAATGAACAGCATACCTTCTTTTCTGTGCAAGGAAATAATAATTGCAGCCCTCAGAAAAATGCAAAGAAACTATTTCCTGTTGCCCAAACAACCTCGATTTTACACCAACCGGGTAACGAGAAACGCCGGCTCCTCTGTTTCTACAGCCTTATTTTCCATCTGCGACGACACGTGAACAGGAATCCACGAGGATGCGGAGAAGAAACGCGTGAGGTACCGAGAACGTGGATGTAATATCACAAACACGCGTAAACGAGTGTGTGAGAAAACACAACGACAGCTGAGGGTTTGGTCGAATCCTATAACATCAGCTTCTCGTTGGGACGGGTTTTTTTTAGCCTCCCAAAAAGAAGAGTTTCAAAATCTGATTACTTCCAAGTTCGTCTAGGCTGCTGCAACACTAAAATATACATTATGTTATTAATTTCATAGACCCTGGGTGTGTGAATTCTGCAAACCAAACCAGCAGCAACTCGCAGGAAAACAGGCCGCGTTTTCCTGCAACAGTGTTTACATCAGTGCTCCTCAAACTGCGACTTCAAAGTGTGCATGCGCCTCCACTCCCACCTCACAATGTTGATCAGTAATTAACAAAAGTTTCATCTTCTATAAATCTTTCTCAAGTCCTGCCAATCACCAGCAGCCAAACCAGTAAACAGGAAGAGCATCAGACGAAATCTAATTGACCTTTTCATCACCGCTCTGCGCCTCATAGCCGAGCCTCCACAACCATCGACTCACGAGGAGGCCGATATGAGCCGATGAGTCACCGAAGCTCGTCTCTGCCCAATAACAGTGACCGAGGTGAGCTGCTGAGCACATCCTGAACTTTTCCATCAGCTGCTGCTGTTCTTGCTGCTGTTAGCCAGCGTGCATAATACTCACACGATGTGAGCGTGTAATCAAACTGTTTATCTGAAGGAAAGTGGGACACCAGAGGCAAACATCAGCTGACATAATGTCAGCTTGTTGTTGTTTAGCCGGCTTTCAGCCGCTCAGAGAGCGAGGTCACATGACTAATCTGCTGACAATAAGTAACTGTGACAATACTGGAAATCAATACGATTTTTATCCACATTTTCATGTATTTAATTGCCAGGACCTGACCTTATTATTATTATTATTATTATTATTATTATTATTATTTTACCAATCTCCAGTTCTTCCAGTAACTGTGGCTGCTGGTGAGCTGTCGCTCTGATGAAGGCTGGAGGACAGCTTGAGTATCTGTGTGTTCAGAAACTGATCCCAGGTCAGTTTTACATGGAACTAAACTACGGAGCCCCGCAGGGGACATGGGAGAAAAAAAAATTAAGACGGAATTTTGCGAGATCTCGCAAAACTTTTGCGAGATCTCGCAAAACTTTTGCGAGATCTCGCAAACGTTTTAGCCGCATTCTTCGGACACTGGCTCGAAGCCGACCGGGAGGTCGAGGCACGATGTGCCGGGAAAGCGGTGTTCCTCCCGGCTGTAGTAGGTCTCGACCTCCCGTTAGCTTCGAGCTAATGGGAAGAATGCGGCTAAAACTTTTGCGAGATCTCGCAAACGTTTTAGCCGCATTCTTCGGACACTGGCTCGAAGCCGACCGGGAGGTCGAGGCACGATGTGCCGGGAAAGCGGTGTTCCTCCCGGCTGTAGTAGGTCTCGACCTCCCGTTAGCTTCGAGCTAATGGGAAGAATGCGGCTAAAACTTTTGCGAGATCTCGCAAAAGTTTTGCGAGATCCCGAGTTAGTTTTGCGAGATCTCACAAAAGTCCGTCTTAATTTTTTTTTCTCCCATGTCCCCTGCAGGGCTCCGTACTAAACAGACGTCCCAGTAAAGCAAAACTGAGATGAGTTTTAAACCATTTTAATGGCCTCTGTGCACGAGCACTGGGTTTGCTGTGGCTCAGGAGGCAAAGTCTGCTAATCAGGTGGGTCGTTTGATTCCCAGCTGTGAGAAGCAGACAGAAAGTCACCCAACGTGAGAGTCCTGCCCTCTATGGGGCTAACACGTTTAAACAATGGGACTATGTCATAACAGCAGTGCTTACTACCACTGAGGAAAAGCAGTTGTTGTCAACACAACCCCCTTTCTTCACATCCCAAATGTGTTTACAGGCTCCTTCGAGCAGTATTTAAAATGAAGCAGATCCTTTTTTTGCACTTTCCTGCACTCTGCTGCTGTCCAAACGTCTTCACGGTCTGGTTTCAGGTCCTAATTAGCAACAGCAACATTCAAATGCTGCAATTTTCATCAGCGCTGTTAGTGGATAAACCTCTCAGCTGAAAATATGTGAAAAAGCAACACTTTATGGCAGTTATGGTAATTTGCGGCAGGTCCATTAAATGTGACGTTAAACCTGCAGCGTAATCTGGTGCTGATGAAGTGGAAACGTCTGCTGGAATTATTAAAAACCGCACTGAATGAAGTAAAAGTAGACTCCAGCTGACGGGAATGATCAGATAAATAGAAGTGATGCTAACAAAGCTGAGGCAGAGCAGCTAACTAGCCATCGCCTCCACTTTCTGCAAACACACATTTTAATTTCCTGCTCTGCCAGTGATTAAGAATTAATTAGTGAATCCAGATGCATTCTGTTTTTTTTTAAACCGTGTAATAAAACAGGCCTAATGACTCCGCCTCCACCAACCCCCCACCCCACAGTCTCCCCCCCCCCCCCCCCCCCCCCCCCCCCGTGGGGTTAAAGTCTGACACTTGGGTTTAGTCCTACCTGTGTGCTTCTGATCACTTCAGAATAAGCAAACTAATCAAATAGAGCTCTGCTACGTCTGTGAGGCCTAAACCAATCAGACGCTGGAGAACAATATTTCTGGGAGAAACAGCCAATCAGGCGCCGGCAAATGTGCATCCTTTTCTTTCTGTCTTGTTCTACATTCTCACCTCCTCCAGCCACATTTTCTTGATTGCACCCTCGTCTCTCCCTTTCTCACTCAATCTCTTCTCCTCCTCCACCTTCCTCATTCACCCCCTCTCCTTCCTCCTCGTTCCTCCCTCTGCCTCCCTCACACGGGCCACAGATTTTAATGAGCTCACTCGTCTCTCTCCCTCTGCAAACGAACGGCCACCCTGCTGAATCGCCGTCTGAGGCCAAACCTTAAATAAGCCATCATGGCGGCTGAACTCATCCTCACCCAGCACACACACACACACACACACACACACACACACACACACACACACACACACTAATAACACTGTGTTCTGACTTCATTTGTGTCCAGATGCTGACTTGCACACAAACGCTGCAGCTGCAGGTTATAATTGGAGGGTTTCTCACACGGCTCAGCTCAGGCTGCATGTGTGCGTCACGTTAGAGCACGCGAGCAAATTACATGAAAGAAAATTCATACGTGAAAGGAACCGTCTTCTCCCCGCCCCACACCCTCCAGCTCCTCAGCTCCTGTCACATTACCCCATCTCATCGCCCCTCCGTATGACTCTACAATGCACTAAAACCTTTTTTTCCTTTGAGCCGCCTTCATCATTCTTCCCTCTCCATCTATTGACCAATCCAGTCCTGCAGTTCACTCAATCACTCCATTGTCACGTTTAACTTCTGTCCTTTCCACCCTGTTTGGCTGAGCCCTCCACCGTCAGCCTTTCCTTTGACTCCCTAACATCTCCTGAATTGCTCCTTTAAAGTGCCCTATCAGATCTTACTACCCTTGTAACAGCCTTTTACAGCCTCGATCATCCCTTTCATCCTTTTACCATCCCACGCAGCCGTCCATCTTCAATTGCAACTTGCATTACTACAAACGTGTTTTTGTATGCCACTCTGCGGCCTCTTCGACCCCTCTATTACCCGTTATATCCTTTATGATTCCATTACAAGCCTGCGTGATCGTTTGCACCCACCTGTGTCCTTCTATGGTTCACTGACGCCTCGCTGCTGTCATAACCACTCCAACAACCCCCAATAAACTCGGGTTATCCCCTCAGTCATTCGTGTATCATTCCTAAAGCACAGTGTCCCTAACAGCTAGTAACCATTTTATTTCTCCCATGATTTCATAAAGTAGAAGAGAATTAAACTGAATAGTGTATCAGCATTCCTTCTACATCTTTATCAGATATTTTCACCCGTCCTCCATTGATATGACCATCGATAGCCCTCTTTATCCTCCAGATCATCCCATTTACCTCTCAATAGTCATTAATCAATACTCCTTTATCATTTGTTTGACCCTTTAATGAATCCATCTGATCATTGATCTGTAACAGCAGTTTCTGTCCCCGCTGACCACTCCTCTATCGTCCCCTTTATCTGCTTGTATTCATTGTTCGGTCCTTTACGCTGTGCCGTAACCCTTCGATCATCTCTTTAGCCTCTCACTGAGCGATTTCTACATCTTTATCTTCCCGTTGACCTCTGCACGAGTCCTGTTCACCGATCTATCTTTGCTCGTGGCCCCGTTCCATCCCTCTCTCGGGGTTTAAAAGGTCAGCTTTCCAGTGGAGAAAGTGTTTGCTTTGGGATTTGACAGCTAGTCTATAGAAATGAAATGAGCAAAACAAATCATGGCCCTCCGTTGTTTTTCTCCCTGCAGAGCATGTACGGGATAAAAGTTGGCCATCTGAAGTGCTCTAATGAGCCGCTGACAACAAGCCTGTCGCCGCCTCCTCTCAGGACAACAAGCTGGTTATGTAACCAAACTAATGAAACAAGGCTACTGTGTTAGGCTGCAGCCGGTCCCTGAGACAGAGGAGAGGGATGTGGATCCCTGCAAAACAGGCTAGGTGATGACACTCACCGGCTTGTTACAGCAATTTTCTGGAACTTTGGGTCCTGGCAATTAAATAGATGTTACATCACCGTGTACCTAAACATCAGACCAGCATCCCACAGCTGGACGATGGTGGCAAAAACACTGACGTGGTGAGGTTGGCCTGAGCCCTCCCCATTCATTTATACAGGTGTTACTGTATAACTGTGTCTCATTAGCTATTAAAAATGATGAAAACGTTATCGTTTAGGACTGACTGAACTTTTCATCGTTTTACAGATTACATTCTCTGACGTAGGTCGACGATGCTAATCTGGATTTCCTGCTCCCTCATCATCCGCTGTGATGAGCTGGATTCAGCTGACCTCTAATGTCATATCCTGATCTGGTCACATGATTCAATGGATTTTCCAGCATAAACCGTTTCCTTCTGGGCGGCTAGCTCCATCACCAGCAAGACTGCATCTCCTGGTCTGGTGCTTTTCTGTGAGGAGTAGGGATGGGTACCGGTATCCGGTGCCATGATGGCACCGGTTCTGACATAAACGGTAGTAACCAGACCGAAAAGTAGCGCACATTTCGGTGCTTTATTTCCCTGAGCTGTGATACACTTTAGATTCTAGCCAATCATTTTACGTTTCCGAGGATAGTAGGCGGGTCCAGGTACGTACGTTCTTTTAGAGCAGAGCTACAGATTAAAAATGCTCAAGGTGAAGCGGTCAAAGTCTGGCTGTACTTCACAGCAAAAGATGCAAACTCAGCAGCTGCAACAAGTGCTTTAAGCTGATACTGTGATGCTGTCAAAGGAGGTAACACCTCAAATCTGATGAAACACCTGGCGACGCATAGCGTTTTTTTTAAAAGCCGAGAAATGCGCCGTATTTGATAGCTTGCTGCGAGACCTCACACCGAGCACATCTACTGCGGGTGTGGTGCCTGTTATCGACCCGGAGTTAGCAACATCCCCCAAAAACCCGAAGAGGAGAGTCCTGGCCCCTAGCCCTGCCAGTGTAGCAGAAATGATGAGGATGATGATGCAGCAGCAGCCGTTCTTCCCTGCGTGAGTAGCTTAATGTTGTTCGTGTGTAATTTACGTTGAGTAGGCTAACCACGTTATTACATTAATGCATGTAAGGTGAACTAGCAAACACCATCATAGTTACATGCGGCTGTCTTCTTGTTTGATGGCAGATACTCCCTTCACCCTGGCCAAAAAGGCTAAAATGACCAAAGAAAAAGTGGAAAACAGTTAAACATGAGAAGTTTTTGGACAAAGTTTGTGTTTTTTCCATTGTTTAAGCTGCTTCCAGCCAAGAGTGATACCATATATGCCCCATAGCTGCAGAAAAGGCTAACATTGTTATCTTTTTACAAAAAACAGCTGAACATGAGAGGTTTTTGGACCAATTTTGTGTTCTTCATTCTTTAAGCACCGGTTTGAGCACTGTTTAAGCACCGGCACCGTTTCAAAAGTACTGGTTTGGTACTGGTATTGGATAAAACCTAAACGATACCCATCCCTAGTGAGGAGTTTGCACATCATCTCTGCACCTGCCTGGTTTTCCTGCAGGGTCACACAGTCCGAAGGTCTAAAGGCTGTGGATGTGAGGTATGTACGGTGCTGGATGAATGAATGGTTAATGCGCTTTTAGTGATGAGAGCAGAAAAGACCAGTTCACGTCCACCCCACGGGATTCAAAGGACCCACTGCCAGCACCCCGAGGTCCATGTTCATCTCCGCTCTGACATACAGACCTGCAGAGACCGGAGATGACTGGTTACTCCATCTTCCCTTCCAGTTCTCTATTTTGATTTCTTTCCCGATTCTCAGTTTTTTGCTTTGTTTTCTTTATTGTTCTTATCATTCGTCACTGGTGTGGTTCACAAGTACGGCGAGCGATCGAGGGAAACTATTACGTGCGTTTATATCTGCAGCAGAGTTTATCTCCAGGCAGCAGCAGGGCACTGGTGTGTTCCTGCCATCTCTTCCCGACGCTCCGCCGGCAAACAATTTAAATAAATGATGATGATAACAGACGGTAAAACATGCGAACATGCAGCGTGATCGCCGCAGATACTTTCTGTCAGTCGTACACGGGGGACGACGTGTCACAATATTTTAAAGTTCATAACAAACTGTTGTCGTGGTGAATATTAAAGATTAATATCAGACATGTTCGTGCCTGATCTGCACAGCGCTGCACGCAGCAGTCGGGAATGTTGGTCTCATCGTAACGTGAAATTATTCAGCATCTGTAATCTGCGCCGTCCTTAATCCACGGAAACACAGCGCAGCACGTTAGCGCACAGCACAGGGAGCAGGACCGCGCACGCACAGGGAGACGACGAAGAAATGATGATTTCCAGGTCTGATGTCTGAAGGTTAAATGATATATATGATGACGTGGAGAGGTCGGGCCTGTGACATTCCCATCTGTTTCAGGAAACCAACATTTATTTCATCTCGTAAAAGTAGGAAAGAGGGATCGGCACGCACCTACCCAACTCTGTCCTACAACCTGCAGCACATCAGAGCTGCCTCCGACATGCCTGCTGCTGTGTGCTGACGTCAGTAGAAAGAAAAGGATTTTCTCGAGTGAAGCCAAATATTTATCCTGGGAGGTTTTGAGCAGAGCTGTAACAATTAGTCCATTTCCACCTTTGCTTCTCGGAGAAAAGGAGCTAATTACACGACCACAAAAGGTTGCCGTGACTTTGTTTGAGCCATCTGAGCAAATGACCTTTCAATTTGTGTCTCCGATTTCTTTTTCGCTCTGTGTGAACTTCATCCTCCTGCTAAGGTGGGATTAAGCTCTCAGCAGCAGCAGCTTCCATAAAATGATCTCGTCTCCTCATGAAATAATATTTCACATAAATACTTAATGAATATTGATGTTTAATTCAAACATTTTTGCCTTTTTCTCAAACTTCCTGTCGTGTCTTCAGGGCCTGTTTGAGCCGGATGACACTTTTACCACCTAAAGCTTCTCTCTGATGGGATTTCATGGAGGATAACTCTCATTATTTCTTGATCTGTTTGTTAATTTTAATGCCTAATATCCGTCCGTTTGGCCGGAGAACTAACTTCAGCTTCTTTCTAATCAGTCTCAGTGTGAAGTGTTCGAGGGGACTTCTGCTAATGTAAAAGCAGCAGAACAGCTTTAATAAAACATCTGCACATTATCTTTGAGACAGCGGTGTGATTACGGTAAAATAAAGGCAACGTCGCTGAGCGTTTTATCAATCTGAGCGTCGTCACAGAAGGCTTTGATGGGGTTTCATGTTTGAGTCCACGAATGGACTTTATGATTCTGCATAGGGCTGTGCAGTGTGTTTAACCCTTTAAGACCTACCATAGAACCAAGTCCGCCAGAGCTTATATTATATGTTTACATGCTGTGGAGCCATTTTTGGGAGCATTTCAAGTTGCTATACATCAATACAACCATTATAGCCCAAATTTTAATAATATGTCTGCATTAAGTGCATAGTAACTACATAAATTGCAAAAAAGTGCAATAAACTACAAAAAAATTGAAAATCGTTTTTTTTTTAACATATATTTCTAGTTAGAGAAATTTAAGAGGTTTATCCCTCAAAACTGTAAATACAAAAAAGTTGCACAAAATAGTTTCCCACCACAGGAAATTTATTTTGAGTGTCGTCATAGTTTTATTTTTGAAATACACCAATTTTTATACACTGCAGGAAAAACAAAAATAAATATTATGATGCAAATTTGCAAAAAAGCAGCATATGCATCAAAATAAACTATTTCCAGCAGTGCAATATGAGTCCTAAGCATCCCAGAAACCACACAGAAAGTCATAAAGTCAAACATAACTTTTAAAAACACCAGTATAGGCTCATGAGGCCCTGATGGTAAAAAACTACTTTTCTGCGAAAATGACGTCACTTCCGGTTTCGGGCAGGTCATGGCGGACATGCGATAGTTCACGCTGATGGACGTAGGAAGTGTTACAAACAGCTGATTGGATCAGCAAAGCGTGTTTCTGGAATATTATGTTTTTGTTGCTGCAAGTGCTTTTTATGCAGTTTTTGCAAAGCTATATGTGGAAGGAAACTGTGACCGAGGACAAGCTGATGGCATAAGATGTAAGTACAACTCCTCCGGTTTCATATGCAAAAAAAAATTATTGCGCTAGCTCACGTGGTTGCAGAGCTACCGGGATTTAAAAATAGTTACGCAAAACAGAGCGTGCTGGTCCGACCGGCTTTAAAGGGTTAAAGTTCTCCATTATTAGTCTTACTGATCACTGATATTGATCGAGGGTAAGTGTGCACGAAGCAACGCAGTAAAGCAAACAGAGGACAGGCTGTAAGGTGTGACGTGTCTGAGGAGAGCTGACAGCGAGACTTGCTCCGTGGCAGCTTGTTAGATGGAAACAGAGCCTCCACGTCGTTGCTTTGCTCTGCATTTACGATACAGCAGGTCTTCCCGACACAAAGGAAACTCGATGAGAATACAGAGTCTGTGTGCACCTCTCAACTCCAACAACAAGGAGGAGGAGGCAGCTGCAGTTCAACAGACGCAAGACCAAAGTCATCACACACAATAACAATCCACAACAGGTGTAATGCATGTTAGCTGATGTATCATCAACCACCACACAGCTGCTGCTCGTCTTTCTGGAGCTTCTGGAGTCCCACCCATCCATCCACCCTATCGGGGACCATGTCACAGGGAGCAGCAGTCTAAGCACGAACGCCCAGACGTCCTCCTCCTCCAGCCTATCCAGGGGAACGCCGGGTTTTTCTAGGCCATCTGAGAGTAAAGCCTCTGCAGCGTGTCCTGCGTCTGCCCCGGGGCCTCCTCCCGGTGGGACATGCCCATAACACCTCACCCAGTAGGCGTCCTTGTCAGACGCCTAAACCAACTCATCTGGCTGCTTTTGATGTGGAGCAGTAGCGGCTCTACCTGAACCTCTCTCTCTCTTTACCGAAGCAGTGACGGCATCGCTGCAGCCGCCAGCTCGGCTATAAATCCCTCCTCCCCTCAGCAGAGAACAGGAACCCCAGATACTTCAACTTTTCCACTTGAACCCGAACGACGACCCGGAACAGGCACTCCACCTTTTTCACTCCACTACAGTCCCACCATAGTCCTGGTGACTTTTCTGTGTACAGAAAGTCGGCCGATACAGGTTTTCAGTTCATCATCATATCTTTCCTGTCAGCAAAGCGTTGTGTTGATTCTGATGGATTGGACAATTTGGGGCTAAGTTTTCATCTGTGCCCAGCCATTAATTCCTATTTCTCATGAGAAAGGTGGAATTTCATGACAAACGAGCATTCCTGCCTCGTACAGCTGACGAACGGACAGACGAGGAAAACAAAGACTGCAAACTCTGAAAGAGGTCGGACATGGTTACTTCATGGTTACTTCATGGTTACTTCATGGTTACTTCACTGCAGACTTACTTCTCATTGTTAGTCAGTTATCATGTTGTAATTCTAAATGTTATGAAGCAAGAAAGACAAAGTAGAAAGAGGAACACAAAACAGCCGCAGCAGAAAAATGAATGAATGAGTATATCAGCCACCTCCAGATAGAGGAGGTGGCTGAAGAGCCAAGCAGAAGAAGACGACCGTAGTGATCGATGTACCGAATGACAGCAACATCAGGAAGAAGGAACACGAGAAGCTGGAGAAACACCAAGAGCTCAGAGAAGAGCTCGAGAGGATGTAGAGGGTGAAGGTGACGGTGGTTCCCGTGGTAATCGGAGCACTAGGTGACTCCCAAACTAGGTGAGCAGCTCCAGCAGATCCCGGGAATAACATCGGAGATCTCTGTCCAGAAGAGCGCAGTCCTGGGAACAGCTAAGATACTGCAGGACCCTCAAGCTCCCAGGCCTCTGGTAGAGGACCCGAGCTTGAAGGATAAACCGCCCGCAGGGGCGAGCTGGGTGTTTATATATATATATATATATATATATATATATGTTTTTGTGTTTTTTCCCCACAAAATCCACATCGTTTCAAATTTTATGTCAGAATTTTATGCGGATTCGATCTTTTTATTCAGGTTTCTTAAGACACTGAGACTCCCCTCTGCAAACCCATCTTTCCAACTTCAAAAGAGACGGAGCAAAGCAGAAATAATAACATATGTTGATCACAAATTCACATTAAAAACAGAGCTGGAGTCAAAGTGAAGACCAGAGTCAGTTTTCTTTTGCCAAACACAGGGTCTCTGCCTGGTTTTAGTAAGAGACTGATATTTGTAGAGTTCATATTTGGTGGTAGTCTTTGATTTCCTGCAACATCCTGTGAAAAACTGGTGCCAGAATCGTCCAGAATTCTTTGTAAAAATCTGTTGGAAAACCGTCTGGAGCCTTATTATCGAGCTTCCTGGAGTTCTCCTGGCGTCAGTGGCGAATCCAGTGCCATTGCTTGGGTGTCTAATAATTTTGGAAGAGTTATGTTGTCGAGAAATTGATCAATTTCGTTTTTAGATGGGTTTACTTGTGGTTTTATATCATAGAAATCCCTAAAAGTTTGTTTATTTTTTTTAAGATCATATATTCCCAGATAAACCTTTAACAGCTCATATAGTTGTTTTTTCTTTATTGATTTTTAACTGGTTAGCAAGAAATTGTCCGGATTTGTTACCGTGTTCATAATTTTGCAGGCGAAGTCTTTGTACTAAGAATTTAGTCTTTTTATTAATAATTTCATTTAATTCTAGTTTTGTTTTGCGTATTTTGTTTAATATTTCTTGATCTTGGTGGGACACATGGGCTTTTTCTAAGAATTTGATGTTTTTTCTAGTTTTTTTAAATTTTTTTGTTTTCTTCTTTCTTCTCATGGGATGAGAAAGAGATTATTTTACCTCTCATCACGGCTTTCCCTGCTTCCCAGAGGACAGATGCTGATGTTCCAGGAATGTCATTAAAGCCCAAATATAGAGTCCATTCTTTTTTAAAGTATTTGATAAACTCTTCATCTTTAAGTAGTGATGTATTAAATCTCCAGTTTTTTATTGGTGTAGTATAATTCATCTGTAACTGTGTCAGTTTTCACACTGATCTCCATGAACGAGATGTCAAAGCTCAAAATATGAACCGTTGTGTTGTTTAATCAAACTTATGCACAGAGCACAGTGCCCCCTGCTGTTACTGAGATGTAGACGCTGCTGGAGCGATGCCGCTCACCTCAAACTCCTTTTGTGCTTACGTTCAGCAGCATACGCACTTACTGCAGCAGAGATGTCGTACATCTCACATCCGCTGGGCAAATTAAACGTTTAAGAGCAGAAAAACACACACATTGTACTGTAAAGCCAACAATGGCGTGCAGACCGTTTCCCTCTTCCTCCTCTCAGCCGTCACTGGCTCTTTTTAGTGTCCAATTTCCTCCTTCTTCATTTTCTCTCTTTCTGTATCGCTTTCCATCCCAATTCTCTCACTCTGACCTTGAAATGAATAGGAAGGCACCACAGATAGACGAGAGCACGATGATGGGAAATGGAATTGAAATGTTATGGAGTCGAATTTAAAGGCGGCAGTCGGGGAGAGGAGGGAGGTGAGGAGGAGGAGAGGAAACAAGGCCAAGGATAATAAATTCAAGGTAGAAAGAAGCGAAGGAAACAGGAGGTTAGGAGATGTGGAAAATGAGAGGAAAGGAGAGACATACAAGAGCGAGGTAAAGAAGTAGGAAATAATAAAGTCACGAAAGTGGAAAAGGAAATGGAGCAGGAGAAAATGGAAAAGGAGAAATAGTGAAGATGAAAGGAAGTGAGGAAACAATGAGGAAAGGTGTGATAGGAAAACTGAAAGAGGCAAAGAAATGCAAAACAGACTCAATTAGAGGCTGAATGACTGATTGTATACAGTCCAACATCTGTATTTACACCAAAGAAGCGTAAATGTGCCAGACGTGAAATGTTCTGAGAGTCAGGAGTCAAGTCGCTGCTGTGATTGTACCAAACCCTAATGTTCACTCTGTGCTGCGCTCATGTCTGCCCAATTGTTAAAGGAGAGCTGCTCAGCTCCACAGTGTCGTACTCGCGCTCTGCTGCAGTAGCTTTGTGTGATTCATGGTTCAGGCTAGTCCCCATCTTATACTGGGCAGACACAAGCTGTTTTAGCTCCTCCCCTTTGACACAACTTTCCTCTGACTGGCTGCTACGAGAACGAAGAGACGCATGAGGAGAGATGAGAAGACACAGCTGAAGCTAATGAAAGACAACGAGACACAGCAAGAGAAATAAAAAACGATGCTGAAAGTCTTATTATTCGTTTATTATTAGTCTGGTGCTCAACACTAACTAGCAGGTATATTGCACGTCATGCAGTTTGCTGAGGAGGCGAAAGTTCTTCAATAACTCAGTCAATGGTTTAACCCTTTAAGACCTACCATAGAACCAAGTCCTCCAGAGCTTATATTATATGTTTACATGCTGTGGAGCCATTTTTGGGAGCATTTCAAGTTGCTATACATCAATACAACCATTACAGCCTAAATTTTAATAATATGTCTGCATTAAGTGCATAGTAATTACATAAATTGCAAAAAAGTGCAATAAACTACAAAAAAATTGAAAATCGTTTTTGTTTTTTTAACATATATTTCTAGTTAGAGAAATTTAAGAGGCTTATCCCTCAAAACTGTAAATACAAAAAAGTTGCACAAAATAGTTTCCCACCACAGGAAATTTATTTTGAGTGTCTTCATAGTTTTATTTTTGAAATACACCAATTTTTATACACTGCAGGAAAAACAAAAATTAATATTATAATGCAAATTTGCAAAAAAGCAGCATATGCATCAAAATAAACTATTTCCAGCAGTGCATTATGAGTCCTAAGCATCCCAGAAACCACACAGAAAGTCATAAAGTCAAACAGGTAGTGGAGGACATGCGATAGTTCACGCTGGTGGATGTAGGAAGTGTTATGAACAGCTGATCGGATCTGCAAAGCATGTTTCTGGAATATTATGTTTTTGTTGCTGCAAGTGCTTTTTATGCAGTTTTTGCAAAGCTATATGTGGAAGGAAACTGTGACTGAGGACAAGCTGATGGCATAAGATGTAAGTACAACTCCTCCGGTTTCATATGCAAAAAAAATTATTGCGCTAGCTCACGTGGTTGCAGAGCTACCGGGATTTAAAAATAGTTAGCGTGCTGCTCTGACCGGCTTTAGAGGGTTAATAAAGGTTGTGTAAGCCTGTGGATAACTGGTATCATATGGAGGTTTGAAATCACCTCTGAAAACACATATTTTTATTTAGTTTTCAGGTTAAATTACGCATAAATCTGCAGGGAGCGCATCCTCCAAAAGCTTGGGTTCGTGAGTCAAACTTCAGGCCTCGTCGGTTTCACCCGGCTGCTTCATAACGAGCACACATCCACGTTTTGATGCCTGCGATGCAAAGAAAGTGCCCAGAAACATCCTGCATATCCCGTCCTCATCACCTCCAGGTGGCTTTGTGTCTACAGTGCAGGGCAGCGAAGGAAGAACAGAAAACATTTTCACATAATGGTGACAGGTAAAACCCGTCAGGTTGTTCCAGGTTTGCTTCCTGCTGCTGTTTTGTTTCTGAATAATGAGCCACTGTCTGCACTCATGCGCTGAGGACAAACACAGCTTTTCCTCCCTGTAACCTCACTTTCCACATTTCACAAAAGCCTCTGTCATCCTCGCACACCGTTGCTCTGAAGCTGCGAGAGTAATCACATGTGTGAAAATGGTTCCAATGCTTCTAGCAGCCTCGATAGACGAGTACAAAACAGTGTGCTGAAAATGAAGAGAGGGGGAAACTTTCACACCCGGGCGCTAATGGGTGGATGGTGTCGGCAGGAAGCCATCAAAGCAGTTTGCGTACGCTGTCTGAGGTGGATTTGAAGTCAAATATTTGCTGGTTTCCTCCCGGGAGGAGATTTCTGGAATATCCCGTGCACTTGCTCTTCTGAAGACGAAGAAGGTCGCAGAGTTTCTGAGACTTTAGAGGCAAGTCAGCAAATATTAAAGTTGGGAGGTTAGTTTTTATCCTCTGCCTCCCTCATCTACATTCAACAGACGTAATTTTATAAAGCTGAAGGGCAAGAACATGACATGTCTTGCCTGATAACACAAATTGTACACTCATTATAACATCAGAAGCTTAATGGAAACAAGTGGCACAAACACAGTAAGCCCTGTAACTCGGGACGCGTGTATCACGTTTGGGCTGAAAACAGCGAGGAAGCCGAGGGTTTGGCAGAGCTGACGTTACGCAAACACCAACAGCAAGAGCGCTCATCTGTTTGCAGGTAGAGTCCATTCTGTCCCTCCATGCAAAATCCACATGAATCCCTCTGCAACTATTAGCCCTCAGGAAAATAACCAAAACCCATACTAGTACAGCTGTACAAGTACAAGTACATGAGCGTCTTTCTTCTAGATGATAAGATGCATCATCAGGACCAATAAATTTGGTCAGTCCTGGAATGAAAGGCTACCTTACGTCTAATCAGGATAACCTCCCTGTTTTTGACTTAGTGACCCAGCAGAGTTTTCCCTCTGGGCTGGGAGACACCCAAGAGAGGGCGTGCCGGCATCCTGGGGTATTATTCATGACGATGGGACCAGAACACCGGTCCATTCGCAGACTTGTATTTTAGCAGGTTACTGTGTTGAACCGAGAGATAAACTATAAGATGCAGCTTTCAATTTACCAGTGCAGCGATGCTCCAACCCCACCTTTATTGATTGTGTAATAAATGAAGGAATAACGCGACAAATACAAGCAGCATCAATGATTTTCCTTGATAGGAGGACATTTTTCTAAGCCCTTAGAAATAAGGAGCTTAAACTTCAGCAAGAACCCACGTTAGAACCTGATTGAACCCTATGAAATTTAGACTTGCGAAAACAAACTGTTGATGATTAAAAAGCAGGAGGATATATAAAGTTAGTAAGAAGTCTCATACAAGCCTGGCAGAGGGAGGAAGCAACATGTCTAAATACCCTTAGAACAACTGCAAAGAGTCTTGTGAACTTAACCGAGTCTGAAAGAAGACAATCGTTAGAACCCGGATAGAAACCCTGACAGTGAGTTTGGAGACCAAGACAAACAGAAAAGACACCTTAATGCCAGACATACGCTAAGGACAAACTAAGATTATTGACACTGGAAGGACATTTGCTGGTGAGGTGAGAGAGGGGAGGAAGAGAAAAGAAGGAAACCTGAAGAACAGCATTACCACAGTGAAGCATGGTGGTGGGAGTGTCATGAAGTGGGGACGCTTCACGTGTCTACAACTGGGAATCTTGTCAAGGAAGGAATCATAATCTCTTCTGGTTTGCCAAACAATCAGAATCCAGATTATAACGGATGATTCTCAGCGTGAGTCCTCGCTCCATTCTGTATCAGGCGCAAAGATCAAGACACGTGTACGTAAGTTACAAACCACAATGATGCGATTGGTAGCCCAATGCAAGGTCACCATCACCATCGCAGCGTCGTATTACTGCGCCCTGAATGGTAGAATAAGCTACACAATCGTCTGAGTGCAGCCCCACCCCAACACTGGCTGGAGTGCCATAAGGCTCTGCTTTATTTGTGGTACAGAGCGAAGGGAGCTCTGTGTTGATATAACTCTTAACCCTTTAAGACCTACCATAGAACCAAGTCCGCCAGAGCTTATATTATATTTTTACATGCTGTGGAGCCATTTTTGGGAGCATTTCAAGTTGCTATACATCAATACAACCATTATAGCTTAAATTTTAATAATATGTCTGCATTAAGTGCATAGTAATTACATAAATTGCATAAAAGTGCAATAAACTACAAAAAAATTGAAAATCGTTTTTGTTTTTTTAACATATATTTCTAGTTAGAGAAATTTAAGAGGCTTATCCCTCAAAACTGTAAATACAAAAAAGTTGCACAAAATAGTTTCCCACCACAGGAAATTTATTTTGAGTGTCTTCATAGTTTTATTTTTGAAATACACCAATTTTTATACACTGCAGGAAAAACAAAAATAAATATTATAATGCAAATTTGCAAAAAAGCAGCATATGCATCAAAATAAACTATTTCCAGCAGTGCAATATGAGTCCTAAGCATCCCAGAAACCACACAGAAAGTCATAAAGTCAAACATAACTTTTAAAAACACCAGTATAGGCTCATGAGGCCCTGATGGTAAAAAAACTACATTTCCGCAAAAATGACGTCACTTCCGGTTTCGGGCAGGTCATGGTGGACATGCGATAGTTCGCGCTGATGGACGTAGGAAGTGTTACAAACAGCTGATCGGATCGGCAAAGCGTGTTTCTGGAATATTATGTTTTTGTTGCTGCAAGTGCTTTTTATGCAGTTTTTGCAAAGCTATATGTGGAAGGAAACTGTGACCGAGGACAAGCTGATGGCATAAGATGGAAGTACAACTCCTCCGGTTTCATATGCAAAAAAAAAATGTTGTGCTAGCTCACGTGGTTGCAGAGCTACCGGGATTTAAAAATAGTTACGCAAAACAGAGCGTGCTGCTCTGACCGGCTTTAAAGGGTTAATAGGAGATTTCTGTTGTGTACTTATTGAAGTCATATAAGTGTTACTTTTTTAGCCGCAGCAGAAGTTATGAGTGTATGAGAGAGTGCCGCTGTGGGAACAAACATGAAGGATGCAATCAAACATAATTTTCACAGACGAGGTTGTTGCAGTGATCACAGTGGGGAGAAGACTGCAGCGGAAATAGCTTAGCTTGATTTCTACCCAGCTCCAAAGTTTAAAACTATTTCTAAAAGAATGAAATAATCAGACTCAGTATTGTGTGTCTATGTGCTGCTGTCATGTGAATATTAGGCGGTCGGGTTAATTCTCAGTGATCTTGTGAGACATCTGAGGCATCTTTCCAAGACTCGGGCTATGAGCTTTTAGCCACACCGCAGGTTTTTGGACCAGCCAGTGTCTTCTGAGGAACTACTGGCAGCGACGCGCATGCTGGCCAATGACGGATGCAGCTAGACAGATGGTTCGACCAATCACATGCCAAGTATTTTTAGAAAGCTCCTGCACATTTCTAAATTGTTTTTAAGCAGTATTGTAGAAAAACACCCTCAGAGTCAGGTTACATAGACGATAAGATGCTAGCTGACTTTTTAACAATGTAAACTGTGGTAAAGCTCATCCTCACAGACCTGCTGCTTTTTGTTTGCATTACTTTTACTCCTACTACTAATAAATATATGAGGTGTAAAAACAAGGAAACCATCTATTGGCTTTCTATCACTTTTATTTATTTTTCTCTTTATTTGCATGGTCGAAATAAAATTATATCTATCTATCTATCTAAATAGCTGTACAGCGCTTTGTCTGAAAGCACCAAGTTATTATTATTATTATTATTTTAAGCTAATCAAAGGCCACAAAACAGGAATCTATGTGTGCACATCACATAAAACATGAGGAATAAACAGAGATAATTACAGAGAACACAGACAGAAAACTAGAAACAGAGTAAAACAGGCATCTCAGACTAACGCTGAGACAATAACCATGAGAACGGGAATGCAGAACTCAATAACTCCTGAATTCAGCGGAGGGCGGATAGATAGACGACTGCAAAACAGAAAGTTACCAGAAAACCATGAATTCAAAATAAAAATCAATAACTTAACAATAACTAAAGTTAATTTTAGAGTAATGAAGGAATCAAATCATAATAATAACTAGAAAAATTTGCATTTCCTGCGAAAATGCTGTGTGGATGCCTTAACGCTGAAGATGTCTGTTGAAAAAAGCTGAAAAAGATTTTAAAAAAAAGTTGCAAAAAGTTGTATGGCGGTGAAGAAACTGAAAATTCTGCTATAAATAAGGTGCAGAAGCAGAAATTTTAGCTGAGAAGTGGTGAAAAGCAAAAAATTCTACTGAAAAGGGGAAAAGAAGCTGAAATTTGTACTGACAAGAAATGTTGCCACAAGCAGGATTCGAACCTGGCCCTCCTGATCTCAAGGCGGCCAGTCATCTCACTGAGCCAAGCTCACTCTCACGAAAAAGTGGAGAGACTGATAATTCTGTTAAAATGAGAAGAATCTGCTGAGAATTATGCTGATGAGACGTGAAATGGCTGAAAACTCTGCAGAAAGGAGGTGAATCAGCAGAATTTCCGCTGAAAAGAGGTTTTTGCTGAAAACAGCTGAAAAAACTGGAATTTGTGCTGAAAATGGGTGAAGAAGCTAAAATCTGTGTTGAAAAGAGTTAAAAAAGTTCAACTGTGAACTGAAAATATTGTTGCCACAAGCGGGATTTGAACCCGGGCCTCCCGCTCTGAGAACGGCTGCTCATCTCACTGAGCTAAAACACAGCTCAACCGGGCAAGGAAAACTAGTGACCCCACTGATAATGTGGCAGAAATGGGCAAAAAGTATTGCATAAAAAATTCAATATCTCAAAAAGTATATAAGTTATGATTACCAAAAGTCACAGCACACATTAGCAGAAAGAGCAGAATTTTTTAACTCTTTAAAACCGGTCAGAGCAGCACGCTCTGTTTTGCGTAACTATTTTAAATCCTGGTAGCTCTGCAACCACGTGAGCTAGCACAATAATTTTTTTGCATATGAAACCGGAGGAGTTGTACTTACATCTTATGCCATCAGCTTGTCCTCGGTCACAGTTTCCTTCCACATATAGTTTTGCAAAAACTGCATAAAAAGCACTTGCAGCAACAAAAACATAATATTCCAGAAACACGCTTTGCTGATCCGATCAGCTGTTTGTAACACTTCCTACGTTGGAATAGACGTGAGAGCGAACTATCACATGTCCACCATGACCTGCCCGAAACCGGAAGTGACATCATTTTTGCGGAAATGTAGTTTTTTACCATCAGGGCCTCATGAGCCTATACTGGTGTTTTTAAAAGTTATGTTTGACTTTATGACTTTCTGTGTGGTTTCTGGGATGCTTAGGACTCATATTGCACTGCTGGAAATAGTTTATTTTGATGCATATGCTGCTTTTTTGCAAATTTGCATTATAATATTTATTTTCGTTTTTCCTGTAGTGTATAAAAATTGGTGTATTTCAAAAATAAAACTATGAAGACACTCAAAATAAATTTCCTGTGGTGGGAAACTATTTTGTGCAACTTTTTTGTATTTACAGTTTTGAGGGATAAGCCTCTTAAATTTCTCTAACTAGAAATATATGTTAAAAAAGCAAAAACGATTTTCAGTTTTTTTGTAGTTTATTGCACTTTTTTGCAATATATGTAATTACTATGCACTTAATGCAGACATATTATTAAAATTTAGGCTGTAATGGTTGTATTGATGTATATCAACTTGAAATGCTCCCAAAAATGGCTCCACAGCATGTAAACATATAATATAAGCTCTGGCGGACTTGGTTCTATGGTAGGTCTTAAAGGGTTAAAGTTTGAACGGTGAAAATAGCATGAAAACTGAGGGAGTAGTTAAGCGGCAAAAAATGTACGGAAGCAACCAGAATAAAGTATAAAGAGAAACAGGAACTCAATTGTGTGGATGCCTTTGGGGCATCCACACAATAAAACCTAAACCCAAAAGAGGAAGCTGAGGTTGGGCCCTGTTGAAATATAAAACCTAAACAAGTGGAGCTGTTGTTGTTGTTGTTGTTGTTGTTGTGTGCGTCAGAAAGCAGCTTCTGATTTTCCCGTCTTCGGCGTCAGCGTGTCTGTGCTTTACTTTCTGCTTCGTCTGGTTTTCACGACTCGGATCGTCGGGAAACTCTTCAGCACAAAATCACCAATTTGACGAGACAGGATTTTTCCACAGTCTTCACTCAGACTGTCACAAACACAAAGTTTCACTTCAGACTTTCTGTCAAACTGGAAAACTTTAACAACTCCCGTCTTTCCCACACAGTTTTGTGGAATAAACACTGAGATAGATTTTTAGTTATGAGATCAATTAACAGCTCCTTTGTGTTTCCTGGACAGGACGATGGAAACTAAACTAACACCACCAACATATCCCTGAACGGGCATAAAAAATGTTCTGTCACACATTCGCACCCGAAGAGTATTTGGAATAAAAGCCTTTTGACACCTCTGATGTGCCGCCCCCAGGAGCCACTAACAACTTTGTTGAAATAGGTCTCACTTACTCCGAACGGGAGACAAGAAACACAGCTTTGACTTTGAGCACTCTTTCATTTGTCTTTCATTTAAGCCTGAAGTGGCACTTTTTCCACATACCTGGCTCTCCTGATCAAAAGCTTCACATCCTGCCGTTTGTAAGACGCGACTTGAAGTGTTTTCAGACGCGAAGGGTTACGGCGAGTGCATTTCAACAACACGTAAAAAGACTTGAGCTAGAAATGTCAAAACAGAGTCTTAACTTACCCAAAAGGCAGATAACAAACTGCAAATAAAGACAGGAGCGCTGCTGGAGGATTTATTTTGGTGTTCGCATTGAAGCGCTTGTGTTTTCCTAACCCTAAACCCGTCAGTCGTCCTCGTACCGGCGGCTCCGTGAGCACGCTCAGGAATGAAAGATTTACCAGGTCGCGCTGCTGGTCTCGAGCAGAGGTTATTTGCTGTGTGTTGTCAATAATTTAGAGCAAAATCTCCTTTTTCGGTGCTCATGTGAAATATTCAGACGAATGATTTCATGAGTATCACGTTTTCATGTTGCTCCACCTTCTGAGGGAATCTTTGGTAATTATTGTTTGATATCCATCCTTCATACTTCAGTCCACACAAAGATCTTATTTTTTGTCAGCTTAGTGCACCTACAGCTCTTTAACCCTTTAAGACCTGCCATAGAACCAAGTCCTCCAGAGCTTATATTATATGTTTACATGCTGTGGAGCCATTTTTGGGAGCATTTCAAGTTGCTATACATCAATACAACCATTATAGCCCAGATTTTAATAATATGTCTGCATTAAGTGCATAGTAATTACATAAATTGCAAAAAAGTGCAATAAACTACAAAAAAATTG
Organism: Neolamprologus brichardi; assembly: GCF_056152115.1. Lineage (NCBI taxonomy): Eukaryota > Metazoa > Chordata > Actinopteri > Cichliformes > Cichlidae > Neolamprologus > Neolamprologus brichardi. Next base: position 26,015,122 of record NC_142111.1, on the reverse strand, counting down.
AAAATCGTTTTTGTTTTTTTAACATATATTTCTAGTTAGAGAAATTTAAGAGGCTTATCCCTCAAAACTGTAAATACAAAAAAGTTGCACAAAATAGTTTCCCACCACAGGAAATTTATTTTGAGTGTCTTCATAGTTTTATTTTTGAAATACACCAATTTTTATACACTGCAGGAAAAACAAAAATAAATATTATAATGCAAATTTGCAAAAAAGCAGCATATGCATCAAAATAAACTATTTCCAGCAGTGCAATATGAGTCCTAAGCATCCCAGAAACCACACAGAAAGTCATAAAGTCAAAGATAACTTTTAAAAACACCAGTATAGGCTCATGAGGCCCTGATGGTAAAAAACTACATTTCCGTGAAAATGACGTCACTTCTGGTTTCGTGCAGGTCATGGCGGACATGCGATAGTTCGTGCTGATGGACGTAGGAAGTGTTACGAACAGCTGATCGGATCGGCAAAGCGTGTTTCTGGAATATTATGTTTTTGTTGCTGCAAGTGCTTTTTATGCAGTTTTTGCAAAGTTATACGTGGAAGGAAACTGTGACCGAGGACAAGCTGATGGCATAAGATGTAAGTACAACTCCTCCGGTTTCATATGCAAAAAAAATTATTGCACTAGCTCACGTGGTTGCAGAGCTACCGAGATTTAAAAATAGTTACGCAAAACTGAGCGTGCTGCTCCGACTGGTTTTAAAGGGTTAAGTAGCAGCATGCTAACATCACCGGGTGTAATGCTACACACTGTCATTTTACCCGAGCATGTTCACATGCAAATATTATCTACATAACACCAGGCAGCAATCTCCAGGCTGGAAAATGAAGCCAACGAGGAAGTGGCAGAACCTGAAGTTCCTCTCGTGGCCACTGGAGGCGCCAAAAGCAAGTCAAAAACTGTTTATTCATCCCTCTAAACAACTTTATGTTCAGTTCAGTTCAGCACCAAATCAAAGAGAGGTGATGAAGACAGAGAGTGAGAAAAGGTGAGTGAAGAAGAACCAGTGCATCATGGGAAGGCCCCAGCACCTGATCATGCCCCTATAAGCTTTATCAAAAAGGAAAGTTTTAAGCCTAATCTTAAAACACAATGTGTGAATATATATATGGATACAAGGTCTGCAAACAAATAAACAGACACACAGAAGCTGAACGGTTTGTAATTTTGAATAAGCCAGTAAAAAATGTGATCTTCGAGGTCGGAGAGTTTCTGGTGCTCGGAGCAGACCGAGCTGAAAACTTCCCCTTCCTGTCGCTTAAAGCTGTCACTTCAAAAAAACAAACACAAAAAAATGGCAAAGGTCACAAAGACGAGATGAGAATTCAAAATCCGAGCCCACAAACCAGCAGGCGACTTCCTGGTGGCTACACTCCATGAATAGCAACAAAAAGGTATTTGCACAAAGCAGCATAATTCACACGTAAACCTGGCAGTGCACCCAGTCCTCACCCGGAGACATTTCCCCCGAAACCACAAATGTCAAGCGTAACGAAGGCGCGACAGGAAATGTCAGGTGATCCCGAAAGTCATTACATTTCATCCTGTGGGAATCGGCGAGATCTGTGCTAAATTTCACGGCCACATATGTAATAATGTCAACCTTATGATAGCAGCAGAGATGAAAAGGCTACAGGACTCAACGTTGGGCTATTTCGGTCTGGACCGCGCAGGTGAGCTGACCGATGATCAACAACAGACGCGCTGCTGTGTAGAGGCTGGGGTGGATTAAAGCAGAGCAGATGCTGATAATACGATGGCAGCAGTTAAGAATAAACCTTTGTTCACACTAACCCAGGGTCCCACATCACTGATCCCAGTGTTTGTCCTCATTTTAAGCAGTGCGACTGATAATGATGTATTGTGTGTGTATTAGTGAGTCTGTCATATGATGTCCAGGGGTAAAGATTTACTCTAACATACATCAAATCAATGCTGGGCTTACAGGCAGCTCGATACACTTCTGCTATGAATTATGGGCTGTGATGTTCCTTATCCACGATGTTAAATCTACTGATAGGTGAAGTGAAAAGGAAATTGATCTGCTCATTAGGATGCAGAGTTATGCTGGGAAACTGGGCCACAGCCTTCATGTATAAAACCCACCCAAACACCTGAGCAGTGACAGACTGAGCACGTCCATGAGAACGGCGCTCTCTGCTCCAGAGGATAAAAAGAGCCCACGGCGCTGACCGGGCCTCCAAACTTCTCAGATTCACGTTCGATAGATCTACAAACATCAGATTCACTGAGACAGAAGCCAAGAGACATCCTTACAGTCATATGTCCATGCTCCAGCGGAGCAGCGCCAACGTGGCAGGACAAGGACCTGAAAGATCAGGCCCATCACCCCATTTATACAGCGCCAAATCACAACAACAGTCGCCTCAAGGAGCTTTATATTGTAAGGTAGACCCTACAATAACCTGCTGCGACCGTGGCTCAGGGGGGTTGGGAAGCGTATCTGTAACCGGAAGGTCGCCGGTTCGATCCCTGGGCTCTCTCCTGGTTGTTGTGTCCTTGGGCAAGACACTTTACCCTACCGCCTACTGGTGTTGGCCAGAGGGGCCGATAGCGCGATATGGCAGCCTCGCCTCTGTCAGTCTGCCCCAGGGCAGCTGTGGCTACAACTGTAGCTGCCTCCACCAGTGTGTGAATGTGAGAGTGAATGAATAGTGGCATTGTAAAGCGCTTTGGGTGCCTTGAAAAGCGCTGTATAAATCCAATCCATTATTATTATTATTACAATAATACATCCAGAGAAAAGCCAACAATCATATGACCCCCTATGAGCAGCACTTTGGCGACAGTGGGAAGGAAAAACTCCCTTTTAACAGGAAGAAACCTCCAGCAGAACCAGGCTCAGGGAGGGGCGGGGCCATCTGCTGTGATTGGTTGGGGTGAGAGAAGGAAGACAGGATAAAGACATGCTGTGGAGGAGACAGAGATTAATACTCTAGAACAACAAGTAGGCCTGCAGCATGAGAAGTGCTCTAATAGGGTGATATGGTACTACAAGGTCATTAAGATAAGATGGGGCCTGATTATTTAAGAGCTCGTATGTGAGGAGCAGGATTTTGAATTCTGGATTTAACAGGAAGCCACAGAGAAAAACTCACTGAATCAGATAGTGAGATGATCCAGTCGTCTGATAGGTGAGTCACAGCCTCGTCTGGCCTCCCTGCACTCAGAGGAGCTTCATCAATTCTTCATAGCGGCTCCCATCATCTGTGGGGTGAATTTCAGCTTCTGTCCTCTGGATGGAGGCTTTTAGTCCCAAGGTTTTTATCACGTGTCTAATTATCAAATGTGTGTTTGTCAGGTTGAATGGGTCTGTGTGTTTTGACAGATCCCATCATTTCTTTCTGTAAAGCAAATCTACCTACAGGTATAAATGCAGTGACCTCAGCACAGGGATGGTGCTCAGGTGTAGTCTGCCTGCCACCCACTGACACTCACTACCCTGAAGTATGTAAGAGGTTAAAAATGGATGGATGCTTTTAATGTTTAATGTTTGTGCTGTATCTGTGCAGCATTATGGTAGTTTGTGAAAATCAAACCAAAAGCTCGAACAACAATCTCTCTGGTGCTTTAAATACAAACATTTCAGTCTTTGTCAAAAACACACGAGCACGGAGCCTTCGGGGCCTCTCGGCTTGAAAACAAAGAGACCAGAGTACAAGCTGGCATCGTGGTTAACATTTAAAGTTTGGGTGAACTTTGAAAATCTCTTTTGTTACATGCAGACTTTCAGACAATCTGACAAACCTACAAGCTGCCAAGCATACAGCAAACGGTAAAGGCCAACGAATCTGCAGATCTGCAGCCACCCTGATGGAAAAAGTACACCGTGCCCTCGTATTCTCACCTACACAGCAGCATTAGACGACTGATTTAAAAACCACAGCTGCTAATTATATTTCTGTTAATCGATTTCTCTTGCTGGGCTCTTTCATTCAGTTATTTTAAGTTAAAAGGAAAAACCAGAGGAGATTTTTCACAAGCAGGAAATAGAAACACATAAAGAGCCTCGTTGCTTTTGTGGGGAGTTTTGGGATTTGTTTAGGAGTTAAAATTGGATTTTGCAGGTTGAACCCATAAACTGACCCCGAGATGAATGTGGACTTCAGTAAACTGCAGTTTGTGGACAGGTTGCTGCGCTGCTGCTTGCTCTGAGATTTATTCTCCTTTGTGGGTTACTTAGAGCTACTGCAGTGTATTTTATCTAAAGAAGATTTCATCATGGCTGCTTTCCAACTCCACTCGAGTTTGGCGAGTGATACTAAGAAGCATCATCAGATTTATTATTAATTAACGACGGCTACCACTGACCTTACCTAACCGTGAGCACGAACACCAAAGCCTGTCTGCACCAGCCAAAGTCCAGCACTGCTAACTGTGTACTCCTGTAGCTTCATATTAACACAGAGTTATTATCACCGTTTGTTTTTGTGCTTGAATGCACATATTTGGTTCTTATTTTATCAGAAAGCTCTTTCACTCACACCCCATCGTGGCTGGATCATTGCATCAGTGCAGTGAATGTGCACACAGCCTTTAAGTGTATATTCTGTGGATCATTTTCTTGTTGTTGTGTCTATAAATACTGAACATATTCCCGAGTTATTAAGAAACAGACATCACAATCTAGAAAAACAGGATTTTTATCGATACCTGCAAATAAGACATTACATAAAGACAACAATCGGTGTGATGTCAAACACTAATGCGGGACTGGTAACTTTGTTTAAATGACCTGTATTTATATAGCGCTTTACACATCCAGTCATCCACCCATTCACACACTGGTGATGAAGCTACATTGTAGCCACAGCCACCCTGGGGCGCACTGACAGAGGTGAGGCTGCCGGACACTGGCACCAGTAGGCAACAGGTGAAGTGTCTTGCCCAAGGACACAACGACCGAGACTGTCCAAGCCGGGGCTCGAACCGGCAACCTTCCGATTACAAGACGAACTCCCAATTCTTGAGCCACGATCGCCCCCCGTTTAGACAGGCGTACAGTGGGGATGTCGATACAAGACTCATTTCCTTTTTGTATAATTTTCTTATAAATAAGCTTCCCCACTCAACTGATTATGTGGAGATGTTATGGGAAAAGGAGGGAGGGATGTGTATTACAGGATGAATGGACTCAGATGTGGGAACGGCAATGGAGGAGTACTTCCTCCAACAGTTGGAGGGAATTTGGATGGAAGTCTTTGATAAGGTTCTTTATTACTCCATGTCATTATGATGGGAATCCTCCTGTGTGTTGGAGAAACTGTGGACACCAACGAGCACATCACACCCATGTCTGTTAAGAGCTTTACTTGTTGCAAGTAAGAAAAGTATAACTAAGAAATGGTCCCTGCAAGATACACCGACCTTGTCATTATGGTGGGAAATTCTCTTCTGTGGAACCAGCTTCCAGTTTGGATTCAGGAGACAGACACTATCTCTACTTTCAAGATTAGGCTTCAAACTTTCCTTTTTGCTAAAGCATATAGTTAGGGCTGGACCAGGTGACCCTGAATCCTCCCTTAGTTATGCTGCAATAGACGTAGGCTGCCGGGGGATTCCCATGATGCATTGAGTTTTTCCTTTCCAGTCACCTTTCTCACTCACTATGTATTAACAGACCTCTCTGTATTGAATCATGTCTGTTATTAATCTCTGTCTCTCTTCCACAGCATGTCTTTATCCTGTCTTCCTTCTCTCACCCCAACCAATCACAGCAGATGGCCCCGCCCCTCCCTGAGCCTGGTTCTGCTGGAGGTTTCTTCCTGTTAAAAGGGAGTTTTTCCTTCCCACTGTCGCCAAAGTGCTGCTCATAGGGGGTCATATGATTGTTGGGTTTTTCTCTGTATCTATGAAGCGCCTTGAGGCGACTTTTGTTGTGATTTGGCGCTATATAAATAACATTGAATTGAATTGAATTGAAATTACGCTAGAGATTTATAGGATGGAGGAGGTAACAGCTCATGTCAATGACAGAGTGGGTTGGTTCCATTTGTGTTGGGATAAGTGGGTCCTATATGCCAATACCCATAAGCCAAATCTTCTTTTCAAAGCTTGAAACCACCAACCTAGCTAACTGGTCACTCCCCACTGTTTTTTTCTCTTTCGTTTTGTTTTGTTTTTCCCTTGTAAATTGTGTTGATTAATGCCTGTAATCACCTTTGTGAAGTAATAGTTTAGAAATAAAGAATATAAATAAAAAAAAAAGAAACAGACATGATGGGAAAACTGAAAAGCTGGATTTGACGTTGTTCACACGGGAAGATATTTCAGTTTTGTTCAAAGACACAAATGTTTAAGTGATGTTCTTTTGCCCGAGGATGTAATTATGTGTCCACTGTAAGGATGTGGGCCACAGGGAAGAGACTTGACATGTATAATGATACAGTAAGTGCTCTGCATGAAAACACAAATATGACACATGTAAAATCAGAGCGCGTTGGAATAATTGTGTAGCAGAGTCTCACGCTGAAGTCGTAAGGTTTGGCTGGTAGAGTCAGGGCCTGTGTTCAAGTCTGAGGAAGATAAATACGATGTTTGTGAACATCAGGGCTGACGGAGAAGCTACGAATGACGTCACAGGTTTGCAGTTCGTAGTAACTGTGAAATATCTCTCGCATTATAGCATGCGCCTCTGTGGTTATGATGGCATTACATATATGCATTAATCATGTTAAACATGCAGGCGGGACTATGTGTGTGGGCGCGTGACCTCTGCATGGCTTCTGTTGGAGTTTCCAGTTTTTGAGTTTTGTGGATGTCTGCATGATTCTGACCCACTTTCAGGCCTCCAAAAAAAGCCCAACCTTTCCCCCGAATAGCTCCTTCTCCTCTGGTGTGTTTGGGTTATGTAACTCCTCCGTGCTGCTCAGATGACAGCGAACTCGATCTGCTCCAAAGAAACAGGTCAGGACGTCCCAAACGGACCGTTCTCATCTCCAAACAGGGATGTGCTTGGTTTACCCCGCTGTGCAGGGCGGGGCCGTCCCTGCAAGGATGTCCCCGTTTAGAAACACGAGACAAGAGAAACGAGGCAAAGCTGAAGCAGCTGAGAGATCAGCGGGGAGTTTAAGCAACGGCTATCTGCCGTGTTCACACAGATGTGCTTAATGATGTTTTTACTGCATCATTTGGCTCTTTTCCTGCTTCATGAAAACAGATTGGGAACATGTTAAAATCACGCTGAAGCCCTGCAGACGAGTGGAGCTGTCTACATCCTTTAATATCCAGTCTTATTCTTCCACCTCTACGTCTCTGCATCGCCCTCGCTCTCCTCTAGTCTTTCCAGATTCCTCTCACTCTCTTTTGCATCAGGCCTGACTCAGCAGTGTTTTCAGAGGCTAATAACAGAACCAGCCAGTCAAATTAATTACTGCTGGCCCTGCAGCAGTCGCACACACACACACACACACACACACACACACAGGAGTATTTCTGGGTGCTCAGGCGACTGAGGAGCCGATTCCAGACGTTAAATACCTTTGGGGCACTGAAGTGAACGAGACTACACACTTCCCTCTTCCGTCTGGAGCCTTAAAGGGCGATTACACCCTCAAACCTTAACGCGATTAAAATAACATCACACGTGAGCATTTCGAGCTTCCCCGGCATTTTCAGAGTGTATCTCTGAAGCATCATTTGAATTTCCAGGTTCAGGTGTGAGGCTGGAATTCGCTTTTCTGAGCTCGTGCTGAACTCGTCTGTGCACTTCCAGCCTCTTTGATCTCTTTGTAGATAACCTGACACCGCTCGACTGCTTATCACACTCCCCACTCTCTCACACAGAACTACAAGTGAAGACATTACAACTGTCCTCATGTTTGCATAAACAATCACTGACGGTTGAGGGTGGGGTTGGAATTTGAAATGCGCTTAATAGATAAAAGTCCTTCCTCTTTCCTCGTACTTTCCGAATAAACGCTGGCTGAGTGAGAATAGTTATTTCTGTCTTAGTCGACAGCTTCCCTTCGTTTGTTCTCAAGTTAGAGATCAGACTGTGCGCCTGTATCGATTCTTACTTTCTAATGTCAGTGTAACTGAAATAGCCTTCACGTTTCCTGCCATCCTTTACATTTGCAGCAAATTAGCAATGAGAAATTAGCAAGATCGTGCAAGCTGCTAGGCAACAGCCACCTTCAAGGTCAACCATAATAATTAGCATTGCTAAAATGAGCCACAGCTAAACCTGGCGTTAGCTTTTAGTTGTTGCGCTTGCAGTAAAGTTCATTAACCCTTTAAGACCTACCATAGAACCAAGTCCGCCAGAGCTTATATTATATGTTTACATGCTGTGGAGCCATTTTTGGGAGCATTTCAAGTTGCTATACATCAATACAACCATTACAGCCTAAATTTTAATAATATGTCTGCATTAAGTGCATAGTAATTACATAAATTGCAAAAAAGTGCAATAAACTACAAAAAAATTGAAAATCGTTTTTGTTTTTTTAACATATATTTCTAGTTAGAGAAATTTAAGAGGCTTATCCCTCACAACTGTAAATACAAAAAAGTTGCACAAAATAGTTTCCCACCACAGGAAATTTATTTTGAGTGTCTTCATAGTTTTATTTTTGAAATACACCAATTTTTATACACTGCAGGAAAAACGAAAATAAATATTATAATGCAAATTTGCAAAAAAGCAGCATATGCATCAAAATAAACTATTTCCAGCAGTGCAATATGAGTCCTAAGCATCCCAGAAACCACACAGAAAGTCATAAAGTCAAACATAACTTTTAAAAACACCAGTACAGGCTCATGTAGCCCTGATGGTAAAAAACTACATTTCCGCGAAAATGACGTCACTTCCGGTTTCGGGCAGGTCATGGCGGACATGCAAAAGTTCACGCTGACGTCTATTCCAACATAGGAAGTGTTACAAACAGCTGATCGGATCGGCAAAGCGTGTTTCTGGAATATTATGTTTTTGTTGCTGCAAGTGCTTTTTATGCAGTTTTTGCAAAGTTATATGTGGAAGGAAACTGTGACCGAGGACAAGCTGATGGCATAAGATGTAAGTACAACTCCTCCGGTTTCATATGCAAAAAAAATTTTTGTGCTAGCTCACGTGGTTGCAGAGCTACCGGGATTTAAAAATAGTTACGCAAAACAGAGCGTGCTGCTCTGACCGGTTTTATAGGGTTAAAGTCCAGTTTGGTAATTGCTGGTGTAGCAGCATGACTGCAGATCTCCGAGGTGACCTCTCTGTGCTGACAGTTCAAGCCTCCTGCGTGCGGCGTCACGCGCTGTGAATCCGAAGACAGACGCCCGCTGACGTGTGACTCTAGTTTCACTTACTCCACTCGTGCATAAACCCCACCTCGACAAACAAACATGCACAAAATCTCACCGCTCCCTTCTGTCCAGGCACTTAGTCTCTGCCGGCACACTTGTCATGTTTTGCCTCCGGCAGCATACGGCCGCCTGTTGGCCTGCCTTACCCAGTTGACTGCCTTCCAGGATCTGATGCAAAGATGTCCACCAAGAGACGCCTGGTGGTCATTTCCCATCCAGCACAGAGCAAATGTCCAATTCCGACTCGTGAAATTCCTGCTTTGTGCCGGTTTTATGTTTGGTTAGTAAATTACAAGGAAATTAAAGATGGATGTTTTGTTTCACATCACTCCCACGGAGACCTCACTTAAAGGATCACGTGAATATCTCAGTGGAACACGCTGTTAAAACCAGCAGAGCCCAAACGTATCCACCAAGATCTCACAGACGTTTGATTGCACTCTACATCACTCATACCAGGCAACCAGCTGATGTAAGCCTGTGTAACAAGTGATGCTGTGTACGTTAGCCATGAGCCAGCTGGGCATTGATTAGAAAAGAAGCAAAGAGAATTGTTTGGTGAAGAATCTGAAGCCAGAAAGGAAAACATGTTTTTATCTTTGAAGGTCTCAGAATAGACACGCTGCTAAATAACTCAACAATACTGTGGGTTTATATTACGGCCATAGGTTAATAATTTCTCAATCATACATATGACAGACTGAGGAAAGTCTTGTTGAAAAGGTGTTCAACTCTCCACGAGGCTTCATATGTTTTCTGTTTACCAGGTGAAATGTGAAGCGGTCGTCTCGGCCTCTGCGACACCTCTGCAGAGTCCTCGGACAACCAGTAGATTAAAACCAACACTGTTTTTGTGTTGTGTTGTGCTAATCGCCACAACACAACACCATATTAGCACAGAAGACTTTATTACTTTATTACACATGCCCATGAGTTCATCTCAATCCACAGTGCCGTGCTTTATGTAGATGAAACACAGTCTGGTGATCAGGGGAGAGGTTTACTCCGAGTTCCTCAGTGGACGTCTGTGGTAGAGCCTCCTGATTGGCAGACTGAGTCGTGGGTCCCAGTTTTAAGAAAAAGGACGCAGTGGTTACGATCCAGTTATCGGGGTACCGCAGTCCTCAGTCTCCCTGGGATGGTCTGCACCCAGAGGACCAATGCTGTTATCATTCTGGTAGCAGAACAGTGGACCGACCGGATATTGAAGGTTGGATGGGAACCAGTGTGAATGATTTTTGTTGACTTCAAGAAGGGTGAACAACTATGTGCCTTTACTGCTTGGGAATATACAGTATGCACCGTTATGGCCCTTGAAAAGGGAAAATACCCCGAGGGTGCACATTCCTACCAGCCTGGACCTTTAAGGACAGACATTTGACTGTCCTCTTGGTTCTGAGAGCGTGCACAGCTTGGATGGTATAGCTGTAGCTTCCTACGCTGCTGCCTGACCTTCCACAGAAAGACGTCTCCCAGCTTGGCTGTTTGTCAACTCATCCTGGTGAAAGAAGGCTTTATTATCCTGCGCTCGTGCTTGGAAACTGAGCTCCCAGGAGTGGCATCCAGATGAGTGAAAGTTTGGAACGGACGAAAGTTTGCAGACCTCGAGTTGCCAGAAGTCTCTCAGATAAAACAGCAGCGCCTGGAGCTCAGGCAGAAAGAGAGTTATAAGGACGGGCGCTGCCAGCCTGTCAGCTATGTGACAATAATATCCCCACTTCACACATTTGTGATGGGTGCACTGATGCACAAATGTACTGTTACTGCAGTGTGTGTGTGTGCGCGAGTGTGTATATACAACACAAAAGTAGATCCAACCAAAATACACTCAACCTTGGATATCCTTTCCATCTCTCTACATCAAACCCCTGAAGGATATAAATAGTGTGTGTGTGTGTGTGTGTGTGTGTGTGTGTGATGATGTAAGGCAGTGTCGTGGGTCATGCTGTCAGCTATCCAGAGGACACTGAGTGACAGCTCTTGTACTTGCACGGCAGGATAATGACTTTAGTATCTTGGGAACTTCTGTGTGATCCTGATTTCTAGAATTTATTATTAATTTATTTTTTTAATTTATTTATTTTTTAGCAATTTATTTTATTTTTTGTGAGGGGGGGGGTGGTTCCTTTCAAAATAAAAGTATCTGCCTTTTGTAAGAAATATCATGATATTAAATCTTGTGTTAGCGGACAGATCTGGAGCTCAGAAAACAGAAAATGTTTCCTGGGGAATTTGGACAGAGGTAGAGATCACTCCCTCCAAAATAAGTAACTCAGGATCTGTGCGTTATACCTGCAATCACATGACTGCATAGCAAATGTTCAAGTTTTAGATATTCATTTCTTTATGACAGCATATTAGGGACATTTAAGGTGAAGTAAAAGGAGCACTGCAGGTGTCCATGCAGGTAGTTTCTGTTCTGTTTTCAGGGGAAAGATCAAACGTGTGCACGAACACTTCTGATTGGATCAGTTTCAAACTTGTCCCGCCTTTCGATACAGCTTCATTAGTTCTGATTGGATCTCCTCTGTAGAGAGTATTTTCAATTATTTTATTTATTTTTTTATTTTTATTTTTTAAATTTCATTTCATTTCATTTCATTTATTAATTAATTTTTTTATTTTTATATTTATTTTTATTTTTTAATTAAATTTAATTTTTTTTCTTTTGGGGGGGTATTTATGCTTTTTATTACTCACTGTCTTGTTTTACTCTGAGAAAAAAGGTAACTGACAAAAACTATGACAAAACACATCGTTCTGCTTCTCAGAAATGTCATTTCCCCAAAGATGCAGGGATAAAATCACAGATGCATCCTTTTTGCATCCAAAGTACAATTAATGAAGTCACAAAGTGCTCATGTAATGAGCAGGCAGACTGTAAAAAGACAACAAATGAAAAGAAAGCTTTTTTCTTGGAAATTTGTTATATATTTTTTTACTCGAATTGATAATTTTAACCTTTAAAATCATCCTACTAGACCTTTTTCACCACTATTAGATTTATCAACCCAAAGTTTTCTTCTCCAAATATAAATCATGATTATTTGCAAAAATAAAAAACTTTATGAAGTCAAAACTGAAAAAAACAACCCACCACCTGAATGATTTGAATCCAGACTGGGAGTTTTATTTTGAAGTCTCATGGTGGCAGCACGGCTGTGGTGGGCGACGTTTTCTTTCTTTTCTCAGGAAAGCGAAGCAGAAAGACAAGTAAATTACATACAGTCGGTATAGCCGAAAACACAAAGCAGAAAAGTGCCACCAACATTAACTGTGGAGAAGCACTGCAGCAATGAGCACTTAGCAACAGAAGTGCCACTAAGACTCTCCAGAAGTGAAGATCTTCACAGTCACTTCTTTAACAGTCTATTTTTGCTCCTCAGAGGCACGGCAACCTGAAACTTAACTTTTATTTTTCCATTTCAACCATTTAGTGACTTGGAAGGAGTGCAGCGGTATGGTATGCTCCAGTTCCTTGGAGAACATTTCAAGAGAAGTGCTGCCGTGTCCCAGGGAAGATCATGTACAGAGAGAGTCGGTGGGAAGAGAAATAAAACATGAGATGTATGAGAGGTCGAGGGAATTTTTAAGTGCTGAGAGCAAATTGAAGTGGGAGGATTCGGCGATTTAAGGTACAGCACAACTTTTTGTAGAGTTTTTAGCTTGTGATAAAAGTTCTGGTGACTAACTAGTTTTCCGCCTGGAGCCCCAGTTTGGGGTTTAACTTTCAGCTGGAAGTTTATTAAGTTACGTGCGCAGATCAAATCAGGGACAAAATGTGCACCAGAGTATCTCCTTTAAAGGTTTCACATCAAATCTTTATAATCTAGTCAGTTTCTGGAGACAAACTGCAGTACTGAGAGGAAATATAGCATTTAATATCTGCAGCTGTGATTAGAAGTGATGGCAAAGATAGTGTTGATATTATTAGCTGTATTCTGCTGGCTCCACCTCACAGGAGGCAACATGAACACAAACACCTCCTCACGTATAAAGAATTAATCCTAAAATCTTGAACATTTATGATGAGAATAAGTTTATATTAGATGCCAAAAAGCACTGCAAGCAGAATAAATACTGCAAGACAAACTCCAGAATAACAATCAACCAACTGCTGATTTCCACCAAGTCTACTAACAAAATCAGCAAATTCTGAATTCGGTTCAGTCGGTTTGATGCCATGGTTGTTTGCAGGGAAATAGCAAATTGCCCCTGCGTTGGTGTAAAGTCACTACATCAAGTGATGAAGTCTAATCTCTGCATTTTGTTCAGACATTACAGTAAAAAGGAGCGTGGCGTGGAAGAAGGCCAGAGTGTTTGATTTACCGGCCAAACTTTACTGGCGTTCATGAGCTCTGAGCAGGAACAATAGGCTCGGGGTTACCCGATGCTCCTCCATATGTGCTCAGGCTTATAAAGGAGGTAAAAACAGCACAGCTTCAAGTCAAAGGGTCCAGCTTGATACGGGTGTCTACATCTGTGGGTTTTGTGGGTTGACCCAATTAAAGCACACAGGAAGCCCCAGAACTCACTGCAGGGATTAAACGTTCCACACAGCTCAGTGTTTTCTAGGAGGCGATGGACAGTGTTTCTGGGTAAAAAGACATATGGATACCCAGCTAAGCTTGCTGCCCCTGAATGGATGAATAGATGGATGAATGGATGGATAGATAGATAGACGGACTCATGGATGGATGGATGAATGGATGGATAGATGGATGAATGGATGGATGGATAGATAGATAGACGGACTCATGGATGGATGGATGGATGGATGGATAGATAGACGGACTCATGGATGGATGGATGGATGGATGGATAGATGGACTCATTCATGGATGGATGGATGGATAGACGGACTCATGGATGGATAGATAGACGGACTCATGGATGGATGGATGGATAGATAGACGGACTCATGGATGGATGGATGGATGGATAGACGGACTCATGGATGGATGGATGGATGGATAGATGGACTCATGGATGGATGGATGGATGGATAGACGGACTCATGGATGGATAGATAGACGGACTCATGGATGGATGGATAGATAGACGGACTCATGGATGGATGGATGGATGGATGGATGGATGGATAGATAGACGGACTCATGGATGGATGGATGGATGGATGGATAGACGGACTCATGTATGGATGGATGAATGGATGGATGGATAGATAGACGGACTCATGGATGGATGGATGGATGGATGGATAGACGGACTCATGTATGGATGGATGGATGGATAGACGGACTCATGGATGGATAGATAGACGGACTCATGGATAGATAGACGGACTCATGGATGGATGGATGGATGGATAGATAGACGGACTCATGGATGGATGGATGGATGGATAGACGGACTCATGGATGGATAGATAGACGGACTCATGGATGGATGATGGATAGATAGACGGACTCATGGATGGATGGATGGATGGATGGATAGACGGACTCATGGATGGATGGATGGATGGATGGATAGACGGACTCATGTATGGATGGATGAATGGATGGATGGATAGATAGACGGACTCATGGATGGATGGATGGATGGATAGACGGGCTCATGTATGGATGGATGGATGGATGGATAGATAGACGGACTCATGGATGGATGGATGAATGGATGGATGGATAGATAGACGTACTCATGGATGGATGGATGAATGGATGGATGGATGGATGGACTTAAAGTTTGAGTGGACTAAGACTAGAAAAGCTCTATCGATGTGCAGTTCCACGCCGTTAGCTGAACGAACACGCTGGTTCATCATGACGCAACACTGGCCTGGAACAGCTTCAGAAAAATGAACATTTTGTATGATTTCAACAAGATATTTGTAGGAACATGAAGGTGAAATTGAAATCATTCATTCAACAGAGCAGGCTTGAAATTTGTGTTTTGTTTTTGGAACTTTGTAAGAGCTCGGCACATTTCACTAGTGTGGAAATTATTCATAAACATATTTTAAACTGGATGAAATAAAGGATTTTGGAGATGTCTCAAAATAAAAGGTTAAAGTGAAGTGAAAATAAATGTAGGCCTTGTTTAATAAAGAAAAGTTATACATGAGTGTTTAATTTGTTTCATACAAAGAGTGAAAGAAAGAGCTCGACCTGCATTAAATGGTCCAAAACCAACGAAACGCTGAACGTATTCAAAAAGTTATTAATAAATCAACCACATGAAACTACTTCCTGATTTCGTAGAACTCCAGGACGATGTGACACGCAGCCTTACGTGTTCTTTTAACAGACAGATAATAACTGACTGTGATGTCAGCTGGTGGAAACAAGACAAACAGAGAAGAGAGACCTGTCACAACAGCTTACTGTCACTGCAGAGCGCCTGTGTGTGTGTGTGTGTGAGCTGACTGTGCGAAACACGTCAGACTAATATGATTTTGGCAAAGAAAGCCCATTATACCACTACGTGCCCCCTCGTCCTCGTGGAGAGGATAAGATTACATTTGTGTAAAATTACTCCACCTCCTAATAGTATCAATGGATGGTATTTGTCTTTGTGGAGTAAATGGATTTTGGTTTTCCAATTAGAGACTGTTAATAAAACTCCACAGCTGAATGGTTACGTGCAAATAAGCTGTTTGAGGCGTCGTCTCCATTCATAGACAGGCGACAAATGAAAGGAAGAGAGCGTTTTCCTGATGTTACGTTCCCCTGAGGGGTCTAGGCGGTGAGGGGGAAGTAACAAAAAGTGTCCGGGTCAGAAAAAGGAGACAAGAAGGCCGTTTAAAGGCCGTATCGTCAGATTCACGTCATGGGTGGGGCCACTGACATCCTGGAAGAGCGCACCTTCATCCTGTATTTCATTACAGGACAACGGTGAGTTCTCTGATCTGCAATAACGTTACCTCAAAGGGAAGAGGACGGCTGACACGAGATCAGTAATAATATGATGCTACCTACAGAACATTTGGAAAAATTGCCAGCGGTCGATTTATAACTAATTAATAATGAAACGAGTAAACAGAACCGTCTCAGTCTAAGTGTCGAATGTAGTTCTGTGTGACAGCAGGGTCTCACAGCAGTCTGTGATATAATGACAACCTTTAATTCATTATTTGTGTTGCCAGATACAAAAACCATTTTTACCCTGATCCTGGTTTTCCACGTTTCCACGTCTTGGAATGCCGGAGCGATCGTAGAGGAGTAAGCTGTGCTGATTTAAATTTCCAGAGACTAAAGTTTGAATCACACGTCAATTTTTCATGAATCATTTCTATGATATTTTACTGTTATCAATTAGTCTGTGAAGGTTCTCAGTCATCCAGGTCATCATAGTCAAAGGAGCTTGCAAAGAAAAGTGTCTGGACTTCTTTAAGTTGCTTGAAGACGTTTCACCTCTCATCTGAGAAGCTTCTTCAGTTCTAAGGTCAAATGGTGCAGAGTCCCAGATATAAACCTAGTGGGAGTTTCCCCCCACAGAGGGACAAAAGGACCCCCTGATGATCCTCTAATCACATGAGCCGAGGTGTGAAACTGGGTGTGGGTCCCAATCAGCCAGAGTTTCGGGTGAGCTATCAATTGTGTTATCAATTACAAATATGTTTTAGGGTTAGTCATTCAGAACTACTTAGTTACAAAGGTTTTCCTCATTCACTGGTTGCCACGGCGATACCTCAGTTACAGATAATATTTCCTGTTCAATGACAAAAAGGAACAAAAGTAACAACCTGGGTTCTTTGGGAGCTTTGCCATCGTGTACGTCCAGTTAAGGAATCTTTTGATGTTCGACCCTTTCACATTAGGTTATAGCAACAGCGATATGGTTGGGTTATGGTACATCAACCAAACCAGGACCTTTACTTAAACCTAATGAACCAAAGTGAAAAGTGACCAAAAACAAAAAGGAATAAAAGCAAAGAAGCAAAGAAAACGTCCAAATGGGGTGGACGTGGTTACCTGGCTCATACACCTGAAACTTACCTCAAAGACATACTGACCAGATGTACAATTACACAGCAGCCCTACAGTACATAGTATTTATAATGAGGAGCCTTAAAAAGGCTGTTTGCCTTTAGTAAAACAAAAGGAACAGCATCTCTTCCTAAATTTGATAAAATGAAGCCCCGACAGGCCTTTGGTTGCCCCCAGAGACTGAGGGGCGTCTGATACCCTAAACTCAATGCGAGGCTCAGGTCACTTCAAAGATATGATGCAATGAGCACGAGCTCTTCTGATAGAGAGACCTACTCTGTATACTAGTGTTCATAAAGCTTGACAGCTATGACACCCAACACAGAGCCGGAGTGAACAAGAAAGAGAAACTGCACAGAGATAAAGAAACTGGTTTTTTAGTATGTTATGAGTCAACAGTGAAGTAATGCCTGCCTGGGTAGACTGTCTTTATGTATCTGTCACCTCGTATAACTGTATTTACTTTCAGGCCATGTATCTGAGTGTAAAGTGATAACACAACACTGTAATATGAAGCTCTGTGTGCGAGGCAGGCAGCAGAGTGAGGCGACCGTCCCGTCGAGGGTTCGTCTCGAGTGATTCGTGCTGTTCTTAATGCTTCCACCTCGCCGTCTCCTGTCACATATTCTGCCCGCTGACTCAAAAACACAGAGCTGCTCGCGGCTGTGAAATGCCGATATGAGATTAGAATGAGATATCTGAGGGAGAGTAAATATAGTCGGCATCTCAGAGGAATACGAACCTGGAGTGCAATTCGTTCAGGCAATCAGCCCAGAATCAGATGGAGGGGAAGGCTGGGAGGAAAGATGTGGCGAAGGAGGGGGAGAGAGAACAAGAGCGCCACTCAGGGATTCGTCCAAATGAGATGAACAACACAGGCACAAATTAAAAAATGCAAAGAAAAACAAAATCAGGGGATGCCCATCAAACCAAACTGACAGTGAGTCTCTCTAACCTGAATCGTAAGGCCGCTCTAATCGAATGCAGTGATGTGGGTTTGCTCATTATGACTCTGGAGGTAAGTTTGAAAGTAGCTCGCATATGAAGAGCAGATGTGGGTACACTTTGTTTTGATAGCTACATCTCGTAGTCATCGTCCATTACGTAGTGGACTGGTGACCTGTCCGGGTGTCCAATGACAGCTGAGATAGACTCTAGCCCTTTGCGACTTGAATTGAATTGGTGGTGAAGAAATCTCTGGGAAGTCCTGGCTATGCGTCGTCTCAGAGGGATCCGTTTGTGTTTTAGAAGTGATTATTCAGTAAACCTTTAATGTGTCAGCATACAGAGATCTGCCAAGTGGATCACTGGAGCTAAGCCATCCGCCGATGTGGGATAACACTGAGATCCACCCATCTGCCGCGGCATGGCTGAGCTTGAGTTTTGGCCTGAAGCTTTGCTCCAATGGCTTCATACAGCGGGTTCAAAAAATCCTGGTTAGCAAGGACCTCCAACCGGAATATTCAGGGCTACAATCCACAGCAGTCTTCCTCCACCAGAGTGAACTGCGTCCGGTGAGGAGCACTGACATTCGGCACAAATGTGTCCGATGAAGTTGTTGCGATTGCTTTGCAGCTACGATACGTCAGGCGGGGTTTTTGATTGTTCCTTTAGTTGTTGCTTTGATCCTCCAGATTCTACTTTCTGTGTTAACTCTGGGTCAGAAACAAAGGTTTGAAATGATTCATGCAAATGTGAAGTTTCTCTGTTTCTGCACTGAGAGGTGCAGATTGCATCCATGGGAAATTCCTGATTAGATCAACCTGCAGCTTATTGTACCCTGTGGGTATTTTCAGTGTACAAATCAGTTCAAGTATATCTTTAGCACAGACCCAAAGGACGATAGCTTTTTGTCAGGGCACCGGGAATAGACAATAGACAGTGAAACACAACTCCAAGAAAGGAGGAAAAAATATGGAGGTGTGTGATGATGAATAAAGAAGACAGGAGGAAGTGAGTGGAGGACAGAGCCGAAAGCAAGAGGGAGAAGAGCAGGAGAAGAAGAAAACCAAGATGGTAGGAAATGAAAAGAGAGTAAGACAGTGGTGTGCATATCACTTTACATTATCTGTGCTGTTCAACCTCCTTTTATGTCGCACACAGACCCACACAGACTCCTAACTTCCCACATTTCTCTTGCTCATGTTCACTGACTTAATCTTGGCTTTTGGCGTCGCCAGCACTTGTCATTTCCATAATTCTTGTGATAGTGCAGAGGGGAGGGGGGGGATGTGAAATAGAAAGCAGGGGGGAGGTAATCTGGAAAGCGAGCGGCTGCTCATCTGTCAAGATTACCGCTCTGAAATCCTGTGAAATTCTTTTTTATCTCTCAAAGCAAAAGCAGACTTCCACCTTCTGCCGTGTAATTGGTAGAATAAGAGCATTAGGTTTCAAAGGATGGAGATGCGTGGTTAGGATCCAAGTCAGAGGTGAGCAGCCAAGTCACATGACTTGGACTCCAGGAAGAGTCGAGTCAAGTAAAGGCTTTAAAACTCGATAAAATCGCATCGCATTCCCTTCACAGCAGTCGGCGTGCCCGAAAGTTATCCAAATCCATATCCTGCTTGTAATACATGCAAATTGTCTCCAGCTACTTTGATTCACATGCTTTGAACCAGATCATTTGGCAGACAATCTCACTGTGAATCTGAATAGCTCTGAATATTTATAACGCTGCCGCCTTTATAGGTCTGCTGCTGCATTCTTTGCCTCTGCAAAGCTCGTGTTGCATCCAAAAGCGCTGTTAGCATTCAGTGCCTTTAAAAAGCTGGGAACATATCTTAGCCCATGCCCAGCACACACAGTTACACGCCCTGCTACATACACCACATTGCTTTAAAACATTAGCCTATATGCTACATGCTGCACTGTGCAATCAGCTGTTCACAGTTCAAACGGAAATACTCTAACGTCTTGCACATTATTTGAAAAATGCTGCCTTGAATCCTCTAAACAGCCAAAACAGTGCTATTAAAACCATCTGAATCTTGCTAGCTTGTCACACGTAGCAACAACAGAAATGCTGAGTGAAAATTAGTGTCTGGAACATCTGGACTGTGCAGACAGACACAGATGTGCAACATGCTGCAGAAGTAGGACTGAGACGGAAAATACATCCCAATAAAAGGACGTGAGAGGCTGACCACAGCTGCTACCACGCTGCTACCACACGTTTCAGTCTGCGGGTGATGATTCAGTCTCCATATGGGCTGTAACAAAATATATAAAACACACAAACTCTATATTCTATTTACTGTATTTCTTTAAAAACAAACAAACAAAACCATGATAATTAGCATTGCTCTAAAACTTTCTCATGTTTGGCTCTCGGGTCAAATCTAACTCGCTCCCAGCTCTGCACATGGACGTCTTTCATTGGTTGCGTAGCTTCTTTGATCAGCTGGCGATGCTTGGACCACGAGCTTCTCCTAAATCCCACCATGTCATTTTGCTCCCTGAAGCAAATAAACACCAAGTGGCAAAAATGGAAAACGCCCACACAGGATACACACTGGAAAATACTGGATGCAGGCTTTGTCACCCTCTGCCTCCTTACGTGGAAACAAGCGAGCTCGCTGTCAGCATCCCGCACTCCCATGGACCCGAGGACACCGCATCACTGTGTCAGCTGCTTTCACAAAAGAAGGGGGAAACTTTTTTGAGACCTTAATCCTTCTTTCTGGGAGAGGTTTCCAGTATTTTTCCCTGCCTGTGCTCTCATCTGTCTGTCTGTGTCTGGACTGGCTGTGTTCAGTATGTGGGTGAGAGAAACAGCATGTTCAGCCAGACAGAAGCATGAATAGACCATGCACACACATACCAAAATAAACTAACCACATACCCACATTTATCTGAAGGCCGCGGGCTTAACAGTCCATATGATAAAGCCCAGACATGTTTCTTCTTCAGTTTACACAATGCAGAAGAAACCTGCACAATAACGTTAGCTTGTAGCATCCAGCTACGTCCAGCAGATTTAGTCCAGAGGTTTGACTTATTTATTTATTTGTGTATTTTTGCAGATCGTTGCAGAAAATGTTCAAAATGATAGATTTTCTTAGAACATTTGATGTTTTATATGTTCTACTGTAAAATGTGGGTTTCTAACATTTGCACATCATTACATCCTCTTTTTATTTAAATCTTTGATTTTTCAAATTTTGCAGAACTGGGGCTGTAATTGGCCAATCATAGTTGTACTGAGCAAGACGCCCGTTGTGAGGATGTGGCTGTAACAGCGTGTCCATTAGTCTTTTGGGTAACGATCAATTTACAACAATCAAAAGTATTTAAAAGTAGAATGGGAGGCAGAGCCTTCAGTTTTCAGGCCCCTCTTCTGTGGAACCAGCTTCCAGTTTGGATTTAGGAGACAGACACTATCTCTACTTTCAAGATTAGGCTTCAAACTTTCCTTTTTGCTAAAGCATATAGTTAGGGCTGGACCAGGTGACCCTGAATCCTCCCTTAGTTATGCTGCAATAGATGTAGGCTGCCGGGGGATTCCCATGATGCATTGAGTTTTTCCTTTCCAGTCACCTTTCTCACTCACTATGTATTAACAGACCTCTCTGTATTGAATCATATCTGTTATTAACCTCTGTCTCTCTTCCACAGCATGTCTTTATCCTGTCTTCCTTCTCTCACCCCAACCAATCACAGCAGATGGCCCCGCCCCTCCCTGAGCCTGGTTCTGCCGGAGG
This sequence comes from Neolamprologus brichardi, assembly GCF_056152115.1. Classification (NCBI taxonomy): domain Eukaryota; kingdom Metazoa; phylum Chordata; class Actinopteri; order Cichliformes; family Cichlidae; genus Neolamprologus; species Neolamprologus brichardi. Next base: position 25,993,145 of record NC_142111.1, on the reverse strand, counting down.
TTTCTTCCTGTTAAAAGGGAGTTTTTCCTTCCCACTGTCGCCAAAGTGCTGCTCATAGGGGGTCATATGATTGTTGGGTTTTTCTCTGTATCTATGAAGCGCCTTGAGGCGACTTTTGTTGTGATTTGGCGCTATATAAATAAAATTGAATTGAATTGAATTGAATTTTAACAATATTGGTCCACACCTCTTTATCTTTGAATTCAGGTGTCTTCAGCCAACACCAGGTGTGTAAAATGCAGCATCTAGTCATTCAATTCAATTCAATTCAATTCAAGAAGACGGCACGCAGCTGTGAAAGGATGTGTAGCTCTAAAGACCTCACTGGACTTGAGCCTCGTACCGTAACAGGATGTCCACACTGGAACAGGTCATTGTGTAAAATTTCCAACATATTTGAACTCGTATTATTGTAAAGAGGAAGTGTTAGACTGCAGTTACAGATGGAGCCACAGTGAGGTTACAGAGCACTGGTCCCAGCCGTCCTCTCACATTAACATCAGCATAGTGCACCGGGAGCTTCGTGCCCTCTGTTGGGTATCACATGGATGACTGCTTTAATTGCAGCCGGTCTACAGAGAAAGAAAACAGCAAACTAACTTGAATTAACACATTTTGAGGACAGGTGCAAAGACACCTCGTGACGTAGGTTCAATTCCCCACCTTTGCTTCATGACTTGTACCGACTCTGACGCCACTTTAGTGAGCAGCGTACAGTCCTGTTTAATTATAGCAACATTAGCTCGAGCACATTAAGTTATTACAGAGGCACTTATAAATACAGCTTATTCCCATTCTGCCACGCTATTACATTATCGCCCAGTAATTAGATATCACTTACAACAATAGACTTCATCATTTCTATCATAATATAATGCAATCGCAGATTATTACTTTCCACCCACACCCACTCTAAATCTAACCACATTAACACAGCTTTGTTATTCATTTTAACTAAATTAAAGTACTACAACCATCGAGGTGGATGTTGGAGTCAGTGTCAGTGCTCCACAGGCAGCAGGTGGAGCTCCACGGAGCCTCCTGAGACCAAATGAGAGGATGAGGAGGACGAGGAGACGTGAAGCACACACACACAAAACTAACTGGCAGCTTCAAATGCTTCCTACATACAGAAATCCTCTCTATCCTGCTGTGGCTTTCCCTCCACGACGCTGCTGCTGAACACAGAGCTGACACTAATCCTTTTCAATTAAAATACCTTCACTGTTAAAGGGAAAACATCTCGCATCGGCACATTAACTCTGTAAACAAACCGCTTCTTTCAGTCCGTTCAGCCGGCCGCTGTGACGTCAGACGTCTAAACGGCTAAACTAGGCCTGAGCTTCACATCAAAGTGTGTTTCAGCAATCTACAGTCTGTTCCTAAACCTACACAGAGCTGCTGCTTGTACTAAATAGCAGTCATTCACAAAGAAGCTGCGTCTATTCTTGGTATTATGCTGAGAAGCAGCCAAGAAGAAAGTTGAGCTCTTTGTTATTTTGCAGACAACAGCACAGGGAGGATGCACGTGGACTTTTAACCTCTTTTGGTCAGCACTCTTTAGTCCTCACCATGGAAACAGCAGCAAAACTGAGGTCATTTCATCTCCATCACACGTTTACATCCACATCCATTCAATCAAGTGAAACTCTGCAGTTCGTTTCAGCTCGTCTCTGACGCCGAACCAGCCGTCATGACCTCAGCACTCCCCTCCTGCCATCTCCTGTCCTTCCATCCTTCCCCAGGCCACAGCTCCTCTCCCCTCATCCATCAGTCCATCCCCTCTCCCCCCTGCAGCTGTCCCATCTCCTTTTCTCATCTCTTTCGTCAGCTCGTCAATCACATTTCCTCCTCTGGCCACTTGTCCTTCTATCTCTTCCCCTTTCCTCCTTTCTGCCACCATCTCTTTGGCGTCCTCCTCTGTCAGTGCGCCCCAGGGTGTCTGTGGCTGCAACGTAGCTGCCATCACCAGTGGGTGGATGGGTGGATGACTGGATGTGTGAAGCGCTTTGGCGTTCTCCTCTGTCAGTGCGCCCCAGGGTGGCTACAACGTTGCTGCCGTCACCAGTGGGTGGATGGGTGGATGTGTGAAGCGCTTTGGGGTCCTTAGGGACGAGTAAAGCGATATATAAATACAGGCCATTTACCATTTACCATCCATCAATACTCTCTATGTGGGCTGGTGCTGAGGCTTCATTATGTGCCCCCCCTCCACGCGCTCATATTTATTTCATCGCCAGCGGGCTTGAGAGGACGTGAGCCCCGCTGGCAAATGAAAGGGTGAATTTCCACATGCATTATTCTCACGTCGAGTTGCCGTGGGGCTCGTCACGGCCCGAGACGCCCCGCGGCGCTCTACGGCACGGAGACGCAGGCTGAGAGCGCTCCTGTAAATGCACAGAGCATGCACGTGGGGGGATTCGAACAGAAAGACACAAAGATCAAAACATGCATTATCTGCTGCACAGTGAGGAGAAAACGTCGCCTGTTTGTGGCAAACAGAATAACATGCGTGCATGTGGAGAAGTGGAACAGCAACCTGCACGGCGGGCTGCAGTTCAGGAACGTTCAAAGGAGAAGGAATGTATAAACTTTACTTCGGCTGCGAGGGATTATTCTCGTCTTCATCTCAGGTGAAATAAGTGGGTTAGAAATGTGCACATTGACATTTAGCTTGAGCTAAAATAAAGCAAAGCTATCCTAAGCAGCAGCTATCCTACTGAGAGCTGCTCACACTTGCTGGCAGCACGATGTTGCCATTAGTCATATCCACCACTCACCCCAACGCTGGCTCCATGTGCATACTCTGACACTTAGTCCTGATGATGCCACTGAGCAGGAGTGCAGACACAAGCGTCCTCTTTGCTTTACTAGCTGCTGAGAACAAACCGAGCTTGTTGTGCATCCGGCTGAACTAGACCGCAGAGAAGAGCCCAGAAAGTTCTGTCTGCTTTCATTTAACCCTTTAAGACCTACCATAGAACCAAGTCCGCCAGAGCTTATATTATATGTTTACATGCTGTGGAGCCATTTTTGGAAGCATTTCAAGTTGATATACATCAATACAACCATTATAGCCTAAATTTTAATAATATGTCTGCATTAAGTGCATAGTGATTACATAAATTGCAAAAAAGTGCAATAAACTACAAAAAAATTGAAAATCGTTTTTGTTTTTTAACATATATTTCTAGTTAGAGAAATTTAAGAGGCTTATCCCTCAAAACTGTAAATACAAAAAAGTTGCACAAAATAGTTTCCCACCACAGGAAATTTATTTTGAGTGTCTTCATAGTTTTATTTTTGAAATACACCAATTTTTATACACTGCAGGAAAAACGAAAATAAATATTATAATGCAAATTTGCAAAAAAGCAGCATATGCATCAAAATAAACTATTTCCAGCAGTGCAATATGAGTCCTAAGCATCCCAGAAACCACACAGAAAGTCATAAAGTCAAAGATAACTTTTAAAAACACCAGTATAGGCTCATGAGGCCCTGATGGTAAAAAACTACATTTCTGAAAAATGACGTCACTTCCGGTTTCGGGCAAGTCATGGCGGACATGCGATAGTTCGTGCTGGTGGACGTAGGAAGTGTTACAAACAGCTGATCGGATCGGCAAAGCGTGTTTCAGGAATATTATGTTTTTGTTGCTGCAAGTGCTTTTTATGCAGTTTTTGCAAAGCTATATGTGGAAGGAAACTGTGACCGAGGACAAGCTGATGGCATAAGATGGAAGTACAACTCCTCCGGTTTCATATGCAAAAACAATTATTGCGCTAGCTCACGTGGTTGCAGAGCTACCAGGATTTAAAAATAGTTACGCAAAACGGAGCGTGCTGCTCTGACCGGTTTTAAAGGGTTAAACCTGTTTGTCTGCACAGCGTGAACGAGGTGTGAATCAAATCTAAACTGCAGGCAAACGTAGAAGTAGACTGAAGCACAACGACAGAAAAGGAAGAAGATGGATTTTTAAAAAAGTGTTATTGGTGTGAAACGGCTCCACGCTGCCGTTTGAAGACTTTTTTCTGTTGGCTGATATTTAGTCATGTTTGCTTTGGAGTGTGTGTTCAAAGACACACACACACACACACACTGTCGGGTATTCATATCTTGTGGGGACATGTCATTGACATAATGCTTTCTTTAGCCCAACCCTCACCCATAACCCAATTGTAACCCTGACACTAAAAACACATTTTGAGTCTAAAAAATGGGGACCGGGATTCTGGTCCCCATAAAGATACGAATACAGGCTCACACACACACACACACACACACACACACACACACACACACACTCTAAACCAGCCCAAAAGCGCCGGAGAGAAGCGTCTCCTCTCTCAGCAGAACTGCTCATTTTACATCCTTTAATGGAACAAATAACAGGCCGTCACAGCGTTTTGTCGCAGGGATATCTGCATATAAAATTCCCTAACATCCGTGTAAAATGCCCGCGTCTGCTGCTTTTCTCTCCCAGATGATGGAACTTTTAAAGACCTCCTAAAAAGCCCCGGCGTCCCTAACGAGCCAGAACGAAAAGCGAGAAGAAAAGGCAAGGAGAGGAACAGGCCACGGGTGAGCGGCCCGAGTCCCCGTTAACCTTGTAAATGATTCAGTCGGCCGGCTGGAAGATTGAGGCGGCTCTGCTGTTTATCTAACAGATGATATTTAGAGTCAGAGGAGCTCTATGGATTTACAGAGCGCCCTTCAAGAAGCAGCGGCTGACCGAATATCGACAGACCTCGAGAGCCAATTAAGCGTTAGCACGTGAACCGTGAGGCGCAATAACGCCCCCGCTGGAGTAATTAAAGCTCCGAGATTAGAGACGCCGACACTCACGGGTGGAAACTTTAAAACTCATCTAGCGTAGCTTTCATGTGACGGCAGCCGCCGCTCTCACGTTAGATAACACGCTCGTATCTGCGCCGATTCCTGGATCAATAGGTCTCACTACTCCACTTTGCTCCAAGCAGCCGTCACCATGGCAACCGGCGACTGTCATCTCTGCAAATCTGTAGTCTGGTTACAGAGTCGCACGCACGGTATCGTTTTCATCCCTCGTCAGTTTTAAACTTCCTGTTTTAAGAGGTCGATGGGAAGCAGCTGGAAAAGGCTTTTTTCTCTAAAAGGCATCAAAGCGACACTAATGAGCGTTCACGAGCCGGCCTCGACTCACCGTGGAGCCTCTCTCAGTGCTAAGGACAGCTCATGATTGGCTGGAGCCCCTTCGGATTCCCATCGGATTTCCAGATTTTCCAGATTTCCTTTGGTTGGTTTGTTAGTTTGTTTTTGTGCTGGTGCAGGTCTGAGAATGAAAACGCTCTATGTTCACATCATACTGATGGAGTGGCATCCGCACAACGACTCATTAGCTCTAACACTTGATCTTTGATCAACAATATGTAACTGATTACAGGAAGAAAGACAATAAGAGAAGAAATGAACTGAAAATGAAAAGCAAAGCGCAGGATGTCGCCACAGAGATGAGACAGAATCCGTTTGGGTTTTCTCAGTACGAGATTTAATAAAGTTGCAGGCCCACTAAGCCCACCAGGACTTTCCTTGTCTTGGAGATTTAGAGGTCTGTAATGTCCCTATGCCAGTCCTCCACACTGACACGCGTTGGTTTGTGTCGTTTGTGCTTCACATAAACGATCCTCCGGGGAGGTTTTAGTCATTGCACCGAATGTGGAAGTCTAGATTCTAATTTTATGGATTTAGTGATAAATCCTGGTTTAAGTCTGTTTTATTAGGGCTGAGTTTAACTTTTAGGAATGTTTGGTCAGCTCGGATGCTCAAACTAAAGTTATCAGATTGTAGAACTGTTTTATTCATCATCTTACCTCGTCTAGTTCTTGGTGTATTTTCTATTTGTGGTTCTGAATCAAATTATAATGGCAGAACAATCATTTATTGAAAAGCGCAGCTTATTTTGCTTTGCCTGTAACTTTTCTCTGTGGTGCATTCAAGGACATTCCAGCATCTGAGATTTAGATGCTGCAAAGCACAGCCAACAAGCTGCGCTCTACGTGGAGAAGCTAAAACAAACAAGTGCATTGTGAGAAATACATTTTTGGGAGCAAGTTCTTGCAATGAAAAGTTGCTGCAGAGTTCCTGAATTATTGAACGTGTCAGAGTTCTTGAATTCGTCGGCAGGCAGAGATGTCGGCACGATCCCTGTGAGCAGCTGCAGTTTGATAAATAATGATATCTTACTGTTGCCTGTGATGGAGGATCGATGACACGCTGGTTTGAAAGTCTGGAGTTTTGATTGGCAAACTTGGGCTGAGGTGAAAAACTAACAACCAAAAGGTTGCCAAATTAAAATGCCTGGCAGTACTACAGTATGTACTACAGTATGTACTACAGTATGTACTACAGTATGTACTACAGTATGTACTACAGTATGGAGCAGGGAATGCAGTAACACAGGCAAAGCACTACGGTAGACAGTTTGTTTCACCACCAACAAATGGACCAAATCTCAGACATTTCATTTGCATTCCTGCTTCTGCATGTTTGGCTGTGTGAAGGCCTCAGTGTTGCTCTACTAGCTGGCTTAGTTTCATCTTAATCTACTCGTCCTCTCCATAAAAGCATGCGTCAGTCAGAATGCCAAAAACAGCGAGAGAAGGCGAGAGGAGCAAAATTAGATGACACAAAAGACTGAAGTTTGTAGAAAAATATCACCACAGAGACGGTTTGGAGACAAAAACGTGCGAGATCAGCAATTTAAAACTGAAAGAGGAAAGAAAAGAAATGAAAGAACGAAGCAGAAAGAGCGCTGCTGTGGATGCGTGTTTGTGTGTTTGCTTGCCAGGGTCCGATCTATTCACACGGTGCCAGTGAGCACCGCTTCGGTAAGAAAACCGCAGAACAAAAATAAAAACGCTGAGAATTTTTCATACATTCTGCTTTTCCATCAACTTCCATTATTGTGAAGTTCAATAAATCCTGTTTCTGTTGAAATGAATGAAGTCAGCTGAAGCTTGATTTGCAGATGTGTTTGTAAAGCCCACCATACAACCAAGTTCACCAGAGCTTTATATTTTTCCTGCTGTGGAGCAATTTCTGGGAGCATTTCAAGTTGCAATACATCAATACAACTGTTGTATCCCAAATATTAATATATGTATGCATTAAGTCCATAGTAACTACATAAATTGCAATAAACTACAGAAAACACATATTTCTGGTTACAGAGGTTCATCTCTCTGAAAATGCAAAAAAGTTGCAGAAAATAGTTTCCAAGCACCGGAAATTTATTTTAAGTGTCTTCATAGTTTCATTTTTGAGATACAATAATTTTTATAAACTGCAGGAAAAATGAAAATAAATATTATTGTGCATGATTTGCACAAAAAACATCATCAAAATAAACAATTTCCAACAGTGCAGTTTGAGTTGTGAGTCTCCCAGAAAGGCACAAACATGACTTTGTGTGTAGTAAACCTTTGAAAGGCCCTGTAGGGGAAAAAAAAATCACTGACGCCACTTCCGTTTTTGGCGGGTAATGGCAGACGTGTGACAGTCTGACGTTTATTCCATGCTGTGAACTGATCGGATCAGCAAATGTTTCTGGATTGCAAAGATTTTGTTGTTGCTTTTTACACAATTTTTGCAGAGACATGTATGGAAGGAAGCCACGACCAAGCTGAATGCATATTATCTAAGTACAATTACTGCGCTAGCTTTCAATTTCACGGGGACTTTAAAATAGTTACGCAAATCGGAGCGTGTCCACTCAAATGGGCTTAAAAGGGATATTCAGGTTTTAACTAAGTGACAGCTCTCTGTGCTGGGAAATGCAAATCAGTGTTCAAGTAAATCAGTACAAACTCCACCTTCAGGAACTACACGCTCAACAGAAACCAGTGAGGACCAGTAAGCAACCAGTCAATCAGCTGTTTCTCTCCAAATCAGCTGGCTCATTATGAAAAAACTGGATCTACAGATGCAGTGAAACTGATCCACATGGATGTACCAGACCCAAATCTATGAGACTGGTTCCTGATTATTAGAAACCAGTCAGTCAAAGATGTTCACACACTGGTTCAGGATGCACCGAGTAAAGATCTGTTTGTTGGGAATAACCGAGGCATGAACTGACTGACTGGTTAGAATTAGATTCATCAAACGTCAGCGCGGCAGGATCTGCGTTTATCAGGATCCACAAACCCAGAAGAAACATCTTCATCAGAAATCCCGACATTCAGAACCAAAGGGCGCCGCAGAGACACCCCAGGATCTGTCTGAGCGACACCAACAACACAACAGAAAGGCCGGCCTTGCTGGAGCCCTCATCTCAGACTCTGTGGAGGACGAGAGTGACTCGATGTACTGGTTCACAGTCCCTCCAATAATCCTCACGAACTCACAAAAATATACCAGCACAATATAATTTACCAGTAAAGCTCAGGAGCTTGAAATAATAAGACAGCACTGGTCAGCATATCGTGTAGGCAATGGGCTCCAATGGTTCAAACAGACAGAAGACCACCTTAACATGAAACACAGAAACAGCAGCTGCAGATAAAGAGGTGGATTTGTTCTGCTTACCTTTATTGTTTAAACCACAGGAGGAGGAAGAGGAGGAGGAATCAAAGCCGGTGGACCGAGCGGCACAGCAGGGCGGCACAGAAAGAGAGGAGACAGATTTTATTAGAATTAGTGTGACAATGGTGTTTGGATGAGCCGCTCGTTGTTCCAAACCAGGCTGAAAATAATCTCTTAATCGCTCCAAAATCTCTTATTCTCCTCTGCAGCTACCCGTCTGCACGCGGACCTGCTCGAACAGCAGCTGGTGCGGCACCCGGCCCGGTGTGTCGTGATTGGTTAGGAAAAGTTTTGGTTCCTGAAAACGTTTGCTTCCTGTCCAAACGCTGAATGATTCAGAGTTTTTAGGTACAGGCGCAGGCAGGAGGTCGTTTCCGTAGCAAAAGCGCCCCGACTGTGCCAACGCGGTGTCATTTCCATCCCAGTGATAGCGGCCATCTGGGGCCCCGACTGGACGACAAACCGCACGCGCAAAAAGAACACAAACACACAACAGCGAAGGGCTTTTCACACAGACCTGCCATTGATTCGCTCGCTGGTTCCATCGGTTCAAAACAAAAAGCAGGCTGATGACTGACGCTCGGAAAAACACGGAGAAAAGTCCTTTTTAATGTGTTTGTTTGCTTTCTGATCCATCCTCACTACAAACACGCAAAGGTCAGCGCCAGCGCTGCCAATATTCTCAGCTTGCAGCTGAGCAACACTGAACAAACTAAAGTACGAGTCTGTGTTTGGTCAAATACGTGAAGTGAAACAACAGTCTGAGGGGAACTCGGAGCAGGATGTTGAAGATCTTTGCCTGAGCAGACAACACAGGCTGCCTGCTGTCCTTCAGGGTTTCCCCGATCGTTCTTTTATTAAATCATGTATACGCAGCACAACGTCAACCTATAAGCACCTTTAAATAACAGTATTTACTGCTGTTATTAACCTCTTAGCATCCAACAAGCCACCAGTGACTGATCGAGGATTTGGACAGAAATCTAAAGCAACCAAATGATAAATATTAAAAACATTAAATTTAAATTAATTTAATGGACTGGCTCTTAAATCTGGCCTCATTTAATTTCAGGTCACTTAAATTATAATTATATAGCACTTGGTGACAGTGGGAAGGAAAAACTCCCTTTTAACAGGAAGAAAGCTCCAGAAGATCCAGGCTCAGGGAGGGGCGGGGCCATCTTCTGTGATTGGTTGGTCGTTACGCCAGTTCATCTGCTCATTATTGCAAATATCTGATCAGCCAATCACATGCCAGCAATTCAATGCAATCACGTATATAACAACACGTTCTCACTCCCAAAGCGTAACATTTTACGCTAGGTGACAAATCGTCAACATATTACGTTTTCGGCTACCCACCACGTTCCTAAATGACGACCTCGGAAAAATGAGGAAATATGAGAACCATATGGACTCAATCTACACATGTTCCCTCTTTTTCTTCAAATCGTTTAGAAACACGCTATTTAACATCATTAAAGTCCAGGTTAAGTTCAGGAAAAAGGTTATGGTTAGGGCTAGGGATAAGGTTAGGTTTAGGGCTGGAATACAGGGCTGGAACGTCTATTACCGCGGGAGCGTCATTGCACTGGATTTCGCCCATAACCCGGCGTGTACCATAACAATGCCGAAGGTCTCCTTTTGCGTTCCTCAGGAACGCCCCGGGACGCGACAAAACGTCGGCATGTTACGCCTCGGGAGTGAGAACGGGCTGAATATAGACATGAATGAGGGAGAAATGTGATTTCAGTGACTTTGAACGTGTTTCACTACACAAACCATTCAGGTGAGATGATGCTGGTAGATCAGCATTTCAGGTACTGCTGATCTCCTGGGTTTGACCAACACAAACCACCGAGCGACAGATCTCAGGTCAGAAATACCTCGATGTTGATGTCAGAGCAGAACAGCCAGACTGCTTCAAACCGACGGAAAGGCAACGGTAACTAAACCACTGGTTTACCACAGCACATCAGACGCCGAGGCAGCAGAAGACCACGCCGGGCTGCATCATGCACGTGCAGGATGTGATGTTATCAATGTCAATAAAACCTCTGAGGAACATTCCCAGCACCGTGTTGACTCTGTGCCATAAAGAATTAAAGCTGAAGGCACAAGAGGGTTCAACCAGGTGTCATTAGTTAAGTGTCCAGTGAGCATAGGTGAGAAACATTTATGCTAAACATCCAAAAATGTAAAGTTTTAGATGGCTTATTTATGAGACGACTTTATGAGAATATATTCATCTGCAATTTCTTCGATTTAAATGTATCTCGTTAAAATCAAGTAACACTGGATTTCCCCCTGGGCTGATGTGCTTGGTGGGGAGTGTCTCTTCCACTCTTGTACAACGATCCACTCATCTTAACTCTGATCAATGAATTTGAAAGCTGAAGCTTTGACGAGCTCTTTATCCTCTTTCAGCTCATCGTTTTGATCTTCTGCCACATTTACTCTATCTGCAGTGTTGATATAGTGTTGTTATGGTCTTTCACTATTTCCACCAAAGATCACCACATGACACTCATAAAGGTATAATAAAGAGCTTTAACTCATCCGAAGAACTCGAGGAATCCTCCCTCCTTTTAGAAATGCCATTTAACTGACACAGGGGACAGAAACTCATTTAGACGTTTAAAGGATTACAGGACCACACAATCCTACTGGGACGCCTGAAACCATTCATTAGTTCCTTCATGAGTGATGCACTAGGAATCCTCGGACGGTGAGTCCGTCCACTGAATGGCTAAGCAGGCTAACGGGGCAGTGGGGCCAGATATGGACGGAGGGCAAATGAGAGCGATATTGGGAAGCACTGCCTTCAAGAAAAGTGAACCTGGATCAAAATGCTGATAGTAGTACTCTGGTTCTCCTACACACACACACACACACACACACACACATACACACACACACACACACACACACACACACACACACACACACTAAAGCCCTGAGGCAGGTAGATAGCAGGAAGCTAGCATTAGCCAATCACCAGCTTCTATTACAGTCTCAGAGCTGTCAGTCATCCATTAACCCTTTAAGACCTGCCATAGAACCAAGTCCACCAGAGCTTATATTATATGTTTACATGCTGTGGAGCCATTTTTGGGAGCATTTCAAGTTGCTATACATCAATACAACCATTACAGCCTAAATTTTAATAATATGTCTGCATTAAGTGCATAGTAATTACATAAATTGCAAAAAAGTGCAATAAACTACAAAAAAATTGAAAATCCTTTTTGTTTTTTTAACATATATTTCTAGTTAGAGAAATTTAAGAGGCTTATCCCTCAAAACTGTAAATACAAAAAAGTTGCACAAAATAGTTTCCCACCACAGGAAATTTATTTTGAGTGTCTTCATAGTTTTATTTTTGAAATACACCAATTTTTATACACTGCAGGAAAAACGAAAATAAATATTATAATGCAAATTTGCAAAAAAGCAGCATGTGCATCAAAATAAACTATTTCCAGCAGTGCAATATGAGTCCTAAGCATCCCAGAAACCACACAGAAAGTCATAAAGTCAAACATAACTTTTAAAAACACCAGTATAGGCTCATGAGGCCCTGATGGTAAAAAACTACATTTCTGCAAAATGACGTCACTTCCGGTTTCGGGCAGGTCATGGCGGACATGGATAGTTCGTGCTGATGGACGTAGGAAGTGTTATGAACAGCTGATCGGATCGGCAAAGCGTGTTTCTGGAATATTATGTTTTTGTTGCTGCAAGTGCTTTTTATGCAGTTTTTGCAAAGCTATATGTGGAAGGAAACTGTGACCGAGGACAAGCTGATGGCATAAGATGTAAGTACAACTCCTCCGGTTTCATATGCAAAAAAAATTATTGCGCTAGCTCACGTGGTTGCAGAGCTACTGGGATTTAAAAATAGTTACGCAAAACATCTATCGGTGATCGATCCTTGAGTCCTCCTGTCTTATGTAAGAAACCGAACCCCTGGAAAGCCAGTGGAGCTCACCAGCTGCTCTGGCTGCTGGCTGAGCGTCTTTCCCCCTGCCGTCTCTCATCCATCCTGCCCACTTTCACACTGTACCGTCCTAATCAAGGCTAAAGCCCCCAAAATATTTCAGAGCTGCACTAGAAAGCTTTGTGTTTTTCCACTGAGTAGAAAAACAAATTTTGGAGGAAGGAATAAAAGGTGAGACTGTAAAAATTCATGTTGAGGCAGAAAAATAAATCACACAAATAGCAGATTATTATTCCTCGCAGTGAAGCGAGATGGGTGTCACGACTGCCTTCAGGACTGACATGCATTTCCACACCAGGCAGCTTCAAGCTTTTCTTTGTGCTTCCAAAAAACAAAGATTTGAGGAACCTTTACAGGCTTTAATCTGTTCCTGCAGCTCATTTAACACGTTTGTTGTCTCCTGCTTTTCTCTAACGAATGTTTCTTTTCTTAGATTAGATGCAAAACATCGACATGGCAGGAGGACCCACTGGTTTGTGAACTTCCTGTTTTGAAGCCCATATTTTGCATTGCAGAGTAGTTTAGCAGACAGCTAGCAGCTACATCTAGCATGTAGCAACACAGACTGCGAGTCGCCCTCCTCCGCGTCCAGAAAGCAATCTATTTGCAGCATTAACAAGGCTAACTTCATCCATAATTGAGGAGCAATGATCTTGACCCAGATACACAGTGGGTGAGATGATCGCTGCAGGAGGAGGCGTCCTCATTAAATATCAGAAATCAGCTAATCGGAGCGCCTCACCCTCTCACTTCAGTGTGACTGATGACATTGGCCGCCGACTGCGGGGCCAATCGATGATGCACGGGCTGTCTTTGTGAACGATTAATAAAGCTTTCAATCGCATTTCAGACAAAAGGTGATCATCGGTGAGCTCTTCAAATACTCGGAAGATATTCCTGAAATTAATGTCTGCGTTTAGAGAAAGTCTGAGTCGCTGGAGTCCATTTTAGAGGAAAAACGTTCGCCACAAAGCCTCGTGGTCATTTTGTTTGGCTGCCATATGAAGATTGTGACCTGCACACTTCTTTTAAAGCTGCACAGGAAATGCCTTCTGAGCTGTAACAGCCATAAGCACAGAGAGGAAAACGTAAACGAGAGAGGCTTCACGAACGAGGACTGAGGCTGAGCTGTAAGGTTTACCTGGCAGCTGAGGAAGAAATGTGTCTCACACAAATGCAATGATTATTTTTTTGATTATTGTTATAATTAATGCAGGGAATGCATGAAATACCCCCAACAATGAGATATTATTAATGGTGACAAATGAGTTTTGTGCAGTTCTTCTTCCTTGCTGCACAAACTGACAGCTGATGTAATCACACTCTGCTTTAAGTGGCATGAAAAACGGCGTGTGAGGCGTTCTCCTGCAGCGTGCTCTTGCTTTATTGTTCAGAAACAGGTGAGTTTTGTGCTCGGTGCATGCTGGGTGTTTTATCTTCTCTTGTTGCTTGGCTCCGTTCAGATGCGTCCACGCTGGGAGATGAAACGCAGCTTTCCTGGGCATCAGAAAAGGAGCGAAGGCTGTAAGCTGGTGTGAGAAACGTCTCCGTACACCACAGTTAGTTGTTCTTGGTATCCGTGTGCTGCTTCTCCTCCCTGTCGTACTCTTCATCGCTTTTTTTCTGCCCTCAGTCCCTCTCATTGCCTCCTCCTCCTCCTCTCCGTGGAACAAGTGTTACTGCCTGCAGCCACCAAACTGTGCATGACCGCAATATCAACTGCTTTTCACTACAATAGCTTACATTTCATTGTGTTGTGTAATGTGTGTGTGTGGTGATGTAACCGGGTCAGTGTTGTGGCTGGCGGCCCATCAGACAGATTGAGGAACAGTTACTCCGGTCCAGTCGACTGTGTGATTGGCTGTTCAACCGACCAATGGCGCGCCAGGCTGTCAGTGGCAGCAGCGCTGAACCCGACTGCCTCAGCGGACTCGTGATGAACGCTCGCTCTGCGACTGTGTTGGGATGCTGCAAGTTAGACTGTGTCCTCGTGACCTTATGTTGATCCCTGTCACCTTGGTAACGTTGGTAACACTGTTGCATTTCAGGGGCTTTTGTTTTCGTGAACATCAAGTTTTTTTGTGTGTTTTACACGTTATTTCTCGTGTTCCTGTCTTTGTGTGTCCTCTGAGTCACTACAGTGTCCTCTGTGATGTTCAGCACAGAGATTATTTTGGTAGCTTTGCCTCTGCGCACAACCACAGCAACACAACTAACATCTACAAGCATCTGAGGTGCAGACTTTTAGTCTTAATTCAAGGAGTTTTACAAAAATCTGCATAAACTGTTTATTATTCACAACCCTCCATTTTCAGACGTCACAATCGATGATATTTATTACTAATACCAGCGACTGCCTGAAGTGTAGACATCACCAAATGCTTCTTCCTGCTTTGCTCTGCTAACGTCTGTGCTGCAGCTTCAGGTGCTGTTTGTTTGTTTGTGATTCAACTTTCAATTCAAGTTTATTTATGCAGCACCAAATCACAACTACAGTCGCCTCAAGGTGCTTTATATTGTAAGGTAAACCCAACAATCATATGACCCCCTATGAGCAGCACTTTGGCGACAGTGGGAAGGAAAAACTCCCTTTTAACAGGAAGAAACCTCCAGCAGAACCAGGCTCAGGGAGGGGCGGGGCCATCTGCTGTGATTGGTTGGGGTGAGAGAAGGAAGACAGGATAAAGACATGTGCAACACCAAATTCAGTGTAACTGTGATTGCAGTAACCCGATTGTATATACACACAACACTATTTATTACATATTGCTTTTTAAAACTGGCCTGTATATTTGTACATTTTATATATAATATAGTGCTGCAGAAGTGTAGGAGGAGATGCTCTGTATCTCATTGTACAACTGTATAGTGACAATAAAGGCATTCTATTCTATTCTATTCTTTTCTATTCTGTGGAAGAGAGCCAGAGATTAATAAAAAGTGTGATTCAGGTGTATTAACACAGAGTTTACATTGTGAGTCTCTCTGCCTCCAGTTTTGTATTTATTAACTAAAAAGCTGCTGTGTTGGGTTGAGATCAGCTGTCTAGTGAAGAATCGCTCATGTCGTTGCCTCGAGAAACCTTCGGGCTGCTTTTGCATGATGTTGTGAGTCTTTATGTGAAGCTTGTGTGATCAGTTTTGTCTGAATGTGTGCAGAGTATAACCCTGTACACGTCACAGCTCCTGCTGCTTCTAACAGCAGTCACATCATCAATAATCACCACTGACAGCCACACATTTAAACTGAGCTCCAGTTTTTCACCTTCTGATGGACAAAACCTTCACAGTCGTTTCAGCAACTATGATTTTGTTGATTCGAGACCAAAGGGGACCAAAGTGCAGGTGATGGAGTACGGCGCTTATTGAGCTGAATCCAAAATTATTTGTTTTACTTCATATCCTCAAAATGTGGGTGTGATGAAAAAGGCTCTTTCTTTAATAACATTACAGAATGTATCCCCACAGCAAGCATAACGCAGAGCCCAGACAGAGAGACAGGACTATTTATACACATAGAAACTTAATCAGGGGGAGAAGAAACAGGAGGGAAGCTAGACACAGCTGAACACAATCAGGCGAACAAACAGAGAGGAAGTAAAACTCAGGAAACCAACACACATAAACACTGAAGGAAAACACAGAGGGGAAGGAGACTGAGTACATGTAGGAGGGATGGTATTGATAGCCAAGGAGAACTACGAATGCAGAAGAAGAATGAAAATCCAAGACATGAAAATCTACACAAAACAGAGCGTTATTCTTAGAGCAGTAAAGAAGAGCAAATGAAAACTAAACAATAAAAAATGATATTCAAGTCAGAATAAATACGAAAACCAGGATAACAACGAGACCCACACTCAGAAAGCAGGGACCAGTTAGAGGTGACCACCTCAGATACCACGGGTGGAATTCAGTTTACCCAGAATGCCTTGCTGTTCAGAAGACGGCACGTTAAACAGTGGCTGTATCCCAATTTAGGGTCTGCAGCCTTAAAGTACACAGCCTTAACGATCCTCAAGGGCCGCGTACTCAAAGACCGCTAAGGCCGGAAGTGCGAGGCTTGTGAAATGGGACGGTCTAGCCTCCGTCGCGCTGCCCAGGTTGCCTAGCAACCATGATACTAACAGCTGGAAACGTTTCATACAGCTTTGTTTGACAGAAATGAAGGAGAAAATCTTTGGTTCATTTGTTTGTTTCTACATGAGCTTTGATCATTCTCTGATTAAGCTCAGCTATTGAACGGCGTATATTTTAAAGTAAAGGCTTTAAAACCAAGTTAGTACAAACGTCACTAATGTCACATGACTTTGCCGACATGTGGCCAACAGGAATGTTTTAATGTTCTTCGTTATTTCGAGCAGCCTTCGAATTGGGACAGCCTTCGTCGCGTCGCTGTGATGTAATCGGCCTTTAAGGCTGCAGACCCTGAATTGGGACACAGCCTGTGACTGTGTACATTTATATAAGGAGGGTCTGCAGCCGTCTTTGCTCACGCATTTATTCAGGGAGGTGTTTGTACCAGGGCTGTGTTTAAACTGTGTGTTAGCACAGTGTGTGTGTGTGTGTGTGTGTGTGTGTGTGTGTGTGTGTGTGTGTGGATAATGAAGGTCATTTTCAGCGTCCTGCAGGTTAAAGCAGGGGCAGTGGCTCCAGCAGTATTGATTGTTTCCAATAAGCTGCCGATTGAGCAGCTGATTGAGGCTGGAGCCGTCAGGTCAGGTGGAGCGCGCTCCATCCGATGCATCACAGCAGTAGATGAATTAAACACGACATGCACTAAATAGGGAAATTAGAAGAAACTAATAAAGACCTAACCGCACAAGCGAGAACGCCAGCCGTCAAAACAGACACAGAGACGGTGTGTCGTCCTGTTTTTGTCCTTCCTGTTAAACGCTCTGACACGTACGATGACAGACAGGCTTCGACTTTAATGGTAATAGCGAGATAAGTGGATGTTGAATCTCTGCTTCTCTTTGCTGACGTGGTTGCAGAGCTGCGACTGCAGACGTGTCATAGAAGCATGTAATTAATGGCGTGAGCAGTGAGCCGTGTCTCACGTGGCTACATTTTAAAAGCAGGAAGCCGACGATTTGTACGTTTCTTCCTGTTTCTTCACAGCTCTGTTTTACGTGACCACTCGCTAACCATCGTGCATTTTTTTGCATATTTTGGGGATCCGGTGATTCACTTCAACGTGGACGCTGGGATCAAACCACCGACTGTGATAAGCAGATGAAACACTCAAAATCTCTGGTGTGATAAAACGGATTATAACGAACCAAGATGAAGTTATCGACTAATATCCAGCCAATAAAAAGTGTAACGTGAGTGTAAGTGAAGTGAAAAATGCTTTTCAAAAAGCCCACATGACAGGAATCACTGTGAGCTCTATTTTAAACTATTTTAAATTAAAAACAAAAGCAAATTAAACAGGAAATAGAAACTGCAGCCTGCAGGCAGATCAGCAAAAATAAAGACGAGATATCAGGAGTGAGGTGGAGATAAAACGAGGCCGTTAAGGTGAACATCCTCGGCAGGATCGCCTCTCGTGGAAACACATTTGTGCTGAGAGTAATAGATGCGGAGGCGCGCTTGTTTCATTACATGCACAAACAGCAACAACAGCTCTCCTGACAGCCGTACAGACGGGAAGCTGACACCGAGGTTAGCCTCTTTCATTACTCCTCCTCCTCCTGGAGCGCTTTGTTAAGCATGCAGCTGCCGTGTGGAAGACTTAACAAGTCGCACGTGACGTGAGCTGCGTGATCTACGCCTGAAATGCTGCATATTTGCACAAGATGAGGATGCACATCACATGTGACTCAGCATCGCTGCTTTCAGCAACAACGAATCTATCCTCCAACAAGAGTTACACAACTAGAAACTCGACAATAGCAGCACTGTTTATTGATATTTGTGGAATTTCAATATCTCAATATCTGGGGTTCCTCGTCGAGGAGAAGAAAGTGGCATCATCAGTGGAGATACGCTCCAGAATTGGGCAGGCGGCGGCAGCATTCGCTTCCCTGCGCTGGTGCGTCTGGAAGAAGAACAACATCTCATTGGCGACAAAGATCCGCCTTTACCGAACCCTGATCCTGCCCATTCTACTTCACGGCACGGAGACGTGGGCAATGCTCAAACACGACCTGAGCAAGCTCGAAGTTTTCCAAATGCGTTGCCTTCGATGCGTTCTCGGCGTTTCCCTTCGCGACGTCATTCGAATGACACCATCCTCACCAGCTGCGGCAGCCAACCAACGATCGGCGACCTAATCCAGCGCCGCCGACTCCGTTGGTTTGGCCACATTTGTCGAATCGACCCGAGCCGCTACCCCCATGGCCTACTCTGGTTGACCCGCCCCACCGATTGGAGGGTGCATCGAAATGCACCAAAGAAGACATGGATGAAACAAATCCAGGATGATTTGAAGGCCCTTCGACTTGACCTCGAGCAGGCAAGAACCATCGCCTTAGATCGAAAAGCGTGGAAGATAATCGTTGGTCAAGCATAAGAACCTGCGGCACCTACAGCAGCGTACTGGTTGCGCGGCAGACCACCGCCGCTGGTCGCCCGCTAAGGACAAGAAGAAGATATTTGTGGGAACAAAGCTGCTCTATAGTATAGCCATGAACACAAACATCTAACAAGATATAAGCTTCTGTATATTTCTATAGAAGTGCGTCCTTGCATTTAACTTTGCATTTGTTTCCACGGAAAACGTTTTTCCCTCGTGTTGTACGTGTGCGAGTGTGTTGGGCTCACAAAGGCTCACGTTTGGTCTAAACCTGACTGTCCTGTTCAGAAAGACAAACAGCTGAATACACGAGTCTGTTTCTGCTTTATTAAATACATTTGAATTCAAGCAGCTCATAAATCTGCTATTATGTGACATGTGTCGTTTTTTCCTCAGGCTTTCACACTGTGGCCACACTAACACATCTTTGTTAGAAAACATCTTTTCTCTCCGTGTCTGTGCACACAGAGACGGTTTGAAAACGCCATTTTTCACGTCGCAGTGTGGACAAACGGAGGCTTTCAAAACACGTTTCAGTCATATGATGCAGTCATGTGACCAAAGACGGCGGATGGCATTTTGTTTGGTCTCAATTTTGACATATTAAAGATTAATATCAGTTTGTACCTGCTCCAGATAAAACTCTTCTCCTCGTTTCAAAGAGCCGTAAAGTAAATAAACGGCAGACGGACATGATGCAGGTCGAATTGTCTTATGTTTGACGCTCAGCACAGGAACGCAGCGTTTCCAGTGTGGAAATGTGAAGCAGGGAATTCAAATCATGGGAATGAGGTCTTCCTCCTGCTGTAACAGATAAGAGTTCAGATTTACTGCTTGTGTCTCTGCAGCGCTCTGATTAAATCTGGATCGGGCCACATCGCTCACACGAGCGAGGGAAGGTCAGAAACGGCATTTCAGAATAAACAAACAAGGCAAGCTCGCTGTGAAGGACGGCGCAGTGCGCACGCTTTTAATTTGAGGTCCTGAATGAGGTTCTGAACAGCAGCAGAATCTTTCAGCCACGGCTGAAAGCAGACGCACGAGTCACCTCCTGAACAATGCTGCAGGAATCACAACATGAACAACGGCAGAGTTTTCAGTTCTACTGACTAAACTCTGGATTGTTTTAACCTGTTGAGCTCCACGAGTGTTTCCAACGTCCAAAAGTAATTAAATATTTCTCTGAAATGAAAAATTATCTTGGAATCAAAATAAAGCTAACACCTGTGAGACTTCGTAATACGCATCAGAGCAGATGTCACTGCGTTAAAGCGACTGAGGACAAATTTTTCCTGCCATATTTTGTTGCATTTTATAGAAAATAACACAGACATCACATCGATGCTGCTGAAGTGAAACACAGCAAAGCTACAGAGGTTTTAATAAATACTTAACTCTGTACAACATGTTAAGATTAGTGCACAATGCGTCTGTGGATAAACAAGTGAATAAGACAGGAAATGGTTACATGAGTTCAGGAATGCAGTTTCATCGTGGTGAAAGCAAAGGTACGACGGGTTTCATGACAATGAAGAAAAGACGGGAGACCCAGCTGAAGATGTCCAATCTTCACTGAGCGCGAGCAGGATGAGCAGAGACGTTTACCTGGATATGGATGTGTTCTCCTACTTTACAGAGATTTCAGATGGAATTATATAAACAGGGATTATGTAGAAAGTCTATCATGTCTTTTCTGATGAGGTTTTAATTTCATCGACTGCTATGAACTGACCTACACTCAAACACCGTCACGGCCCGTCACCTTCATTTGGTACTTTTCCAAACCTGCACGCTCGCTTTGACTGCAGCCGCTCTGCTTTCATTTCACTATTGTATCACTTTATGATCTCTTATCTCTGTGAGTGCAATAACAGCAGTGACACAGATGAAGTTTTATTCACTCAGAGCCTGAACAATATCCACTCAAGGCGCACTCAGAAATGTCAAAACCATCAAAGAGAAACCTGCTTTTCCTTTAATCTCCTGAGCAGGTGATCTGAGCTGCTGATGTGAGGGGAATATTTTCCCTGTGATGAGACCTTTCAGCCAAACGGGCAGACCGGAGCTGCGGCAGAAATCCATCCCTCCAATCGCACACACGGTCTTTATGCTGCACACGCGCCCTGTTTGTGGGGACTCGTGTTTGTGTGTCACAGCTTGTTAGCAGGCATGTTGTCTTGTCCATCAAACATCTCCATCCTGCTGCTCCCTCTGACCTTTAGCTTAATTAACAGCCTTTTTCTCCATTGAGCCTCAATTCAAATGGCACCACAGCCCACGGTGGTGTGTGTGTGTGTGTGTGTGTGCGCGCTTGGGGTAATGAACAAGATTATACTCATATTATTAATAATTGAATAAACAAATAAAATACTGCAGCAGGTGATTAAAAATGTTTACAAATTTATTTTTGCACTCGCAGAAACTTCAGTGTGTCAAGGTGCTTTAGGTGAGGTGAAGGTGCTGCACTATCCGGTCTTTAAGTGGTGACATATGAACAAACTGGCTGTTGTGTTTTTAACATGTTTTGTATTTTGTTCTATTTAATCTGAACAAGCCCCTAAAAACAGTCAGTGATCCCTGTCGACCTGTTTTTATCACCACTGTTCATTTTAAAGATCAGTGTTTAAACCCTTACGATGTAGCTACAGCCCTGCAGCAGTATATGAATGACTAACCTCGTATTGTGGATGGATTATCTCAGTTGTTCTCCTGACTGAAGTTTGGTCCGTTTACAGCATCCTGCCATGTGATTACATTTGTCTCTAACCATCAGAAACCTTCACGTTAACTTTTATCGAGTGGAAAAAGTTAGCATTCATCCTCTAGCGTCACTGTGCTAATGTTATGCTAACGTAGCTGGTTTGCTAGCGATCACGTAGCACATCATTATATAGCAGCTAGCCCAACTTCAGTAACCCTACAAACCTCACTGCTGTTTAGTTTTCTATCTTCATTTATGTTGGAAGTGATAACAGAGCTGTACGCTTGAATTGTTTCAGAAATCCCTCAGTCAGAACATGCTACATCATGTTTACGTGGAAGCTAGCGAGCTAACTTCCTGCTAACTTCTAACTGGATGTTAAACTTAATTGCTACATCTGGTAAAGCAGCAACACTGATCATTTTATTAAAGATAATTATCAGTTTGTAACTCTCAGTGATGCTGCAGTGTTCGTTTGGCTTTGGGACCTGAGGCAGAGTTTGGACCAGGAAACGGCTAATGGTGTATCTGGTCAAAGGAGCCCCATCGATCAGATGGATGGCAATCTGCCTGGAGTGGTTGGTAAGGGAAACAAACACAACGCTGCTGTTGATATTGTCTCTCTATTCTTTTAAGTACACTGAGACCAAAGAAAAACTGCCACCCATTCCCACATGCACGGTCAGTAAAGCTGACTCTGAACCACATACTGTACATCCACACAGAAACAGCACAGGGCCAAACTAGAAACAGTTACAGCTTCTGAATTCATGCAGTCGGTCTCTGCAAACATTTTTGAAAGAATAGGTCATCAGTAGTTCTAAAGAGCTCGCTGAATTTCATCGTGTGTCTAATGTCACCAACTCTGCTGATTCAATAACCGCAGAGCTCCAAACCTCCTCTGGCATAAACATCAGCACAAAATCTGTGCACTGGGAGCTTCGCGGCGTGGGTTTCCACGGCCGAGCAGCTCCTGCAGGCGTGACGTGTAGGTGGCACACTGCTTTTGTCCATATAGTGTGTGTGATATTTTGATTTTCAAGACGTTTTACCTCCTGGTCATTACTGAATAGTCTTCCATACCTGTGATAAATTTGTTGATACCATTCTGTACAAAGTTTTCCATCACATCTTGTTTGTCCTGACCTCTAAATGAAGCCACTTCTGAGCAGGAACAATGGTAGAAATGTTACTTTACTGTCTGAAACAGAGATATGGGCAGCAGCTGTGAGTCACCAACATGCAGCAAAAAAAAAACCACAACAACAAAAAAAGCACATCATCGCCGAGCCAGGGTAATTAGCTCGCAGACAGTAAATGAAAATCCTGATTAATAATGTGCAGGAAGCGAGCCGAGCTGAATCGCTTCCAAACGCCGCTGCGGCGCTGCAAACCGAGGGCGGCCTTCTCGGCATCAGTTAAACAATATAGATTTCTCAACCAAACGAAATTGTATCTCTCACACAAAACACAAACAACAAAATTCATTTCCTGCATTGTGAAACAATCATCATCCGTCCATGACAGTTATCAGGAGAAAGCAAAAGTCATTCAGGTGAAATTGGAGAAAAATGTGTTTTTGTCTATAATTAGGCCGCTGCTGGCTGACAAGCAACAATTAGAGGAGAGATGAGAGGAGAAAAGAAGGGAGGAGGAAACAGCAGAGTGGGGTGGAAGGTGAAATGAGATCACCCCTGAAGATTGATGGGTTTTAATGATGCACTGAACTCACAATTTTGGATAATCACCAAAATGTTATCCGCTGTTTTACACTTTAATAAAACGAGCACCAACTCGGAAAATTGCTCTAAAACATGCAGGAGACATCCACCTTTAACCCTAACGTGCTGGCGTTTCTAGCACAGTCACACACCTGCTGCTGAATCACTTCAGCTTAATTCTCTCAGCCAACGCGAGCCCGTCTTTCTTTCAGAGACTTGGAAAACCACTTTCCAGCCCCTGAGTCAGGGAAGAGGCTAGTTTTAGAAATTCACACAGCAGAAAAATGCTCACCGAGAACTCTAAAGGTCCCGCCTCCCCATTCGCACCGAATGCATTGTGCACAACAAAGACATAATAACACTCCGTCTCTTTTCACATCATTTCCACAAACTATACACTTTCTATGTGCTTGTTCCATTTCTGCACAAGCAACCTTAGGGCAGACTAAGTTTTCTGAGGGGACACTGATGTATTCCCAAGAGACAAAATCCTCCCGGCATTTTCTGAATCTGCCAGAGTCGGAGACATCCTCAACTGTCCCCATTCAGTGTGAACAAACAGCCCCAAAGTCTCTGAGCTCTGAGAGTCCACTAACAAAGCTTTAAGTAATACGAAGCCTGGCTGCCAAAACTGTGCTGTGCATTTAAAAAATAAATGCACACGATGCCATGTGACACAGCAGTTGTTGATTTTGATTAGCTATTAAGCTAACAGCTAAGGCCATGTCCAGATGAAGGTCTTGCTGAGTGGAGCAGTAGGACAGTATAGCACAGCAGCAACTTTGGAAGGAGCAATCATGACGAGTGCATCTGCTGATGCTCACTCGAGTTGGTGAAACCGAGGTAAGCGATGTTAGCCGATTAGAAAGCTACATTAATGCTACTGAATCCCTCTCTGTTTGGGTGGTGGGAGGTACAACGTAGATGCACTAAGTTATAGAAACGAGCTCTTCCCAGGGAGCAAACACACGTCTACCATCACCTGTACAACACACATAGGTCAACAATGCGTTGCTGTGATGTCTGGGACGATCACAGCTCAAGTGATTCCTGCATCACAGTTAGGAATTCTCCAACAGAAATCCAGAAACCATCCAAACCTGGATAAAATAATCTCAGGCGGCATCTTTGTTGACAACAGTGGGGCCGTTGGAGTGGAATTTCCACCACAACAGTCTCTAGAGTTTATCTGGGAAATGAGAAAATAGTCGAGTGAGTGGCTACTCTGTGGACAGCAACACCTTTTGGATGGGAAAGGTCAGAGGGGGATGGTCAGACTGCTCGGAGCTGACAGAAAGGTTAGCGTAACTCGGATAACTGCTCATGACAACTGTGCTGAGAATAAACGATCCGTTAGGACTCTGCATGTGAAAGCTTGAGGTAGACAGACAACAGCAGCAGAAAACCACACGGCTGGCATCTCCATCCACGCTGAAATTAAGCCTCGTGGTGAACGCTATGTTAACACCAATCGGTAACGGCCCTTTAAATGTTGTTGTAGACCACGTGCAGCCGTTTATGCTCACAGTTTATCATCCTCTAATGGCTCCTTACAGCACGATGATTCTTTATGTAGCCGAAAAATCTGCAGCGATGTTGCAGTGAAATCATTTCAGAGTCGAAGAACAACAAAGGAAGCTTCACAACGTCTCATCAAGAAGTAACAGGAAGACTTTGTGTCAGTCGCTGTTTCAGCCTCAGGTTCTGTTTCAATATATTCAGTCTTGCGTTAAACATTTTAAAACCGTTTCAGTTGGAGGTACTTCTCAGTACCAACACAACCTGACCTTGTTAACCCCAAGTTTTCAAATATTCGTTCTTATTCTATTACAGAATACTGATGTAACACACTACTAGAAGATCACCCAGAAGCTTTCCCCAGTTTGTACTTAAAGACTGCAAAGCTGAGAAGTCTCTCCACACCGTGCACGAATATAGTCGCTGGATCCAGAAGGCCAATTAGAAACAGGACAATGCTTGAATGTGCCCCTTCTGCACAGCCACATTTTAACAGGCTCAACATATAACTATCACACACACACACACTCAGTATCCTGTACCTGTCCTCTTTGCAAACCTAGCAAATTGCATGTGTGGGTTATTTGCTAAAACTATATTTTTTACAGCATTCTTGCACGTTTTGCTGCGTTTAGAGGATGATTATCAGCTCGCCTCACGTTCAGCTTACCTTCATTGCCTTTTTTCCCCTTTCAAAGACTTTGCAGGGCTGTTTGTTGTAATGAAGGACTGATTTGTAAAGAAGTGTTTTTATCTCATTCAGAACAATCAGGTCCCCAGAGCACCGCGATGCATAATGTACACAGCTTTTCTACAGTCACAGCATATTTGTATGCATGTTTGCTGTTATAATGAGCTTAGCGTTGCCTTTCTGTTTGTATTCAAGGAGCTCATTGACCCTGATTTGTAGGCACTGTGGGAGGGGTCAGCGGTGGCTCTTTATTGGAGACTTTCATATCTGCGGTGCTGTTTGAGTAGGTGGGTTTCACATGGACACTGACTTACTGTCGTAAAAATCAGCTGGCCTGGCTTTATTGTTTTTCACTGGTAAATCGATGCACACTTCAGACGAGCTGATCACTCTCCGTTCCCTCTTTTCGAGTCGCGTCTCATCCACTAAAGCCTCTGAGCTGGGAAACCTCGTGGCTTTCTCATCTTTAGACGGAGGCAGAGATGGTTTCTGTCACTGTAACAGTCCTGACAGCGATGTGTCACAGCTGGACAGGTGTCAGTCAAAACACCATTTACAGCCACACACACACACTCGGGGGTCAAGTTAATTAGATCTGCAGTAAAGTCGATGAAGCAGACGGAAACGACTCCACGCTGCGTCTGATTACAGGAACACACACACAAAATCTTCACATCTGTGGAACATTACTAAAAAATATTCTTTTTTATTAATATTTGTGTTTTAATTATCATTTAATTTCCTTTATGCTCTGAACGGACTCACTGAACCAGTTAAACAATGAAAACAAATTAAAATGTAAAAGTAGGAATAAAAATGTCCACAGACGTTCTGCTTGTTGTGGTGGTTTAAGGATTAAGAAAAAGAAAGCTATGTATTAATGACAGATTATGCAGGAGTAATGAGGAAAAAAAGCATTAAAGCCCTGATTTTAATGTGATTTCCCATTTCTGATAAGAAATGGATCCCGCGGGGCTGCGAGAATAAAAACTAAATGGGCTCACATTATCCGAGCTGTCAGATAGCGAAAGTGCAGAAATAAAATAAAAATAATAAATTCCTTCTTAGTATTTATCAGCGAACGCGTCTTAAATGGAACACGATTTGGGCAAGAAGAAGCTCTCCCGCTGCGCTTTCACACTTTAACTGGCTGCTATTAATCATTTGTTCACAGAGGTGTCATCGCTTTTCAGAAAGCTGCCAGGCGGCTCGGAGATATGACTAAACTTTGGGATAAAGAATCCAGGAAAGTTGGTTTTCGTCTTCTTCTCTCGTGTGTTTTACTGCCGGGCTTTGGTCTGCTGCCGCACGGCTGCAAAAACAATACGCACGCGAGTTTTAAGACGTCTTCTGTGTAAACGGAGGCGACAACTGAAAAACACAACTTTACACCCACAAACACACAACATGGAGAGAGATCCACGTCTGCCTGTGTGACCTGCTGCTTTTCTTTCACTTTGTTTGACTTCTTATCAAACTTTAGACATCAGCACATGAACAAACGTCAGTGTTTGCTCTTGAGGTGCTCACAGTGAAATCGATACATGTAACTCATTTATGAAGAGCTGACATGTAACAGTATCAATAAGTCTTTCTCAACCAATCACAGCAGATGGCCCCGCCCCTCCCTGAGCCTGGTTCTGCTGGAGGTTTCTTCCTGTTAAAAGGGAGTTTTTCCTTCCCACTGTCGCCAAAGTGCTGCTCATAGGGGGTCATATGATTGTTGGGTTTTTCTCTGTATGTATCATTGTAGGGTCTACCTTACGATATAAAGCACCTGGAGGCGACTGTTGTTGTGATTTGGCGTGATGAGTAGAATTAAGCATCAATTATTTGGTTCTATTAGTCTTTGAAAGCTGCCACGGTGTTGTGATGCGCAGCATGATTTTGTGCATCGCGTTGTGTGATGAAGTATCAGGTCAGGTCAGTTGTAGTGGGAGTCATGTTTGTGTTTCGCTCCGGTTTCCACGTAGTTGGGTCGTCACACCTGCAGCGTGTTAAGCATTAATGGCACATAATCCACGAGCAGTGTTGTGAGTAACCCAGAACATCACCTTCATATTTCTGCTGTCATGTTGAGACTACTGTTATCCCGGTTTGTTAGGAAAACAGTATCTTCTCACTTCTGACCTGGTCCAGGGGCCTGACTTCACAATAGGAGTGATCTGGCTGAACCCCCCCCCCCAGGACTGAGAGCAGGTAACTGGTTTTAACTGGTCTCACTGCAGCAGACGCTCTGACCTCTCTGCTCACGCTCTACATATAAATCGACTGGACGCCACGTGGAGTCAGACTCTGTTCGGAGCCCGTTCTCACTCCCGAGGCGTAACATGCCGACGTTTTGTCACGTCCCGCGGCGTTCCTGAGGAACGCGAAAGGAGACCTTCGGCGTTCTTATGGTACGCGGCGGGTTATGGCTGAAATCCAGTGCAATGACGCTCCCGCGGTAATAGACGTTCCAGCCCTGTATTCCAGCCCTAAACCTAACCTTATCCCTAGCCCTAACCATAACCTTTTTCCTGAGGTTAACCAGGACTTTAATGATGTTAAATAGCGTGTTTCTAAGTGATTTGAAGAAAAAGAGCGAACATGTGTAGATTGAGTCCATACGGTTCCCATATTTCCTCATTTTTCCGAGGTCGTCATTTAGGAACGTGGTGGGTAGCCGAAAACGTAATATGTTGACGATTTGTCACCTAGCGTAAAATGTTACGCTTTGGGAGTGAGAACGTGTTGCTGTTCGCCATCGTCGCAGTCTTTCACCCTCATTTTTATGTTTCATGGCAAATGCTCACAAGTGACACACAACATGACACTCATGTCCTCACACACACACACACACACACACACACACACACACAAACACACAGTTTGCCTTTGAGGTGCTGTGTATGGTTTGAGTGCTTCGTTACAGAGACTCAGCACGTCTGTTTGCTTCATCCTCCACTTTTTCCAGCCACGCCCTCTTTCTTTTCTTCCCCTTCTTCTTACTTTCATGCAGTCTCCTCTTTTTGTTACAAATGGGTATCGATACACCTTCCTTTTGTGAAGAGGTTTCTCTTCACCATGGAAAGTATTCTGCGATCATCCACCGCTGTCGTCTTCTGTAGATGTTCAGGTCTTTGTGTGTTGCTGAGTTTACCAGTGCTCGCTTTCTTTCTCAGGATGCACCAAACTGTAGATTTTGCTGCTGCTAACATTGTAGCCATTTTGCTGGTGTTGCATTTCTGTTTTGGCAGTTTAAGGATGGCCTGTTTCACCTGCGTGGAGAGCTGCTTTGACCACATGCTGTCTGTTCACAGCAAAATCATCCAAATGCAAGCACCGCACCTCAAATCAACTCCAGACCTTTTATCTAATTCATTGATAATGACGACAGAACTGACCACACCTGCCTGTGAAACACCCTTTGAGTCAATTGTCCAATTACTTTTGGTCCCTTTAAAAGAGGGTGGCACATGTTAAGGAGCTGAAACTTTCAAACCCTTCATCCAGTTTGAATGTGGAAACCCTCAAATAAAAGCTGCAAGTCTACGTTCATTATATAACTATAACTGGAACATGTTTCAGTACACAGTTGTGATCTCATAATAAAGATGGAACAATTTATTATGAACCACACGGGCTCACGATTACCCACAAACACAGCAGTTTCCTGTGTGTGGTTTTCAGCTACCGGGTCAGCTCTGCTCTTCTGCCGCTCTCCTCTGAACTGGAAACCTTTGGTATTCAGCAGCTTTCTGCTTCTTCAGTTATGTTTCTGATCGCTGCACATGCAGAGACGGATTGTTCTCTAAAAAAATACAAATTTAAATAAAACACAGTGGCGTAGCGAAGGTTCTGAACTGCTGTAATTCCTCTCAAATATAAAGAGATAAAACAGCAGAGATCCCTCATTATTAAAATGCTGCCGTGTGTCTGAAAGCTGGGATGCTTTCTCGCTGCATCAAAGCTGAAATCATTTTGAAGAAGCGGGGAAATCTTTTCAAAAGCAATAAGAAAATGTTTCAATTCTTTAAAGTGAAAGATTACATTTTCCCCACATGGTGAGAGGCTGATGTAGGAGGGTGTCATGTAGGTCTTCGGTTAACACAGAGGCAAAGTTAGCTGCTCCACCTGGGCTGTCTGCAGGTGGATAAACAGCTGTTCAAAGGTCCTCCTACTCTACAGCACAGATTCATCCTCTGCGTGACTCCAGCAAACCTGCAGACCTGTCAGTTACTGTCTGCTAGTTAATTTTCCTATTTGAAGAGATAATAGTGTGGAGGTGAAATGGCTTAAAAACTGTGGAAGGGTCCATCTAAAATATGATGGTGGTGCATTCAGGGACACTCTGACTCACAAATGCCAGACGGGTTCAGACATGAGGAGAAATGTACTCTCTAATACAGGACTGCAGCTCTTCCCACGCTCCCCACAGCCAACAGCACCATGTGAGGACCTCAGCTTAAGTGCCCTTTAGCACTACACTCTTTGTAAAACCATTACGCCACCACTTATGATTGTAATATTTACAATCCCGCCCACCAGTTCGACTAATAAATACTAAGAGCTGCTAATGAAAATCAGATAACAGAGCTCTCCTCAGGAACATATGTCAGGCAGAGCAGTCATGATTTAAAAAATAAAAACCGCTCACATCAGGGGCGTCCAACTCCAGGCCTCGAGTTGGTGTCCTGCAGGTTTTAGACGTGTCCTCCTCCAACACAGCTGATTTAAATGGTTAAATGACCTCCTCAACATGTCCTGAAGTTCTCCAGAGGCCTGGTAATGAACTAATCATCTGAGTCCGGTGTGTTGACCCAGGGTGAGATCTAAAACCTGCAGGACCTCGAGGCCTGGAGTTTCCACCCCTGCCTTACAGAAAATAAGCTAGCCTTGACTAGGTTCTCAGTCATCCAGGTCATCGTAGTCTAAGGAGCTTGGAAAGAAAAGCGTCTGGACTTCTTTAAGTTGCTTTTAGACGTTTCACCTTCATCCGAGAAGCTTCTTCAGTTCTAAGGTCAAATGGTGGAGAGTCCCAGATTTAAGCTGTGTGGGAGTTTCCCACCAAGAGGGACAAAAGGACCCCCTGATGATCCTCTACCTAATCACATGAGCCAAGGTGTGAAACTGGGTGTAGATCACAATCAGTCAGGGTTTCGGGTGAGTTCATTGTGAAACCTGGCCTATCATGTGATTTCCTGAGGTCAGATGGCCCAGGATGTGAGTGGGCGTTAAGGCGTCTGGGAAGGATCTCAAACCTGGATTATATATGGCAGACAAGCTCCTTAGACTTTATATCATAAGGTAAAGACTCTATAACGTAGGGTGGTGGTCGGTGCATCCGTCACCCAGCAGCCTGAGCGTCCAGCAGCAACACCGACGGACGGCGTGATCCTGCACTATGCTGCAGGCTCATTTAAAAGTAGAGAGTTTAAATGCAGGAGTTTTCACACTTTCACTGCTGCACGATGAAGAGGAAGAAATGCCATCAACAGCACTGTGTGTGTGTGTGCGTGTGTGTGTGTGTGCATGTTTTTCCTTGTTAACAATCCTGCAGAAACACCAGACCTGCCCTTTAAAAAGTTAACTTGGTTAAACTCGACTGTTTTGGATTCAGCGAGCTCCCACTTCCACCTGGCGTGTTCACTTCGCTCTGAATAGCGAAACAGAGAGGAGGAATTATCCATTATCCGCACACAAAGGTTTCTAATCGGGGCCTAACGGGTGTCATTGAAGCGGCGGGGCTCCACCGGGCGCCGCTCATTGTGTCGCTGTTGTCTGACTCCATTGTACGAGCTGATATTTGTATGAGAAATACCCCGGCTGGCATTTGGTGAATAGATTTCTGCTTAAAGCTCCTGATGTGAAGGTGCTCTTCCATAACTGACCGCCGCCGCCGCCGCAGCGAGTGTGTAAAAGGGCAGAGTGGTGGGTTTAAGCCTGCATGACTGATGAGTGTAAAATCATATTTCCACTCTGATTTTTTTGGCGGATATCACAGGCTGCAGCAGGTGGACGGGGAATACAGAAGCTCCGTCTGATACCTGCCTCTCTAAGCCACCAGCCATCCTTTTCCTCTGCCCTCCTCTACCTCAGACTGACTGTCAATCTGTCATTAACCACATTAGCCTTTTACTTTCAGCTTATATATTTCTATTCTATCAGTGGGAAAAAAGGTTTCCAGCAGTCCTCTAAAAACGAAGATTCCTCCATGATTCAGTAGCACATGGAAGCAGCTTCTCTCACATCATTGTGCAGCAACTTTGGTCCAATCATCTTTAGAGCATTGCTTCAGTTCATTGAGGTTCGTGAGCTTTATGCACAGGTCTGAAGGTCCCACCACATCCTGTTGGAGATTTGCTGCCGTGCCTGCGATCATTGTCCTCTATGAGCCAGGTTCAGCCCAGCTTCAGCTGTGGGACAGATGGCCTCAATTCATTTTTATTTACACAGCTCAGGCTGCTTTATATTGTAAGGTCGACCCTATAATAATACACGCAGAGAAAAACCCAACAATCATATGACCCGCTATGAGCAGCACTTTGGTGACAGTGGGAAGGAAAAACTCTCTTTTAACAGGAAGAAACCTCCAGCAGAACCAGGCTCAGGGAGGGGCGGGGCCAACTGCTGTGACTGGGAAATGCATACGTTGGTATAAAGTTCATGGCTGCAAGAAGCTCCACCGTGCTGACAGCAGGTATGAGATCCCTCCAAACGTGCTGAGCATTACGATCAAACATCTCCACTTTGGTCTCGTTGTTCCAGAAGTTTGTTCTGCTGTAGCTTTGCAAACCTAAGCTGTGCTGCTATGTTGTTGTGAGAGAGGTATTCTCCCGGCAACAACTCCGAACAAGTAATTGTTGCGTCACTAACTTCAACATTTCACTTACTAATTGAAACCTGAAGGGTCCACGATGGAGCTCTTGGGTTTGTTGCAGTTTGTCTGAACATCTGAGCGTGGCGTGAATGTGCTGGGACAGCAGGCTAGCACACCTCAACGCTCCAGACCTGCAAACGTCTGAAACGTCTGCTTTTATAAAGGCGGTTCGACCTCCTGATGATCAGTTAATCAAGTGCTTTAGCTGCTTTACCTGCTCAGAGACACTTTGTTCCTCTTCATATGTCAAACTTTCTCCAGCTGCTCCGACTTCTTTAACCTTCCCGTCTTTATCTTTCCTTCTTATTTCGCTCTCTCACTCTTTCTTTCATCCTCTCCTTTTGATAGGTGAATCCAATTAACAGCCAAGTAAACAAAAATGTGTGTGTGTGTCTGTTCTAATTAGAATCAGGTTTCTTATGTTAGCGAGTCAAGAAAAGCCCCCGATCTCTGACAATAGCGAGACTCATTATAATTCCCACATAGTATTGATAAAATATGAGGTTGCATATGAACACATTCTGACCTTTGTGTTTATTCAGGCCAGAACCAAATTACAAAAACGTTAATGAACCAATATCAGCTAAAGGCATCGGCTCAATTTAACCAGTAAAACTTTGGCGGCATCTCAGCTACTCACGACAGCCTTTCTGTTTTTTAAATATAAGGTCAAATATAAGGTCAAGGTCAAATTTATTTATATAGCACATTTCAAACAGCCGATGCTGCACAAAGTGCTTAATATAAAAATGGTATTAAAAAGCAACAATGTAAAACAATAATAACAATAAAAAACAATAATAGGACAGTAAAAGAATTAAAACAATAACTAAACTAATTCAAATAAGACCAAAATGCTTCGGTCATAGTGTGTTAAAAGCCAGGGCATAGAAATGTGTCTTTAGTGATGATTTAAATTGCTCAAGTGTTTGTGCAGATCTAATATTTAAGGGGAGACTATTCCAAAGTCTGGGAGCTGCCACAGAGAAGGATCTATCACCACGGGATTTGAGATCAGTCCGTGGGATGGACAGCATTAGTTTTGAGCTCGTGGTTTTTCCTGGAGCATAGGCAGAGAGGAGCTCAGACAGGTAAGGAGGGGCTCGGGCATTAAGTGACTTAAAAACAAAAAGTAGAAGTTTAAATTGGATCCTGTAGGAGACAGGAAGCCAGTGTAAAGAAGCTAAAACTGAGGTTATATGCTCTCTCCGTTTGGTACCAGTTAGCAGGCGAGCAGCTGCATTTTGAACCATCTGAAGACGATGGATGGAGGCCTGATCTAGACCATAATACAATGAATTGCAGTAGTTTAATCTGCAAGTAAGAAAAAGGTGAATAACACGCTCAAAGACGTTAGCCGGGAGGTATGCAGGGCTCTAGACTAACTTTTTGACATGGGCGCACCGGTACGCCTAAATTTTTAAAGTTAGGCGTACCGGCACAAAAGTTAGGCGCACACTTTTCAACCGCATCGCTTAACACCGCAGTTTTACATGTGCACTTTCTTTGGGGGGGAAGTCCATACAGATAATATTCATTTCTAAATTATTAACTAACAAACTTGTGCTTAAAGTGCTTTGTCAATATTGTAGAAAATGTTAAACTTAATCACCATCTTGGCTCCTCTGACGACCTGTTTGCTGCTGTCTGTTGCTGAAAGACATTGGGGAGAGGGGACACTTGGGCAGTGCATTTATTGCAGCATATAATGTGTTTCCTGGATACACTGTGCTTTTTCAGCATTCAAAGATTGATGGCACCGTGTCAGAGCGCTGGCTTTGAATTTCAGACGGGTCAGGCCTTAACAAAAAAGTTATCAATAGTTCTTTTCATCTTTTCTTATTACCCACAGCTACATCCACTTCTCTCAGGCCTAGGCTGCTCACTAGGGCTGGGTATCATCACTGATTTCTATTCGATTCCGGTTCTCAAAGTCCTGATTCGATTCAGTTTCGCCTCAGACAGTCAGAAATATTATAATTCTGATTATTTATCAGTACTGACTTCATCAGAATTGTGAACATCACAGCAGAGGCCTTTGTGTGAAAGTAACTGAGAATAAAACAGAAAAACATGAAGGAGATTTTCCTGGTCTGGCTTTTTATAGCAGATAACCTTAAAAATATTCTGCAATATTCTGCAATTTTGCATAATTTTAAGAAGTTTAAATTTCTTCAGTATTGAACAGCAGAAATTAGGCTTTCTTGTCCGAGGTCATTTAAGTGAAAAAAGAAAAACAACGGTAGACTGGTGGGTAATAAGCGAATGAATAATGCAGAAAACAGATTTGAGATGAAACTGTTTTTGAAGTACAGAGAGAGAGAGAGCTGTGCAGGAAGTGTGATTTTTATCGTGGTGGAAGCAAAACAGCAAAAGTCAGAGGGAATTCATGACGACATTGATCAAATGTGAAGTGTAGTTTGCTGCTTCTTTTGCTGCTGACTCGGCGAATTTTGGTTGGAGAGAGACAAAACCTGCAGCTCAGAATCAGCGCAAAAAAGACGTAAACACAGAGCGGACCCGACGCATCAGAATTGCTAAGCTCCGACAGCGTGTCCATGTCTGATTCTGATGCGTCGGGTCCGCTCTGTGTTTACGTCTTTGTGTGGAATCCGTTAATGAATTGATATCGCTTTATTCAAGCTACTCACCTCTCTCTTCCACCTGCACTTTCAACTGGACCACGGCCAATCAGAGAGGTCCCGCCCCTGACTATCTCTGATTGGTTTAGTCCACGATAGGGGCATAATGTGTGTCTGTTGTTGACCACACGCAGAGATTTATTTTATTTTTTTTTACCCGAACAGTTGGTCGCACAGGTGCGACCAAATATTTATTTTTAGTTGCACCACTGAAAAATTTGGTCGCATTTGCGACCAAATTGGTCGCACTCTAGAGCCCTGGTATGGCTTTACCTTGGCCAGCTGTCTTAACTGAAAGAAGCAGGACTGAACTACTGCACTCACCTGCTTATTCAATTTAAAAGAACCATCAATGTAGACACCGAGGTTTTTTACATGTGTTTTAGGATACGAGGAAAGGTCGCCCAGAGTGCTGTCCATATGATTAAAGTTGCCAAAAATGACAACCTCAGTTTTATTTTCATTTAGCTTTAAAAAATTTAATGACAACCACTGTTTGACATCATCAAGGCAGCGTAATAAGAGCTGCGGATGGTCTGACCCTGCTTTTAAGGTCAAATATAAGGTCATGTGTTTCTGTGCTACTTATTTGCATAAATCCGGTCTTTGCAAAGTTGTGATTGGATGCCAGCAGTGTTGCCAACTTAGCAACTTTGTCGCTATATTTAGCGAGTTTTCAGACCCCCTAGCGACTTTTTTTTAGAAAAAAAGTCACTAAAAAAAGACGTGAAAGCGCATATCGCTTTTACTCTCAACAAGCAGCGGGTGCTGTAACGCAGTCAGTTCTTCTTTTACTCTTATGCTGTTTTGTAGATCACAAGGTTTAAAACTACTTATAAACACACACACACAAAGTAACTCCACCAGAGAGCCTATTTCGGGTCACTTTTGCCGGTCCAAGCCTGGGTAAAGGAGCAGGGTTGGAATTGTGACATTAAAAAACAATAATTGCTAAAAGAAATTTAATTTGTAGTTCTAAATAAATTCTAAATGCATTTAGGACGTTTTTTGCTCACTTTATGTCTCTTCCACGATGTTATTTCTCTCTCCAACAACATAGATTACAATTACATTAGCATGACCAATTATGCAAATTAGGTGATGACGTCATTTAGCGACTTCTAGCGACTTTTAGGACAGCCAATAGCAATTTTCCTTACTGAGGAGTTGGCAACACTGGATGCCAGGATGACCATCACACTTCAGAAGTCTTTGCATCGTAACATTAGCGTGATACTGAAGTCTAATGCACACGAATCACACAAAATCAATGCAAAATTCAAAGATTGATGCAAACACTAGATTGTATGAAGTGATGTGTGTTTGATTACAGCTGCATGTGTCACTCACGCAGTGATTAAAAAGCCCCATTATTAAAGCGTGCGCTCGTCCTGCGGCGTGATAGTTCTTTAGAGGCTTTATGTTCAAACTGCTCGTGAGTCGTTTACAATGAGCAGTGTCATAATGTCGAGGACACGCCGACACCTCCAAAGGTAACTTTGTGTCATAAACGTGACGGCGCCGAGTGAAGCAGCTCAAACGAACGCCTCTCAACGCGATTACCTCGTCTTAAAGGCTTTCTGAATAGATCGATGCCATACAGTATTTCTACTCAACCTGCACTTTAAAACGGACGGCCCTGGCTATAAAGCAGAGAGGTTTAGCACGTTACAAGCCATCTGAGTTATTTCCTGCACATAATCTGTTCCATAAGTTATAAAAACGGCAATAAAACAAAAAAAAAAGGTTTGGAGTTAAAAAGGCGAATGAGTCCTGCAGTCAGGAGCTGGAGCGTCACCGTGATGCCATTACTGCAGCTGTTATTTCCAGTGAGGCCCTGGGCAGTATTAATCTCTCCCAACTTAATGCGATGATCTGCTTTGATCTAAATACAGTGGCTCGCCGCTAATTGCTTAATCAATTTCCACGCTATTAAACGAGTATGAGGATAATTCACACAGAAACAATCACTTCCAGCGAATAGGAAAGTGAGAGATAAAGAGGAGGCGAAGGAATGAGTCAATCTCAGCCACGCTGCACGCTACAGCCGCCTCGGTTTGAATCCCACGTCTGACTCATCAGATCAGTGTGAATGAATTTACACCAGCCTTAGAATGAAAGCAGCAGTGACGAAAAGAGGAAGTAAACAACACTAAACAAAATCCTGCCGTCATCACTGTGTGCACTCACATCAGCTAATGAAACTACAGCGTCTGGGATGAGGAGCGATTCCCATATCCCGAGGCAGCTTTGACTCGATGTGATTTTAAGAACAACTGCCTACTTTGAGCTTCTTCTCATTTTAGTGTGCGGGGAGAAAACATCATCTCACAGAGAGCTGAATGTTGGATAATATGGGCAATCCATCACAGGGATATTTAGCCATCTTAACTTAATGATCATCGTTTACCCTCGCGCTGTAAAGAAGCTGCATTCAACACCTTTTCCTAAAGTGTTTAATGACCTTCTGACAGGCGCAGTTTATAGTTAGCGACGCTGAAAAGCACCAAACACATAAAAGAAGAGAAGTTGTAGGAAGCTGCTGGTTTGTGACCGTCGACCGAGCATGCACCAACGGAGCCGCAAAGATACGCTTACGTGCACGATTTACAGATCGATGTGGCAGAAATTCATGAAATCTTTGTCTGAGGACAAAACACTCGGTTTTGTTCTGCTTTTGCAGAATTGTTTGTTCGCTGTGATGCTCAGTTTGTGGACTGGCTGGAAAAAATGAAAGAAAGAAGAAAGAAAGTGTTCCTCTCTGCATTTAACCCATTCACTCAGTGAAGCAGTGGGCAGCCATTGGGCGCCCGGGGAGCAGTGTGTAGGGACGGTACCTTGCTCAGGGGTACCTCAGGGCAGCTGTTCAGGGGAATCGAACCCCCGACCTTCCGATCATGGGGCCGCCACTCTACCTACTGAGCTATCCCTGCTCAGTGATGACTCACGAGTCAAATCAAAGGGACGTTTTATCTTGTTGTGTTAAATGAACCTCTGACAGACAGAAGACGTTAAAATAAAGTTAAACTGTGGCGTTTCTATGGGATTCACTATGGAAGCGCTCTTAAAACAGAACCAGAACAGGTATTCGACAGAACATCACTTCATATTTTATACTGTTCACTGGTTTCACCATACTTAAGCTATTGTGCAGATGTCTGGGGCAACAACTATAAAACCACATTACATTCACGTTTTACTCTTCAAAAAAAAGCAATTCGAATCACCCACAATGCAGGTTACAGGAACATACAAACTCACTATTTTTGTCTGAAATATTGAAAATTGACGATCTAGTGAAATTCCAAACAGCACAAATTCTATTCAAAGCAAAAAATAAAGAACTGCCAGGAAATATTCAGAGTATGTTTTTTGTGAAAGAAGGAAGTTATAATTTAAGGGGTTTTTGTAACTTCAAAACAATGAAGGTACGACAAGAAAAGTTTTTTTTGTGTTTCTGTGCATGGAGTGAAACTGTGGAACAGTCTGAATATGGAATTAAAGCAACGTCCAAACATAAAACTGTTCAAAAAGTTTTATAAAAAACTAAACTAAAAAACTATAAAAATATGATCTTCTCGAACTATAAAGAAAAGGAAAATATCGAAATTAAGTGAATGTCTCTATTAAAAACAAAACAATAAAACAAAACAACTCATGATGTGATATTATAGTATATAGTACATCAGAAATCTGTTCACTATTTTTATACAGATTATATCTGTAAGGAAGCAACTAAATATTAACTGATAATTGATGGCAAAGGGGTGGGATTAAATAAGTGTTTACTTCCCTTTCAACATGTAAATTAATCATTTTTTTTGTATGTAATTTGTACAGTATTTTTTTTCTTTCTTATTTTCTTTTCTAAATGTACTTGTACATTGTTCACATGTTGAAATAAATTACCAATCAATCAATCAACCATGTGCAACACCTTTGTAAGCCTGTGTCCTTCCACGAAATATTAAGAGTAGCTCTGAATCCAACACAAAGCAAAACAACCTGCTCATTTCCAGCTCTTGTGTGTGTCTGTGCTTTGCAAACAGAGGGTTTCGATTGGCTGCTGAGGCTCCTGAGGCTTAGACAGGGCCGTGCGCATTAAACTGCGTCCACACTGGTAACGATGTAGCAACTAGAGACCACAGAAAGTGAACGATATTCCTCACCTTCCACCAACTACAGGCGAAATAACCACAGGCGACAGGAAGTGGGCGGAGCCTGAGATGAACTTCCAGTTAGCAACTTAAGCCGCTGCCACTGTGCATGTGTCATCATCATAAATAGCTAGAAGGTTACCTAGGCAACCAGAAGCTGGAATGTGCATGAGTGACGAGAAATCTTTATGAC
Organism: Neolamprologus brichardi; assembly: GCF_056152115.1. NCBI lineage: Eukaryota > Metazoa > Chordata > Actinopteri > Cichliformes > Cichlidae > Neolamprologus > Neolamprologus brichardi. The sequence goes on along the minus strand of NC_142111.1, from coordinate 25,953,576 downwards.
ATCATAAAGATTGGAGATTTTAAAAAAACACCTGAAACTGAGCGTTCAGACAAGATTATTTTACATTATGTGAAACTAGCCGTGCTTAATCTCGATTCTTGCCGTTAGAGCTGCAAATGTGCACATGAGCAGACTCGTTTCAGTCGTGTGGACCTCTGACAGCGTCTCTCACTTGCAAAGCAAACAAAGTGTGAAACTGTGAGAACATCTACGTGACGCAAGCTAACCCTGAAGTCTTTATTTAGCTGGCCTCTGGACTGCTTTGGGTCAGTGTCAAGCCACTGGTGCAAACACTGGCATCATTTAATGTTACCCCAGTGAGCAGGCGTGCTGGATCCAGCGCTCCGCTGGGCTAAGACATTTAAGCTACCAGGGATGTTCCTGTTAGCGCTACACTTGGTTGTCAGACTTAATCACGCAGCACAAATTTTCCTCATACACGACAGCACTGCAACCAGAGCAATTACTGCAGAAAAGAGTGTTTGTTTCGCTTACCTTGGATATCCAAACGATGGAAACGAGACGGGGAGGAACAGCCGGCACAGCACCGAAAAACAGAGAAAGAAAGACGCACTTATTAGAATATGAGCGAGAAAGGAGCGTGATTGGAATTTCAATGAGCTGCTCAGAACCGTGAACCAGGCAAACACAAGAATATCTGATATCCTGGCAAACGGCGCACCAATCGGCTGCGAGTGGCTGTTCAGCAGTCAGAGCGGCCGCTTCGTTACCCAGGTGAACTGGTTAGTTTGGTAGGTAATCAGGCCTCCAGTCTGCATTGCTCACCGAGGCTAAAGTTCAGACCTGAGCGGCGTTCATCACATCGCCGACGCTCTGTTTACTCAGCAGAAACGCAGCCGAACAGAAAGCAGATGTGAACGCAGCTCAGGGTGTTATTGGATGATGGACTGTGCTTCCTGAAGGACGAGGCGACTGAATGCAAAGGAATGGGAGCAACATGGCTGCAGCTGACACGGTGGAGGTTGCTGAATAAACTTCTGACTCAGAGGTAGAACAGCGATAAAAAACAAAGGAAGAGAGAATCACAGCTGGAATAAACGTCTGTGACAGGTTATGAAAACTGAGATATGAGCGGACTGGACCTTCTGATGTCAGTGATAATCAGCTGAAGTGTGACCACGTGGCTGATGCACGCTCTGAACTGTGAGCAGTCCGACAAAAGCGGTTGGTTTGTACGGTTAAATCTTACGGCTGTCATCATCATTTGACTCGGGGAAGTGTGAGACTCAGGGCACCGGAGGATGACCGTCTCCTCTGGGGGACGAAACACACACACACACACACACACACACACACACACACACACACACACACACACACACACACACACACACACACACACACAGCACTGAGCAAAGTGCTGTAAAACTGTAAAAGCAGTCCAAACATGATTCATTTTTTATGTAAAGTTCATGTTTTCTGGGGCAACACTGGGAGGCAACAACTACTGAGGAGAAGCAGAAAAGAATCCAACTGGAGGCGGCGTGGACCATTCTTGCTTCTTTACACTGAATCTCATAAAGCAAATGTTACTCTGGTGTGCAGAGCATGCTGCAAGAAATGCAACAACATGATGTATGAACGGGAGCGCTGCCACTGAGCCGTCTGCACAAACATCGGCTTGTATAGAGGGCAGGGCTGCACGATTAATCGTTAGAAAATCGCGATCTCGATTCATTCGTACCGCATTTTGATCCGGGACGTAATCTGCAGGAAAACAAGCGCTCACTCTTCCTGCTCAACAAGTGACGAGGGCGGAGCCTTATACCACGTGATACAGAAGCTGGCTGCTAAAATTAGCAGGAAAAAACAACGGAGAGCACGTCAGGGATGACGAGAAAGTGACAGGAGAAAATCCGTCCCGGTCAACCACCCAAACATCAATAACGGGAACCTTATACAGCGCTTCCCTATACCCGTCGACCTCCCGCAGGCACAAAGAAATTACGGAGGCTATCACTTATCACCTGACCAAAGATATGGCTCCATCAACACTGTGCAAAACGAGGGATTTAGGAAAATGATCAACACCCTAGACAAACGCTACACAGTGCCGTCCCGCAACTATTTTTCTATTGTTGCACTACCTGCTCTATACACGCAGTGTCGAGCAACGGTGGAGACGCAATTTCAAGCAGTACAACATTTTGCGGCAACGACAAAACGTGAGACATTTGTTGTTTTTATGTTTATTTATTGTTTTTATGTTCAGTCTCAACTGTTACGAAGTTGATGTGCAGTTAATAAGCGCAATAAATATTTATACTGGAAAAGAAAATCGTGAGAGAATCGTGATCTCAATTCTAAGCCAAAAAAATCGTGATTCTCATTTTATGCAAAATCGTGCAGCCCTAGTAGAGGGCAGCTGAGATTTTGCCTCCAAACGATGATTTTTCCTTCTCACTGTAGTCAGAAACCAAGCTCACACCTCTCCGTTACAGCGGCCTTCCCTTAGAGCCCAAACAGTTGTGTTCAGCTCGAGCACGGTACGACACAGAGAGGGTCGGAGGGGGAAAGACACAGCACTGGTTTGATAGGTCAACCTGAGAGGAGAGCATGAGCCTCCAAGGCCGACAGGAAACACTGATTGCCCCTCACTAAACAGCACCTGCTGTTCCAGGCCTGTAGCCCTGCTGCTCACCTGTGCAACCTTGACGGGTGAGCAAGGTTGCACCCGTCAAGGTTGTTTCTTTTCTTTTTTGCAGAAATCATCTCACCCAAACCCCGTCTGCATGTCCTCCTTCACTACAAGCTTCCTGGGTTTTTCCCCCTCCTTCCTCTTCTGCACATGTCCAAACCACGCGAGCTGATCAGCTGATATAAACTCATTTCAAAAGTTTTAGACACAAAAATGGTGCATCAATCTTTCTCTGTGATAATCTCTTGTTGCTCTTCCAGAGGATTTCATAGGGTTTATCGCTCTGCACGAAGTCGATATCTTTTCGCTCGGGTGCTGCTGGTTGAGCGACTTTGGGCAAACTGTGTGTGGCATTTTTCAGTACTTTTTGACAGTTTCTGCTAAAAGATTAATGGCATGACAACAGGGAAAAAAAGAAAAGGGCGCCATATAGAAGAGACGCATGTTGGGCCTGTTTTATAGCATCAATAGGGGACATTTTCACAAGCTTTGAACACTCAACCTTTACAAAGCAAGAATGTTTTGCATGGCAGGACTAAAGTTCGTGCAGCTTCTCGTTGAACGTCTGCATCATTAATGTCTTGAAGAGAAGCAGCTGTTCAACGTTTAACGCCAAAGTTAACAAAATGTTATGAAGTGTTGCTCAAACAGAGCGGCGGGGGGTTGATTTCCCTTATGTTAGCAACTCACGACCACCTGCCATTAATTAGAGGCCATTAATTTTCTTGATTAATCACGTCGGTTTTAAAATATCACAATGAATAAATAGGTTGTGAGAATTCAACATGTTGGTTTTGAGCAAACATAAATCCAACGAGGAACTAAAGACGACGTTAGTCTGACGAACCACCTGATCAGGGAGAGCTCACCTGTCAACTGAACGTCTTCGGATTCATTTTGACGAGATTTATTTCATTTGTGCATCTCAGAAACTCCCCCATCCTTAAAAACACTGACGTTAACAGGCTCGATCTGCCAACAGAGACAGCACGAGGTACGAGGGAGGACCTGCTGCTGATTGGCCAAAATGTAATCCGCGGATGTGACAGGCGGTTTCCGTGACGCACACACGCGTACTCACACATTCATCGTGAGGTATTTGATAAGCATGTTATGCAGCCTCCCCATAACAACCCGTGTAAGTAGAGGTGACATAATAACAGCCATTTGTCAAAGCTAACGACTCCTGCTCGTCAACGTCTCAGCCGCTGTCACTTTAACGGATGGCCTCGGCCCGCTCGGCTGGTGACACCAAAGGTTACGGCGCCGTTTGCTGGTTAATAATGAGAGCCGACGCTGCTGCTGATGGGAGACGAACGAGCTGTGTACTTCCACCATCCCGGCCTCTTTTTCCCCTGACGGATCGTCCTCTGGATTTATACAGCTCATCTGGAAGAGCTTCATTGTGCTTCGATTTGGGTCTCGCCGCTCGTCACTTTGCTGCGCGCCTCACCAGTCAGTCGTTAGCTAGGTCTCAGAAGAGCGCCGGTCCGAGCCAGTCACTGTTCCACACAGATCTGTTATGCGACTCGTTTCTCTCCACGCTCTGAGATGAATGAGTTACTACTTCTGTTCCTGATGACAGGATTTAAACATCTGCTGCCTCCAATAATAAAAGATTATTTTTGTCATTCTAGATTTAATCGATTTGAACAATTAGCACTTTTTCAAGCGCCCGTGGATGCTTATTTCTTCAGGAAAGCCTTTAATGACAGCCATTATCCTGCTTCAGTTTGGTACCGTGGAAACATTCACCCTCTTGGGGATTTGACACTGTTGACAGATTTTGTTTCTCCCCTGGCAGCAACATATATAAATATATATACATCTATATATATATATAGATAGATATATATCTAGATATAGATATATCTATAGATCTATAGATCTATAGATATCTCTATCTATCTTTATCTCTATATCTCTATCTAGCTATATCTATATATCTATCTCTATCTATCTATCTATATATCTATCTCTATCTATATATCTACATATCTCTATCTATCTATCTCTATAGATATATAGATATCTCTATCTATCTATCTCTATCTATATATCTATATCTATATCTCTATCTCTATCTAGCTATATCTATATCTCTATATCTATCTCTATCTATCTCTATATCTCTATATCTATCTCTATCTATCTCTCTCTCTCTCTCTCTCTATATATATATATATATATATCTATATCTATATATAGATATATATATATATATATATATATATGATGAACTGGAAGCATTGTATATTTGAAGCTAATGATAGAGAGAAACCCCAAACAATCCAATAAGTCCTCATCACATGGCCCTCTATGAACAAACACTTGGTGACAGTGGGAAAGAAAACTCCCTTTTAACAGGAAGAAGCTAGTTCCAGAAACGGGGGCTGAAAGCTAAAGTGCATTGCAGTTTAAGTGTTTCAATATCTATCTGCAAGATAACGAGCGACTGAAGAGTCAACAAGAAGAACCAATGAAACCGTCATAACAAGCTAAGCTGATGGCAACAGATGTCCTTCAGAGGGAAACGAAGCAAGATATGCTCACAGTCCAAGAACTCATGATTATAGAAGAGAATTCAACTTTATTATCATTGCACGTCACAAGTACAAGGCAACGAAATGCAGTTTGCATCCATCCAGAAGTGCTCTAGCAATAATATAGATCTATTATAGGTATGTTATATCGATATATTTGAGACTCTAGTGGAATAAAACTGCATATAACTGGCAAAGAGACCCAAGTAAAGCAGATGAACGTCACTTTGCATGGCAGTGAGCAAAGGATGCACAAACTGTGTGGTGATGTTGCAGAAGAGCTAGCAACAAGCAGCTAGCTTAACTAGCTTGAGCCATAAATTAGTCTTAGAAAAAAAGGAAAACAACCAACAGTGTGTCCATTCATCCAATCAGCTAATTATATAAGAAGTGATTTTGACTGCTTTTTAAAGCCTCGGGTATTTCGCCTGGAGCCATTAGTGCACACCCACTGAGTAGTGACCAGTCACTCACCAGGTCCTCATTCCCTGTGACGTGTCCTGCTGTACTCACTAGGGGGCATAGCCCAAAATAGAAAAGACAAGGACTCAAGACAACATTTACTGACGTCACAGCACTGGTGAGAGGTGAAGCCATGATGTCATGAACTTCAATACAATGGGAGTTTTCTCTGTAACTGGAGCACTGCCCCCTGTTGGCTGTTACAAAGAAAGCAGTTTGCTATTTGTGCAATTGTTCATGCAGATCATCTGCAAACGGATTTCTTGATTAACTTTTTTATTGTTATTTAAAACCCCTCATTTGGCTGCAGTATGACAGGTTATGAAGCCATAGGAAGCTTTTTATTTTTTAAAAACAAAACCTGAAACATGAAAATGAAACGGTGTGCTGCCGGCCTGCAGCAGATGGATGGACAGCTACTGAGATAAAATCCCACTTCCAGGAGATGCTGATGCATTTTGGGGAAAATGGTAAACTTATGCATTAGTTTCCTTTGAAAAAAAGTTGAAGGTGCCACTTTACCCGGCAGCCTGAAATGGAACTGAGGAAAATGGAAGAAAACAGGCTGTTTGTGAGTTACACGAGAAGAAAGAGCGAGCTCCAAAAATGATTCAGCATCTCTGTAGGGGGGATGTGTCATCTTCTGTTTAGCGTTCAATAATTCAAGCCAGCTCGATCCACTGATGCCTTGTTTATATGTGAAAGTCTTGAGATCGCTGAACGCTCCTCGGCGAGTTTAGCTTTAATGCCAGCAAACACTTCATAAGAGCAGGTTGTCACATCGATCCGAGCGCCGACATGTTGCTTTTGGAAAGATGCCCCTCTGTTGTTTGACAAGTCGAGCTTGTGTTTGCTGTGAAGCTTCTGCAGAGTAATAAGCTAAGAGAGCGAGTGTGTTCATTTGTAAACACGGACGCTGGCGCCTCTTCACTTTCCTAAATTTGTGTCCTAAATTTGCTTTCAGCCAGGACAGCGTTTCAGTGCTTCCTCCCACCGCAGTCAGCCCACAGATCACGCCTCCGAATGCTCCTGCTTTCTGTTGGAGGGGAAATTAAACAGGCTGCCTGTCATTTGATGTATGTAGATGTGCAACACTTTGCTCTCCTCTTAGAGCAGCAGACAAAGATATGACAAGTTGTGACACTTTTCTAAATAACCGAAGCCTCGCGCGCTGCGATGACAGATTTATTGCGCCCGTCTTCTCAAAATTGACGCCTGAGCTTCGAAACGAAATGAAAAAGTGTTTCTTGTTAATGACCTAAATCGGACGCAGCACAGAGAAGGAAGATTTTGCATTTCACCTGGACTCACTGTCGCCAGCAGCGCCTCGTCCTACAGAATTTAACATTACTGCTGCAGATTATGACCCTAAACCTACAGCAGAGATCTGATGAATGTGTACGCATCAGGGTGACCAGGTCCCAACAAACTAAACGTGAGACACAGTGGGACACATCAACAGTAGTGGTGGGGAAAAAATGGATACTTTGTAGCATCGTGATATTTTGTTTGCTAATAATGTATGGATACAGGGACAGCAGAAATCGATATTTTGTTACAAAAAGGTTTTTGTGCTCTGACTTCAGAGCATGTTGATCCTTTTTCTGAGCAAGAATCCTGACATTCCTTCACTGTCCAAATGTGTTTAACTTGTTTTATGGCAGCAATAAACATGACAGTTTACTTATTTTCATTTAAGACATGTTTTATTTTAATTAAGTTTAAAACTTTTTTATTTAATGTAAAATTATATTTTGTTTTAATTTACTTTCAAATTCTTCAGTTGCTGAAGGGGCTGCATAGTTTTCATAAACTGCATAGTTCAGAATAGCTATAATTGTACCAGATGGTTGATTCAGTTAAGTTGGACTAGACTGTAATACAAACCGTTCAGTTTGTCAACAATAAAACTGAAATGAGAGAAAGACTGAGTGTGAGACTTTGATATTAGAGAAAATGAATATTGATAAAAGTTTACCTTTATGTACAGAATCTGAATATCACAAAATATTTTTAAAAATTGCAATAATATCGTATCGTGGGATGTATGGTGATTCCCACCTCTAATTAACAGTGTCACGATGTAGTCAAATATATTTGTGTGTATGTATATACACAAATATAAGTAAATATAATAAAGTGAAATAGAGCCTGAAGTTTGTCTTTATGGTCTCAATTCAATTCAGTTTTATTTATACAGCTCCAAATCACAACAACAGTCACCTCAAGGTGCTTTATATTGTAAGGTCGACCCTACAATAATACATAATCATATGACCCCTATGAGCAGCACTTTGGCGACAGTGGGAAGGAAAAACTCCCTTTTAACAGGAAGAAACCTCCAGCAGAACCAGGCTCAGGGAGGGGCGGGGCCATCTGCTGTGATTGGTTGGGGTGAGAGAAGGAAGACAGGATAAAGACATGCTGTGGAAGAGAGACAGAGGTTAATAACAGATATGATTCAATGCAGAGAGGTCTGTTAATACATAGTGAGTTGCCCTATCTAACATCTTCAGATATTTTTAGACACTGATCACAGACGTTCTGCGTCGCTCACTTTAAAACATATTTTCACCCCTAACCAATCGCCGCCCCTCCCTGAGGTTCTTTGGAGGTTTCTTTCTGTTAAACTTTCTTTTTCTTCCCGCTGTTACCAAGGTTGTTTGATTTCTCTTATTTTAGTGTCTTTACCTTAAAAGTTTAACCCCTTTGAAGTGACTCTTGTTGTCATTTTGTGCTATTTAAATGCATTTTAATAGAAAGTGAACTAAATTTTCTCCTTTTTCCTACAAAAGCTTTTCTTGATCTCATTAGACCAGCGTACCTTCATTTCATTATAATAAAAAGTATGTTCAGGGAAGCACAGCCAATCAAATGTGAGACAGGGTAAAGATTGACAATGCTGTGCAGCACCACAGACGAACAGCTGGTCTAATGTACATGTGGGAGGGTCCTGGTGCATACACTCAGGTTTCTGAGATAGTTACAATCTAATAATCCAGGTTTTATTAATCTGCAGATGATACTGTGTTTTTTGTATGTTGGTTTAAATTTCGGTTTATTTGTTTGCTTGTTTTTACTCAGCTGTCACTTCATTCACAGCCCAGAGCAGCATGTGTGGTGTCCTAAACTCATCACAGCCTGCTCGGTCCACCGTAGAAATGACTGAGTCAAACCTGCGCTTTTAAGCCGATGCATTGAACGGGATTTGAAGGGAAAATATCAGCTTTGTGTTAAAATGCTGGGAAAGGTGACATGAGTGTGGGAGGAACTCCACAGATGACAGGCGGCTGTAGCTGACAGATTCTGCCCGCCACCGTTTTCCTGTCGAGAAACTAAGCTGACATTTGGTCACACTACAAAATCGTTGTTTTCCAAACCTGTCAAGATGTGGGCCGGCTCGTCGAATCACCCAATTTGTTCCTAATGTTCATAAAGTACAACTGACTTTGATAATTGCTGATTCAAAATGAAATTCAGGCCTTTAACTTTTCTGTAAAGCTCTAAAAGCTGCAGGAGCGTTTTGTTTCAATCAGCTGCTAAAAGCTTCGGCTAGACAGGAAACGTCACGCGCCTCATATGTCACACAGGACCGACAGGCTGAGAGATAATAAGAGTTTCTCACTTTGTAAATAAATTCTGGATTTAGTCATCACAGCTGAACTTTACTTTCTCCGCAGTGTTTTTTAAAAGGTCAACATCTTCATCTGTGATGGAGCTTCAGTGTGCTTTCCTTCACTTTGACACACAGAAGTAATGCAGTCAAAAACACTGAAATCACACCAACAACCGTGTAAATGCAAACCGTCACATGCTTTCAGTTCAGGCGCAGCGCTCGGCAGCGGGCTCGCTCCGCTGAGATCCATGCAAATCAAACGAGTGAGGATATTATGTATCTGTTTGCAGAAAAAAAGAGAACCGAGAGAGCAAGCTATCACGTCTGAACTTTACTTTCCTGCCAGCGATCGGTGAAAAAAGAGAAGCCGGGGTATTTCACAAAAGGTCAGCTGAAAGCTCACGCTGTATTTTTAAGGCCGAGGGAGCGGCGGCTTTAAAAAACAGAAGCTGACGCTCACGCGCAGCGGGACGAGGAGTCCTGCGAAAGCTTTTCACGCTGTTGTTGTTGGGAAAAGGACCTGATGCAGTGACAGAGAGAAAAAGCACGCTCAGGACGAACGTCTGCACCGAGCGCCAAGACGCTGACGTGTCCAATCAACTGTTACAGCTGGGCAGCGGCCTTGTAGCTGAGACACGCCCGGGACGTTAGCAACAGCAGAACATAACGAAGGATCGTGCTGCTGGACTCGAACCAGACTTTGTTACTTTTTTGGGTCTTTCTTTGGTAATTTCCTGCTTGTGTCTTTCATTTTCAGTCCAGTCCTTGTACCTGATGTTTTTCTTCTTTGTTTTTTAAGCTGCTTAGTCCTTTAAAGCCCGAACCATGAAATAATATATATAATACTGTCCTTCAGTGATCCCAGAGACGACTTAAATACAGCTCAGGCTGTGAAAATGAATAAAAAGTTGCTTCTTATATACTGCACTTCCATGCATATTTGCATGTTTCAGTGAATTCCTGCACCCACTTTCTAATTTCTTAGTAAAACGTGAACAAATGAGGGATGGCTCAAGACTTCTGCACAGCAAGTCGAAACCCTTCCACATGAAATACATCAGAGGGCAACGTGGCTCCAGAGGCACTTCCCTGATGTCTATAAGCACATTTGCACAGGAATATGCATTAATATGTAACATATGTGCCTCCTACTCAAACACTCGTGCAGCTGTAGTTGCAGCTACAAGTTCAAACGTTAAAGACACACATTATCTTCGTGCACAACGAGATAAGCAGCTGTGTGTCACTGCTCCCTTTTTCACCTCGGACATGTTAATGAAAAGACAGATGACCCAGGCCAAAGTTTAAGACCAAACAGCCATCGATTCCCCACTTAGCCTTCGACTTTCGCCCTCTCAGAGCGATGTAGATGTAGATCTGCAGCACTTTTCAGTGCACTTTCCTGCACTTTGTGGGAGCTCGAGGTGGATGTGCTGCCCTCTGGAAATGAATTATACAACCGGTGGCGATGCTTTGCCCTGAAGCAGTCGGCGGATCGTCCTCCCACGCAGGAGAAGCGCTCACATCACAGACAGACGGCGAGGACAATGTCCACCGCTAACCAAGGTCAATTGTTATTCTCCAGCGCAGCACTTGTGTGCGCTTGTGTGTGCAGCTCTTACACGCTGTGTGCACGCACACGCGCACATGTACACGTGTGAGCGGGCGTATGGAAATATGCGTGAGGTCAAGCTTCGACCCCGCGGTGCTCATTCAACACCGAGGGAACATTTCCGGGAGACGCTTCGGGATTCGAGGCCGAAGGATCGTAACTTAGCCGATGAGTGCCCTTCTCCCCGCCTGCTCTGCTGTTTTATGACTCCCTGGTTACGAACCTCTGCGAAACAGCCACAGCGGCCATTTGTAATTCTAATGGTCACAGGTGGCGCCCTGCAGCTGCTAATGCGCACTCAGTCATCTGATTGTGCCCCCCCGCCGCGTATTTAAAGACAGGGAAACGTGTGGCGGCGCTGGAAAAATCCCTGGGTGGCGTCAACCTCTGAAACCACAACATTAAACCCTTTAAGACCTACCATAGAACCAAGTCCACCAGAGCTTATATTATATTTTTACATGCTGTGGAGCCATTTTTGGGAGCATTTCAAGTTGCTATACATCAATACAACCATTACAGCCCAGATTGTAATAATATGTCTGCATTAAGTGCATAGTAATTACATAAATTGCAAAAAAGTGCAATAAACTACAAAAAAATTGAAAATCGTTTTTGTTTTTTTAACATATATTTCTAGTTAGAGAAATTTAAGAGGCTTATCCCTCAAAACTGTAAATACAAAAAAGTTGCACAAAATAGTTTCCCACCACAGGAAATTTATTTTGAGTGTCTTCATAGTTTTATTTTTGAAATACACATATTTTTATATACTGCAGGAAAAATGAAAATAAATATTATAATGCAAATTTGCAAAAAAGCAGCATATGCATCAAAATAAACTATTTCCAGCAGTGCAATATGAGTCCTAAGCATCCCAGAAACCACACAGAAAGTCATAAAGTCAAAGATAACTTTTATAAACACCAGTATAGGCTCATGAGGCCTTGATGGTAAAAAACTACATTTCCGCAAAATGACGTCACTTCCGGTTTTGGGCAGGTCATGGCGGACATGCGATAGATCACGCTGACGTCTATTCCAACGTAGGAAGTGTTACAAACAGCTGATCGGATCGGCAAAGCGTGTTTCTGGAATATTATGTTTTTGTTGCTGCAAGTGCTTTTTATGCAGTTTTTGCAAAGTTATATGTGGAAGGAAACTGTGACCGAGGACAAGCTGATGGCAGAAGATGTAAGTACAACTCCTCCGGTTTCATATGCAAAAAAAATTTTTGCGCTAGCTCACGTGGTTGCAGAGCTACCGGGATTTTAAAATAGTTACGCAAAACAGAGCGTGCCCGCTCCGACCGGTTTTAAAGGGTTAAACGCCTATAAAATGTCTCTGCAGGGCCACCGTACCACTCTGCAAACAGGTTTCTGATTGGCTACTGCGTCATACAACCTGTAACAGTAACAAAACATGTTGTGTGTGCATTAGTAAAATTATCAGTGTGATTTATTATGTCCAAATACATTTACCCCCGCTCTGGCTCCCTGGATGGAGGCTCGTTCTGTCTGCAGTAGATTCGGCTTCTACGTCATGCAGGGATACGTGTGAAATGCAGCAGATGGGTTTTCTGTGTATTTAGAAGCAGTGGAGTGAAGTGGTCCCTGCAGGCCGACTTAATCGACTCCGCTGGGCGGATCATCTCAGATCAGCTCTCTGCAGAGCTGCTTAGATGTTTCCAGGAGCCACAGCGTCAGGAGCTCAGGTTGTTTAGTTTGGATTTGACTGGCCTGGGTTAATTACACCAAGATTCCAAGGAATGCAAGGGTCAAAGGTCACTATCAAGCAGACCATCTATCCCATACGTGTTCCCACACCTTCATAACCCTCTTCAAACCACTTGAATTGTTTCCTCTCCTCCACCACTTTTCTTCTTAAAGCCCTTGAATCCCGACCCCGTGCTTCGTCATATCTTCTCTCCATCCCTGCTCCTCTCACGAAAGCCCCTGAATTATCTCGTGCTTTTTCCTTGCTTCCTCTTTCTTTAACTTTCCTCACTTCCTCTGCCCTCCAGTAATCTCCCACCCGCCATCCAACCCGTTATTAGTCGTGTTCGTCTCTCCAGCTCCTCTGCGCTCGCGCTCTCCTCACGTCTAATATCATGCATTACTTTATGACGCTATCTTATAGATTTATCAGATAACTTTGCTTCCAAACTGGGCTGCAGCTCTCTCTCTCTCTGCCTCTTTCATTGTTCATCCTGGGAAACTGATTAGCTTTAATAAACTATCCTGCACAGTATGTGAGCCTATATATCCGCCCTCATACGGAGCAGGATGTGTGTTTTAGAGCTCCAGGAGAGCAGATCCAGGCCCTGCAGTGAGTCTGAGTGTGTGCTGGATGTGTACATGGAGGCTTGTTTGAGGTGTCTGGACCACAAAGAACTGTCCACACTAACTGTTCACTGTCTTTGCATTCATTCTGCATTAACTTTAACCTGCTAGTGGATCTGCTGCCAGGTGTAGTCATTATTTATATACTTTCCATCAGCAGTTAAGGTGGTCGTAAGCTTAAGCGAGGCCAGTTTATTTACTGAATATTACTGATAAAAAGGTACTTTTGCTCTATCAAAAGGAAAAAGCACTCAGTACCCCCGGATTGATGTTTAGATGAAATATATGTTAACATCACAACATCTGTTGCATGCCTGCATCATTAATGTTTCAACTGAATTTTCTGAATGGAGTACCACATGCACATTGTGATGCTAATAGTAACTAGAAAAATTTGCATTTCCTGCGAAAATGCTGTGTGGATGCCTTAACGCTGAAGATGTCTGCTGAAAAAAGCTGAAAAAGTTGAAAAGTTGCAAAAAGTTGTATGGCGGTGAAGAAACTGAAAATCCTGCTGAAAACAGGTGAAAAAGCAAAAATTTTTTTGCTGAGAAGCAAAAAATTCTACTGAAAGGGGTAAAGACAGAAGTTTTTGCTGAGAAGTGGTGAAAAAAAAAGTTGCCCTGAGTAGGATTCGAACCTGGCCCTCCTGGTCTCAAGGGGTCTACTCATCTCACTGAGCCAAACTCATTCCCACAAAGAAGAGGTGGAGAGACTGACAATTCTGCTGAAATGAGCAGAAGCGGCTGAGAATTGTGCTGAAAAGAGTTAAAAAAGTTTAACTGTTAACTGAAAGAAATGTTGCCATAAGTGGGATTTGAACCCGGGCCTCCCAGTCTGAGAACGGATGCTCATCTCACTGAGCTAAAACACAGGTCAACCCGGCAAGAAAAATCAGTGACGCCACTGATGATATGGTAGAAATGGGCAAAAAATACTGCAAAAAAAAATCCAATATCTCAAAAAGTATGGAAGTTATGAGCACCAAAAGTCATAGCAGGAAAGAGCAGAAACAGCAGAATTTTTTAAAGTTTGAATGGCGAAAATCGGATAAAAACTGTGGGAGTAGTTAAGTGCCAAAAAACGTACGGAAGCAACTAGAATATAGTGGAATAAAGAATAAAGAGAAACAGGAACTCAATAGTGTGGATGCCTTTGAGGGCATCCACACTATAAACCAAGAGGCTACCGCTGGTGCCACAAAAATGAAGATGCGGAAGTGCATGAAAGTGCAGTTCCTCTGATGGCCACCTGAGGCTCCAAAAACAAGCCAATGCCAAACCGAACAGTGTAAACCAGCGGCCCCACCCTTTTTTATTTGTCTGGATAAATACAATGAAATAAAATGATACGATCAAGACAAAAACTGCGGTATTTTGTAAATATAATAATAAACGTGACTTCACTGTGTAATTGTGTAACTTTATTAGCAGCGTCCTCCTGAAATGCACCAACAACATTGAGAGTAACGTCCTCCTCTCTGCCCCTTAATGCTCTCTGGTCGCTATGGTAACGTGTAAATATTTCTTTCAAAATAAGAGACACAACTACAACACGGGAAAAGAGTTCACGACAAAAACCCTGAAAACCACAAATTTCACACCTGAGCCTCAACTCTCGCAGCCCGGTACCAAACGACTCACGGACCGGTCCATGGCCCGGGGTTGGGGGCCAATGGCGTTAACATGTTTACAGCCTGGTAGATGAACTGGTTTGAGAATAGCTCATTTTCTCCACACTAGACTTAAGGGCGCGGTCACTTCAATTAACAAGCGTAGCCTATAAATCCAGAAGCTTCATCATGTTTGTGCCGTTGATGCCGTCTGGTAGAAGGGCTTTAAGCTGTTGATCAATCAGCTGCACAGCTGGTAACTTCATGGTGGCTACAGTCTATAAACTGAACTTCCAATATCACAGAGTAAATTTCCTACATGCAGAGAAACACGATGTTAAAGTGGAGCTTTTTTATTTGTTTCATACGTCGCTGTGGCGGCAAATTCGACTGGAGACTTTAATTGCAGCTCAGCTGAAGTGCTGAATTTCTGCTCTCGTCTTACAAGCCCACAATGTCCAATTAACATGATGGTTTTTGAACTTCTCACCTCATCTACATAATGGAATATGGATAATATATTAGGGCTTACAGTATTTCAATCTACAGAGGGCAGAGCTGCTGCTGGCAGATATGAGTTAACCCGGCTGTCTCCATGTGTTCAGCATAATATCACAAGTCTTCCTAACCGTTCTTCAAGTGACAGGGCAGACCTCAGGATGATTAACAGCACAGATAACAAGGAGGCTGTGAATTACACCGAATAAAAGGACGATGAAAGGTGCTTTCTCAGGAGGTGGTCTGCAGAACTGTACCTGAAACATAAAAGATTTCTAAAACTCAGGCAGGACATATTCAATCATTCACTGGGGCAAAGTCAGATATCAGCATGCATGTGTCAGCTGCTGAGTAGCCGAACGTTTCTGTACATTTTCCAGCGATAACATCTGATGCATCGCTTTGTTAGGACATGAGAGCTTCCACTGTGAGACCATGTTAACACACTCATAATCCACAGAACCATAAAACTTTAAAGCTAAATGCTAAATAAGCTAAATAAATGCCACACTGATAGAGTAACTGGAGTAGAGGTGGGTTGCAAAGCAGCTTGCATGAGCAGAAGCTGTGGGTTTGACGAAGCAGCTCAACGCTTGAATGAGATCGGAGCTTCCACGCTGGTGACTGCCTGATATTTAATGTCTAAGCTGCCACTTTGATCTGATCCTTGGCTTTAGACATGATCTCCAGTGTTGGTAACAGGGGCCCACAACAAACGGCCCACATTAAAACAACGCCAATCCGCCGCACCACGTGTTCGCTGATTCATGTGACATCTCTAAATCCTATTTCTTCTGTCGGCAGCTTTGCTTTTCAAACACAGTCCACTCACAAAGCTTTAACGCCAGGCCGACGCAGCAGCTCCCCTTCAACATCAATTTGTTCCTATTTTGAGGAGCAAACTTGTACACGTCCTTGTTTTTAGAGGTTCAATGAAGCAACAAAACAGGTGAAATCCCACAGCAGCCGAGGGGGAAAAATACTCCCTCTGAGCTCGGTGTTACGGGCCAGAGCAAGACGGTGTGTGATTTAGTGCAAAATAATGCTGTTGTTGATCATGTCAAGGACAGAAGGATTGTCTGCTTGTAACATTTCATAGTAACACACATGCACGCACAAAGCATTCAGGCCTGAACACAAACCAAAGCCCAGATGGCAGCGTGATCATTCTGACCAGGCTGTGTGTGTGTGTGTGTGTGTGTGTGTGTGTGTGTGTCTGAGTGGGTAGCATAGGAAACTGGAGAGGGTGCAGCATTGTTACCTTGGAAACATTCTAAGTAATTATGTGTGCCCTGGACACCACGATGCCGTGTATGAGCACGGCAGTGTGTGATATTACTAATGCAAATGTATTCTCTCCAGGACTATTGAATCATATAAAGCACCTAAATAAGAAGAGCAATACACGGGCACAAATATAGACAAGAGCAGGAACGAGCAGGGAAAAGAATGGGAAAACAAAGCCGAGGAAAAAGCTGCCACGGAAGGTCGGAGTAAGAAAGCAAACAGACAGACAGCACCTCCTCGGGGAGGTGTCCTCTCCTGAGAGCAGAGCTCTTCAGATCACTCATCACCTGCCTGCATCGGCTCGTGCATGGAGCAGAATAATAAAGCTGCATCCCAGATCTCCAGGTGGACTCAGCCCCCCGAGGTGCTGCGTACGCTCAAAGGTAACTGGGAGAAACAGAGTGGTTTACAAGCTTATGGCAGCCTTTTGAGAGACTGACAAGCATGCATTTATGTAGGGCTATTATTTTGTTCTTTATGGGCTTGAGGCCAGAAGCACCCTCTACTAGAAATATCAGCTGTTCAGTTTCCATTGCAGACTCGTGATTACCTCCTGGTGCAGGACGGAGTGGCACTACAGAACACAGCGGTGCATTATCTTGTCTTTTAGGGTATTATGAGGTCCATCTATTATTGCCATTGCAGGGTGTACTTAATCTTACTCTGTCTGTACTTTCAGGAGGCCAGTATTGAACCTCTGGTGGTGGTCGTGTGCCAAGTCACCACCAATCTGTTTAGAGGACGGGGTAAGTTTAGGATTAGGTGTATTTACAGCCTTTATATGAACATTTCAACTCTTTGGCAAACCAAATAACACAAGAACACAAGATATCCTTGTTCCTAATTAGTGGTTAGCGGCTAGGTTGTTAGCCACTTGTGATTAGCGCGCTGGCTGGGTGATTAGTACTGTTGCCTCCAGAGATGGGCAGTAACGCGTTACTGTAATCTGATTACTTTTTTCAAGTAACGAGTAAAGTAAGGGATTACTATTGCAAAAACAGTAATTAGATTACCGTTACTTTCCTGCAGGAACGCTGCGTTACTGCGTTATTAAAACCGTGATTTTTTTGCGAGAACGTCTCATGACAGTGACGTAAGCGAGTGCGACGTTCGTGACATGTAAATCGTGTTTTTAAAAAGTAACTAAGTAACTAAGTAATTAATTACTTTTGAAAATAAGTAATCAATTACTTTTGAAAATAAGTAATCAGTAAAGTAACGGGATTACTTTTGGGGTGAAGTAATCAGTAATTAGTTACTGATTACTTTTTTCAAGTAACTTGACCAACACTGGTTGCCTCACAGCAGGAAGGTCCTGGGTTCAATTCCACCATCAGGCCTGGTCTTTATGTGTGGAGTTTGTATGTTCTCCCCGTGTTTGCGTGGGTTCTCTCCGGCTTCCTCCCACAGCCCAAAGACATGCAGTTAGTGGTTAACTGGCAACTCTAAATTGCCCACAGGTGTGAATGTGAGTGCGAATGGTTGTCTGTCTCTGTGTGTTGGCCCTGCGACAGACTGGCGACCTGTCCAGGGTGGACCCCGCCTCTCGCCCTATGACAGCTGGGTTAGGCTCCAGGACAGGCGGAGTAGAATGGCCTTTTTACAGCCTTCAATTGGAAATGGACTGGTTGACCTCTTGTATAACTTTTTAAAAAAAATCTTATAACCACATTTGTGAGAGGATGAAGACTGATGGATGATGGGTTTTCCAAATCTGCTGTCACTGGATTACTCTGACGCAGACAAAAATTGGAGCAATTCTCAAGAAAGTTCCTGCATCTGAGTGTCAGCTCGTCGAAAGGTCAGCTTTGGCTGCGAGCAGGGACCAGCTGAAATAAGCAGCCAGTCTCTGCTCTTGACCTCCCACATTATTTCACTTAAGTAGAAGCCCGAGGAGGTAATAAAACTATCCAGGGCTGCAAAAAAGAAAAAGAAGAGGCCACAGAAAAGCTGTGAGACAGCAGTACTAGCTGTTACTTAACTTTTATCTGCCTCGTTATGATCTTGGGTGTTTGCTGATCACCAGTCGGACTCAACCAATCGAGGCCAAGATCCTCGGGGACTTAAAGACTGAGATAAATGCTGTTTAACTGCAATCCAAACATTTTCTTAGTAACAAACTTGTGTATGATTTGCTGTGCCGGATCGTCCGTCCTTCAGCAGACAGTAGGTACTCATGCACTTTTGAAACCTTCATTGTTGTATCCCAAACACTAACTTATTATTTTTTAGCTTCTGTCCATTATTAACCCATCGATTAACCATTAAAACGTAAAGTAGAGCCATATTTTACCTTTAGGGTAGGGTTACTGTTAATTTCTCACCTGACCCTGCATTTCAGAATAAAAGCATGTCAGAGATTTCATTTGATTGTGGCTAAAGAACACAAACTACCATAACTCTGACAGGAGCAGAACTTCTGACAGATACTAAGAGTTTGGTCATTCATCGATTGTCTGACTGTCTTCACCGTTAAAACTCAGAAACGAGCAGATCTTTACCTGATGTGATTTTTTTAACTATTAAATGGTGCCAGCTAATTTTCAACAGCCTTAGGAAATCACAAAACTGTCAGTATAATGGACGTCCACCATAACTCCCAACCTCCACAGTGGAAACCAGTGTTGGTCAAGTTACTTGAAAAAAGTAATCAGTAACTACTGATTACTTCCCCCAAAAAGTAATCCCGTTACTTTACTGATTACTTATTTTCAAAAGTAATTAATTACTTAGTTACTTAGTTACTTTTTAAAAACACGATTTACAACCTGAATAGGTGATAAAGCGATAGATCTTTCAGCCCAATTCTACTTTTTCTGCATAATCATCATACAAAATGTAATCAAATGGAAAAGTCTCTTTTTAAAACTTGTTTTATTAGTTTTAATCTTTTAACTTTATGCATCAAGCAAACATTTAATTATCTGCAACATTCTCAGACTGGAAGAAATTAGTTTAACATTTAAACCTATTTTCTGCACATTCCAGCACATAAAATAAAATATTTTGTGTGTTTACACTCAGTCTTTCAAATAGATGCAAGTAAAACACAGCAGAAAATAAATAAAGTCAAAGACTAGCGGTCCTGTTGCTCTATTTTCACCTGTAAAGCAGGAGTGGGGTAGGCGGAGGGTTACCCTGGTGCAGGTGTGCAGCGGTCAGTGGAAGAATCCGCGAGTTTCTCTGTGAGTTTCCCATTACGTCGTAGCTACTCGGTGCTTGTTTGGAAGTTTAGGGTTTTTCGCTGTAAAAAGAAGTTTTCTTCCCACGCACAACGGACACTAATGTTTTTGTCACTTTTTATGGAATCAAACTCAAAGTAAGGTCAGTACTTCCACGCTTTAAACGCTGCACGCTCATACTCTCTCTGCACTCGATATATGATCCATTGTTGATCTGCACACAGCTGTTGTCACGAATGTCGCACTTACTTTACTCATTACTTGAAAAAAGTAACCAGATTACATCTCTGCCCATCTCTGGTGGAAACCACCGGCTCAAATATTCTGATTTATCATCTTTTGTCCTGCTCGACCATCAGGTGAAGAACATCTGTTGGTAATTCTCCTCCAACTTATTCTCAGCTCCACTCTGTGATTTCAGGCCTTAATCAATCGTGAAGTCAAGATCACATCAGCCCAGAGACACGTCGACCGCAGCATCGAGACATCGATTACACTCGCACACGTGTTTGCTCCCACTATTAAAACCTGCAGTCGGCTCGCAAATCTGTCTGCATGCTGATTGCTGCTGAAATTTGCTTTGTGTTCGATCGATACTTCTGTTCTTAATAAACTTTCGGGACGCTTTGCTGACGCGCTGCAGACGAGATGTCTGTTCGGCCGCTTTTACTGCGAGTTGGTGTTTTATGATGGACTCATATCCATCTGTGATGTTTAATTTAAAAGCCTGCACAGCGCCGCGCACACGCACGCTTTTATCGTAGATACATTACCAGAATTAGCTCTTGAAAATTCATCAAGCCAATAAATTTTATACTCGAGTAAACAGCCAGCAACGGTCGCTGCGGGAGACGGCTTCACTCCAGCATCAGCACTGTTTGTGTGGATGGAGGTTTGCAGATGCTTCCATTTCCAGTAAACTTGTTCATCGGGGCTTTGATTGGACGTCAATCCAACAGTCGCATGAGGTGGAAAAACAAAGATAATTAAAAAAAAGTTCTGTGTGAAACTTTCAAAAGGTTCAAGAGGAGAAAAAATGTTCAGTGAAACTCATCCAGGTAAAGCAAATATATCACAAGTCTACCATAACAGTCATTTCAGGGCTGAACGCTCATAGAAGAACCATGAATATCCAACATTAATTTGGCCTGAAACTCCCCATTCCTCCTCCAAACTGCGACTTCCAGGACCATAAAGGATCTGCTGCTAATGACGTCTAATAATTCCAGACACTCCCAGAGGTCCTGCAGAGTCCAGTTAACAACGTGCAGTCACAGGAAGTCGTTCATACTGTCACAGTCTGGCGAGGGCAGAGTGTAGGGGTTGACATAAGGACCCAAAACGCAGACTCCAAGAACAGGGAACAGAACTTGAAATGTTAACAAAAAGCGAGCCGTTTAATGTGGCTGGTAAAAGAGGTACAAACAAAGGGCGAACTGAAGCAAAATGAACACAAACCTAAACTGGGAAATCTAAACAAACAATAAGAAGAACCTAGACAAGAAACTTGGAAACATGGCATGGCATAGGAAACATGGCGTGGACAACAGACGACCTGACAATGACACACTGAAAACAGAGGACTTAAATACACAGGAGGTGAAGAACCATGAATATCCAACATTAATTTGGCCTGAAACTCCCCATTCCTCCTCCAAACTGCAACTTCCAGGACCATAAAGGATCTGCTGCTAATGACGTCTAATAATTCCAGACACTCTCAGAGGTCCTGCAGAGTCCAGTTAACAACGTGCAGTCACAGGAAGTCGTTCATACAGCAGACAGGCTGCACATCCAGGCCTATTCTGGGCTACTCGACACACTTCGGCTCAGTTACGTCGCTGACAAACGTCACAACACGTCTGACACGAGAAGAACCTGTTACTGAGCTGAAGCAGCCAGACTGTGTCGGTCAGTCAGAGCCAAACGTGGCAAAAAGTGCAAACATGGATCATATTTGGCCAATGCTGTCTGCTATATGGATGTATTATTACGCTCATTGTGAAATATTGCTTTGTTGATTATTATGGGTGTTAGCTGTGCCCAGTGCTGAGCTTTCATTGAGTGATTGATGTGGTCATACCTTTAGTTTAGTCTGCCCACACTGATTCATGGCAGAAGCTTCCAGTAGGACTCAGGCTTCTGCACGAAGCTCATTATCATGATGAGCGAGTCTCATAAAGCAGAGGGACTGCTACATAAAGCTTTATAGCTCATATGTAAAAAATATGCTGCTGCTTTGATAAAAGTGATGGATAAACAGCACGTAAGTGTTACTGCTTTGGCCAGTCAGTGCACATCGATAAAAACAGGGTAAGATCATCTTTACTATTTAAAACAATTATTAATAAAGACACAAAATGAGTCCTGCAAAGTAAAAGAACCACTGCTGTAGTATCAGATACACTGTAACCAGTATGAGCAGTTCAAACAGCATCAAACTGTAATATCAACATTAATGAAACACAGTAAATTACTTTATTTAATTTGGAGTGAAGTGACTGCAAATTAAATTAAAGCAGATTTATTGTAATTATTATAAAATCCAGTTAACATAACACATTTAGTTTGAACGCAGTAACATCAGGATGTTTGGTCTACAAACTTTTTACAGCAGTGAACGCGCGCACACAGACACACACGGAGCTGTCCAGCATCACTGATGATCACAGAGGTTTGCACGGCTGTTATTAATCAGATGCTGACTTCAATTAAATACCACTGAGAACAAAACAATGTGTATACAAGTGTAGGATTCATCTTTGTGATTTACATTCACGCGCCGCTGACAGGCGGGCTGGCGAGCTCTATTCTGGGAAGTCGGCCTGATGTTGTTTCTGCGATCTGACGATGAATTAAAGATGATGCGACCTCGAGCAGAACAAGTGTGTGCGTCTCGTTTCTTATCAACACGTTTTCCCTCAGCGCCCCGCACGTTCCCCGTCGTTAGCCCGACGCCGTGTCCACCGCATCTTCTGGACCGAAAACCTCGTCTGTGCACCGGACGCACGAGCTTTTAAAGGTCTGTGCAGCTCAGCATGAAAAGTGAGCGATAACTCAATGATTACAGCAACTAGGAAAGAGAATAAATCACAGACATGCCGGCGTTTATTTTTCTCAAGGATCTTTAATGCAAACAGAAATGTAATAAATGGATTCTACATGAAAAGAGTAATTATTGTGATCACAGTCCTGTACGTGAAGGGATTGTTGCCTCTGTGCACAGTTAGTCAGACGCTTCCACGTGGACCTTAAACAAGCACAATGCACCAACATCAGCCCATCGAGCAACGATGCAGAGATGCACCAGTGGTCAAACCAGGTGTGTGTGTGTGTGCAGCTTGATTGAAAGGTTTCAGTCTCTTTTGATGGCAGCCGCCTCTTTGCGCCGCCACAGATCGGCGTTTAAGCATTCTTCTGGAAACCTCAGTGCGGCATCACAGATGCATGCAGCAGTTGTTCTCGACACTTGGCTAATCCCACTAACAGCCCACTTGTGGACGAGGATTTCGGGGGGCGGCAGGCCTCTTTCCTTTTAGCTAAATGCCTATTGGCAGAGCGGCGTGTCTGTTGGCAGGCCGGCGTGTCCCGGTAGCAGGAAGGAGCTCGGCAGCTGTCAGTCAAATCGATTGGAAATTATGCAGCCCGGGGACGGCGGCGGTCCTCCTGATCCCATCCATCCTTCCGCCCCTCCGTCACTCTTTTTATTACACTTAAATCCATATGTGGCGCTCTGCTCTCCCCGTTTGACCTCTGCATGCTGATACACTAACCTCCAGTCTGTGTGCAGTATCTCGTACGCAGCGGTTCAATCTCCACATTCAGAAAAGAGACTCGACGCCTGTGTTTAACACTTAAAGCGATCGTTATTGTGCAGTGATTAAAGAGAAAATTAATTTAATAGAAGTGAAGCCAGAAATGTCGCTTTAGCTCCTGCCATCACATCACTGATTCATTAATACATTAAAACTGGCGGCGAGTCGAAGCACGAAAGTCAGTAATTCAAGACATTCTGAGGTTAAATTAATTGAGACGTACAGCTTTGAAACTATGATGGCGAACAGCATTACGATTGTGATCTTCAGCACCCATCCTTCCTCACCTCTCCCTTCCTCCTCCTCTTCCCATTGATCCCCGAGTTGATTTGCTGCCAGTGTCTTTGAGGAGTCCCTTTGTGAGGTCTCGTGATGCAGCACCCTGCATTTATTTATGCCTTTTACTGTCAACTGCCTCTGCAACCTCCGAGAGAGCAGAGGATGACCGAGACCAAAAAAGATGAAAGGAGAGCGACGAAGAGTTCGACCTCTGGCTCTTCTATCGGTTTCTTTTCTTCTTCAGATTGCAGCACTTTGGTTCTGGCAACACGAGCTGCCTAAGTCTCTTAGACTCACACTCTCGAGCCTCTAACCAATCACTTTGTTCTCTCTGTGTGTTTGTGTGTGTTTCTTCAGTAATCAGCTTAATAAATTCGAGTGCTTTAATTCACCTTTGGAAACTGGAGTAAATTTTCCTTCATTCCAGGAAAACGACACTGATGTATCCAGAGTGCATCAACACATACTTACAGTATGAGTGGCCTCTTTAGCAGCTACTCAGTAAGCTTGTTTTACTATTAAATGCATCGTGGTGTTTGTAAAGTGCAAAGCAAACAAAGAGAAGAATTGGTATTTCCAGGAATGACGCTGTGGTTCTCAGCTGGAAAAGGACATGAGCATGCTCTGAGGGGTGTTTTACAGTATCCATCATCCATCACTACATCCCACTATACTTAAGGTTTGGTCGGGCAGCTATTGGCCAGTTGATCTTTGATGATAGCATCCCAACAAGTTCTAAACATTTCGATTCAGTGTTTCTAAAGTGAAATTAGAAAGCATCTGACATCTATCCAGACTCATAAAGGACTATTTTCAGCCACAAAAAGAACAACAGAGTCCTGCAACAGATGGCATGACCCCCCAGAGTCCTCATCCCGATATGGAGTCAGTCTGGGATCACATGGAGACACACAGCCTGAATCCGACAAACCTGCACGTGCTGGGTTTAAAAAAAGCAAAGTGTATCTTCCAAAAATAAAGATTTGATCTTATTCAACACTTTGCCTGAAAGAATTGAACAAATGTTTGAATGTCTCCACTGACACAGTGAACAGGAGTTATTTTAACACAAGATGATGTAGTATGTATCACACACACACACACACCATCTGCTCAGAATTACTTTTTACAGTAGAGCCTACAGACTTAAACAGGACGGAGCTGATCTCAGTGCCAGACCCAGCCCGTTCTTACTCCCGAGGCGTAACATGGCGACGTTTTGTCACGTCCCGCGGCGTTCCTGAGGAACGCAAAAGGAGACCTTCGGCGTTCTTATGGTACGCGGCGGGTTATGGCTGAAATCCAGTGCAATGACGCTCCCGCGGTAATAGACGTTCCAGCCCTAAACCTAACCTTATCCCTAGCCCTAACCATAACCTTTTTCCTGAGCTTAACCAGGACTTTAATGATGTTAAATAGCGTGTTTCTAAGCGATTTGAAGAAAAAGAGTGAACATGTGTAGATTGAGTCCATACGGTTCTCATATTTCCTCATTTTTCCGAGGTCGTCATTTAGGAACGCGGTGGGTAGCCGAAAATGTAATATGTTGACGATTTGTCACCTAGCGTAAAATGTTACGCTTTGGGAGTGAGAATGTGTTGCCAGACCACATCATCACATCCTCTGATGGCTCAGCTTATATCCTTTTACATGTCCGATTTGCAAAAGTCACTAATTAGGTTGTTCATCCTGCTGCAGGCCACTTTGCAACCCAGGTCCTCCTTTCATATCAGGGTCTAGGCCAGGGGTGGGCACCTTCAGGCCTCAAGGGCCGGTCTCCTGCAGGTTTTAGATCTCACCCTGGGTCAACACACCTGAAATCAAATGATCAGTTCATTACCAGGTTTCTGGAGAACTTCCACACATGTTAAGGAGGTAATTTAGCCGTTTAAATCAGCTGAGTTGGATCAAGGCCACATCTAAAACCTGCAGCCCTCGAGGCCTGGAGGTGCCCACCCCTGGTCTAGGCTCATGTCATGACAGTTTGTTCCACACAGAGGTTTCTATTATGTATTCCATAAATCCAAGAGGGACAGCAGGGAAGTCCTGGAACGTTTCCATACACCAGCAAATACATATTACTGCAGATGGAAATTATCTTTAAACTAAAGACTTCTTTAGAGCTCGGAATGACTCAAACTGCTTTCCTGAGGTTTGGAAATATCCACACATCCCGTCTCTTTCCTTTGAAGACTTTGTGCACAGCCTGAAAGCTAAAAGCTACTTTCTGATAGTTCAGATTCAGAAACCAGTGTAACTGGATTCATTGTTCACCGACTCATTTAAGAGTTTTGGTGAGTTTCGGTGCGGGGGAAGTTCTGCCGCTGTCACCGCTGCTGCTTTGTTCCCCCGACAAACCTGACTGAAGGCAAACGTTAAGAAAAAAGGCTTGAAGTAAAACTGCTTTAACTCTTTGCATTAACAAACGGCGCCTGGACATATATAACAATGTGTTCCACTTCACATCATCAGCTTTTAGTTTCCTCATAACCGTAAACTCGAGCGGCTTCCCTCTGAGAGTTATCTCTATCTGTGAGCTCCCTCAGCAAAGAAACGTTCCCAGCGCTCAGACACAGGAAAGAAGAAAAGACATTAGGAGAGAAACAGCGAGGCGAAAAAGTGATTCGTCTTTTTTTTCAGGGGAAGTTGGACAGATTTTTACCCGTGAGCACTTTGAAACTTTCTTTCAAGAAGCGCACAAACAGAGACGTTACTCTCGGAGCTTCACTCGGCCTGCTGGAGGCTGAAAGTGGCTACGGTCCGCTTCCTCGCTGCACAGATGAAGTCGATGTAGCTTCACGACATCCACCTGCCCGGCCCTCTTGAGACACCCCGTGTCCTTCTGCCGCATTTAAGGTCAGCAGTGTCGGTCCAGCTCGTTGGCGGTTTTGTGGTAAAACACTAATTCGTCATGGCAGGACGCTGGGAGCGCTCTGCGCCGTCCCCCCGCGGTCCGGTCAGCATTACAGGACCCCCGCGGCGGCGCTGACCTCTCGTTTATCAGCGATACCCTCCCTGCCGGGCGCAGAGTGTTTCCAGCTCGACTCAAATAAAGAATGTCTGAGGGGTTTAGAGAGCTGAGCTCAGGCTGTTTCCCCCGAGTGCTCTGCTGGACTGTGAAATACACCGAACTACGATGAAGACTTTTCTCCCTCTGTGGGGTCTTCCAGCCGAGCGGCCCCACAGTTTGTCAGCGAGTCCATTTTCCACCCTGTTCGGTCCAAACATGACGAAGCAGAAATGATGTCACTCCGGTTCCCTCAAAAGAAAAAGTCTCTTTTTATTCAGGTTAAGGACTACTCTTTAAACTACATGATCTACACTGTATGTCACGGTCATGGCGAACACTTTGGGTTAGTTGTGTTGCCAGGTCATTCATCCATCGCTGCAGCTGTCAGAGAAACACTATGAAGATTAAATGCCGAGTTTTAGAAAACTGCACTCCCCGTTTCTCTTTTTCTTTGTGTAGCATTGCAGGGATGTCACGGCCCCCACACAAACAGTCCCTTTAAAACTGCATGGACACTGTGTTTTGGAATATGTCGCTATGATTTACACGGATCAGCCGCAACGTAGCACAACCTGCCAAAAAAGCTATGACCTGTCAGGGTATGAAGACGGGAGCTCATGTCTGGCACTGCGATGTTGGAAGGATGTCCTCTGAATGCTTTGGATTGTTGGTTTGTTTCTCCAGCAGACCACAGCCGAAGCAACACTGTGGGCTTTTTGTCATGTGCTGTCACAGAGTATCCGGATGGGTGATGTGTATGTGGCGTGCACAGGTATGCCATGACGAGCACTGCATGCTCACTATTATCCACATCACCTGCTCGCTCTTTAATGCGGTTGCACATGTGAAAAACAGAGATTCCCCGTCTGTCTGGGGCCTCATTCGGTGTTACAACCAAAACCTCCTTGGGGTTGCTGTGGTCATTAGCAGATTGCTGTGAGGAAACAGGAAACGGGTGCAGTTCGCCTTCAAAATAAAGCTAAACTTTTACTGTCAGTTTAAACTGCACTTTGGGCTGTGTTGCACTCGTCGCAGTTTAACACGTAGTTGGTGAGTGTTTACAGACAAGTCAGTGTCTTATCATATCGGGAGCGTTTGCATTTATTCATAGCTTATATCCTTTTACATGTCCGATTTGCAAAAGTCACTAATTAGGTTGTTCATCCTGCTGCAGGCCACTTTGCAACCCAGGTCCTCCTTTCATATCAGGGTCTAGGCCAGGGGTGGGCACCTTCAGGCCTCAAGGGCCGGTCTCCTGCAGGTTTTAGATCTCACTCTGGGTAAACACACCTGAATCAAATGATCGGTTCATTACCAGGTTTCTGGAGAACTTCCACACATGTTAAGGAGGTCATTTAGCCATTTAAATCAGCTGTGATGGATCAAGGCCACATCTAAAACCTGCAGGACACCGGCCCTCGAGGCCTGGAGTTGCCCACCCCTGGTCTAGGCTCATGTCACGACAGTTTGTTCCACACACAGGTTTCTATTATGTATTCCATAAATCCAAGAGGGACAGCAGGGAAGTCCTGGAACGTTTCCATACACCAGCAAATACATATTACTGCAGATGGAAATTATCTTTAAACTAAAGACTTCTTTAGAGCTCGGAATGACTCAAACTGCTTTCCTGAGGTTTGGAAATATGGAGTAGTTGGTGAGTGTTTACAGACAAGTCAGTGTCTTATCAGTTTACCTGTATTACCAGGCACTCACCAACCATTCTCTAGGCCTGTGCATCTATATATAGACCCTAAATATGTCTAAGCATACATATTACTTTATTAAATGCTTGATTTAAACATGTTAAAATTTTCATTTAATGTCTCCAACAGTTTTTTCTACCCTAGAATCTAATGTGAAAGAGAGCGGCCATCTTTATCGGACGCTCTTCAAGCCTTACATATATAGCCAATCTGGAGAAAGGTGGCTCTAAAGGGGGAGGGGCTAAAGCAGTCTGGATGAATGTACATGCTGCTTTCCTGCAGCTTTCCTTTTCATGTGTTGAAGAGGAAGGAGGTTTTTCCAAAAAAAGGGAAATTTCCTGGGCACACAATAAAGATGCCTTCTATCTGCCACTCCTGCACAGACCAATGAAAGTGTCAGAGTGAGATACGCACCGCAGGAAATTGTTTCACCTGTGCTCTGCAGGGCATGTGAGCGTGACCCACTTTCACTCCTGAAACCTTTCACCTCGTCGAGGAACGCACCGCGGGGAATAAACTCGTCATCCCGTTTCACACCTGCCGCTCGGACAGACTCTTCTTAGCCGATCCGCTCCCGAGCGTTTCTCTGAACGCATCCGATCCTTTTCTCACTTCACTCGCATCGTTACGCACTGAAACTCGAAACAATCACAGCTTCTGTTGAACGTGGAGGAAAAGTCATCTGTCAGAGATTCACACGCCCTCTGACAACATTTAAGAGATTTCATCCAGAATGACAAAAGACTCGTTTGTTTTTCCTCCATAAACCTATTTGGCAAAACTTTTAAATTTGATGCCTTTATGCTGTGGCATGAATCAGCTGTAATGACGTCTCTCTTTTTTTAATGCAGCATCTATCGATTTCTGCACTCATAAAGTGCACGTACGGCTCTCCAGAGAGCATTTGTGCTTTTCTAAATGCAACTCAAACTGCATTTATTCTCACGACTTCCTCTTTCTCTCACTTTGGTTT
Source organism: Neolamprologus brichardi (assembly GCF_056152115.1). Taxonomy (NCBI): domain Eukaryota; kingdom Metazoa; phylum Chordata; class Actinopteri; order Cichliformes; family Cichlidae; genus Neolamprologus; species Neolamprologus brichardi. Next base: position 25,923,980 of record NC_142111.1, on the reverse strand, counting down.
CTTCATTTAGAAACTAAATATATATATAATAAAATCAGCCTATGTTAGGTCTGTATTTTTGAGGTTCTACATTATCTACTTGAAGTGTAAGACTCGATGAATGCTTAGCTGAGCTTTGATTTGCCACTGCGGACAAACAGCAGCCCAGAGAGCAACTTTGTTGAATGCAACTCTAACTGGTTTCCTTCCTGCAGATTATCATCTCTGCACACTGAGAAATATTTTTAGTGAAGTTGAGCATTTGCACTTTCATAAATCCTCCTGAGCATCCATTGTTGCTCTTGCTAGGCGTACCTTCTGTTGATCTGCTCACTTTAAGTTAGAAAGCAAACACTCCTGACAGCATCGGCTCTCCCGAGTTCATCCCACCAGGCTTGCTTTCTCCGTGGAACACAGTGAAAGCTGAAGCTCTTCCCGTGTTGACCGCTGCCCGTGTGGAGGACGTGTTTGGAAAGAAGTTTCACCTGTAACACGTCTGAAACGTTCCCCGTCATCGAGCGCAGCCCGGGTAGAGGATGCGTGCTGACACGAGGCCCGGGCCGGGGCTCATCACGGAGGATTAGCTCTTATTAGAGCTGAGTGCGGACCATAATGCACCACAGGTGGCTGGCTGAGCGACCCGCCGGCGTTTGGCTTGGTGGCTGAAGTGGATGGAAGGCCAATTATCGCCACATTCACACCAACGCTCTGCCGTGGGCGGCCCCGCTGCTTTCTGCTGCGCTGCGAGGGTGAAACGAGGACAGAGTGATGCTTGACAGCGCTGAAGCTCTGCTCTCAGCTGCTCCGACTCCTCGAACAGCGACACGAGGGGATCGGGTCATCGTTAGCTGTGCTGGAGTTCCAACAGCCCAATGTTTGCGCTTTTAGTTTTTATTGCCAGCCTGACTCGTGTTTGATTTTGAATACTGATGATAAACGTTGGCTCGGTATCCAAGGAAACAAGTGCGAGTTATTCGTTTTATTTGTTTGTGGTTGTTTTTTATGAGTAATTGTGCAGGATGGAGACGGTCGCTGATTCTGCTTATTAATAGAAGCTTACAGCTTTATCTCTACTGGGATTCATGTGCCTGCGTTCATCACCAGCACCAGCATAGCTTTGCATGATTCACAGCCTGAAATAAGTCTTTAATGCTTTTGTGGCTAAATTGTAGCCTAAATGTCTCAGCAGAGGTTACACATTTAAAGGTGAGTCTTTAAAGGCGGGGTCACCAGTGTTGGTAGACGTAAAGAGACTTTAGAAAACCTTTACTTTAACTCTAAATATGATTAATTCTTAGTTCTTAGTGCAAACAGTTGAAATGTTTAAACGTTGTAAATTCAGTTTTGCAAATATGAAGCATCGAATGAAATCATTTAAGTAGTAAATTGTGATATCCAGCGTGTAACCATCGAATTTGTGCTTTAACTTGTATCAAACGCCTCACTTCAGAATGCAAGTGCGTCCCGTCTACACCGCAACTATTTAAACAAATATGTAAGACTGCGTTCTTCCATTTGTGCAACATCTCTAAAGTTAGAAATATCCTGTCTCAGAGTGACGCTGAAAAACTAGTTCATGCATTTATTACTTCCAGGCTGGACTACTGCAATTCATTATTATCAGGAAGTCCTAAAAACTCACTGAAAAGCCTTCAGCTAATCCAAAATGCTGCAGCAAGAGTACTGACAGGGACTAGAAAGAGAGAGCAGATTTCTCCTGTTTTGGCTTCCTGTTAAATCCAGAATTGAATTCAAAATCCTGCTCCTCACATACAAGGTCTTAAATAATCAGGCCCCATCTTATCTTAATGACCTTGTAGTACCATATCACCCTATTAGAGCACTTCGCTCTCGCTCTGCAGGCCTACTTGTTGTTCCTAGAGTATTTAAAAGTAGAATGGGAGGCAGAGCCTTCAGTTTTCAGGCCCCTCTTCTGTGGAACCAGCTTCCAGTTTGGATTCAGGAGACAGACACTATCTCTACTTTCAAGATTAGGCTTCAAACTTTCCTTTTTGCTAAAGCATATAGTTAGGGCTGGACCAGGTGACCCTGAATCCTCCCTTAGTTATGCTGCAATAGATGTAGGCTGCCGGGGATTCCCATGATGCATTGAGTTTTTCCTTTCCAGTCACCTTTCTCATTCACTATGTGTTAACAGACCTCTCTGCATTGAATCATATCTGTTATTAATCTCTGTCTCTCTTCCACAGCATGTCTTTATCCTGTCTTCCTTCTCTCACCCCAACCAATCACAGCAGATGGCCCCGCCCCTCCCTGAGCCTGGTTCTGCTGGAGGTTTCTTCCTGTTAAAAGGGAGTTTTTCCTTCCCACTGTCGCCAAAGTGCTGCTCATAGGGGGTCATATGATTGTTGGGCTTTTCTCTGTATCTATGAAGCGCCTTGAGGCGACTTTTGTTGTGATTTGGCGCTATATAAATAAAATTGAATTGAATTGAATTGAACTGTTAAAATAAAATCTCTAATCTCTTAAATCTCTTCATTTGCTTATATTTACCCACAGAGCTACACGACGTCTCACAGACGAGGTAGGTTCCAGTCCCTCTGTGCACTGTGGAGAAAAACATCCTCCTTCTGTCAGAGCTGCCCTCGCTCCCCTCCCCTCGGTCAGAGCACACTGGCGTTAAGCTCCGTAATGAAACTCTGATTGTTTGTCGCAGTCAGCTCGCCCAGGTTTGATCCGCCCTGATGGGAAATAACGCGGGAACAACCGGAGAGCCGCTTCCCAAAAATTGCAAATTTGCTTTGAGCGAGAGGACGGCTGAAATATTATCATATTTGTCTATTTGGTTGTTTGTTTGGCTTCTTACAGAAGAAAGATCAAAAAAGAACATGGAGGAGTAAAGTAGGGAGGGAACGCGGGGAGGTGGATGTAACAGCACAGATGTTGTCCAGCAGATGTGGGAGACGGCTGCAGGGGTTTCTGCTCCTGCTCAGACAGAAGACTCCCAGCGTCGCTGAGGTCAAACACTGGAGCCAGGTGATCACGTGCGGCTCACACTCGGTGTGCAACTTCATCCCAAAGGTGTTTGATGGGAGACGAGTTTAGACCAGTCTGAACTCACCTCTGTGTAAAATATCACAGCGTGCTGTGGAATAGCCACAGTGGACAGGTAGACGGCAAACACACCAAGCGTGTCTTTGTTGAAAAAGAGAAACGTGAGTGATGAATCTGTGAATACAGAGCAAAGATGTTGGTTTCAATCATCTTACTGTTTTTCTTTATTTTAAAAAATGATATGAAATAATTTTATTTCTTTAAATTGTTCAAATTCATGTACGAAGGAGTCAGAGTGTGTTTATTCTTTATGTTACTGTTACGGCCATAAGAAGTCTGTGTGAGCTGCTGTGTTTCTGTCTTTACTGTGTCCGACTCTCTGCAGGTCCTTCCCCTGCTGCTGATTGGACCGTGGAGCACGTGACTGCGTTCAAAAAGCCGCTCTGACAGCTGAGCCGCCGCTCGTGGGTAAAGTCAGTGCTGATGTGTGCATAGGCTGAAGCTGGGGTGAGCCGCCTTTTCTTTTGGACTGTTTTCTCTTGTTTCTGTGGGAAGCGAGGGATAGTCATTGTCATTTGTTTGTTTTGTTTCTTAGGGTTTAGTTCGTTTCCTCTGGCAGGACTTAGTTGGTTTTGTTTATTATTTTGGCCTGGGTTCACCCTGGAGCTATGCTTCCTGACATTAAATAAAAATCACCTTTTTTTACTCATAACCGGTTTCGGATGTTAGTTTCTAGACGCCTAGGGCGTAACAGTTACGCATAGATCGCCCAGAGCAATGTCTTTGGCTCATTTTGCCAAGTGTGACCTGCTGTCTGCTGACTTTCTTTATAATGACTAAAAAAATAGAAAGAAAGAAACAAAAGTCAATCCAAAAAATCTAATTTTGACAATAAAAAGGTTTAATAATGAAGTGAAAACGAGACTTACAGAGTAACAGGTTAATATCATGACATCATCATATCAGAGTCAACATCAGTTACTGACAGTGTCGTGTTTATAAGTTCATGTGATAACAGGACACTGACTCGTGGATCGTTTTCCTCTCAAGTTTTGATCCGTTGCTCATACCGAGGCTGCTAGCTTGGGCCGGCTCTGAGCTCTGGCTAGTTTTAGCTTAAGCTATTTTCCTCTCATCATGTCTTTAAAACAAAGTTTCCTATTAAGTTAGTTTTACATGTATGTATGTGACAGAGAGGATGAATGAGTCAGTCTAAGCTGAGAACTTGCAGAAACCTGATTTTTGCTGTTAAATCCACAAAAACAAAATCTGGAGCCTCAGAATGAACGCTTCAGTAGACAGTCTGGAGAGAAAATCTGGAGATGATAACGTATATCGGGAGCGTTTGCATTTATTCATGGCGGTAACCACTATAACTTTGGCTGCAGACATCACTAAGATCCTCACAGCCTGGACTTTGTCCTTATCAGCTTATTTTATGCTCACTAGTTATTTTTTCTGTGTTTTATGCTAATAAACTAGCAGTTATCACCACTTGTGCTCAGCAGGTTAAGGTCAGAGGTCACTGTGTATGTCTGACCTCCAGTTAATTATTTGCATAATTTCACAGCTCATCTTAAAATAAAAATCCTGGATCCTGACGAACACGTGAAGACTCGGAGAAAGCGAGGACGCTAAGCTGTGAGCGCTGCGTGTTTACCAGACTGTGAGCTGCTTATGTCACACATGAATAATGGATGAACTTGTAATTATTAATCCTGCTTCCAGCGGGACTGCGGTGTGGTGGAGCAGCGGGAGAGCAGAGAAAACAGCCCAGTGGCGCCGGAGCCCGACAGCCGGAGCGCGAGGAGCGAGCGCGCAGTTTGTCTGAAGGAAAAGAATCCGAGTTTGCAGAAGAGCGTGAGTGACGACGGAGCTGTTGGGGGAATCGGCGCCGATGTGCGAACGGCGCTTTAACATGCACAGTAACGCACGGGGTGTCTATCGCTTTCGAGAGTGAGTAAATTTGTGTCACGGCGTTTAATCTGTGAGGCCGCGATGGAGCTAATTAGAGGGTTTCACAACATTTAGGAGTTCATTTCCACTGTGATTTGTTTCCACTGTGGAAAATGTGTTTGGAAACATGATCTCGCTGTGCTGAATCAGAGACTTAACGGCAATAAGGTACTTTAATTACTGACAATTAGAGCCGCGAAGCCTTTATAGTCTTTGCTGATACTGCGTGCATTATTGTATGTGCAGACACCAGCAAACGACAATAACTGCAAATTACGTTTTCAGCTTTTTACACAATCATCATTTTCAGACAGTAATTAAAGCAGTTTTTGTAAACATCTCAGAAACGGCGAGGACGCTTACACACCGTTAAATAAAAACTCAGAGGAGTCAAATCAGGATCAGGTTGGGTTTTTGTGGCGATATAACCGAGTCAGCAGCCGGCCGGGTCACACCCGTCACTCGGGACTCCCAAACACATATTTCATTTCCTCACTGTGGACTGAGTCAGGTGCACCCACCGCCAAAATAAGTGAACCGTCAGCAGGTTAAACACACACAGTCTTTCCACTGACCTGAGAGAGAGGAGAGCAAGTACACAATAATCACGTGTTCACAGCGAGATCAGAAATGAGTGTGTGACTGAACAAACTCGGGTTGTCGTTTCAGACGCTGAAGCAGAACAGCAGCTTTCAGTCTGCTCAGCTCTCAAAACAAGAAAGAAAAATATGTTTTTAAATGTTAATATCTGGAACCTGCATCGTCACCTGTTCCACTGAAACAGCCCAAATCTATTGATGAGCATCAGACGTCTGACCTCTCAGGCTTCTCGGTTACAGTCGTGAATCTGAAGGCGGAGCAGCTTTCCTTCTTCCTCAAATCAATCAGTGACAGGCAGAGATGGGCAGTAATCCGATTACTTTTTTCAAGTAACGAGTAAAGTAAGGGATTACTATTGCAAAAATGGTAATTAGATTAGCGTTACTTTCACGTAGGAACGCTGCGTTACTGCGTTACTAAAACCGTGATTTTTTGCGAGAATGTCTCATGACAGTGACGTAAGCGAGTGCGACGTTCGTGACAACAGCTGTGTGCAGATCAACAATGGATCATATATCGAGTGCAGAGAGAGTATGAGCGTGCAGCGTTTAAAGCGTGGAAGTACTGACCTTACTTTGAGTTTGATTCCATAAAAAGTGACAAAAACATTAGTGTCCGTTGTCCGTGGGAAGAAAACTTCTTTTTACAGCGAAAAAACCCCTAAACTTCCGAGCAAGCACCGAGTAGCTACGACGTAATGGGAAACTCACAGAGAAACTCGCGGATTCTTCCACTGACCGCTGCACACCTGCACCAGGGTAAACCTCCGCCTACCCCACTCCTGCTTTACAGGTGAAAATAGAGCAACATGACCGCTAGTCTGTGACTTTATTTATTTTCTGCTGTGTTTTACTTGCATCTATTTGAAAGACTGAGTGTAAACACACAAAAATATTTTATTTTATGTGCTGGAATGTGCACAAAATAGGTTTAAATGTTAAACTAATTTCTTCCAGTCAGAGAATGTTGCAGATAATTAAATTTTTGCTTGATGCATAAAGTTAAAAGATTAAAACTAATAAAACAAGTTTTAAAAAGAGACTTTTCCATTTGATTACATTTTGTATGATGATTATGCAGAAAAAGTAGAATTGGGCTGAAAGATCTATCACTTTATCACCTATTCAGGTTGTAAATCGTGTTGTTAAAAAGTAACTAAGTAACTAAGTAACTAAGTAATTAATTACTTTTGAAAATAAGTAATCAGTAAAGTAACGGGATTACTTTTTTTGGGGAAGTAATCAGTAATTAGTTACTGATTACTTTTTTCCAGTAACTTGACCAACACTGGTGACAGGACAGTGAAGCTCAAACATCCAAGGACCAAACAAAGGAAAGAGTAAAGAAACTACAATAACACAGAAACCCAACAATCACATGTCTCCCTTTGAGGAAGCAGTTGGCGAAAGTAGGAAGGAAAAACCCCAAGAACAGCACATACATCCTGTTTCCCCACAGTGCTGCTTTACAAGTCAGGGATGGACGCTGATCCACTGCAGCAGAATTACAACATTCATGTTAAAATGTCACTCGACACACAGACAAGTAAAAGACAGGAAGTGATCGCTACAGCGAGGGGGTCCATGGCGCTGGTGGGGGTGTTTTGCACCAATGTGCAGTCGTCTCCTTAAAGAAAGAGTAACTGCAAATCAATGCAGAATTGCTCTGAGAGTTCACCTTCATCCTCTCATGGAGCATCTGCTGTAGCAGCTTTTGCCTTTTGAGCGCTCCCAATGAGGAAACAACTTCTGGAATAACGGCGTTCATCCCGTCAAAATAAACTCCCAGGTGCTCTGAAGCTTTTTTCCCCAAACAAGACTAAACAACAAGAATCTTTAAAAGTTAAAGAGAATGAAAGTGCCTTCGAAGTAAACTCTCAAAAGTCTTTAAGTTAAATTTGGATGATATAAAGAGCAGTTTGCAAAACGAACGTCTTTGTGAAGAAGGAAGGTGATGAAGTGGAGGTTTATAACAACAATAACAGGCACAGGCACGTCTATCTGAAAACACAGCGGTGGCAGATAATGGCTGACGGGATCTATTTACTGTACACGAGATGTAATATCTCCGAGCTTTCAGCGCAGGGATAATTTGGAGAAAGGCAGAGATTAAGACCGAACGACAACGAAAGGATTGGGGAGAATGGAGAGGAGAGGAATTGAGACTTAAAGCGAGAACGAGCTGCTCGCTGTGTTTCGGGCAACATTGTTAAATGCAGCAAAATGCAAATTCAGCAGGGAAGCACAAAACAAAAGACAATAATAACACAAAACGAGCCACGATCACTTTTTCCTGCCTTCCTAAAACTGTTTAGCTCCAGCATCTAGAGATGACTCACCCGCCCTGGGCCACGGAGGGGGAAAACACAAATTCATTAAAAAAACTACAAGAGCGAGTGTTTGTGGTCCAAAATACTAAAAAGCTACACTCCAACAAAAACCCATTATTCCTCATCTGCCTCGGATAATGACTTTCAACAAGCGTTTCGAGCAGGAGGGATGTTTTACTGTCACACAGCAGCGCGGCGCTTTGTGCTTTAAAATAAAACTTACTGACGACTCGCGAGGAAACGAGTCAAACAGACAATAAATAAAAGAAAGGAGCCGTTAAAAATCTGCTTCGATTAATGGTGCGTCAGGGGATTTGGACTGGATTTGTGAAAGCCAATACGCATAACAAGCTACTGGAAGTCGAGTCAGTTTTACTAATATGACCCAGTTCCAGGATTAATTAAACATTTATTTATTGGTTTTAACCAGTTTTCCATGTTGCACCGTGAACATTAAAACAATGTTTCTATTACTATGTTGTTTCTGCAGAACAGGACACGACCCCTGTGCATACATCTGCAACCCAGTCATGGAAGATACTTCTTCTACTTCTGATGGTGATTGTAGAAGAACTGCAGATCCTCAAGGATTTCAAATTAAAAGCATCTTGGAATAACGTTCTTTTGGCTTCATCAGGACAGGCTTCATAAGGAGCCGTCTAAAGGTTGTCTGGACACTTCCTGCGTACACCCACTTAGAGGTTTTGTGGGCACACCAAGCTGGGAGGAGACCTAGAGATAGACCCCAGAGAGAGAGAATATTTCCCAGATGGGATATCGAGATCTCCCAGGAAGAACTGAAGACCACTGATGTGGAAAAGCATGCCTGCAATACCAGCTGCTGCCCAAGGTGCTAAAGCCATGACGTGATGTCAGGTAGGGATGGGTCTTAAAGCTCCTTCCACCCCCTCCATAACTGCAGAAGTGATTGCTTTTATTGGTGTATTTGTGTTTAAAACATGGCCAAGGTTTCACAGGTCAGATTCGTAGGACTGATATAAGCTTTGTAACAGCTCACCTCCCTTCCTTAAATCAGAAATGTGTCTTTTCAGTTCTAGTACGTAGATTATAACTATGACTAATTAGAAGGAGGAATTCAACTAGCAAATACCTGACGTAGTGAAAATAGGAACCATTTCCTTCACAACTATAATTTTCTTGCAGACAATAAATCCCTGCAAGGAAAATAATCCATTCACCGAGGGTTGAAAAGGCAGCTGGCAGATTAGCAGAGCTCAGTATAATCAGAAAAGTGTAAGAGAAAAATGTAATTACATTTATTTTAAGGATTTTTTAAAGTGCTTTAAAAGTGAAGACAGCTTCCCAGTACTTCAATCTAATCTCCGATGTAATCAGTGTTAAATACTGACCTGAGGTACTAAAGCAGAGATTCTGACAACCTTTATTCGAGCCATTGTTTTGACTTAATGCGATGTATATGTTCAATAAAGACGATGTGGGACTGGCAGGGCTTCGTTCAGGAAAGCCACACCGACTACGGTCGCCCTCATTAAACTGTCAGGTGCCTCGGGTAAAATGATCCGACGAATGGAAAATGTGAAATGTTAATTGAATGAGGAAGCCAATAAAGTCTGATATTCAATAGATAACAGCCTGCTCTTTTCTTTTCCATTACTGTTTATAAATGTTAAACCCATTAAAGCGAGGGCTTCGGATACACCAGCAGGAAGAAGAAAACGAGAGATCATTGAGATTCGTTCTGTTGTTCTCGTGAAATGGTGGTTATCTCATTCAATTAACAAGAAACCGAGCCAACTGGGTTTTCTGCCATCAAGCCTTCTAACCCTGAACGTTCAATGTAAACCAACCAGTTAGTGTCCTGCAGTTCAAACAGCTGAACAGACTCTACTTCCTTTTACTGCAAATAATGGAGGAACAATGAAGAGGTTGTTACCTCTGTGCACACATGCTACTGTAATTGCAGAACAGCATTTCCTTTGGTTTTGATAACAGCATCTCTGGAAATGAAAATACCTGCAGGCTGGTTATGAAGAGGAAATTGAGTTGATGCCATTTCATTAAAAACCAGAACGAGAGCACGAGCGCAACAGAGCCGGCTCAAATGACAGTCGAACAAGCAGCGGTCCAATAGAAGTAGAGACTGATGAAGGGATCTAATATAGTGGTTACCCCGACTGCTTCAACCCTGCCCACGCAAATGAGCAATTAGATTTCAGCACCACGCGCTCGCTTGTCCATCAAAACGGTGCAAAGGTGCACGCAGTGGACGCATCCATAATGCAACAACCGCCACAGCGCTTGGCTTTGGAGAGCGTCAGACTGTGTGAGTAATTAATACCACTCAGATGTGGACGTGAGCAGCGTTCACGAGTCAGAACCAGGCGATTCGTTAGAGTCAGAAGCCAAAGAAGGTGACTGGAAATGGCAGGTTAACCTCTCAGGTAATAAAATATGAATTAGCATTTTTACTAGGTAGTTACAAAACCCACTGAATAGATTTAACCCAAGTTACTAAAGTGGTCAAAGCGAATATGCTGATTGGACGAAGTCATGGATTTCCAGGGCGTTCCTCACTCAACCAATAAATAATCAATAAAAAAAATGCTTTTCTGAATAGTGAGGCTTTCAAATGGTTGAAAGGGCTAGCTTAATACGAGACAGAAACTCTTAAACTTAAGCTAAAATTCTGAATAAAACTCAAAATGGTGAGCTAAAAGCATGGCTAACAGGTAATGTTTATATTTGAAAATATCTACGGAAAGATTATTGAATAAAACTAAGTTTGTATTTGGTTTGTATTGACTGTCCATTAATCAAAGCTTGATTGACAACTTATTGCTACCAAAGATAACAGAAGAGCTTTAAAATTTACTGCCAACTGAAATGAAACTGGATGTAATACAGTAAAGGAAACGGGGTCTTTGTAGTGTTTCCTTCGGCCCGTGATCAGCTCGAGGATCTTTCCTCAAGGCCATAGATCAGAGTCCCCAACCCCCGAACTCCGGTCCAAATCCGGACCGCGGGCAGCTATGTGGGTCAGCGACATTCAGGTTCACACTTCAAGCCAGCTGGGGGCAGTATTGCACCGTCAACCACCAAAAAAAACGACAAAGAAGAACTAACTTACTAGCTTGGGAGGTGCAGAGATGACTGAGTAAATAAAGTTGGTTTTGTCAAAAATACTATGAAAATTGGAAATTTAAAGATGAATCGACAAAATTCGCTCACAGCTGACTAATGAACATTTGCGTGCATGCTTACGAATCGCATTGATCCCATTTCACCCCAAGTTTAAAATGCAAACTTCTCCCACTGAAGTTTTAAGTTGTGTTGAGTTTGTCAAACATATTTTTCCTGAATATTGAGGTTTTTTTAAGGTGTATTGTTTGCACCTTAATGTTTGTTTATGTGCAACAGATGTCACAAAGATTACTGCGTAATTTCATTGTTAAATTGTTGTTAGTTCAATGTTGATATTGAACTGGATTGCACTTGTCTGTTCAGCAGATGGACATATGAATAATTGATCAGACAAAAATCTATGTTGTTAATAAATATAAAGTAAAAAATAAAATAATTTTTTTGTTGGGTCATTTAAAATGTTGGGACCTCAGATTGATTGAATGACGGAGGGAGTGGACCTCCTTTTAGCCGGGGAGCCCTGCCCTAGATGGATGTCGTTCCCTCTCCGAGTGTTTCTGTGAGTAAACCCTCTGTGGTTGTCATCTTGACTTTGTTTCCTTCGAGGTCGGGTGTTTCTGTCGTGCCCCGCCGGCGCTCTCTCTCTGACACGACTGTTTGTGTTTGCCGTTCCCCTCCCCTGTGGTTTGTCCATTTTTTAAAAGTCTGAGTACATAAATTCTGAACTATGATCCTGCAGCAATTCAAATTTCCATCCCGGTGCCGGGGCTTTGTAATGTGCCGTACTTTCCAGATGCACGGTTCAGTTCAGAGGCCTATTTGCTCCACAGCGAGCGGAGGAGGCGCAGGGCTTTATAGAGGAAAATAGTAATGTGCACACGGGTGTTTGTGTGAATATGTATGCGGTGCATTTCAAGCAGCTCAGGTGTCACAATGGTGTGAACGTTTAAACACTAAATAAATCATGTAGCACAAACACAGGGTGCTTGTAACACGCCTCCTGGCATGTGGTCACTGCGCTCTTGTCACGAGGTGCTTGTGAGAGGCAGAGAGAGAGGCTGTCATATGTTTGCATTGGACAGCGATTATGCATATGTTTGTATGCATGTATGCCTACTTAGAAGCAGCAGGTTTGCAAGAGTGTGCAGAGGAGGGGCCGCGACTCTGGGCTCTGCATAATGGATGAATTCGCTGCAGCGAGCAGAACAGGCCAAGCTGGACTCATTTCAAAATGCCTCGAACGCTGCTATTTATACAGAGAGCTGGAAGGACTTCAGGAGCAGCAGCAGGAGGAAGAGGAGGAAGAGGAAAAGGGACCACTCACAGGCACCTTAGCTGTGCCCAAGTACCACCCAGGTCCATGTTCACTTCCACAGGCCAAGAACACAAGCTGAGAAAAGATCCTGACTTTTTATTTGGTTCCTGCTTTGTTCTTATTCTAATAATAAACCACTCATAGAGACGAGTCTCTTTGGTGCCATTTATTTCATCGACTCTGAATTCTGCTTTTGCTGTTTTGTTTTTAATTGGAAGAGTCAAGTATCCTATAAATCCTAAGATAACCTCGCCTCATCCAGCAGGTTAACCTGCTGAGAGTTAGGGGTTTGTGGGCGGGGTCAATCTTTTTTCAAGGATGATTCTTGCTTGGGTAGCAAGAGGTCCAGGGTTCAAATCCCGGACAAGCCCCCATTTATGTTACGACCCGGCAACGGAGCTGCAACATAAATATGGATTCTAACACCAGAATTCCACAGAGAAGAGGTTTTATTTTAAATTATATAATAAGTTAGCTAAAAGCGCTGGTGTGTCTATCCGACAGCCTGCCTCAGCCTTTATCCACACCTCACCACGTCTGGTCAGTGAGCAACAGCTGAACACTCTTGCACTGCCGGTGCTGAGAGATTAGGGGCTGCAGGGCGGCGTAACATGAAGTCCGATGCATTTTATTAGCATTCGTTTCCATTAGACACGTTTCCGCCCATGTTCAACTGGTTTACTGATAAATTCACATGAAGATGCCTGCATTTCTTTGGTCACTACAGCGATAGGGTTTCATTTACAGTTATTGCTTCAATATGTTACTATTCTTATATCTGTTTGTCTGTAGGATTCACCACAGAACTACCACAGACTGATTTGGTGTCTGACACTTACAGGTAATCAAAATCACACTTTATTCACTTTATATTTAACTTGTAGGTGAGGTGATTTTGTACAATGGCTGCCAGAGGAAAACCATTAAGGAGCTGGGCCATGCCAGCACGACGCTGTATGTGAGCAAAGCTATTACTGAAAATGTGCAGACAGGCCCTGGACCCTCTCACAGCCACATAGCTGTCAGTGTGGGTGTTCTCACAAGACTTTTGTTTTTGATTCTCTTTGTAAATGTGTTATTGTTTCATACTATTCAGTGAATATTGTTTTTTTTATTTTTCCCCATATTTTGGATTTTGTCCCACCAAAAATAGTTTTCAGGGCTTCTTTTATAACTTCCTTCACTTTTTGGGTTGCAAAGTGGCTTGCAGTTATTTACTAACTGTGGGCATGCTGAAGTAGTTTAAATCACACTCCCTGTGTGGAGGGCTGACAGCTGAGCACAGTCTGCGGATGCTGTGGTCATTTTATTGAAGGCATTTTCTCGGCTTACACTTCAAATTTCTTCAAGCTTTATTTTACTGTAGCCAAAAAGTCTGGCAAGTAACGAATTCATAATTTGTTAAAGCTGTTTTGAGTCAAGCTGAAGGACTGAAACCATCATGCTTAATTCTGGTGAACGTCGATATCACAGAAGCATGGCGAACAGAGAACAGAGTGAAGTGCTTCATTTCGAATGTCCGAGATTTTCACTGTGGGCTTTAAACGGAGAGAGCGATTCTTTCAAAGCCATAACTATGTTTGAAAAAAGGCTTTTATTTCCTTTGCCGAATAAAAACTTCACACATTTCCTGTCACTGCTGGCACAATAGAAGCAAAAAGTCTTCGCAGCAACAGGAAAGAAACAAATAACGCACGTCAGAAAGGTAATAAAGCTACGGTCGACAGGTAAAAGAGATCGGGGTGCTAATTTTAATGACTTATTTGGGCGTCACATCCCGGAGGCACGTCACCGACAGCCTGCAGCCGAGCCGCTGTCAAAGCCTCATTTCTTTAATTTCACATCAGAGTGAGGAGTCACAGAGCGGTTTAGATTTGTCAACAGGGCTGATTAGACGGGAAGAAGAGGAATAATAAGGATTTAATGAGAGCAGTACGATGCTGAAGGAGTCTGTTGTTCCCATTCATCCTGCTGAACAGGACGAGACAAGTTTTCTTTCAACTCTGACAGATTTCAGATGTTTCAGTTCATCTGAGTGTTTTTGTCTTAGTGCTTCACTGACTTGTGGAATTCATCGTGCTTGACTGTGTGTGTTTTAAGACATCCTGTCCTTTCTTAATATCACAGTGATGATATATTACTAGTGCTTTGTAGCACATTTTTAGGTTTTAGTTTAACTCTTGTGTTGTATTTAAGAGTCTCACAACTTATTTGTTACTATTATTTTTATTACCTGCAGGCAAAGTTATTCAACGGCCTTCTACCTCAACTCTCCAGGTCGGTAAGGAGTCGGCTCTCGTTGTGGCCCACTGGAGAGCCGAGACACCCGGCACCATCAACTAGACAAAGGTCATCCTACTCCCAGAAGCTCCACTAAAACCAGTCTTTGTTCAGAACTTCCCATCTAAAGGAGCCCGCGTGAAAAAAGTCCATTATTCGCATTCATCAGCTAGCGAACAAGCCGAGCTACGCAGCCGCAGGAACGAGTGGTTAACCGGTAAATGGATTATAAAAATGGGTCTAAATGGATGATGTGAAATGAATGATCGAGAGAGCCAGGCCCTCAGTCGGTGCTTTAATATTAAAAATTCCCCAACTTTAGGAGGTGGGGCACTAATGAAACACTAGAATACTAATTTAATGGTGTATAAAAACTGATGGGCAAACTTTTTTAACATAGGGAGTATGATTGAAGCCGCAGAGCAGTCACTGTATAATTAGATGTTGTTCTCCAAAGTTTTAATGTGAAACTGAAAGTTTCAAACAGCAAATACGCCTCTGCTGTTTGCTCCAGTTTAATGTACCGTCTTCTTTTTTAGTACTCGGTGAAATTGGTGGGACTCTACGTGTTTTACTGGCTGTGCGATTCCTGGAAAATGGGCGAAAATGAGGTTTCGGAGACGAGAAACAACACGGGCTGCTGGCACGCCTGTCTGCCTGTTTGTTAGTGTCCCAGTAACCGACCCCCGACCTTCCCTGCATCAACACACAAACACAGGGCGAGGGAGTGTGTGGGAACCTCGTGGGGACTGAGTGATCTGATATGCATCAAAGAGAATCTGTTTTACATGTAGCAGCGAGCCCAGCAGAGAGCTGCAAGCAGAAAATCGCCCAATTTTTCTTTTTCTGCAACCAACTTTTCCTCCACGAATCACAAACTGATTTCCATCTCGTTTATCCTTTTTGATGTTAGCACGCTGAAGTCTGACTCAACCTTAGACTCTGGTGGAGCCCAAACACAGACTTTGCTTTCCAGAAAACACAGAACCTCAGTCAAGTTTTCTGAAAACCTTTGAATGTAATAACTTGATAAGGATTTTCAAATTAATGGCACAGCTGTATCTGCTAGAAGGCTGAGTGGTGGCGACCGCCTGTATTTTTTCCCTCAGTTCAAGCAATAGATATGTTTTCTATATTGTGAATTAAATATGGCTTTATGAGACTTTTAATTCTATTTTTATTTACACAGCATCCTGATGTTTTGCGCAAATGTGCAAGAACGAATTTGCAAAGTTATATTTTTTTTCTTTTTACATTATCTTTGTCATTTTTACTAACTTTTCTCCCTTTGTTAGGTTCATATTGTTGGATTGTCATTTATGCTTAGAGGTATATAATCAATTGTATAGTGATAGGATGTCTGATCCTTAGCAATCTGCAAAGACTGTGTGCTTTCCAGAGTGTTCTGGCATGCACACACATCCTAAGGTCATGAGAGAGGTCGTACCTTCTCTTACTGATTTATGGTACAGGAGGACACCTCTGTGTCTGTTTAAGCATAAGAGCCCTTTGTTTTGATGGACCGCTGGCACCGGCTGTTTAGGGAGGTGTTCACAGGGCCATATCTACACGTACACACCGACCGGTACTCTTTGTTCACATGTATGCCTGTGTAAGATGTAATATGTTAATGCATATTCATGTAACCACAATAAAGAGCAGTGCTACGGGGGAGCTAACTGGGGTTCGAGCGTCAGGAACACAAAGAGTTCTGCCCGGTGTCCAAAGCTTTTTGCCATTGTAGTAGAATTGTCTCTAAATGTTGCACCAATATCACCCTTTAACCTGCTCACATATCCTTTTCACCTTCACTCCACACTCTACAACCTCGCCTCATCCATCTTTCCCTCCATCTCCTCTTGTCCGGATAACCAGCGAGCACGGTAAAATCCAGGTTGTAAATCGTTCCACTCACAGACGTAACCGGGCTGTCCTTGCAGACTCTGCCGCTTGTAAACTTCCCAGGCAGGCGGCGTGTCTGATAAGGTCATCCTCGGGGGACGGTCATTACGTTAATGACTCAATGGAGCTCTGTCCTTCCACCTTTCATTAAACGTCCTGCAGGTGCGTCTTTGTCATAGAAACGGGACCACGAACAGCAGCTAATGCAGGCGCAGGATCAGGGAGTCCAACAGTCCAACATGCTGTTTGAGGCAGGACGGTAAGAAAGTCTCAGGAGTTCAGTTTCTCTCCAAAAGTAAACTTTCTATCAAACGACAACACTGCAAAGTAGCAACTTCATCCTCTGCCGCGGAGGATTACTTCCTGTTACGGGTCAGAGTAAGTTTAGAACAAACCCCAAGTTTCCTGAATGTGTGTCTGACAACGGAGCTGCAGCCAGAGTTCATCACTGCACCACAAACTGCTGCTGATGTTGGCAGAAGTTCAGCGTTCCTTTGTGTGTGAGGAGGTGGGTTGCACAGGTAGCATCCAGATTGAACAAGCAACTGCCAAAATAAAAATCCAAAAGTAAAACTCAGAAAAATTTTCGACGACAACTTCTCGATTCAACGCAGTCTAACGTCTCTTTGTGCAGTATATGCACGTTTTAATAAGCACGGTGAGTGCTTTGTTCAGTGGTCGGATTACTCATCCCTAAAAATCAGGTATTTTTATGCTGAAAGGACTTAATATGTATTCAGTATTGTGATTCTTCACACAAACTGGTAAAACGTCAGTTTTTTAAACTGTGCACGGCAGGCTTGAATTGCATGCAGCTTTCATATCAGGAATTCAAGGAGAAATGTAATTGTGTTCACAGCTCAAAGCCTTTGGCTCGAGATCGTTGGGTATGTTGTTTTCTGTGAGTGTTGTGAAGTAATACGTAATAGTTCTGCTATTAGAAGAATATCAAACCACAAACTGATTATCACTGATTAAGGTGATAGATGTATATGAATGTCACACAAACACTACGGCACCTGCCAGCAGGAGTTTTCGGGGTTATTTTCTCAGTAAACATTGAAAAGTGGAGCCAAAAGACAACAGCTTCAGAGTAACAGCTCTGAATATCATTTGGAGTAAGAACGTGAACGGTTAACAAACGGAGTAAACAAGCATCCTGCACCAGATTCAGTCTGCCAGGAGGACTTTCTGCTGTTGTTGGGAGGTTCACCCTTGTTGAAACACAACTTTAACCTTTCAAAGGTGAAAACAAATAAGGCAAAACCACAAGACAAATTTGAAGCCTGTCTCAGGTAATGTCATCACACTCGCACATCCGTCTATCTCTGCAGTACTCTCCTGAACGACAGGCGTCACCACGCCGACAACACCGACAACGTCTCATCTTTCTGTATAATCCGTGAATATTTGAGCTTCTGTGCTCATGTAGCATTAAAATACTGTTTTAAAAATTCGACTTATCTGGTGCCAAATTAGTCACCTCAAAGTACTTATATTGTAAGGTAAAGACCCCACAACAATGCAGAGAAAACACCAACGAAAGTGAGCAAGCACTTGGCAAAAGTGGGAAGGAAAAACTCCCTTTTAAAAGGAAGAAACCTCAAAAGGCACCAAGCTCAGGGAGGGGCGGAGCCATCTGCCGTGACCGGTTCATGTGTACAAAATCGTACACTGTCACCACCCGATCCGTACCGGAAACCCGATCGGTACCCCGCATGCGCGAAAGGTGTCTACTTCCAGTCGAAGCATTTTACAATAGTTATGGGTCAGAGTATCTGTTAAGATGTTAGGAATAACAAGTATCTCTTAAAATGTTTCCAATAACGAAACATTTAATATAATGTAGACAAAAACAAAAAAATAAAAAGAGAGTGACAGATCAGGACTCCCGATCCTTACTGTGCATGTGCAGGGTTTTTCTTCTTCTTCTGTTCGTTTAATGGCAGTTTACTCCTCAGTGTACGAGGATACCGCCACCTGCTGACCGAGCGAATGAACCCCATTGTAAACTGAATTAGCGTCGTTACAAACGTGTGTTAAATTTGATTTAGTGATAGTCGAGTGTGTTTATGCTTGTCTGTGTGGAGAGGATTGTTGGAATAGTTATGATGATGTCCGCTATCACTGTTAATTGCCAGTAAACACTTCATCTGGCTGATGAATCTTCACGTGACATATTACAAAATCTGTATTATTAACTCTATAATTAGGCGCCATTCTTCTTATTTTACGGCGCTGTTGATCAATCGGGGAACGCTCTCTGTTGAGGAGAAAAGCAAAAATTTGTTTGTATACGGATTATCCATTGTTTAAATGTCCCGGTAGTCAAAAAGGAGGCAGAGCTGCTGAGAAATGCTAAGAGCTAACTGGGCGCTAACCGTGTCATTCAAATATATTGATGTCGCAATGTTGGCAAAGAGAGGAAGTGACGTAAGATTTGCGCATGCGGGGTACCGATCGGGTTTCCGGTACGGATCGGGTAGTGACATACACTCCTGTTTTTAACCCAGCGGCAGCAGAAACGGCGGCTAGCGATAGCGGACATCGTGTGACTTTGTTGTAAAGGTGCTTCTTGCCTGCACATTTTTCAACAACATGTAATCCTAATAATCATTCAAACTAGCCCCTCCCCCATACTGCACAGGGCAGGAACATTAGCATCACTATGTGGTGCATTTCTTAAAGACATGCGTTTGTTTACTTTAGCAGCGACTTAAAGCAGGGTTTCTACACTGCGACGCCGCACGGCTGATGAGCAAAGCAGCTCAAATAACAAATAACAACCCCATCACCCAAGCCCCTCCTTTCCAGTCCAATCTAATGTTGAGCTACAGTGCACACATGATTTCATTTCACCTGCGCTAAGCTAGCATCTGATTAACACAGTGTATAGCAATCTAAAGCCAGAGGGAGAGAGCGGTAGGACGAGTGAGAGCAAGAGGAAGAAAAATAGAGAGGTGTTGTTTATTTCCCAGCAACATTTTTATTCCATTATTCTGTGAAAACAAGCAGCAACAAGAAGCCCATTACAGTTTCATTCCCCTGCAACTTCCCTGAACTGTGAAATCTATAAGCCAAGAGTTCAGAGCAGAGGAGCAGGGAGGGGGAGGCGAGGACGGGAGCACGGATGAGAAATTAATTATTTGGTGGAGGCGACACGGTTCACTTGGCTCAGAAAAGGATGTACGGGGAGCCGACGGCACGCCGGTGTTCATCACAGCAGCATCGGCTCGACAGAGAGAAACGCACGGACGAACCGTTTTCATAAGCAGTGGCTAATTCAGCTTACATCAGTCAAATTTGATTTAATTCAGGAATCACATAAAAGAAGGTGGCTAGGAGGCGAGGAATACAGAGATGGAAGGAGAGTAAAGTTATTAAAAACCAGCAGGATGTCTCTTCCTTGAGGGGCAAACACTATCATCAAAAAAATAGCATTAAAAAAGCTGAACGCTGCCAATGCCCGAAATAATTGGGATTGTTTTCACAGCTGAAGGTGAGCAGAGCGAAGGGCAAGGTAAATACAAATTAGAGCCTCAATGTAGGAGTCAATAGTGCTCTTGAAACACATTATGCTGGACAAGCGGTTAAATTATATACCGTCACGGTGAATTCTAATTAATGCTCACGGCCACCAGCAGAGCTTATCCACTTGAAGCACGGCTGCGTTTCAGACGACTCCTGCAGAAACGGTATGTGAAACGACTAATTGACCACCTCCGGCTAACAAGTGGGAAATACTTTTTTTTGTCTTTGCCATGCAGATTGGATTGAAACGGCGGCCTGCAGGTAAGTCAACAGAAACAAAAAGCCGAGTGTGGTTTAAAGTTTATCTGCAGGCGAACGCGGCAGCTCTAATGGGAGGTCGGCTTGTCTGGATCCTGATACGAGTGTCTCAGGCTGTGGGATTACTCTCAATGTCATGCTGGAAGTTTCTGCTGCGACTGATGCAGGTTTCTCAGTGACGTATTTACGTGTTAGACATGGGAAACAGTCAGATAACAGTTTAGATTAAGCTACATTTTTATTGGTAACTGTGTAGCGCACTAAACCGGCCACGTCAGTAGTTGTTAGAATCGCCTTAAAGCTTCATGGCCGATTCAACAGGGTGCTGGAAACATTCCTCAGAGATTTTAGTGCACATTGACTCAATAGCATCACACAGCTGCTGCAGAGTCATGATCCAAAGCTACCGTCCCACCATATCCCACAGTGCTTTACTGAAGTGAGGCCTGGATGCTGTGGGAGCTGTTTGAGTTCACTGAGATGGGTGCACTGTGGTTAGTCATTGACAAAGTTTAAGTGATGCTCAGGTTTCACTCAGGGGCCTAAAGTGTGCCAAAAACCCACCAGCACCACCAACAGTTGATCCCAGTAAGTG
Source organism: Neolamprologus brichardi (assembly GCF_056152115.1). Lineage (NCBI taxonomy): Eukaryota > Metazoa > Chordata > Actinopteri > Cichliformes > Cichlidae > Neolamprologus > Neolamprologus brichardi. The sequence continues at coordinate 25,903,097 of NC_142111.1, read as the reverse complement.
ATCCATGCTTTCATGAAGTTCACACCAAATTCTGAGCATTAAATCTGAATGTTGCTGCAGAAATCATCAGACGAGCCAATGTTTTTCTTTTTTGTGCAGTTTTGCAGAGCTTATGACGATCGACGGTGTGGTCTCCTGCAGCTTCACTGTTTAGGGATGCTCTTCTGCATACTTTGGTATGACGGGTGGTTAATTCAGTTACTTTGCCTTCCTACCAGTTTTAGCAGTCTGGTCATTCTCTGACCTCTGGTGTCAACAAGTCCACATCACTCTCTGGAAAGACTAGAAATGGTTGTGCTGGAAAATCCCAGCTGATCAACAGTTTCTGAAAGGCTTAGCTTAGCCTGTCCATTAAATCCCTTTTCTTCCCCATTGTGATGCCAACTTTGAACATCATTGGGCCATCAATGATCTACAGGCCTGAAGCTGCTGCTGTGATTGGCTAATGAAATATTTGAGTTAACAAGCAGCTGAACTGGTGTACCTAAAAAACTTCTTAAACTTCTAGTGTACCATAAGTCACTAAGAGCGTGTTCTTTAAAGGGAAAATATCAGCATTTATTTAAACTGACCGTGCCTTGCACTACCACCACATACAGCTTTTCACCAGGTCTGCCAAACACGTTATCCGGGAAACTTCTAGGGAGGAAAGAAGAAATCAGGCAACATTTCTCTGCCAGTAAACTTCTGCCAAAGCAGGTTGTGACTTGGACGTCTGTAACTTCTGAAAAACCAACCTGCTAGAGGAAAAAACTAGCCTAAACAGTTAAAGAGCAACAACAACTTCTCTGCAGTGTACTAACAACATTCATCGAGGTCTTCTTTCAAGTCTTCTGCCTCTTCAGCCCTGATAATAACCCGCCACACTCTCAGGCTAGATTGTCCCCTATCGGGCGGTAAATGATATCCTACAGCTGAACCTGTGGCTCCCCTCAGCAGTAAGTGGCCTCTGAGGCTATCAAACAGGACCTGCTGTCCAGAGGAAATACAATAAACTGTTGGTATAAAACCACTGCTGAGATAAGTGTGATGCAGCAGCATCTTCTCGTTCAGTTAGTCTCTCTGTCACTCGTCAATCTCCGCTGGTCTGTTTTCTTTTACATGCTACTTTCATTGCAAGTCTGCGTTGGTCAGATTCTAGTGGCTCTGGATCTAGCCTTGGAAACCTGGTGGCCTGGAGCATTCCCGGTTTGTTTCAGGTTCTTGTAGGTCGGTCTCTCAGAATGAGTTCTGCAGAGGTAAGAAGGGGTTTACTCTGGTGTTTATCCAGTTGTGACCATGTGGACAATTTTAACTGAGTAATCAGATGTTTAACAATTAAATCCATCAATTGCTGAGTTAACAGGACAAAAATAACCATCAGCTCTTCGCTTCAGCTGATCGTCTGTATTCTTTGTGTGTCTGAAAACTGAAAGTCTGCAGAAGCTGTAAACTTCCAGCTAGTTACCCCTGAAAGCTACCAGTGAGAGTTTAGCCAAGCTGCTGATGGGGAAAAAAATGAAACGAGCCTAAAATATTATACTTTTATTACGTTCCTCTAATGACCACGCACGCAGAGACGAAATCAAATTACAGTCCTGACCTATTAATACTACCGCTAAAGACTCAGCGGAGACAAATTAACACAGAGCTCCTTTTCATCTGCTGTATTCAGCCTCCCGCTCTGCTTTGATATAATGGTAGAACTGTTGAAATCGATGAGGATTAAATGGTGTCAGTGTCTAAACTGGCCGTGGAGAGGTCGCCGAGTTCAGTGGCTCTGTAGCAGTGCCACGGCTGGACCGCTGCCACAGCGGCGCTATGTGTCAGCTGCTGAAGCCAAGGCCTGATTTAGAGATTTCCAATCCACCAGTAACACACTGTGCTCTACTGAGAAGCCATCGCAGCCATAACTCTGCATCAGCAGCCTTCGGGTTTGTGCAAAGCGAGTAGGTGCAGCGCCGTGAAGCCAAGCAGGATGAAATACAAAGATATGTTTGGGGACCTGACCGGTCAGCGAGCTGCTGGTACACCAAATGCGATCAACCAACACCACAATGACTCAATATGCCATCGAAGCGTAGTACACTCACAACAGTGAGGAAAACCGAGCCATCAGACACTTGGCAATAAATTCAAGCAATATTAAAATATATTAAAGGCATTATTCCTTATTAAAAACAATAAAACGAAGGCGCGAATGCAACAATTTAGAGACAACTGGCTTGTTCGTTTCCACAGGGATCGCTACTAGGCCCCCTCCTGTTCGCTTTCTACCTAAATGAGCTCAAATCATGAGTGAGTATGAGCTTTATGTGTTCCTCGGGTGCTTTCTCATCAGTGTTTTCTTCTAACAAATAGTGTCTCCCTAAAATTCTGACTCATACGCATATTAAAGTCTTGTTTTGATATTTTTTTAATTTAAAAAAATTACCAAATTACTGAAACTGAACATTTGGATGGGTACGTTCCTCTAATGCTCCAATCCTCAACACTCGGAGCACGTTTAATTTCCTCCGGCGTCCTAATCGCCCTCCCGCCGCCGCTTTGTTTTATCCCCCCTCTAACTTGAACGTTCAGGACATAAGAGGACTGTTCAAGTCAATAAGGTTTAAGAATTAGAAGCTAAATTGACCGTCCAGAGTCCGGCGACTTCAGCAGAGGGCCGGCGCTGCCACTCCAGAGCCGGTGCCAGAACAATTAGAGGCGAAGGCAGGGTTTGTGCATTTGTGGCAGAGGGGGGGCTGCAAGGGTTTTAATTACACAGTAAAATGATCCTGAACATCCCTTAAGAGAGTCACAGTGGACCGCGGTGTCATGGTGTTATCCTACGAGCAGCACAAGCCGAGGAGGAGCTGAGGAGTTGCTGATTTTACATTTAGACTTAATGGGTAAAGATGTCACCAAGGACACATTACACATTTGTTTTATCTACTTAACCTTTATTTAACTGGCTCGTCCTACTGAGATTAATGTCTTGTTCAAGGAAAACTGAGTGAAGCCAAGAGAGCAGCACCGAGACAGACATTAGAGTTGAAGACAGGCAATAAAGAAAAATGCACAAAAGCAAAACCACAGATCACAGAGTCCAGTTCGCTTCCTCTGGTATTAGGAAGGACATCACCCGCTCCAGCATCTAAGAGGCAGCAGCACTTAGTATAGTTTGCACATGTTTGATGTATGACTCAGTTACCTCGGCCAATTGCAAAGGTAAAATTGCAGTTGAGAATCTTTGGTAAATGGTAAATGGACTTGTTCTTATATAGCGCTTTTCTACTCTGTCTGAGCACTCAAAGCGCTTTATACAACTAATTCATTCACCCAATCACACCCATTCACACAAGCACTTTTTTCTGACCTAAGTGCTAAGTAATCTACCATTCATACACATTCACACTCCGATGGATGCATCGGAGAGCAACGCGGGGTTAGTATCTTGCCCAAGGATATTTGGCATGCAGACTGGAGCAGCCTGGGATCGAACCACCGACCTTCTGGTTAGTGGCTGACCTGTTCTGCCACCTGAGCTACAGCCACCCCAATCTTTCTGTTCCAAACATCTGTGAACATCCTATCGTAGCGTTCCTGAAACGCTGTAAGTGGCTCCAATAAAAAAAGGAGATAAAATGTAGAGATGGGCTAGAAAGGCCATTTTGGCACAAATACCTGACTTTGAAGCAGGAAACTGGAGCTCGAGTCTGTAAGTGCATTTTCCCATTTTGCTTTCACGAGCTTTCATCGTGTGTTCGTTTAAGGACACAAACGACTTGGTTTGAATTGAAAAAGACGATCAACGTCATCGCAGGTCATGAGGACAGCTTTCACAATCAGAGACCCGCCACAGCTTTGACCTGTCGACACATCTTCTTAAACGTCTGCTAACAAACACAGTAACGTCTCTCCACGTTCACACCCCACTCAGGGAGACTCGACATTGGGCTCCAGGTCCACCGCCCTCTCGCCGTTTATCTTGTGGATCTCCCACAAAGTTTTTTCAGCTCCCATCTCCTGCCGGAGCCAATCCCGGCACTCAGGCGATATTAGTGCTAAGCTTCCTTCTTAATGCCTCAAAGAAGCTGGAATCAAAAGTACAGCAGCCATCAAGGAGCCGCTGTGACCTTCAAAGTCTCATCGGGAATGAGCTCGCCGGATCCACAGGAAGAAAAACAGATTTCCACTGCAGTGAAGGAGGTGATTAGGAAACATAGGTCTGCTTGATGACTGATTAGGATGAGCCATGTGTAGAAAAAAAAGAATAAAGGAACTCATTAAACAAAAGAGGAAACTTTAAACCAAAGCAGCCATATTTGCATCCATTTGGCTTCCATTATTATAAATATTATTTTAATGTGTTTTATTCTAATAGTGGAAATAAAAGGATAAAGTAAGAGATTCAGGTCGGGTTACAAACATCTTAAACGTCCTATAGTAACAGAAACAATCTTCGTAACATTTACAGTATTGTATCACCAGTCACCTGCTGTATCTCATATACACCCTGTAACTGCTGCACCGCTGTAATGCTTTAGTGATGACACATCGCTGTGAACATTGGACTGGACTATAATTGAATCTGTGTGAATGATTTGAGAGCAGATTTTGCTTTTAAAGCTTTTAATGATGCATTTAAATATCTACACCCACTCCTTTCCACTGTCCTACCTCCCAGCGTGGACGTGTGTGATTGTGCAGGAAAAGCTTCAAATGTTCGTCGCTTTCTGGTTTCTTTATATTTGTAATTAAATAAAAAAACCTGTGACTTCTCTGCAGAGCTGCAGGCTTAGAAATCTTTGCATCTTGTTTTTGCTCAGATTTTATCCTCAAAGCTGTGAGATGAATGATGTTGGGCTGCAGTTCTTCTTTTACCATCCTGTCTTCTGATTAACCCTTTAAGACCTACCATAGAACCAAGTCCGCCAGAGCTTACTTTATATGTTTACATGCTCTGGAGCCATTTTTGGGAGCATTTCAAGTTGCTATACATCAATACAACCATTATAGCCCGAATTTTAATAATATGTCTGCATTAAGTGCATAGTAATTACATAAATTGCAAAAAAGTGCAATAAACTCCAAAAAAAAGAAAATCGTTTTTGTTTTTTAACATATATTTCTACTTATAGAAATTTAAGAGGCTTATCCCTCAAAACTGTAAATACAAAAAAGTTGCACAAAATAGTTTCCCACCACAGGAAATTTATTTTGAGTGTCTTCATAGTTTTATTTTTGAAATACACCAATTTTTATACACTGCAGGAAAAACGAAAATAAATATTACAATGCAAATTTGCAAAAAAGCAGCATATGCATCAAAATAAACTATTTCCAGCAGTGCAATATGAGTCCTAAGCATCCCAGAAACCACACAGAAAGTCATGAAGTCAAAGATAACTTTTAAAAACACTAACTCGTTGCTGTTACTACAAACATGTAAAATGTATCAAAATAAGGATGTTATCCACAGACAGGCCCCACCCCTAACAACAGATCACTGTGATATTAAACATGTGATATGCAAATGAGTTGACTTCATTTTCTGTCTCCTACAAACGCTGTTGTGACAATCAGACAGCTCTGGAAATAGCGACAGGAGGAGAGATGACAAATGACATAAACAAAATCTCGGCTTGTTCTTGGAGCAACTGTGCAATACAATGAATTATTCAAAGTGCCGCTATTAAAATTTTTAATTAGCCTTTGCTGGAAAGAGTCTTCCCACCGAGGGTAATCTGGGCAACCTCTGCTCAGACAGATGGCTGCCGTAAATTGCTGCTTTCTGTTCGGGATTTTGACTTTTTTAAGCCTGCATGCAGAAATGATTCCTATTAAAAAACACAAAGTCACCGGCTTCGCAATGATTCCCAGGAAGCGTGCGACGTACACCGTCATTTCAAATCGTGCATAAAAGAACAGCGTCGGGTCGGGTCACTCCACCATCTGTCGCTCCGGATTCGGGAAAAAGGCCAAGTGTAATATTTTGCTGTTGTCAACCAACAACAGCTCAGTCGTGTCGACTCATCTCTTTCTGTGCCGCTGATCTGCTTTTACAACTATTCAACAAAAAACATGCAGAGCCGGAGCTTGCGAGCAGCAGCTCCGCCTAACACAACGCAGCCGGTAAATCCCAGCACTGTGCTGTGTGTAATTAATACTTGCTCTTTGCCACATTTCCCACCCACAGAGTCTAATTTAAATGCAATAACGGCACCGACTCCACTCGTCCACAGTGGACTACAGTCAGCCTGTTCCATCATCAGTCTGAGCTGCTGTATTTAAACTTGTGTCCTCGTTATCTCATCCCAGATATACTTTGACATCGGCTATACAGGTTACTTACAGGTTTTTGCAGCTAAGCAAACCTATTCTAAACTTCAAACTAAACAAGAAAAGAGTTGCATGAGGATCCTGCCGAGGGGGGAACAACTGGAGCTGACTTCAGCACCTGCACATCCACCAGGTGTGCGTCTGACGCGGGGTGTTAGAAGTCGTCGCTGACAGCTTCTCCATCTCAATCGCTGACCTCAGAGGTGATCCATCACACGGGGCTCTGCGGTGACTTAAGCTGTGCAGAAGTCGATATCGATCCGCTTTGATTTACACGCCAACTGTCCAGGAGAAATATCTAATGTGACGCCCGTATCATAGCAATCAATGATCATCCCAGAGAGTGACCCACGTTAACAACATTTAGGAGGGGAGACGAGAAACCCTCACACGCATGTTCAGCAGGCTGCAAGTGAACGACGTAAGAGCTAAATTAGCTGGGTGGATCCTTTATTAACGATTACATAAATATTATTGTATAAATACAATTATAAATAATATTATTAATAAATATGGAATAAATTTCATGTAGTGTTTAGGGATGAATGCAATTATAGACATGAAAACTGTCATGTTTGGGTTAAATTTGCCTTTTTGTTCTTGTGTTTAGCTGGAAGATTTGCAGGGATATAAAATCGTTAGACTTCGCCTTCTGTCCTGTTTCTATTCTCTTCTTTTCTTTGAGTTGGATCCTAAGAGATGTTGGGGCGTCTACGTTCCAGCACCAAGCCTGGTTCTGCCCATCCAAAGTACGCGGTCACGAGCGGCAGGACACGACACGCACCGAGTACAACCGTGAGTAGTGATGCGAGAATCATGAACGAATCGTTCAATACTTGAGAATCACTTTACTGACTCATGAATCATGATTCACAAGCCCAACTGACTCACTGACTCATCCCTGTTGCTGTTAGCAGCAATGTATCTAGCTTATAATTAAAATTGTGGAGAAAAACACAACATCCAGTATCGTAACAAAAAAATTTCTGCTCTGAACTGGAAGAAAAAACCCTGAGTAGAAGCTCACATCAAGAAAATAGCTCCTCGGTTCACAGTAGCATCGCTCTGCTAACATGCTAACAGCTAACATGCTAACAGCATGAGCTACTCACCCCCTCCCTTCCTGTGCTGAATCATAGAGCTAACGAATCACTCACTAAGCCCCTCCCTCCTGGCTCACAGCTTCTTCTTCTTGGTTGGCAACCAATGTTAAGGCGCATTACCGCCCCCTGGCTCACAGCTCAGTGGACATTTAGATGAGAAAATATATATTTAACACATTTAAGGAAAATACTAATAAAATAAAAAATAAAAAATAAAAATAAAATAAAATAAATGTTTATTAAGCAATTTTGATAGGAAATTGCTTAATTTTAGAAATGTTTTTGCTCTTTTTTGCTCTATAAAATAGTTGTTTTCTTCTAGAATCATTCATCTTAGCAGTGGGATTTACATGAAAAGAGAAACAAATTACGTTTGAGTGAAAATGTAAATTTTTTGCACTCTCTGGTCGACTGACTGAGTGAATCAAATGACTCAAAAAATCCGATTCACTTTGGTGAGTGACTCATTAAAACTCGATTCAGTAAAAAGAATCAAATTTACCATCACTAACCGTGAGTAAAGTCCTGAGAGGCTCAAGCTCACAGACAGCTGCAACTATTACATTCTGGTTTCCAGTCGAGAAATGCTGGACAGGAAGGCTGAGGGTAACTTCAAAATAAGAGCAAGAGGTTTGAAGTACATAGATAATTAAAAAAAAAAAAAGCTAAAATAGTTTGAAAAATCTGCTCGGGCATCCTGTATGAGTAGAGCCTGTTTGCAGGAAATGCTCTTTAGCACAAATCTTTAGCTTGTGCATCTCACAACGGTACATTCAGGTGCTCCGACTTCCAAAACTTTTTAATTTGTCCAGAATCAGAACCGGTTTGGGTGAGAGATAAAAAATTCTGGCACTACTTTAAAGCCAGCGAATGATCAGTCAGTATGAGTCACATAAGTCAGGGAGATTCCAGCAGCGGCGTGCACAATGTGAGAATAATACATTTCATCTTTGTGCACTGAGAGGAATTCATCCAGCTAGAAAAAGTAAAACTGCTGACATCTGTAAACCGCGCTGTGAGAACATTGCACCTCAACCTAACTTAAACTGACTGAATGAATTTTGCTCTCAGGGAGGGAACAGAGCTCCCAAATGTTTCCATTATTACACTCAGATCATCTAAATAAAGCTTAAAAATTCAGCCTGACAAAAGGAAAACGCCGTGTGTGCAGATGATCAGGTTGTAATAAAGACATCAAGCTTTGCAAAGACAAATAAAAAATGTTGCTCAGATACACAAAGAAGAAAACAGGAGAGCTCAGCGGTGAGAGGATTGAAAGACGACTGATGGAGTGACTCAGCAAGAATCAAGATAGTGGGAAAAACCTGCAGAGTGAAGCAGGAATGACAGAGAAACGTGCACGAGCTTTGTTTCCATCAAGCGGCTCGCACAGCGGGGGATTTCCATCAGGGCTGCCTGCGTGCCGCCGCCATCAGGTCATCAATCCCTCGTCCTTTCCCTACCCAGCATCCCTTTCTCCTCCTTTGATGACAGCCACTTTCTGCTTCCCTCTCCTCCGTCCCGAGGTCTCCTCTGGTTGTGCGAGCTTGTAAAACCCTTCAGCGTGATGAGGCCGAGCGCAGGATTGATTTTCAGAGTTGGTGGGGGTGTTAATTTTAGCTCACCGCCCAAGTCTGAGAGAATGCGATAGTGCGGTAAATGATGGGGAGCGATGGTTACGTAGGTGGTGCATCGTGTGGAGGAGCTAACAATGCCTGAGGTACAGTTTGCCTCCCAGGATGCCTCAGGAAAAATGGGATTTGTCGTTCAGTGACAAAGTGCCACCTTAGAAAACGGGAACCAAAGAAGAAGAAAAAAAAAAGGCACACATGGGTAATTTGCATGCGTGAGAGAACTGCTGTATTCACCCAAAAACCGGGCCTGATGTGAAGGGTGACAGCTTTGCTTTGCAGCAGTCTCACAGGAACGAGGAGGCAAAGAACGGAGTGAAATCAGACACAGACGTCCAGCCTGACGGGGGAGACGAACCGAGAGCACGGAGGGAAGTTACCGTCCAAAATGAGCCATTTGTGCTGCTCAGATCCCTCATTTGTGACGCCAGCTAACTGGTTTTAAATACTGCAAAGTATGTAATCTTCTATCGTCTCCAACTGAAGACACTGCAAACTTTGTTTTGCTATTAAATTATAATAAACTGTGATGCATTATAATCAGCTGAGGTTCAGCGACTGCTTGGTCCACTATCCATCGTGTGGATAGTGGACCCATCTCTGCTCTACAGACTAACCAGGTTCTTCACCTGCTGCAGGTTCCACGTGGAGCAGCTAGCAGCTTTGCAGCAGAACAAGGAGAGCAGCTGGAGAGGCAGCTGATGGGCAACCTCAAAGCCAACAAGGAAATAAGAAATAGGAAAGACTGGGGTGGGTAGTTAGCGATGGATAAAAAATAAAAATAAACTGCTGGTCTGTTAGAAAATGATAGAAGAAATAAATTCAAGGTCATCATCTCGTGCACCTCTGGATCATTTTTAGCACAGCTACCGGCGGCATGTTAAAGTATCGATCCTTCTACTTGTTTTCTTTTGTGAGAGGAGAGAACAGAGCCACAGGGAGGGAAACCGAGCAAAAAAGGGAGGTGAAAGGGAGGCTGTGAGGCTGTGGGGATAAGGAGGTTGCATGAAACACAGAGCTCGTTGAATATTCTGCAGGATCATAGAGTAGTTTGTTCTGGTCTCCCTCTTCATGAACTGCCCAGAAACTGGATTCCTCCACCAACGACTGGACTACAAACCGGTCATCAGAGCCAAAGAGCAGCCCCCATCACCAGGCTGCTCCCAGCAGCTGTGTCTGGAGATGCGATGGTCCAAAATGAATTTCACTGAAGTAATTTGTTTCTGTGTTGCAGCTTTCTGCTCACACTTGTTCATCGGAGGCTCTTTGTTGATTCTAATGTTAAATATTTTGCTCCGCTGGTTCGGAAGCTTTTGCTCTCCAGCCGTGTGTGTGGCTGTTATTCTATTATTCTAACCTAATTTCTCTTGTTGTTGTTTTATTTCTTTATTTGGATTTCTTTATAAGGCAGACCATAAATCAGTCTAATTTTGCTACTTTGGCTTCGCTGCATTCATTACCCTCCCTGTTAAATGTGTTTTCTTTGTTACGCTGCCCTTTGCCAACCCTGGGGGAAATTTCAGCTGAATCGATGGTAACAGTTTGTGAATACAAACATTGGGGTGTTGAACTCAGTAATCGGACGGTTCCTCTGTTATTTGGTGCCTCGTTCACCTGATTATCTCTTGCCTTTTAACGAAATACGGCACCTAAATGTGTTAAAATCAGAAGGTGATCCAGCTGACGTTGCTACTGATGCCCAATAATCCCGGTGGAAATGAAATAAAGTCACTGACTGCCATTGTAATCACTCCCCCACCCTCGAGCCACGGGAACATTAATCTGCTGGTTCACACTGTGGGATTTTGACAAGGGATTCCCAACATGGGGCTTTGGTAAAGGTCCCCTACGGAATAGTCTGTGCACACGTCCTTTAATCCCAATCACGGGTGAGCAGCTGGAGAGAAAGTGCTCACAGCAGAGGAGGTCACAGCAGGAATCAAACCCTCAACCATGACAATACCGATGCTCTGCACTATTCATTAAGCTACAAAGAGAAGTGAACGCCTCAACAATGCATGCTTTGCTTTTCTCCAGCATGCCAAGACAAACGCACAAACACAAGCAGCATTTTAAAACAGGCGTTCCTGTGGTTGCACTGAGATGACTGCAGCTGCGTGAAAAGTGATCTGATGCATCTTCAGTTTCTAATACTGCATTTGAACGAGTCCTCGGAGGACCATGTTGACTTTTGCACTCGGCGAGTGAAATAAGCACTCGCTGTGGACGCTCACGGTCACGCCACAGATCCTCCTGCTGACAGACGCTGAGAGGGGCTTCTTCACACTGGAGAAGAAAAGTGCGACTGGCGGGAGCCAACTACGGACTACGGATTGAGACTTAAGAGTCTTACTGGCACCGAGCTTATCTCCAACATAATCCAATTATACTAACCAACAGCCCAGTCATAAGGCTGTCAGGACTGTAAGCCTATTACAATAGATCCTGTTCCCTCAGATTGGTGGCAGGGAGGAGGGTGAGGGCTGGAGGGGAGGAATGCAGAGAGGGGGATTGAGGAAGAGAGAGTAATTGGCTTTGGATAAGAGGGCGAATGGAAAGAATAATCAGCCGTGCTGTTTGTAGAGGAAAGTAGAGAAAAACTGAGCCTGACGACGAGCTCATTGTTTTTATTCTACATTGCCGTGACGACACATCATATTCTGAATATCATTAAAAATATCAAAAATGAAACATGTCAGAGGTCAGTCTGCCTAAAAGCCACATGGAAAAGTTTGTTGTACGAATCACACGTCCTTTACTAAAACATGTCTTTGCAGCTGCAGGCTGGGTGGTTTTCAGTCCACAGGTAATGATCTGAAACAAAATACTCGCCACTGCTCCCTGCTGCTCAGAAAAACTGGATTCATAAAACATATGAGTGTTTTTTCCCGCCCACTTCATTCACACTTAAATCCTGAGGCGTCCCTCAGGGTTCAAGTTTGGGTCCTCTTGTCTTTTACACTAACTCGAGTTAGAATGTCATCGTAAGACTCAAGACTTCATCGTGCCTGAAACAACAGCTGTTTAATGCTTTGAATTTAGCTGAAATCATTAATTGACTGACACATTTGTATATTTTAAGTATAATTATATTCCCTTTGAAATATAAGGTCATGTGGCAGTGATTACATAAAAAATAATAATGCATTCAATTTTTATAAAATATAGTTCTTTCCAGTAGCGTTAAGGCTAATTGCACAAAAGAAGAAGAAGCAAGGCAGTTTTAAAACCACTTTCACAATATAGCACATATATATTGATTTCATTATAACCCAGCAGCTTGATATTGTTCAGTGGATATCACCTCAATAGTCAGGGTAAGTCAATAGGTTGGTAATTAGCCATAATTTCATGTGCACCCTGACCTTACACCTAATGGCTCAGGTGCCCTTCAGTAAAAACAGGATTGCAACCTGATTGCATTGATTTTTCTTTTTACAAAAACATTAAATTACTGATTGCAAGTTGCACCAACCAACTGGTCAGCAGAGGTCGAGTGTGTAGCACCCACAGCAAGTGATGGTAATCAGATTACCAGCATGCTACAATCAGTCAGAGTCAGTCTGGACCAATGAAGTCATCTGAAATGTGTTTTCTTTACAACTCAGCTGGTTGATCTATTCTGGTTACATAAAAGCAAACACCTGTGTCATTTTTCAGGTTAATCACACGCTGGTGAGTCTGGAAGAAGAACAACATCTCATTGACGACAAAGATCCGCCGTTACCGAACCCTGATCCTGCCCATTCTACTTTACGGCGCAGAGACGTGGACAATGCTCAAACACGACCTGAGCAAGCTCTAAGTTTTCCAAATGCGTTGCCTTAGATGCGTTCTCGGCGTTTCCCTTCGCGACCAACTGACGATCGGCGACCTAATCCAGCGCCGCCGACTCCGTTGGTTTGGCCACATTTGCCGAATGGACCCGAGCTGCTACCCCCATGGCCTACTCTGGTTGACCCGCCCCACCGATTGGAGGGTGCATCGAAATGCACCAAAGAAGACATGGATGAAACAAATCCAGGATGATTTGAAGGCCCTTCGACTTCGACTTGACCTCGAGCAGGAAGAACCATCGCCTTAGATCGAAAAGCGTGGAAGAAAATCGTTGGTCAAGCAAGAGAACCTGCGGCACCTACAGCAGCGTACTGGTTGCGCGGCAGACCACCGCCGCTGGTCGCCCGCTAAGGACAAGAAGAAGAAAAAAATTTAATCTGTGGACATCTATGTTTTTCTGGTTGTACTGCCAGCAACTACTATGGATTTTTCTTTATTAGGCAGCAGCAGACTCCATTCCTGTTTTCAAAGCAACCATCTCAAAGGTAAGAAGATCACAAAACTACTGTTTCCCCTCAAAGGACTGTGTAATGGACAGTCTAACAGTGGTGACCCATCAAGGGGAGGGGGGAGTTTTCGTTTAGCCAAAAATATTATTTGATCAAAGTGAGGTCGACACTTTTTGACATTTTTTCTGTTAAACACTAACAATCATGGCATAAATTGAGTAGGGACACCGTAAAGCAGACGTTGTCTTGATTCTTTATTGTAAAACAGCATTTATAGTTCTTGTTAATAGAAATCTATAAATGATTTGATGTAAAGACAGAGAGGAACAAGCAGAAGAGAAGGACACTGAGTACGAGTGTGAAAGCCAGACGGCAGCCAGTCTGATAAATACACCAAACACACACACACACACGCTCTCTAATCCTGGTTGACAATCTTTATCCCCAGACCTCTTAGTGACCCTCCATCACACAGAGGTTACATCAGAAAGCTGTCAACCTTCAACATACCAATTTCAGGCCTGAGATAATCTAACACACACACAAAGATACACAGAAATACCTCTGATGGCAGGTAACACACACACACTACACCAAGACAGACACAGTTTCACCGCACACACAAACAGCTGTCAGATGCTAATGGAAAGTAATGAAGCCTATAGCACATCCATCCAAAGAGAAGAGCCATCACTTCAGACCTCCATGCTGTTGTGAGGTCCCGTAGATGGCAACGGGACCTCAATAAACAGACCCAATTCCATCCCATAATGCACCCTTTTGCAGGCTGAGGCTTTTGTGTCATCCAGGTAACAACCTCTCCTGTGGTTCTATTCAGAGCTGCGTTTATCATCTTTGCTGAAACAACAAGTTGATTATTTAGAAAGTTTGATGAAGGTGGGACCGCAGACAAGACCTGATACCTTTCTCTGTTGGACTTGTCAAAGGTCTTCTTCTCAACTCAGGTTAATTTATATGGCACCAGATCACAGCAACAGTCACCTCAAGATGTTTTATATGTAAAGACTATAGAATATTAGAAAGGAAGCCCAGCAATCAGACGACCACCTATGAGCAAGCACTTAGCGACAGTGGGGAGGAAAAACTCCCTTCTAACAGGAAGAAACACGGGGCAGCCATGTGCCACAACCCGTTGGGGGTGAGAGGAAAGAGATGAACAAAAAGAGTAAAGAAAAAGAGGCAAAACACAGACGTATCCTACGTACACACAGGAAGTGACGACCAGAGACTAGAAAGTTTATGACCTTTCAAAATAAGAGCTGACAACAGGAAGTGGACGATACCTGTTATAATCTTCTCACAGCGACTAAACATGCCATTAACATGGGTTAATGAACTGGTATTAAATATATTAGAGGGTTACCTAGGCAACCAAATCTTGGAATCTCTGCAAGTGATGAGCGAATGACTTCCAGCTTCAGGCAGAGAGAGGACCGAAGCTGAACGGCACGCTGTAGTGACGTAACCACACGTGACCAGTGAAGAAGAGCAGCAGCCTGAGCCTATAGCAGCTTATCAAAGGGATGGTTCAGGTGACCTTTACATAAGAGTAAAAATTATAATCCTGTGTATGTATCTAGCTAAACACTACACAAGTTTAAATGTGATGTTTTAAAGAGCTAAAGTAAATGTTCCCCTGTGAAACTATGATAGGAGGTTATAATTATTGACTGATTGATGTTTGTAGTCATGCTGATGTCATGCGGATAAAGTCAGTTTTAAACAGTTTTAAAGGTTTTTCATTGTCGCTGTTGAGTTTTAAGAGCATGCCAAGAAACGTGTGCATTTTTATTTCATTCCACATGCAGGTAAATATGCAGCGTGTGAATTTAACCTTCTCTTCTTGACCCATATCAATTATTTATTAGTGCCGGCTTTAGAAATAGAGATGCAGTCGAGCTCCAGGCTTCATCTTTGGACCTGCAAGCGTGAGGTCTGTGCTCACCACTCGCTTTTATTTAAAGCGCACAGACGAGTTAAACGTTTTCACATCACAGGTAACTCCTCGATTCTTTTACGCTTCCAGAAAAGTCATAAAACACACAGAGTTTTATGGACACTCAACAACTTGAAGTAATTATATTTTCCCCCAAAATGGGTTTTCTGCAGAGTGTGAGAACAAAGTACGCAGAGCCAACATTCAATTAGGAGTTGCTGTACAGAAACTCAAATTACAAGAAGCAGTGTTTCTCCTTATATAAGCATCGGATTATTTCTCTCAGCAAAGATTTGGCTGTTGGTTCAGCTGCTTGTAATTTTAGACACATTCATTTGCTGTCTAATTAGGCTGCAATTAGAACAAAGGTGAAAACTGGAAACTTCAAATTATCTATATGCGTGTCATTTTGAAAATTAGCTCTCCCCCTCCCGCTCTCTCCGCACCCCGTGGACTGCCCGGATCACTCGGTAATTAGGCATCCAGATAAGCTCAATCAATCCTAATGGTATGAGTGATTGGGAAAATTAGCTGCGGGGATGAAGCGGGAGTTATTCAAAGCCGTGGAGGGAAGTCACGAGTCTCCTTCTGGATTTCTCGCTTTGCACTTTTAGATTTCGCAGTTTATTTTGGTGTTGAACAAATTGAGCATCCCCAAAGACCCAAACAGACCCAAACTCCATCAACCATTGAAGCAGCAGAGCTGCAGCTTCCACACAAAACCCCAATATACATGCGTGACTGTACCTTACACCAGTTATAAAACTGAGCATTTAAAACAAGTTGTTTCTACATGAGAACAACGAGTGCAACAGGCGAAATCACAGGCGAGAAAAGAATATGCTTCAGGAAGCAGAAGAAAATGAAATCCCACAGGACTAATTATTGCATGCATTAGCAATAATAAATTTAAACACAAGCACACAAAGATTAATGGCATCACTGAAACCAAATTTATGCTGCACACAAACAGACTTCCTAAAACCTGCAAGGCCTAAAACTCCCAAAGGAAGTCTGGGGCTGTGAAACTCGCCGCCAGCGATACCGAACCAAGCAAGCAAATAAACACGACCAGAGTAAATAAGCTGAAAACAAAATGCCTTTCGCTCGAACTGAACGGAAAGGAGAGGAAAACCACCAACACAGTGACCAGAAGTAAAAAGGACAACAGTTTTTACAGTGCGCTGATACAGTCCATATATACAGCAACCATATTTACCCTGCACGCGCTCAGATTTCATAACATAAAGGATCTTTTTCAGGTGAATGTGTTGGGTTCAAAGCATCCATCACTGCTTCATCTGCAGACCCGTCTACCTCCACAATTTTCATACCGGTCAAGTAAAGGAGCTGGAGCTAGCTAACATTTCCACTGTGTGTTCCCATTAGTCCCCGGCTTCCAGTTACACCCGTCATACACCCGTCAGGTCTTCGACACAGATAATAATTAATATTGTAAATAACCCTACAAACTTTTATTTAGAGTCCTGCACCTTATTTTGGGGCTCATCGCCTAATATCAGCTTCCTGTTTGAGTTTTGAAACTAATATTCTGAAGGGACGAATTCCTGCGAAACTGTTGTCGGCGCAGTTTCAGCGGAAATCATAGGAGTTTGAAGGGAGATGGTTTAATGGAGCCCATGGAGATTTATTTAGTCATTAGCAGCTTTTAGATTGATAGAGGCACAAGGTGTTCATGACATAGACAAGGACCTTATTTAGACGTTTACTTACGGTGAGATTGATGGTTAACTACCATTAACCCTTTAAGACCTACCATAGAACCAAGTCCACCAGAGCTTATATTATATTTTTACATGCTGTGGAGCCATTTTTGGGAGCATTTCAAGTTGCTATACATCAATACAACCATTACAGCCCAGATTTTAATGATATGTATGCATTAAGTGCATAGTAATTACATAAATTGCAAAAAAGTGCAGTAAACTACAAAAAATTTGAAAATAGTTTTTGTTTTTTTAACATATATTTCTAGTTAGAGAAATTTAAGAGGCTTATCCCTCAAAACTGTAAATACAAAAAAGTTGCACAAAATAGTTTCCCACCACAGGAAATTTATTTTGAGTGTCTTCATAGTTTTATTTTTGAAATACACCAATTTTTATATACTGCAGGAAAAACAAAAATAAATATTATACTGCAAATTTGCAAAAAAGCAGCATATGCATCAAAATAAACTATTTCCAGCAGTGCAATATGAGTCCTAAGCATCCCAGAAACCACACAGAAAGTCATAAAGTCAAACATAACTTTTAAAAACACCAGTATAGGCTCATGAGGCCCTGATGGTAAAAAACTGCATTTCCGCGAAAATGACGCCACTTCCGGTTTCGGGCAGGTCATGGCGGACATGCAGTAGTTTGCGCTGACGTCTATTCCAACGTAGGAAGTGTTACAAACAGCTGATCGGATCAGCAAAGCGTGTTTCTGGAATATTATGTTTTTGTTGCTGCAAGTGCTTTTTATGCAGTTTTTGCAAAGTTATATGTGGAAGGAAACTGTGACCGAGGACAAGCTGATGGCATAAGATGTAAGTACAACTCCTCCGGTTTCATATGCAAAAAAAATTATTGTGCTAGCTTACGTGGTTGCAGAGCTACCGGGATTTAAAAATAGTTACGCAAAACAGAGCGTGCCCGCTCCCACCGGCTTTAAAGGGTTAAACCTTCAAAACTTGATCAGTAAACATCCTTCGTTTGGGGGGCTTCGCTACAAGCATGTTATTTTCTGTACATTGAGGCTTTCAGCAGGATGAGGCTAACATAATGGAGAAGCACTGGGCTTAATGTTAAACTCAGTGTGAGGATCTGTGACACACTTGTGACCAGATGAAGCTGCTCGGGGCGGTAAAATCAACACCTCGCCACACAGAAGCAGCAGTATCCCAATGTGGGAATGGTAGCAGTGGCAGTCGGGGATAATGTGACCATACACAGCAGAAGAAACGCAGAAAACCTGAGCTCATGGGGACATTTTAGCTTTGTTTCCAAAAATGCACAAACCGAAGAATAAAAACAAAACAAAGACACAAATTAAACCCTTAAATCTGGAAACTTGGAACTAATGATGTTCCCCTTATTGAATAATTAAAAAACATCAACTAATCAGCTAATTAGTTAACTGTCTACTTCAGTGAAGTCTCAGCGATGTTGACTTTTTCAGCCAGCTTTGATCACGCTCTCCGTCCCACGTCTTTCGTATCTTCACCGTATCCGACCTGAAACCAAAAACTCTGAACTCACCAAAGTGGGATTTACCTGAAAGATTTTATTGTCAGTAGAGTTCTGATGGATTAAGAATTGATTGTTGGCAGATTTTCCGCTGAAATCAGAAAGAAGAAAGCAGTCATGTTTGTGCATTTGCGAGTGAAAAGTTTACTTTTTCTCCTTGGAGTGTGTCCAAGACTCCTGCCGCTATCGTTTGGCTCTCGCCCCGGTCGGCCCAGTTTGCGTTCCAACAACAGAACCCTCCAAGCATGAAAAAGTAACACCAATTGGCTTTACTCGAAATTATTTCAGTCGTTTATTTGTTGAATAGAAAAAAAGGGAACCTGGCTCCACTGGAACCAATTGGCTAAAACATAAGCACCTTTTTGTTGCTGGGAAGGGCCCGAAAGCTCACGTTAAACTCAGCGTTACCTCACTCGCCCTCAGCCCCTCTCCCTCGCACGCAGGCCTGGCCGGCCGCCATCGGCAGGGCGAAGAGCTGTAGGACATTTGTACACTGCGGGGCACATCTCTGCACAGTGCGCCGCGCAAGCACACACACGGCCACACACAGCTGAGGCGGAAGAGATAACGGCTAAAACGACTGCAGTGAAAAGGTAATCAGGTCTGTTCAGCCATGCAGAGTGTGGTGAGAAAACTTCCGTTGAAAAGTGTGCAGCCTGATTTTCAACATCGAGAGCGGGAGGGGGAACGTCTGGGATTTGAGCTTTGCAGAGGTTGAATCCATAAACTGTCCTCGTTCTCGCACAAACCACAGACAACGTCAAGACTTTTGGTTTAGGTGTTCCTGCATCTGCCTGAAGCCATCAGGTATAAAAGCAAAGGCCTTTAGATTTAATGTGATGGCAGCATGTTTGGCTGCAGCATGAGGTCATCACTGATGATGCACTTCCTTCCTTCCATAAAGTTCAAGTAGGCATTTTATGGGGTCTTTAAAGGTGTTAAACGTCCATGTGTATGTCAAAGAGGTTGGTTGTGGTGAAAGATGTCCCCTTTGTTAGGGGACGTTAAGCTCACCAGCACCAACAATCAGTCAGACACAGTAGAACGCCGAGCTGACCAAGAACCCCGACAGTGACCCACAGCCACACTGCAGCCTCCGCCACAGACAGAAGAAGTTAAAGTGTAGGTGTGAGCAGACTGTGCAGGCCTGCCTGGAGGATGAGCAGACCCTTTAAATGGGCAGGGTGAGACCCGGGGACAAAGACAGCTGCTGTTAGACTCACCAGCGGAAACCTTATGTGACCTTTTACCTCTTCTTGTTCGTCCTGGCAGACCAAACACTCCCCAGAAGTAATTAGTAAAAAAATATTCGTTTTATCCTGACTTCTTATCTTGTTTTGATAAAGATTAGAAGTGAAATTCTTAACAGTAATTAAAGTTGCATTTATTGCTTGGCTGTACTTGGAAGGAGCAACATTAGTACAGAAATAATATGTTTAACTGATGTTTAACTAGTCGTTATAAAGCAGCAAATCACAACAGCATTTAAAGTGTGAGCTAAAGACTCTACAATAACATCCCAACTAGCATAGGAGCAAGCACTGGCAACAGTGGGAAGGAAAAACTCAGTTATAACAGGAAGAAACATCCAGCAGAACCAGGGAGGGGGAGTGAGGGGAGGAAACACAGTGTGTGAGAAAAGGAGAGAGAAGAAGAAAGACTCATGGGAATCCCCCAGCAGCCTACAGCTATGGCTCGTAACTAAGGGAGGAGTCAGGGTCACCTGATCCAGCCCTAACTATATGCTTTAAGCGCCTTGAGGCGACTTTTGTTGTGATTTGGCGCTATATAAATAAAATTGAATTGAATTGAATTTATCAAAAGGCCTATGACATGTCATTAAGATAAGAGGCGGCCTGATCATAGAAAAATAGAAAGATGAAGGTAATCGGAGAGATGAGACTCTTAAAAAGGCTTTACTGTCCAAGGTGTCTATACAACGAGCTTCACTCTTATAAAACAGAGAGCTCGTGCTGCAGTATGAGTGGCTTTACAGCACCAGGCTATATAAAAGCTGCTTGCTTATCAAAATCTTTCTTTTAAGAGTTTGATGTTTCCAAAGTGTCAACACGAGGACGTCTTAAGATAAGCAGTAAAGACAGACACTTGTAGTAGCAGCGGAGTGGCACTGCAGTGTGTGTCAGTCTGACAACAAACTGATTAAAACGTCAAATATGAGAAAAATAAAATCAGGAAATTGAAAGTCAGACACTTGTGATTTCACCTCTTTATATTCACAACAGTATAGAAAAATGACACTTTATTGCTCACACTGACAGCCAGTATTACTTCCTTTTTTCCTTGCTTAGTGCCACACACACACACACACACACACACACACACTGTTTACCAAATATGTTAAGCAGTCTATTTTCTGCAGTGGAAGACGCTTCCTTCTAAAACTTGTCAAACTCCTTTTTTCTGTCTTCAAGTTGCTCTCTGAAGTTAACTGTGTCTGCGAGAAAACAGCAAATCTGAGCTTTTTGTCATTTGTTGCCTGTCGAAGAACGCAACAACACAAGCAACACATGGACGCTTTGACACACACACTGAAAATCTGACAGCACATCGAGCACCCTCGTCAAGCACGCTCATAAACATTTGGAAGGCTGGCAGTGGCTCCTGGCATTGAGGCATGGTGTGTAGTGTGTCTGTGCTGTATCTGCTGAATGATGATCCACTCCACAGCGATCACACACACACTTTAGTGAAATGGAATAGTTTTAATGGCAGATAGTTTTGTTGTAATGAAAAGCAGCTCATTATCCGTACAAATTGCTGCCTCTAACATCTTTACATCCATCACTGAGGACTCCTCATCTATGGTTAGGGTCCAACCAACCATATTCTGCCATTTTTCCAGGTCTGGACAGAAAGTCCTCCGAAGACGCCCAGGACTTCCTCACCCAGTTGTACACCTCCCAAGAGACCCAACACGTTCTCACTCCCAAAGCGTAACATTTTACGCTAGGTGACAAATCGTCAACATATTACGTTTTCGGCTACCCACCACGTTCCTAAATGACGACCTCGGAAAAATGAGGAAATATGAGAACCATATGGACTCAATCTACACATGTTCGCTCTTTTTCTTCAAATCGCTTAGAAACACGCTATTTAACATCATTAAAGTCCTGGTTAAGCTCAGGAAAAAGGTTATGGTTAGGGCTAGGGATAAGGTTAGGTTTAGGGCTGGAATACAGGGCTGGAACGTCTATTACCGCGGGAGCGTCATTGCACTGGATTTCGCCCATAACCCGCCGCGTACCATAAGAACGCCGAAGGTCTCCTTTCGCGTTCCTCAGGAACGCCCCGGGACGTGACAAAACGTCGGCATGTTACGCCTCGGGAGTGAGAACGGGCTCAGAGACCTCACCTAGCAGGTGTTCAGGAGCCACCCTGACCAGATGTCTGAACCACCTCAGCTGGTTTCTTTCGATGAGTAAGAGCGCTCTTCTGCGAGTCGCCCCTGATCGTCAGAGCTCGACAGCTTCATTCGTGCTCGTCCTTCTCTTCTCCAGAACAGAACAGTGACACACGTACTGGATTAGTCAAAGTGCTGAAAACTTCTCAAGTAGCAAGCGTCTGAGGCTGATAGTGATTATTGACTCCAAGAGTCAGAGCAGAGTTCGCTGTTGAGCCAAGTAAACGTCTCATATTTAAATATTACACAAGAGGAAGAAGTCACAATGCTGTGAGTCTTGGAAACGATTTATAAAAGACCTCCGATGGTTTGAGAATCAATCATCCCACTGTGAAGATCATCATCTACAAGTGTTACAGAGATCAAATAGCTGCCAGCTTCAGCAGACCAAAGACGGAGCGCTTGATGTGAAAGTGAGTGTGCGAGGATGCCAAAATGTCTCCACAGAACCTGCAGGTAACTGTTTTAATTGTTGGGAAAAGCCACCAAAGAGTGGTTGTCCAAAACGGTGTTTGGCAGTCTGTTCTGGAAACACGAATCAAAGATGGAGTTGCTTGTCCACAGTAAGAGGAGATCAGAGACGCTATCGGGAGAAGCCGGGTGCTGGAAATGGTTCGGTTTGGTGTGCTCGTTTGTTATTGAGGTTTGATCATATTAAAACACACCTGAAGTTAATCTGTCTGAAGCTGGAGCATACATGGATCTCTGCTA
This sequence comes from Neolamprologus brichardi, assembly GCF_056152115.1. Classification (NCBI taxonomy): domain Eukaryota; kingdom Metazoa; phylum Chordata; class Actinopteri; order Cichliformes; family Cichlidae; genus Neolamprologus; species Neolamprologus brichardi. The sequence goes on along the minus strand of NC_142111.1, from coordinate 25,880,431 downwards.
CTCACAGAGGAAAAGCTCAAACTGGAGGAATGGTAATCGGTCATGGTGGAAAGGTAAAAATGACCTTTATTGCTCCGCTGTTATCGTTTGATAGTTATTACATTTTTATCGCAGAGAGCAGCACGGCCTCCGAAGCCGAGGGCGCACTTATTTTTCCACAGGAAAACCATTAATGGAAGAATTGCTCTGTCAGTGACTAAAGCTGATATCCTAAACTATAACAGCATGGATCAAGTCAGGAGCACGAGAGCTCATCATTAACAGAACGACCCACATCGCAGTAAAAACATCACCTCGGTCTCTCAGAGACCATGAGAGGGAAACATAAATGAGCAGAAATTACTTTCAAGTCTGATTCTCCAAAGAAAAATAAATAAAACAAATGTAGAATAAAAATCCCCACAAACAACTTCAAGGCCAATTCTTCCATTAAGAGAGGAATGTTTAATCGTCTCTGCGCTGCAGTGATTTCATTAAGGCCCCGGGTACCTGAGCAGCTTCGTCGTGACCGCTCTTTCTCTCGAGCTGGCTCCGTGATACGACGGAAACAGCCACTGGACTCCGAGGGGAAATAACCGACGGGTAGGGCGAGGCAAAGAAGAGAAGAAAGAGGAGGAAGCAAAGCGTGGAGAGACGCCAACCTGGAGGGGAGGCTTATTTCTGTCCTTCCCATCGCAGCAAAGGCAGAGCGAACGAGGGAGCGACGGCCAAAACAGGAGAAAGGAAAGCAAAATGTCACGCACCCACTCCTTTTTTTTCAGCTCTCGATTTTCTTCAGAAATATTGCTTTTCGTTCCCGAGCCAAAACTCAATTAGAATCTCCAAAAGCTGGGCTGACAGGGGCCGGGCTGTTTTTAAAGCCGACAAAGGGCTCCAGACCCAAAATAGAACAAACAACAAGTCTGCATGAATACATACAAGCTGTGACATCGTTAACGTGAAAGAAGCAGGACTGAGATTTGTTTGGCTACTTTTTTATTTTATTTTTTTAAATGATGGGTTTAAGTTTTGCAATTAAAGCAGCTGGTTGAAAAAAAACAAGACTGAGAAAGCTGTTGAGCAGCGTACCTGACCTCTCAGGTGTCACGAGCAGTGTTGGTCAAGTTACTTGAAAAAAGTAATTACTTCCCCAAAAAAGTAATCCAGTTACTTTACTGATTACTTATTTTCAAAAGTAATTAATTACTTAGTTACTTTTTAAAAACACGATTTACAACCTGAATAGGTGATAAAGCGATAGATCTTTCAGCCCAATCCTACTAAAACTTGTTTTATTAGTTTTAATCTTTTAACTTTATGCATCAAGCAAACATTAAATTATCTGCAACATTCTCTGACTGGAAGAAATTAGTTTAACATTTAAACCTATTTTCTGCACATTCCAGCACATAAAATGAAATATTTTGTGTGTTTACACTCAGTCTTTCAAATAGATGCAAGTAAAACACAGCAGAAAATAAATAAAGTCAAAGACTAGCGGTCCTGTTGCTCTATTTTCACCTGTAAAGCAGGAGTGGGGTAGGCGGAGGGTTACCCTGGTGCAGGTGTGCCGCGGTCAGTGGAAGAATCCGCGAGTTTCTCTGTGAGTTTCCCATTACGTCGTAGCTACTCGGTGCTTGTTTGGAAGTTTAGGGGTTTTTTCGCTGTAAAAAGAAGTTTTCTTCCCACGCACAACGGACACTAATGTTTTTGTCACTTTTTATGGAATCAAACTCAAAGTAAGGTCAGTACTTCCACGCTTTAAACGCTGCACGCTCATACTCTCTCTGCACTCGATATATGATCCATTGTTGATCTGCACACGGCTGTTGTCACGAACGTCGCGCTCGCTTACGTCACTGTCATGAGACATTCTCGCAAAATAAATCACGGTTTTAGTAACGCAGTAACGCAGCGTTCCTACGTGAAAGTAACGGTAATCTAATTACGGTTTTTGCGATAGTAATCCCTTACTTTACTCGTTACTTGAAAAAAGTAATCAGATTACAGTAACGCGTTACTGCCCATCTCTGGTCACGAGCACCTGTAAGGTTCAGTGTTTGTTCTTCTGAAAAAGCAAAAAATGATATAAACCATTTGAACTAATCTGTACAAAAGGCTTCAGACTCTGTTTTGTCTGCTCTACGCTCTGTCTGAAGTCACAGGGAGGGGAAATCCTTATATAGTGATGTCAGGCAAAGATGACCCGCCCATTCATCTGTATGAGAGAGTCGGCCAATCAAAAGAAAGCTGGCTTAAAGGGAGCGTGGCCTGAAAGGAAGAGGAGCTAAACCCCTGTATTTAAATGTTTGGATCTCTTGTTCTGATGTTTCAGCTAAAACAAAAAACTACGACTGAGGTGAATCTTGCAGTGTCGTGCTGCCAGACAGTTTTATGTGCAGTGCGCAGGGTTAAGAGTGACGGCTGCAGAGGGCAGGGTTCGTCTTCGTCTTATCGCGCCCCGTGTGAAAGCTGCTTCCGTCTTCGGCCTCCAGATCTGCCCACCTCTGTCCTCTGCTCTCTGGGCAGCGTTGGGCTCCGAGGCCCCGCAGACCAGCTGGACGGACACGATAAGACTGAGGCTGCCGAGGACACACACTCACATATAGAAAAACACAAGCTGCAAACACACACTCACACACACCCCGGGGAAACACAGGCCAGCTATTACAGCAAGAGACTTCCATCTCTGACTCTCGCCTTCTCTTCACAAGCTCATTTTTCACCCACCACCTCGGCTCCTCCTCGGGCTGCTGTTTGTTCTTGTGTTTCTCCAGCGCTGTGGGAGTGTGTACGCATGTGTGCGTGTGTGTTTTCTCCTTGTCTGTACCTTGACTAATGATCTAAATAAAATTATTCTGCCATCTTTATTTATTCTCGCTGTCAGAGCTTTAACACTCAGACGCTGTCACAGCAAGTACATTTCTCAGACTACAGGTCAAGTCAACAGTTTGATGCCATAATTTGTTTTAGTGCAACGAAGGCAAACGTAATGCATGAAACAATGATTGAGCCTAACATTAGAGACTCATTTAAAATGAACTCAGTGGACAGTTTCTCTGGTGGGTGTGCTGCTTTTGGGCTTGAAATGTCCCCACTCATCAGCTGTGTATATCACCTCTGTACATTTATGTACTTATGTACATAAGGATTCCACAATACTGCATCAAAATGATGTCATTTCCTTATATTTTGATAATAGTACTGATGTATTAAAACATGCAAATTTAAATGGAAGTGCAGTATATACGGTAAAAATAGAGTTTGTATAATTTGAACGAGGTTGAAAGTGAATATTTGGTGTGAGCAGCTCAGTCTGACCTCTGTGAGTCAGCCGTCTTTAGAAATAGTTCTCCAGGCTTCTGGAAGGACATTCAAAGCTCTTCCCTTTTGCTCTGGTCTCTGTCAGGATGATCCCACAGTGCTTCAGGAACGTCGAGGTCTGTGCTCTGGGGAGGCCGATCCATGACTGATATCCAGGTTTGGTTTTACTGTTTTGCAAACTTGTCATGCTGAAAAATGAACCCACTGCCAATCAGAAGCTTAGTGGACCATAACCTGACAGGATACTCTTTGTGTTCATAATTAGGGATGGGTATCGAAAACCGGTTCTTGTTGAGAACCAGTTCCCACTGTTTCAATTCCTTGGAATTGTTTGCCATTTTTGCAAACGATTCCCTTATCGAGTCCAGTCGCCCCGAATGACGTCACCACGTTGCGGAGCGTCATTTACCTGGCAGGAAACACGGCGGCTCAAACGCTCAAAAGTTTGGTCATACTTTACGAGAACGGATGACAACAGGACAACTTGCAATACTTGCAAAGTAGATATTTCATTTAAGGGAGGAAACACTACGAATGTGCAAAAGCATTTGCTCACAAAACACGCGATAACCTTAAATAAATGTCGTGTTTTTAATTCCGCTCCAGACTCGTGAATCTCAACCCAGCAGCAGCGGTAACGTTTGCACGTCCTCTCCCGTTAATACGGCAGGTAAATAATCAACTAACAGTGCAGATTATGTTAGTGCGATCTGCCTTATTACAAAACCTGCCATTACTGTGCGTTTAGGTGACCATGATGAGAGACAGAGTCTGGCTCAGATGCTGGCAGTTCTTGCTACAGTCTACCGGTAGCGTCTCCTTTCAGGCAGGATAGACGAATGTCACCGAGCAGTGACTCAGTTTGTGGTAAAAGGCTTGCAGCCGTTTGCCACAGCAGATGCCCCCGATTTTCGGTAAGTGAATGTGTTTAATTGTAGGCAGGGACATTACTGGATATTCTTGTGTAATTGCTACAGAAGAATATTTATTTTATTATTTTACATTCACAATTTTTTTTCCTGGGGACCCTGTGACACCCCATTGAAGAGCCATAGGTTGGATCTGTTAAGATCTCACTGTTGGGTTTGTAAGGCCATGTTACTCCTAAATTTCTATCTTTTTCAAAGAGAAGATATAAAACAAAGATCTAAGCTAATTGACCTTAGTGTTCTCCTTTTTTAAAAAAAAAAAATCGATAAGAGAATCGATAAAGATTCGAATCGTTAAACAGAATCGAAAATGGAATCGGAATCGTGAAAATCTTATCAATACCCATCCCTATTCATAATTCTACCAAATTTGGCCAAATCCCAGCAGCACAGGCTGGAACACGACTGTCTGCTGGATGTCGTGTTTTAGACCTGCCACTTCTTTTTTCGTCCTCTGTTTGTCAGTTTTGTCAGTTTTTAATGGGCACCATGGTACGCCAGGTTTTGTCTAGTTTTTGTCTTTTAAAGCTGAACAGCTGAATCACCTTGTTGAAGCAAAACACTCTTTATTCCTTTCAAACTGTGTTATCTTTGACATTTTGATGCATTCGACAAACGACACGAACAAATTCCGCCCTTTTGTGACAGCCTGTTAGTTACAAAGTGTGTAAAGATATCCTTTAAAATTGCTTCTTTGCTATGTTGTCTGCTCTGTGTAAACAAACACCGGAGTTTTTTCATTTCTGAATGATTCACAGGTCGTTGCTAAATGATCCAATAGAAAGTGTTCAGGCACGAGGACGGCAGAGCCAGTGTGCGAAAAAGCAGCCAATGCCCAAAGAAACATTTTCAAAGACCTTCAGAAAGCCTGGAGACCACTGTTTAAAAATTACAAGCACGTCTGACTGCTTGGAAGCAAAATATAAAGACATTAGGTCTGGCTTTGGCACAGTACTGTATACTCAGAGGAATTTCTCTTGAAGGGAACGATGAAATGAAAACTTGTGACCTGACAAATATCCGTCCCCGATGCTGAGCCACATTCGGCGACCGTGAATGTATTTGTTTGATGAATAGCTCATGAGCTACCAGCATTGTGGGAAAGATGAGGAACGAGTCAAGACTTTGATGAAGCAGAGAAGAAACTACAGGGAAAAAAAGAAAGGGTGAAGGCGGAGTCGTGGCAGTCTCGCCAGCACTAACAGAAAGAAAGATATAAAGACACGAAGAGATAAATTATGACCGGGTGAGGCGGGAAACTTTCTAATCAAACATTAAAAACATTCCAACACCTTCATACTACTTTCCCTCCTTCATTTTCTCTGTTTAATTTCATCATCTATTAGTTTGTGGCGGAGTCGGGGAGCATGGCGGACTATAAGCCTCCCACTTGACATGCCATTTGAGTCACTTAGGGTAATAGCTGATAGCTTCTCTTTTATTATCGACTGTTTTAATACAGGGGAGCGTGGCGAGGGACCGGTTCTGTATAATGATGCTGTGGCTAAGTGCTGTGTAGATAGCACTTTGAATGCAGCATCAGGATTGCATTCATAAATACTGATGAGGGCGACTGATGCGCAGTGCTGACATCTCGCCATTGCAGAGACGACGGCGAAGGAGAAAGTCTGTCCGTCCCGCCCCGCGTCCCCTTTAATCGAGCAATCAGGACAGCTTCTGACATAGTTTTGGAAAAGTTAGGAAAAGTTTTGAAAGAAAAGTTTGGGTTGGAGTAAATAGATTTTTCTGGGAGGAATAAAAGGACGGAGCTGATTGGTATTTAGGAAGCTTTATCATTGCTGTCAGCAGCTACAGAATAGTTCATGCTGTCTGGAGAAAAACAGGGAAATATGTTCACCAGGATTTAAATGTGTGAATCTGGACATGAAACTGTGAGAGGAAGAGGAGGAAGGACGGATGGAAGGATGCATGGATGTAGGGATGGAGGGATGGTTGGATGGGTTTAAGGATAGATGGATGGATGGATGCTGGACGGATGGAAGGATGCATGGATGGATGGATGGGTGTAAGGATAGATGGATGAATGCTGGACGGATGGGTAGATGGGTGTAAGGATAGATGGATGGATGGATGCTGGATGGATGGATGGATGGATGCATGGATGGATGGGTGGATGGATGCTGGATGGATGGAAGGATGCATGGATGGATGGATGGATGGGTGTAAGGATAGATGGATGGATGGATGGATGGCTGCATGGATGGATGGATGGCTGCATGGATGGATGAATGGATGGGTGTAAGGATAGATGGATGGATGGATGCTGGACGGATGGGTAGATGGGTGTAAGGATAGATGGATGGATGGATGCTGGACGGATGGATGGATGGATGGCTGCATGGATGGATGGGTGGATGGATGCTGGACGGATGGAAGGATGGATGGATGAATGGATGGGTGTAAGGATAGATGGATGATGGATGCTGGACGGATGGGTAGATGGGTGTATGGATAGATGGATGGATGGATGCTGGACGGATGGATGGATGGATGGATGCATGGATGGATGGATGGATGGGTGGATGGATGCTGGACGGATGGAAGGATGCATGGATGGATGGATGGGTGGGTGGATGCTGGACGGATGGAAGGATGCATGGATGGATGCTGGACGGATGGAAGGATGCATGGATGGATGGATGGAAGGATGGATGGATGCTGGACGGATGGAAGGATGCATGGATGGATGGATGGATGGGTGGATGGATGCTGGACGGATGGAAGGATGCATGGATGGATGGATGGATGGATGCTGGACGGATGGAAGGATGCATGGATGGATGGGTGGATTGGTGTAAGGATAGATGGATGGATGGATGGATGGATGGGTGTAAGGATAGATGGATGAATGATGCATGGATGGATGGAAGGCTTCAGAAAACCGTGGGGTTATTTGCTGTATTTCAGAAACGTTGTCCTGTGGAACTCAACAACACTTGTACCGTGTGTTGAGTTGAGCGAGCATTTTTTAACAACACCGACAGAAGACCAGAGCGATGCTGTTCGTTGGACTTGTAGTGAAAACCATGCACTCCCTTTAGCTTTGTGACTCAGCTTGCTGCTGTGGTCTCACTAAACACTTTGTGCTGTTCGATCTGTAAAGATTTGACCTTTAATAAAATGTACAAATCTGTCAGATGTCAAGCAGCAGAATAATTTGCTGTTTGTTATAAAAGACAAAAAGGCAGACGCGGCTCCTGAGTCTGAAAAGTGAACCAATGCCAAAGTACTCAGTGACTAGTTTTAAGTCTTATTAAACAGAGATGATGTTAATTTAGCAAATTATGGCCCTCGTTACATTGAAAATGGAGCATTGTTATTATATTCATTGGCTAATGTCAATCACAAGTCATCACACAATAAGCTGCACACTTCCTCAGTTTCACAGTCCAAACTATTTTAAGATACCAAGATGGAGGCTATCTTTAAGCCAATACTGGGCCAACTCTCATCCAGTTTAGCTCTGTAGCTTTCTCTGCCTCAGCACCAACAGCTGCCAGCTACACTCTTCCAAATGGTTTGTTTGATATGCTCGGGGTCTTTGACAAATCTGGGAATCAGCATTTTATTACTACACTCCCTGAAAATGGAATAATTTGCAGGAATATCCCAACGTAAGCATGCATATATCTTCTGCAGAATTTAAAAGCATTATAAGGGATGTGGTGAAGAAGACATGAGGACGTCTACAACAGGGGTGGGGAACTCCAGGCCTCGAGGGCCTGCAGGTTTTAGATCTCACCCTGAATCAGAAGATTAGTTCATTACCAGGCCTCTGGACAACTTCAAGACACGTTGAGGAGGTCATTTAAATAAACTCCTCTGAGTCAAAGGGCGTCAGATATGGAAGCCTGCAAGGGACACATTTGCACCTAGCGAAGCACCTAACAAAGCAAAAATATAAGTAATAAAAGGCACAAACCAGGGCCTCCTTCCACCTTACTGAATGCTAATGCAGACTTTAGTAGCATCAAGCTCTGAGTCTTTGTGTGATGAACATCAATGCTTGAACCTCTGGGCTAAAAAAAAACTTTGGATATGAAGTTTTTTTGTTCCTATCAGAAGAAAGAACATCTACAGCGTTTCAGGAAACACTCTCAGATGTTTTCAGCTGGAAGAAGCGATGATGTAATTTTCACATTTTCTGAGCATTTCATTGCTACGTGCTCATTAACTAACAGCAGCACATGCATCCTGCTGTTATCTGTAAACATGTGAATTTTAATGCAGATTCAGGTCCAGATGGAGGTCCAAGATATCTAAATATTTGCCATTATTAACATAATTTGAGAGGATTTTTGCATCCCTGTTAGAGGTCTGAGCTCTACTTTGCATAACTGCATTTGGACAGAAAGCCCGCCGTAGCCCTCCCCTCCTCTCTGAGCCTGACTGACATCGGCAGCGCCGTCGAACCATAAGGCACACGAGCTTTAGAGATAACGAGAGGTAAATATGGACATATAGACATGAATAAATAAGTGCACATACGCCATTTGAGTCTCCGAGTCTCTAATAGCTCGGCTCTTATGAAAGATTCATGAGGATTCATGAGGTTCGGGTAATGAGGTTGACATGGATTCCTCTCATCTGCGCTGCTGGATCGACATCAGCTGCACGAGCCAGCTCTGATGTACGAGGTGAATCAGAGATAGACCCGACCCGGTCAGCCGAACCTCATCAAACATGCTGAACATGCACGCGCGCACACAGTAGAGGGGCCGCAGACCAGCTCAGAGATCAGCGCAGGCAGAGATTGGATATGAATTGCATAAATTTGTCATGCTCGCGGTGAAACGCTCAATTGGGCGAAGAAGAAAGTTCTTTGTGGAATGAATGAAATCAGAAATGCAGTTTGTAACAGCGCTGTGGCCTCATGCGGGGGCGCATCGTCTTTACTGAGGTGCACACCGGGTGGTTGTTGACTTTCTATAGAGAGCTTTACATCATCCTGGGAGGCTGGAAACTATTTTTAAGATGAGCAGTGTTCATTTTTTTGACCAGTAATTTTTGCCATAGTTTACATCAATGACAACAACAAGACTTAAATTAAAACTAATGCACAAGGACAAAAGCAATATTAAAAGGAATAATAATGAGATGAAAGTATTCTGGAGAGACAAGAATCAGAGGTGATGTCCGTGTGCACTGAGATTAGAAGCTGCTTCCTGTTTTTACTGAAAACCTGTCACAATGTGAACGCTCGGGTGGAAGAGCAGATGTTTGGACACATTCGGATTTAATGTCGAGGAAAATCAGAGGCTTTGTAAAGCCTGTGCTAACTCTCACCCACAAAAACATGACAAACTTTTATACACAAACTGAATCAATATTAGATTTAGTCTGTCATAATCTTATGATATGTAGTCGGAACGAGGCCCCGGGGCAGAGCCAGGACACGCTGGAGAGATTATATCTCTCGGCTGGCGAGGAGCGGCTTGGTGTTCCCCCGGATAAGCTGGAGGAGGTGGCTGGGGAGAGGGAGGACTGGGCTTCTCTGCTTAGGCTGCTGCCCCCGAACCGGATGAACGGTTGGATGTATAGTTGACTAAAACTGGTCTGCTGCATAAACACATATCAACGTCTTCTTCACCTCCCGTGTTTCTGTAATGCTTCACTTTTTCTTCTTGCAGAGAGCAAGAAAGTCTTGCAAAAAGGTCTTGCAAAAAGAAGAAGAAGAAGAAGAAGACTTTTTCTTCTTGCAAAGAAGAAGAAGGTCTTGCAAAAAGGTGAGAGCCTCTCACCTTTCTTTTCTGCTCTACCTCTGAAACCGAACACCAGAGAAAACTTTAATAAGAATGCAAAGGAACTATTTGACGTTATTAAGACTAATTGGAGTCCTCAGAGTCTCTGCATGTAGAGAGGTTGAATAAAATATGTAAAACCGCTCCGACGACCCACAGCGGATGCATCCATTAATCTGTGTGGAAGCTGCGAGCGGAGAACGTGAGCTTGCGTTTGCTGAACTTACAGTGGAGACACAAGTGTTATTGCTCTCATCGCGCTGCAGTCATGATGTTCATTTCTTTGTGCAGAGGCCGACGGGGCGTCCTCGCTGTGCTGAGTCCGTTTGGGGTCTCAATGCAGTTTCAGTTTGTTTAGTTCGTTTTATGTTGCAGCTTTATTGGTAAGTGCTGCGATCGGAGCCCCATCGCGGTTCATATGCGGGTGTTTGATCAGAACAGTTAAACAGATGCATCACGCTGATCTGCGCTTCCTCCTCGCAGCGTATCAGCAGCCATTACCTGGATTAGTTAAAAGGTTTCTTGTAATTATCGACTGAGTTTAACCGGAGGGCTTTTTTAAAGAAATGGATGCGGTCGTTCCAAGAAAGGGACTGAAAGTTCTGAAGTGAACAACGCTGATGTTTCTGCTTTTTGTAACCTCACAGAGAGAAGAAGCCAGATGCGTTCTCGCGATGTAAGTGACCGTGTCATGTAACGTTTGGCTGCCATCCTCCTGACAGGAAGCCCTCTGTGCTTCTTCCAGAGTTCCTCCAACATTTGGGACGCTTCTTGGAAGTCTGATATCTGCAGTGGCTGCTGGATCTCCTCCACTGTTTCTAAATCCGAGCCAGAACTGCCAGGCAGGCAGCGACTGTGCACATTTTTCTACAAGCTTTATATGATGGTTCGTATAAGAGGTGAGAACACAATAGTTTGCCAATGAAAAACAGAAACCTGATCAAATTTTGGCTTAAAGGATGTGCTTTGTACTCTGTCACGGCCAAAAATGAGCACAACATGCTCATTCCAGATCTTCCCAGTTGCGCTCCTAACTAGGGCTGCTCAATTAATCGAATTTTAATCTCGATTACGATCTGGGCTTTCAACGATCATTAAAAATGACTGAGCCGATTATTAGCCCCTCCCTCGTGCTTTACTCTCGCGCTGCTCCGTGTGGCAAATCGAGCGCACCTCTCTACATTTCGAACACGCGTCACAACAATTAAGAGCAGCGGTCTCCAACCTTTTTTGCGCCACGGACCGGTTTATGCCCGACAATATTTTCACGGACCGGCCTTTAAGGTGTCGCGGATAAATACAACAAAATAAAACTAGTACCGGTACTGAAAAAAAGAAGATTTATTCATAACACACGTGAAAAGACCCAGGAAAACCGAGTTAACGATAAAAACGATAACAAAATAACGCTGAAAACTATACATTTCACACCTGAGCCTCAACTCTCGCGGCCCGGTACCAAACGACTCACGGACCGGTACCGGTCCGAGGCCCGGGGGTTGGGGACCGCTGATTAAGAGGACCCGAGGGAAGCTCGGAAAGCTGAGCAGAAGTTATTTGGAGAGGAGAGTGACTGCTGTTGGTTGAAAAGAGGTAAAAAAACTTGAGTGGTGTGGAAACATTATGGGTTCATGAGTCAGACGTGGATCAAGTAGACACAGTGTGTAAACTTTGCTACAGTGTCGCAGCTGCACCACAGAGCAACACTGCAAAGTTCACTAAACATAGATGTTTACATTTTTCATTTATTTCTTATATTGCAAACATTTGCACTGTTATCAGTATTTGCACTATTTTATATTATTTTTTAAAGTCATTATTCAATACATTGTTATTGTTAAATAAATATCGTCAAATAATCGAGATCTCAGTGAAAATAATCGTGATTATCATTTTTGCCATCATCGAGCAGCCCTACTCCTAACACACCGTCACTGCCTGGGATCCAGACAGCGACAGTTTGACACATAAACTGATGTTTGCAAAGGAAACTTGGAGACTGAACAGAAACAGCAGAGGTGCAGGTGTGGCTGACTTTGACGAATCCTTCGATAAAGAGACGACTAAACCAGACAACTATGCAGCTTCAATAAACAATATTAGATATTTTATTTTATTCATTTACAAACTGAACTCAGATAATGTTTTTCACAGGTCATCACTCATTAACCTTCAGATTGATTCATTTATTTGTGGTATTTTTGATTAGATATTTGTGTTGTATTCAGTTCTCACCATTTACACCTATTAATAGAAAATATTAGTATAAAAATAATATTGCATTTAGATTTTCATAGTTGTGTCTTGCATGGATAAAACATTGGAACATTTTTTCTTTAGTTTCCCTGAAGAATATTTAAGGCCTAATGAGTAACAAACATTTTCTATTTTTAATGCTCTACTATCTGTCTGAAGAATATTATGAGCTTAATAAAAAAAATCATCAAATAAAAAGTCTTTTTGTGCCAGTTGATCATCAATATTCATTTCCTGCTGTCTGTCAATCAGCATCTTAGCAGCCCAGGTGTGACTCTCTCTTTCAAGCGTTGCTCTCTCTGAGGTAAATTCTCCAAATTGATGCAGCTTCTCGGATTGATAGTCATGAAACAACAAGCGTGGCCTCCCGCCCGTCTGCCGGCCAGCTTCCTCATTTGCATTTCAATCTCTTCATGTGCGATCCCCACGCTGGCCCGACTCGCTCCCTCTCCTCTCCGTGTACACGCCTCCTTCTCTCTGCTCGTTTGTCCGCTCATGACGAGGATCAGGCTTTGATATTAGAGGAGACTGGAGACCTTTAGCCTTGGCTGAAAGATGTAAGGAGGGAGCGGTAGATGGACAGCTGAGCAGATGAAATATCAGAGAGGAAGGACGACAAAGAGAAGAAACGAGATGCTCGGCTGAATGACACTTAATGCTAATCATCACTGACACAGTGCTATGCTAATACTGCAGCACACTGTAAACTGGGCCACGTTCAGTTTATGGATGCAGATTGCTAAGCTAGCTAGCTAGATCAAGCTAGCTAGCCTTAGCTGATAACTTCAGCCTGTCATCCAGATGAGGTCACTTCCTGTTACAAAGCAGGCAGATTGCCAACAACAACAACGCAAACCATTTGATTCAGTCTCTGCTGATCAGTGCAAGTCGTTTGTTGAGCGCAACTCAAATGGTTGCCGACTGCTCGTATTCTGGTCGTATATTAAATTTATTTTGGGTCTTATTTTGCGGTTAAACCGCCGTCCTCACTATTTGTGGAGGAAATGGTATCAAAGGTACTTTGATGACCATGAGTGGTTCCAGCCCAGGCCCCGTCCTCAATGCAACCATTTCAAAGGCAACAAGAACAAAAGTTCATTGGTCAGTCAGTGTGCTCACGCCACAGGGTCCAGTTAGCTCGAGTGTTACTGTAGCATCAGGATTTGAAATGCAGAAACCAAGATGGTGGTGTTGCAAAATAAACTGTTTACGGCAATATTTTTTCATCGTTTTGATGGTCACTGTAGAAGTTCTCTCTTTCTCTTATATTTAATATAACCACACTACGGACGGTGACTGTTTTTATGCGTTGTCGTTAGCAACAACGACGGTAAACCATCGCATGAATCACGTGAAATAGTCTGCAGAGTGTTTACGGACGAGAAGATAAAAAGAGCCTCAGGTGCTAGAAAATAAACCTTAGAACAGGCGTTTCCCCCACAGCACGCCGTGTAATAAATACTCAAATGTATAGCTTCATGCATCGGTCAAAACACTCGACGATCAGCTGAAAACACGTCACACAAGTCGAGCTGCCCGAGAGTCGGAGAATTTACAGAAAATGTAAAATTGTGGGGACGATAAATGTCTCATATTGGGATATGAGATTTTGATAATATCGCACAGCCCCACACACACACACACACACACACACTATAACAAAGATGGATGAGAAAGTAGTAAAGGAGACAGATGTTTGATGGGAAATGCTGGCTGGTGGAGAGAGAATGATGAGGAGGAAAAGATTGTGAAAACTAAAACAATGAACACACACACACACACACACACACACTGCTGTGGTTGCATGTTTTTGAAGATCCACCATCAGCAGTCTGTCACCATCTGCCTGTAAACTGTAACTGAGCTGACACCAGATCAGCTCTCAGGGTCTGATGAACTGGATGAGACACACACAGCTGTGCGCGCGTGTGTGTGTGTGTGTGTGTGTGTGTGAGACAGAGAGAGATAAAGAGAGCCTCTTTCTTTCTTCATATCACAGTAAAGACCCACAGCTGGGAGCACACGTGATACCTGAGGGCAGCAAAGAGACAAAGTAACAAACTGTAGATGAGAATCTCCCACGTGTTACACGCTGCTGTGAACCTTTGGTTACTCTGAGCTTTAGTTTTGTATTTTCAGTCACTTCACAGATAAAAGTTACAGATTAACAAATGAAAATGTTACACCAATGATTTGGCAGCCATAGACTGTATATAAAAGACAGACTGAAACGTTAGCCCCACGGTGTCTGAGCTCTGCTCCTGCAACGCAAACACAAACTCAGGCAACACGAGCTGTACTTGTACTTTCTATCAGCTAATGTGTTTAAAAACAAGGTTCAGGGTCCAGATCAGTAACTCCAGTTAGCCGAGCACATGCTAACAGCTACAACTGTTGTTTCTGTGCACAATAAAGCTAAACAAGTTTTAACATGTTTATTTTGTTGGATATTTCAACATGGAGGTCTTTGGGACTCCCTCTGAGACAGCCTCGAGTGGACATTAGAGGAACTGCAGTTCTTGCTGCTTAATGACAGCATGATGCTGCCCGCCAGGTGGAGGTGACAAGGTGAGTGTGCAGCAGTAAATCTAATCCACTAACTCCTCCACCCTCACTTTCATTTATTCAGCCCCTCTCCGCCTCCACGGTGTTCTCCTTATTCATGCCACACAGGCCTGATTTCATAACAAACACAAGGTACACAATCAATCACTTACAGGAGGCTCACACACACACACGCTTCACTGTACGTGCTCTTACATACAACCTCCAGGCGACATTTTAATCAGAGTCTAATCCACATCAAAGATAAAATTCTGCTTAATCCTTTCACTGCCACCGAGCGTGTGCAAGGTGTGTGTGTGCGTCAGATGTACGATCCCCTGACCATCTGCAGGGGACTTTGATAACCTGATCACAGCAGCTGATGATAACAGTATCACTCTGGCAGAATACTTAGCCTCTGCCCCTGTTTATGCATGTGCTCACAGCAGGACAGAATATTAGAAACACCTCAGCAGTATCGAATATTTGTGGTCGAATAAATCTGCTCTACTGGTGATCGCATCAACACAACCAGTGTAACCTTATTTGGAAAACGTGAGTGCAGCTCTCTGCGACACCCACAGCCATCACTAACACTCCCACTCCCACTGAGTCCCACAGCACTGCTCCTGCTACAACGCCAAGTTTGCTTTAAAGTCTCGTTCACCCTGCAAACGAACTGCCCTGCTGAATAATTAATTCAGCTGTCATCCATCACGAGCCTTTGACGGAGAACTTCATCCACCCCCTCCCCAAACGCCCACCCCCCCTTGTGTGTTTTGCTGAGCTGCTAAATATAAAACGTGTTTGAACGCTACGCGCTTTCATGTCGGCAGGAGCTGAGACGAGCTGACCGCGAGGCATCGTGACGTCCTCCTTTTTCATCCTCGGATCAAAACCACAACACGTTTACTTCTCGCCGCGTACGCTCCTTTGTGCTTTCAACATCTTTAAAAAAAGTCACAGAAGAAACTCAAAACGACCTACTTTTGCTCCACTCTAACTGCTTTTTTTTTGCCTCTTTCTTGAAATAGCTTAAAATACTGTCTGCATCTTGATCCGGATGACAGGAAGGAAGTTAAAGCAGGTTATTTTTGTCTCTGGTGGAGATCTGTCAGATACCTCTTGGCCTCCGTGCTTACATAACCGCCGCCTTTTTTATGCTCCCGTTCAAATAAAGCAGGAAAAAAAAGGAAATAAAATGACAAAACCAATTCCAGGTCGTTTGAATGTATAAGCCAGCCTGCTTTCCTGCAGCTGCCAGCGTGAGCGGTGGGGATGTAAAGGCCAGCGCCACACCTCTGCTTCATTATTTATCTGGCCTTTTATCCCTTTGCTGGGTTATTTATGTGCTTCAAACAGGTGACCCAGGCAGCTAGTAAGAGGAGAGAGAAAAGAGGGAGGCTCAGAGAGATGCTGGGCGGGAGGTCAGGAGCGGGGGCGACCCGGGGAGGAAGTGGAGAAGGTTTGAAGTGAGAAGGGAAGAAAAGCAACGAAGAAAATGTCAGCAGATGAGGAGCAGAGGGAGCTGAAACATGACAGAGGTGGCAGCAGAAGCTGCAGTTCCTCCAATCAGCAGCTGAGGCCCTGCAGACTGATCAAAGGGACACATTAGGTGTTGAAGAGCACATTTACAGCCTGGTGCAGGGTACAGCTTTGGCCTGTGTGGACAGCCTCAGAGTTAGCGGTGTAGGCTAGCATCAGCTGGTGTCTGCTTGACCTCATTCCTGACCTCGAGTCATTGGGCCGGACGTCTTCAGCGTGTGTTCTCTGCAACATTTTGATTAGATTACTAACCAACACTGACACAAGTTGTAACCACGTGTAACAGTTTCCTAATCTGCGTCTCTGCGTAGCATCCACACGTTTACGCAGTTTGCTAACCGAGCTTGTGAGCGTTAGCTGAGAACTTGGACCTCCATGTTTTCATCCATACAGAGTAACATTAAAGTTTAACTTTGAGTCTTCAAAACCAATGGTGAGCGTCACCATGGCAACGTCTGGATTTCATGCCCTGTGTGGCGACATATTTACCTTCACACAGCATCCAGTGAAATGCAGTTTTTTTAATTGTACTATTTCTGAACTTGAGTAAAATAATGTGATTAAAGGAGTGAAATTACTGGACATGATGGACAGAATCAAACCTCTGATGTTTTTTGAACGTCTGCAGCTGGTTTCAGTCAGTAAATGTGTAGATATGATTTATTAAACAGCATTGCACAGGTCCAGACATCATATCCAGTCATCAGTACATTAATGCTGTTATTACTGTTTGTTTCCTACATGTGTGCACAGCTAAACGTGTGGCAGTTATTAGTTTGACACACTGGAAATATACACGACATAAATATAAGAATGTAACTTGCTGTTAAAATAATGATAATCCACAAAGTAATTTGAAGTTATTACTGATAAATCTGTTTTCATTTCTACGTTCTTGTTGAATGAAAAAGCCTCAGGCAGAGAAAAACTCAACACCAAATAAGTTTTAACATGATCATTGAAAGTCTCTCTTTAAACATTCACTGCTTCTCACTCATCTTTGGTCCAGTACTGACGCTGAGTAACTTAACACTGAATCATTCAACGAAAACAATCCAGTGAAAGAAACTAAGAGTTGAATCATCTTCTTCAGCTTTTCCAACTCCTGTCAAGCAGCCCGGGCTGAAGCACCAGCTCTGATGGAGTGATGACATCCACCCAAACACGCATTCGTCGCAGTGAAAACATACGTGGATAGAAACACGGTGAAACGCTATCGGTCACGGATCGGCCCAGACCTCAACGCTCCGGTGCAACATCGTGATGGAGAACAAACAAAAGGCAGAAACATCCAAAGCAGAGCTCTGGATGTCTTTAGAGGAGCCTGCAGAAGTGTGCAGGTGAACAAAACACAAGAAAAGTGAACTCGGGCTGTGCTGAAGAGTAAAGCAGGTCACACCAAACATCGGCTTTCAAACCCTGTTTTTGCCTCGTTTGACTAATGAGACGAAAACATTTGCCTAACAAATCAGATCAGAAATAGCAGGCAGGTGAGCCTCAGTGATGCAGAGCGCTCTTACATTTACAGAGGACGGCGTTGGTGACCTCGTAACTCTTCCACACAGCTGTGTTTGTTGTCATGTGTTTCCTGTTGCAGCTGTGACTTCCTCCTCTGTGGTTGTAGTCGTGTAACTGTTGCCGAAGACATATATGGAAATTTAAGAAAAGAACAGTCCATCGTATAAATGCTGCTCCAACTACCACCAGGTAGGTGGACAGGTGGACAGGTTCATGTACCTGGGTTGCACTTTTAGCAGTGACGGGGACGTGGAGCATGGCGTTAAGTGCAGAATTGGGAAAGCATGGGCAGCCTTTCAACGATTACGACCTATATGGATGACCACCGCACTGCCTTTATCAACCACGTTGCGGCTCCTGAAGACCATCGTTATACCGACGGCACTGTATGCAGCGGAGACTTGGAAATCAACTGCAAAGATCAACCGCCATCTTGACTTCTTCCAACAACGTTGTCTTCGACGGCTGCTCAAGATCACATATCGGGATCGCGTTACCAATGAAGAAGTATATCGCCGTGCGGGAGTAGAGCCGCTCCATGTCCAAGTCACCAAGCGTCGGTTCAGATTTGCCGGTCACATCTTTCGGCTACCGGACCAGAGACCTGCCCGTGTCGCGGTTCTGTGGAACCCGAAGAATGGGAAGAGACGGCGAGGAAAGACCTAAAATAACATGGAGGACTTTCCTTGAAGATTTACGTTCAGTCGAACTGTCATGGGATGAAGCAACAACTGCCGCGATAGACCAAGTTCGATGGCGTTCTCTTGTCTAAGTCTAAGTAACTACCACCAGCCCAGTGACTTACTAATCTAACAGGTTGGTTCAGCTTTCACCTCAGACCAGTTACATGGATAATTTCATTTGGCAGCTAAACAACCTTTGGGGTTATTTTCAGGCGATTAGAAAATTAATTGGATGAACTGGACTGGCTCCGCTCTCCGCCTCTTACACCTTATTTTC
Organism: Neolamprologus brichardi; assembly: GCF_056152115.1. NCBI lineage: Eukaryota > Metazoa > Chordata > Actinopteri > Cichliformes > Cichlidae > Neolamprologus > Neolamprologus brichardi. The sequence goes on along the minus strand of NC_142111.1, from coordinate 25,861,614 downwards.
TGATCTCCGACTGCGTCTGTGTCTGGTGGCTCGTTCCCCCTCAGCACAGGTCGGTCTCCGTCTCTGAGTGAAGCTCATTAGCATCAGATGTTCACGTTAAACAAATCCAAAGCATTTTCTTCTCTTTACATGAACCATGGAGATCTATATCTTTATATCTTTCTGATTTCTTGCAGCGATTACTTTATCGTGCATAATCCGGATTATCGCTTGAACTCAACATCTCGTTTATATTTTTACGTGCATATCGGTCCATCTCACAGTCCTGTTCCTATGAGAAAATCACCTCTCCTGGAAACCTTCACGCTGTATAAATAAGGTCAACTTTTACCAGTAATAGAAGTGATGGTCCAGAACTTATGCGTCATTATTCTGTGGTTTGCTTTAGGTCAGTGGTTGGATTAGCTTTGGGGAAAGATGACTGTGTAGGTCCAAATATTAAAGTTCAGGATTTCATAAAAAGCTCTAGAAGAAAAAGGAGGAAGGCAGACGTTAAGGAAGTAAGGAGGGAAGGGAAGGTGTCGAGGATGCAGAGAGATGATGAAAACTGTTTTTTAAATGAAAGTAGACAATGAAACCAGAAAACAGGCGAGTCTTGAAATAGACAAACCACACAGTTTAACGAGTGACCTGATTTCATATCGTTTCCTCGTTTTGTAATTTGCTTTCTCAATTATGAGACGATGAACTCTGGGAGTCAGCTACACCAGTACATAAAGCACGTTTTTCCCTTCCTCCTGCTCTAATGGATGGGAAATGTGTCTGGCAGGTTATTCATCCCTCAGTGTAATCAATGAGCTCCGGCAGCTGATGTATACACAGTGATACTTGAGCACTTTAACCCAGAAACTGATTACATTTGGAAGGTTTTTCCCCTGAGACAGAAAGATAAGAGGAAGAAGGGAAGAGGAGAACGTGTTTCTTCAAGTTGATTTCATATCCCTGATATAGTTGCTGCTAGTAATAAGACAGTGGGTGTGAAGGAATGGAGGAGTGAGAAAATAAGAACAAAACTGCAGCTGAGCTCTGTTCAAATATTTGAGCTTAACTTTGCGTCTGCCTGTCAGGTTTTAACCTGCGATCTTCTATTTAAAGCAAGTAAAACTGGCAGTAGATGTCATTTGTTTCTGTTCAGCTCCACTGAATAAAATCAGCTCGATATGTTCAGTGCTGCGACAGCACCAACAGCCCAACCAAACAACATCTGATCAATCAGTTCAACAGACAGAAAGCTCCAAAATTAGACCAATGATTTGGTGAAAGTGGGGAGGAAGAACTCCCTTATAGCAGGATGAGACTTCCAGCAGAACTGAGGCGAGCAGGAGGACCACTGCTGCTGCTGCCGCTCGTTTATTTGTTCTGAGTACTTGGCAATTAAATTAGTTGCAGCGGACCTCCTTGTACATCAAAGTTTGAATGAGCATGTGCAACCCAAAGCTTCGGCCGTACGATCTAAATCTGTGGTATCAGATATTTGGACACTATTTAAGCGACATAAACCACTAATGGGGGATTAATAACACCATATTTAAAGCAGTTTCAATCAAATGCCTTCAATATTCAAAAACTGAACCTCGTTTTTTCCTTTGTCTTGAATACTTGTGCACATATTTTAGGTTGACTCTTCCTGTTGCAACAGTTTGGATGAAGGAGGCGCTTTCAGTGTATCCATCCATCTGCATCCCAATCCACAGCTATGAGATTAGAGAAGTGACGAAAGAGTAAGGCTCTAAATTTAATCCTCAGGGTGAGGAGCTCGGATATCTGGGCAGGTCTCCTCTGTGTTGTGGGGGTGGTCGGCTGAGATCGGGCCTCCTGGGTGAATCCCTTTGGAGGTTTTTTGAGGAGAGCCTGAGGGAGGCCCCGAAGCTGCTGGAGAGATGATATTATATGATGACATTTGGAATAGACTACCTATCCTGCTTGCAAAGTAAGCAGTGGATCTCTAAAAGGTCTGCCAGTGGACACAGAGTCATCAACAAGAGACTGAGCAGCCATGTTTTGGCCTGTAACATCTCGCCATTCTGTCCTTTACAATTACTCGTGTGAAGCGTTCGCTCCGTCCTTGAGGTTTTTTCGTTTTTCCTTAATTCTTTTTTCCTGAAGTTTATGTTTCTGCTCATCCTGCGAGCAGTAGGATTTAAATATGTAACAGTTGCTCAATAATACATGTTGCTGCAACTGCAAACAACTTAAGATCCCTCTTTGCAAGCTCTGCTCGCCGGTCGTTTTCCCCGGTGTTGGCAAACCGCTGACTCTTTCCCCTAACGTGCCCAAAAGCAGCTTTAAAGAGCTGTCATCCAAGACTGTAAACACACACACACACACACACACACACACACACACACACACACACACACACACACACACACACACACACACACACAATGTGTGTTTCAGGAGCTGCTAGAAACATGATAATGGCAGCCATTGTTGGCAATGTTTGTGTTGAACATAATCTAATATTTGGCCCTCAGTGATGTTATTTGGTCGTATGCAAACAGTGAGGACGCAGACGGGGAGTGTGATAATGACATGCAGTGTCAGTGTGTGTGTGTCTGTCTGTGTCACAGCTACCCTTATGATAGAGGAGTAACCGCTGTTGTCCGCCTCCTGCAGTAAACACATTTAAGGAAAGGTTATCCATCTTACTGCGACTGCTCATTGGCTGTTAGTGCGTTTTCATTTGTTGGAAGTTAAATGCTGACGTAGTCATAAAACGTGGGACGCCAGTTTGCAGGGATCACGCCCTCACTAGCCTGACGGAGCAGATACCAGACACAGTGATACAGTGAAGAAATGTTTTACAGTATAACACCAAGGCCCTGTTCGCCCAAATCTACTGAGCTTTCTCTGTGGAGACGTCGGTGATGACGGCGAAGCGTCAACACCAACAAGAACCTCAACAGCAGCACCTGAAACTGTTCCCTGTTCTTTGTGTAAGTGGAAGAACGACGTCCAGGAGAATAGCTTGTTCTTGTAGTTCTTGAGTTTGCAAGAAACGTTGAAGTTCTGCAGTTGTTCAGGACGGTTCTTTATCATTCAGCTCGTTGGCTGGTACTCTTTACTGTGGACAGACTGATGGGTTTTTACTCTTGCTGGGACCATAATTAGGACATTTTCTATCACTGCACGTTGAATATAAAACCAGCATTTGTGAACATAAACTGGTCAGGAAAGAGTTCATAGAGCTCACTGATTCAGTGTGTAGAAGGTAGGGGTGGGGGAAAAATGGATACTGTGTAGCATGGTGATATTTTGTTTCTAATAATGTATGGATACAGGGACAGCAGAAATCGATATTTTGTTACAAAAAAGGTTTTTGTGCTCTGACTTCAGAGCATGTTGATCCTTTTTCTGAGCAAGAATCCTGACATTCCTTCACTGTCCAAATGTGTTTAACTTTTTTATGGCAGCAATAAACATGACAGTTTACTTATTTTAATTTAAGACATGTTTTATTTTAATTAAGTTTAAAACTTTTTTATTTAATGTAAAATTATATTTTGTTTTAATTTACCTTCAAATTCTTCAGTTGCTGAAGGGGCTGCATAGTTTTCATAAACTGCATAGTTCAGAATAGCTATAATTGTACCAGATGGTTGCGTTCAGTTAAGTTCAGTGTTGGGAAGGTTACTTTTAAAATGTATTCCATTACAGATTACAGATTACATGCCCCAAAATGTGTTCTGTAACGTATTCCGTTACATTACTCAATGAGAGTAACGTATTCTGAATACTTTGGATTACTTAATATATTATCATGCTGTTTACAACTACATGAATGTACTATTGCTGTGATTTATTACTGTTACTGAAGGTCCGCGGCTCCGAACCGTAGTAAAGGGACCTCTGGCTAATACGGTGGGTTCTGTGTCGGCTCGTAGCTGAAAACTAGCTTTACTTTGTTGTCTGGGTCAACTTTGCTAGCAGAGACAGAGAGAGGTGTTGAAAGGCTGCTCCAACAGAACTTATTGTTTCAGAGGAAAACACGAACACGGTGTACAGTCGAGTCTTAATAGCTTACTTACAACTGGGCTCGTCAGGCTCTCTTCTTGGCTGCAGTGGTTATTATTATATTTACATGCTTCCAGCTCCCGTTTCTGCTCGATGACAGCTCGTACTTTTCCTTTTTCTCCCTCCCTCGCTCACAGACACATAACGTGTATGGCAGTCCATTCTCCCTGCAGCACGGACTACACTGCCCATGATGCTACATTCTTTAGAGCTATACCTGTAGCATTCTGCCTGTTAGCTTAGCACAACAACAACAACAGGCGCTCTCTCACCCAGGAAACACGCAGAGAGAGAGAGCGACACCCTGTAACCATGGCAACCGTAACGCTGCCGCCTGGAACAACAGAACGTAGCTGTCAAACAAAACCCAAACAGTCCTGACCCGCCACAATATGAAACAGGGAAGTACCGCCGTGTAATCCATTTATTTCAACAAAGTAACTGTATTCTAAATACCACCTTTTTAAACGGTAACTGTAACGGAATACAGTTACTCATATTTTGTATTTTAAATACGTAACGGCGGTACATGTATTCCGTTACTCCCCAACACTGGTTAAGTTGGACTAGACTGTAATACAAACCGTTCAGTTTGTCAACAATCAAACTGAAATGAGAGAAAGACTGAGTGTGAGACTTTGATATTAGAGAAAATGAATATTGATAAAGTTTACCTTTATGTACAGAATCTGAATATCGCAAAATATTTTTAAAAAAAATCGCAATAATATCGTATCGTGCGTTAAGTATTGTGATAATATCGTATCGTGGGATGTATGGTGATTCCCACCTCTATTAGAAGGACTGTTTCTGTAGCGTCGGAGCACAGGTCAGGCTCAATGTGTAACAACAGTGTCCCTCAATGTTACATCTCAGCTGCTGTCATCAGTTATGAAGGAAGCAGCAATTACAAATTCAGCCTGGTGCTTGAAACATTTGATGTTTCTTTGACGGTTAGAATGAAACCCTGCTGACGAGTAAACTGGACTGTTTTTGTTCACTTTAATGAATTTCATATTATGCAAAATTGATTGACGTGGAAAGACTGTTTAAATGCAGTCAGAATATTTTTTGCCAGAGAAGGAAATTTGCACACCAACGAGCAGCAACGGGAACAAATGACACGGACTGTGTGAGCTCAACCTGACCGTCAGCACAAACTGAATCAGTTTGGTTCAATCTGCTGTAATTCGTAAGAAGAAGCCAAACACACGTCTCTGCTTTTATGTTGTGTAACCGATATAATTTTTAACATGTGCAGTAAGACGATGGTTTTATGAAACATGTACAAATGTATTTATTTATAGTTCAGCGAGTGAAAGTACATCAAAAAGCCATTCCAGGAGGAGAGTAAATGACTTGCGCACATAATGGAAGTGTTCTCTCTCTGACTGGAATTGTTATGTTGAACACCGCTCGTTCCAGTCAACGCTCGGTCTCTCCCGCTGGGTCGTGCGCGGTGTCGCCACGGCGATGTCCCAGTTTCCCCACAGCCTCGTCTCATTTTATCTCATCCCAGCATCTCTGACAGGAAGAGAGCTTTTTCATTCTCTCTGTGATCTTTTCGGTTTCAGTGCAGCCACCTGCTGCATCAGAGCCACACCAGACGCCACCCGCTGAATTATTAAACGCCATGCCTTTAAACACAACCACTTCACCCGTTTCTTTCTCCGTCTCTCCATCCTTCCTGCCTCCCGCGGGCCGCTCGCTGAATTATTAAACAGCAGGACTTTAGCTGATGTCATTTTACTACGCCGTCTCTCATTCTGTTGCTTCATTTCCATCCCTGTTGCTGTTTTGGTTTCATTTGCCATCTTTATCTGGACCTCCGCTCTTCCTTAACAACTTTGATCTAATCAGGTTTGTGTTTCACTAAAAAAAATCTGAATTTTGCGTTGTAAGCATTTACTAACATATATATCGCTCCAGCTAAAGCTTTACAAGCTTTCAAATCTCGTGAGAGAACGCAAAAGTAGAGACGCTGTGATTTCATCTTCAAAATGACAGCAGGTGAAGCTAAACTAGCAAAACTCGCACTTTCTTGCAATAGATTTCGAAGCTCTTTCCCAAAATTCAGATGAACGACATGGATTTTAGTGATTCAGAGAGCAAACACCGTCTGGAATCAAACCTTGGACCAACTGCCAGAGAGAAGCCACGCTGCTCGTGAAGTAAAACCCGATATAAAAGGGGAATGCACGATTATACTGAACTTTCAACCTGGTCGAATAAAAGTAAAATTTTTTGCTGATTGTTTTTAGAGAAAGTATTACACCTGTATGCAAGTAACAACATTAAAGTTTCACTGATATTCGCCAAATGGGGAGAATCACAGTTTATCTCTCAGCCACGCTAAAACACTGCCCCCTGCTGGTAAATGTTAGGTTCAATTTTGCAGAGTAAGGCAAGGCAAGTTTGTTTGTATAGCACAATTCAACAACAAGGTGCTTTACAGATATATTAGAAACAAAAACAATGATTTAAAATTGATTAAAACAAGCAAACTAACAAACAAACAAACAAACAAAACAGTATATAAAATCAAAAATCAAAACAGATAAAATCAGTAGTTAAAATGTAAGTTTTGAAATTTAAGCTTAAGTGTGGATTTGGTGCTTTATTCAAATGCAGCTGAGAACAGGTGAGTCTTCAACCTGGATTTAAATAAACTGAGTGTTTCAGCTGATCTGAGGCTTTCTGGGAGTTTGTTCCAGATATAAGGAGCATAAAAGCTGAATGCAGCTTCTCCGTGTCTGGTTCTGACTCTGGGAACTGATAAAAGACCGGATCCAGATGACCTGAGGGATCTGGAAGGTTCATACTTAGAAAAGCTACAGTACTTGTACTTAGCTGGGCTGCGCAGCCTGAGGCACTGCCATTATGATGATCTCCTTTAAAAGATAAAGTCGACCTCACAGCGTGTCTAACTTTGTGTTTAATGTGGATATTCAGTAAAACCGAGGCAAAGCCGGGCGTTTATGAAAACTACAATTTTCACCTCTGACAGAATAGTTTTCTCAAAAAAACAATAAAAAAACTAAACTTTACTGCATGTCACCAACTATGTTGCTAAGTAACAGAGCTCTGTGAGGCAGGCAGTATTCAGATTAAACTGAACATCAAAGTCTCTCCACACAGAACGTGTTTTTATACCTCATTTGGTGGGATTTTTATTCAGCAAAGTGAGTTTTTTAACACTGCGGTCTCAGTGTGACTGCAGGCATCAAAATGGGAAAGTCAGGAGAAAGTTTAAGCTAACTTTAATTCTAGCTTAAAGGAAATGAAGTAGAAGCAGTTCTGGACTCTACTGCAATTGTAACTAAATTATTTAATGTAGCTGGAAATGCACAGAAAATGTCGACTTTGACAACAAATTTCAAACAGCAAACTTTGGTTCTGGTCTGAAACGTAGATCTGAGTCATCAGAAAGCTTTGACCCCGTCCACTCCTCCTCCTCTCATCCTCCTCTGTGCCGGCGTGCTTGCAGCGTCTTGCGTAATGAAAGCAGCGGCAGCGTCTCAGTTTGAGCCGCCGTACCACACCGAAACAATGGAGGAGGGTTTACGGTCGAGTGTGTCGTCCCTTTGAGGACGAGCAGCACACATCTAATGGCCGCTGCATCCTCCCTCCTTCATCTTTCTGTGCTGCTCGTTTGATCGCTGCAGAGAGTCCTGCCCGCTGGGCTTTTACGGGCAAACGCGTCACGTTTGCTGCTGATAGGAGATTGTTATTTTCTCCCCGTCTGTCTCACGGTCACATCCCGGAGAAGAATCTTTGCTCCGAGTCTTTGGTCTTCTTAATTATTTATTTTCAACTGTTCTTCTTTCACTTCCTAACCTTCGCCATGGCAACACCGTGCGTTCTTATCCTTGGATTAAACGTAAAAGACGAAGGCTATGTAAGGACTAATTACAGAATTGCATCACTCTGAAAATAAACAGATCTGATAAACGATAAACATGCACTAATATAGAAACACAAACAGAGCGATGCCTTATTAAAGTTAATAACTCGTTTATTATACACTCATTAACAGTTAATCTCATCTTAATTGATTTCTTCCACTGGACCACAGGACGAGAGCACGGGTAGGACCGGTGATGGAATATACATTTACTCAAGTACTTTACTCAAGTATTGCTTTAATATACTTGCACATTAAGTATTTCTGTTGTTTTGGGCCACAGAAAGATTAACAAGCTTTTGAAAACTGAATTTATGTCTGCAGTCTTTCGAATGGCCAGCAGCCCATCTGCAGTCATGTTGCTTTAAAGCGTCTGAGAAGATTACCCGATTGCAGTTGATCTACAACCTCAGTAAACACTTTCCTGATGATCTCATGGACTCGGTCCGATAGCTTCAAGTCTGATCGAATACACCACGAGGTTCATTTTGGAAATGATGGTCCCATTGGAATCCATAAGGATGATAAAACAGGGTCAAACGAGGAAAGCGGTGGAGGGAGACCGAGACGAACAAAACGATTGTTAGCGTGTGCAAAAAGACTCGCAGTCTTGTAGCTTTGGCAAGGGGCACCGGGTCTAGTTGCAGCCTGTAGACGCCTTCAAGGCAACTTTGGTGCGTAAAGATATCAATAAGAAGGATTCAGTCGGCTATCGGTTTGCAGTTAAACAAGGTCAAGTTGGCAATTACCTGCAATCAGTTTGCGATAACACAAACATCAGCTACATGCACAGAAATTACCATTGCATAGATTTTAAAGAGAATGTAAGAAATACCTGCTGCTGCAGGACAGACTACACTGCAAGCTAACAAAGTCATTTGGCACCCTGGATACAACCAGGCTGCAACCAGCTGAGTCCAGACTGAACTAGTGATGGTAAATTTGATTCTTTTTACTGAATCGAGTTTTAATGAGTCACTCACCAAAGTGAATCGGAATTTTTGAGTCATTTGATTCACTGAGTCAGTTGACCAGAGAGTGCAAAAAATGTACATTTTCACTCAAACTTAATTTGTTTCTCTTTTCATGTAAATCCTACTGCTAAGATGAATGATTCTTAAAAAAAAACAACTATTTTATAGAGCAGCAACAGGGATGAGTCAGTGAGTCAGTTGGGCTTGTGAATCATGATTCATGAGTCAGTAAAGTGATTCTCAAGTATTGAATGATTCGTTCATGATTCGCACATCACTAGTCAGTTCAGCTCTACCTGTCCAATCAGCTTCCAACTAAAGTGGTTGAACAGACATTAAGGTGTTGCACGACCAGCTGATCAGTGCAACTATTTACCATTGGCTCCAGAATCTAGAAAAACATTTTTTTAAATATTTTTTAATATTTTGGTTGTACTGTGCTCAGTATCACTTATTATTAGGCTTTAGTGTCTAATTATTCTACAGATTTTAAAATATAATGCAGCACTATTACAGCAGCCCAGCATCACACAATATCAGAGTTCGTAACATGAACCATCCTTTACTTTCTGTTTTTAACACACTTTCACTTCTAACTGCTCATTTCCATCTTTGTGAGAGATGAGAGAGTATTTCTGTAAACGTCTTACTGTCACAGGTTTGTGCTCATCATCTCTTCTCCTGTCCTATTTACATTCAGCTCTTTGTTCTGTTTCTGTTAACACGGCACAATCTCTGTTTCCACCATCTCTTCATCTTTCCCATTACTCAACTTAAAAAGACTCATCCTATTCCAAGGAAAATTGAGTTATTTCAGGTGTTTTATTTTTAGGTTAACACACACACACACACGGTGATGAAGCTTTGTTCAGGAGGTGATTTCCTGTTTTGTGTCTCTGTCATTTCAGCAGCAGGTGTGGACAGGAGGAGGGCAGGGACGTGATGTGGAGACTGAACGGTTGTTTTCCAGCTAATAGAGGAGCTGCAGTCTGAAAAGGTGAAGGGGTGTCAAGGATGAAGTGGTGCAGTAATCTCAAGCGTACCTGCAAAATTTCAACACAGTGAGAAGGAGGAAAAAGTAGCATCTCCCCGCAGCGCTTCACCGCTCTGACTTAATGTCTCATCCAAAGGCTTTTTCAGAGTAATCAGAGTATTTATGCTGATAGAAATCAAACAAACACAACAACAATCATTTCTCCACCATTTGCTGAACTTTTACCATCCTGTCAGGTGACTTATCATAACAGCAACACCAACTGAACATGAGGGGAATCTGTTTTATGACCATGAGCGAACCAGTTATGAGGATACTTAACAGATGTAATGCACGAAGCAAAACATCCACTAGAACAGAGAAAGACGACTTTGCTGGACGACTCCTCAGATAATCAGACTCAAACCCAGAAGCGTTCTTTCTTCGAGACACTGTTAGCTACTATCCAATGCTGCGTATACATCAGACCTCTAATACAGAGAAAAGGGCACACTGGGTAAACGTGAATTGTTAAATGACTGAAATTAGATGTAATTCAAATCTTTCTGAGAGCCTCAAACACTGAATTTTCACTTGTTTTGTTCTCTTAACCAGATTTTTAGCCCAGAGTATCCAAGTGGCTCCAACACCGGCTAACATGACGTTAGCTTAAAACCAGCTACTGTTGCTTAGCTGGTTTTAAGCTAACATGACGTTAGCTTAAAACCAGCTACTGTTGCTTAGCTGGTTTTAAGCTAACATGACGTTAGCTTAAAACCAGCTACTGTTGCTTAACTGGTTTTAAGCTAACATGACGTTAGCTTAAAACCAGCTACTGTTGCTTAGCTGGTTCAGGAGGGTCGCAGATCTTATTTCCTCACAATAAGTAAGACTGACAACATCGAGTTGATGCATCTGTTGGTGGGTTAGAGCCCGGACTCGAGTTCAGGAGAGGAAGCAGTGGTGGAGCAGGAGAAAGATGATAAAAGATGAAATCATAAATGGTCAGATATACTTATACCCAGTTTTTCAGATATATTTAGGAGTTTAGTCTAAACCTCTAGACTAAAATACACGTCTGTTAAATTAGTAAAAATAAAGAAAAAAAGGACGAATGGAATCGTTTTCCTCTTAATATTTTTACTTTCATCCTGAGCTGCATGATCGAATGAAAACAGCACTCAAACTATTCTTTTCCAGCACATCAGCATTCCTGTTCAGATCTCATTTCCTTTAAGGGTTCCTGAGGAGATTTATTGGAGCGTTGGCGCATCTGTTTCACAAAAAGCTGGATGCAACTCGAATGATTTCTGTGAAAACATTATTACTGGCTGAAATTCAGCAGCAGAGGTTCTTCAGACATAATGTATTTTTATCTGATTTACTGATTAACAACACGAGGTACTTATAACACAGAGGCAGTGGGGAAAAGCTGCCTGATCGGGCTTTGAAACAACATGGCACACATGAGTTTTGGCGCTGGAACAGAAATATTAGCGCCGCTTTCTATTTCTAAAATCAGCTACCACTGTCATCCAGTCTGATTTAACAGAAGCCTGCAGAGCTGTGAGAGGACTTCAAACGCTTCCACCGTCCGAGGCTCACGATTCAAACAAACCACAAAGGAATCCCCATTATTCCACAATGCCATTATCATTCAGGGCCTGCGATGTGAAACGAATAAAAAGGAACTACGACGAATTTGGAGTCAAAGGAAGAAACGGCACACAGAGGCCGGATTGAGCCGTGGGTCATGGCTGGTGGAGATTGAACCTCAGTATCCAAGCGGGTTGGTCACAGCGGATACGCCGACCTACAAAGAAACGCTCTAATGGGAAGAAGAGACTTTGAACTCTGCTAAACCTCCAGCAGTATATCATACATCACCACTGTCAGACAATAATGAGGAAGAAGGAGATATTCCTGGATCAATGGATCAGTAGGCAGGGCAAAAGCCAGTGAATTATAATCACGGCAGAAAAAAGAAAGGAAATATTACAAGCTGCCAGACAAACAGTGTTGATCCATTAGAAACAAACAGGAGCTTTGTGTCTACAAGCAGCTGAAATCTGACATGCGAGTGCATCATACACAAATTGTTTCGAGCTGCATCGGCGCAGGGAGAGTAAATCGGATCCTAAAGCCTCCGCGGCACATCGCTGCCGTTTTCAGTGCAGCCTAAAGAGGACGGATGCCTTTCCCAGGGGTCTCCTGCTGTCGTCAGACTCTCTGTGGCACAACGTGACCTCTCCTTAGATTACTGTTCTCATCCTAAACTCACAGATGAGCCTGATTAGAGCACTTTCTGGCTTCAGGGTTTGTCACTGCTGATCATCTGCCTCCATCTCACCATGTGTCACCAACCCTCTGCATGCCCTGCTTCATTACGTCCATGAAACTGAGGCCTTCCTCTTTTCCTCCACCCTGGCAGCTCCATCTCCAACATCCAACCAAACGTGTGCACATGTCCAACCACGTCAGCCTTGCTTCTCTAACTTGACCCGAAGAAAAGTGCTAAACTGAACTAATCCTCCTGCTTCATCATCTCCATACAGCATAGCTGCACTCAGCGCAAATACAAAAGGATTTAACCCTTTAAGACCTACCATAGAACCAAGTCCGCCAGAGCTTACTTTATATTTCTACATGCTGTGGAGCCATTTTTGGGACCATTTCAAGTTGCTATACATCAATACAACCATTACAGCCCAAATTTTAATAATATGTCTGCATTAAGTGCATAGTAATTACATAAATTGCAAAAAAGTGCAATAAACTACAAAAAAATTTAAAATCGTTTTGTTTTTTTAACATATATTTCTAGTTAGAGAAATTTAAGAGGCTTATCCCTCAAAACTGTAAATACAAAAAAGTTGCACAAAATAGTTTCCCACCACAGGAAATTTATTTTGAGTGTCTTCATAGTTTTATTTTTGAAATACACCAATTTTTATAGACTGCAGGAAAAACAAAAATAAATATTATAATGCAAATTTGCAAAAAAGCAGCATATGCATCAAAATAAACTATTTCCAGCAGTGCAATATGAGTCCTAAGCATCCCAGAAACCACACAGAAAGTCATAAAGTCAAAGATAACTTTTAAAAACACCAGTATAGGCTCATGAGGCCCTGATGGTAAAAAACTACATTTCCGCGAAAATGACGTCACTTCCGGTTTCTGGCAGGTCATGGAGGACATGCGATAGTTCGCGATGATGGACGTAGGAAGTGTTACAAACAGCTGATCGGATCGGCAAAGCGTGTTTCTGGAATATTATGTTTTTGTTGCTGCAAGTGCTTTTTATGCAGTTTTTGCAAAACTATATGTGGAAGGAAACTGTGACCGAGGACAAGCTGATGGCATAAGATGTAAGTACAACTCCTCCGGTTTCATATGCAAAAAAAATTATTGCACTAGCTCACGTGGTTGCAGAGCTACCGGGATTTAAAAATAGTTACGCAAAACAGAGCGTGCTGCTCCGACCGGCTTTAAAGGGTTAAACAGCTATTATCAAACAACCCATAAATAATCACCGATAATCCTGCATATGTCAGGACCCAAATGAACAACGTCCCACAGTTTCAGTAAGCGTGCTACAACCCAAGTACTCAGTTATGAGTTTTTTATTTTGGAATTGAGATTTCATATCCAGATGAAATAAACCATCTGCCTGTAACTCACAGAAGTAATCATCAAACTTCAGTTCCCTGCATATTCGGTAAGTTAGACCCTTTATCCACAGCTTTAGCCACTTTTCACGGCCCATTTACGACGCTGTCTTACTGCTCAGTCACCCAACGAACGCAGCGAGACTTCAGTATGTGACAGAGTCCATTTGTTGCTTCTAACTTTCCGTCTCATTGGACATTTTAAATGGAAATGGAACCAAAACACTGGCTTTGACTCGTGCATTAGATGAATATCAGACACCAGTAATCGTCGCCGTCTCCCAAACCACCTCCACCCCTCCAGCTTCAATGATTCATGGTGGATTGCCAAAAGGTGGTGTTCAGGATGGTCCTGCTGGGACAAACAGCAGGTTGGTGTGCAGCTGCCACCTTCAGCAGGTAAGGAAAGCTCCATAGTGCTGGTGTCACCATTACTGAAGGTCCTCGACCAGAGAAACACACGATAGTGGTGCAGAAGAAGAAGAAGATGGAAGACTGACTTAGTGTTTTCCTTTCAGACCAACAGAAGATAAAAAAAAACAGCTCAGACAGTGTGAGGAGGGGACAGATGTATGGATGTCCTCCGTCCACACATTAACATAAAGCACCGCTGCACATTCAGAACGAGCTACTTTGTCCACGTTCAGTAACTCGAGGCGTGTTGAGGGTCACCACAGTCGGGCTCTTTGGTTCTCGTCAGCGTGGTGACGTTTCCTTCCTCATGTCCATCCATCCTGGACATTTCCTCCCGTTCCTGTCAAACTCTCGTACTTGTTTCTCCAGTTTTTCTTCTCTTATATAACCAAACATCTTCCTCTAATATCTTCAAAGTGCGTTTCTCTTTTCCTGATCATTCACTCTCCCTCCATATAATTATTTCTGGATCCTTTTGTTAATCACCTGCATCTGTCATCTTTCATCTCCTTTACGCTGGATTTCTTCTCCATCCTGCTTCCGGCTCTTTCCTTTAACACCAGTAGTTCCTTGTCCCCTGCGATCATTTCTCCTCTTCATCATCTTTGCTCCCAGTCTCGCCTCTTCCTCGTTTTATCTCCTCTGTGAGGCTCAGTGGTCTTCAAAGTCGAAAATGAAGCCATCCGGCGGCAGCTTATCATCCTGCTCTGGGACCGAGGACACGGTTCATATTTTCTGGGTTTGGACTTTTGTCTTGAGTAAATGTTTGAGCACGGCCCCGGCCCCCCTGCTGAAACTCAACCCTCAGCTGAGGGCCTCACCGGCACCGCAGGGAGCCGCAGGTCAAAGAGCTGCAGGAGCTGCAAATTTCTAATTACACCTATCTGATAGGAAGTAGATGGAAATGCTCCAAAACCACTGAGTTTGAAGAACGTGTCTGCTGCAGGTTATGAACACAGGAAGTTAATATTTAAGGGCATTCATTTCCCCCGCTTCATTACAGTTTCACCTTATTTCCCCGGCTTTGGGTTCTTTCAGAAGTGGAGTAAAAGCAGCGCTACGTGTGATCTCGGCTTTAACTCTGGACATTGATATTTACAGATTTATATTGTATTTTTTTATTTATATTGATGTTTACAGCACAGCACCTCCAATTTGTCTGCACGGAAATAAAAAGCTTTTATTTCTTTTATTTCAGCTGCTCTGCTGAAAATAAATCTCTGCTGCAGAGATAAATGCAAACATTTGAATGCAACAAACTTTTTAATTTTAAAGTTTTTTTAAGAAGTAATGCATTAAAACCACTTTTGTTTTTTTAAAAACTTAGCTTTGTTCATCCGTCGGCTTGTTTTGTGCATCATTTCTAAAAATGTTTGTTAGAAATGAAAAAATAAAATAAAAATG
Organism: Neolamprologus brichardi; assembly: GCF_056152115.1. Taxonomy (NCBI): domain Eukaryota; kingdom Metazoa; phylum Chordata; class Actinopteri; order Cichliformes; family Cichlidae; genus Neolamprologus; species Neolamprologus brichardi. Next base: position 25,846,257 of record NC_142111.1, on the reverse strand, counting down.
TTTGTTTTAATAACTGAGTTTGTGTTTATGAGCAAAACTTCCATCTAAATAATAAAACAATTCAATTTTCAGCTTTATTTATACAGCGTCAAATCACAACAGCTGCCTCAAAGTGTTTTATATTGTAAGGTCGACACAGGATGACCCCCTGTGAGCAACACTTTGGCGACAGTGGGAAGGAAAAACTCCCTTTAAAGAGGAAGATGATAAGTATGATCAATCGTTTTGCTCGTCTTCATCCATTCCACTTTAAACTTGGCTGCTGTGTAGCTGGAGATGCAGGCAGTGCTGACTGTGAGCCCTCAATCAGGCCTCTGCAGGGCTCAAATAATAATCATCCATCCATCTTCTTGCAGTTATCTAAAGTGAAGATGATGTAGTCTGAGGCAAAGCTGGGTGTTGAGAGGAAATCTGTAAACAGCCGCCATGAAAAGTGACCTGGTTGATGGACTAGGATGAGCCAGGATGTAGCGTCAGGGTCAAACTCCCTGTGGCTGAAATGCAGGCACAGTTTTTGTGGACCGTGACATTTACTTCAGCTTTCAGCAGAATGTGGATTGAAAACCGACAGCCTGCTTAAGCAAATCCACTTATGGAGCAGTTAGAGCTAATAGAAACTCACCAAGTCTGCTTAAAGGGAAATTATCTGAATATTTGCTGTGAAATACTGTTTGATAAATCATTCAAAATGAAATTATATGAAGATCTGAAAGGGATTTGGCTGCTTTCCACATGAATCGTTAATGGGATGGATTATATATTATCAAATCAAAGTTCAATTTTGTCTGTAATGAGAACATTTTCTGGTGTTTCGTCTTCTGACTTTAAAAACTCATCTCGACAAATGAAGTTTCGAAACAAAAAAGTCAAAAGAGAACGAGGAAGTTTAAAGATTTATCAACTTCACTCACTCCAAACAATCAAATCAAACTGATCACACACACACACACACACACCAGCTACTGCTGCCAATGAGGACGTGAGTGTGTTTAAATTCTCAAACAGCAAGAAAACGGAAAATGTGAGGAAACGAGGAAAATGAAAGAATGGAGGAAGAACTGTGTGTGTGTCAGATATGAAGAGAAAAAACAGAAACAAAGGGCTAAAGGCTCGTCATGGGAGGACCCCGGCTGGCTGCTGATAACACACACACACACACACACACACACACACACACACACACACACACGACAGAGTCGGTTAGTTTCACCGACATTTTTGTGGCTGATTATTTACTGGCTGCTTGCCGGGTTGCCACATTATCCAAATTCACTGAAACCTAAATTGACCTTATCGTGTGTGTGTGTGTGTGTGTATGTGTGTGTGTCAGAGAGAGAGGCTGGTAGAGGGAGGGTAACGAAAAAACGAGGCCAAATGTAAATGGGCTTTGTGTGTTTAAATCAAGGTGAGTGTGTGCTTTCACTTATCTTCTCTCTCGTGTGTCTCAGTGTTTGTGTTCCATGTGTGTGCATGTGTGTGTGTGTGCACGTGCGTGCATGTGTGTGCACGTGTGCATGTGTGTGCATGTGCAGGCTTTGCATACACTGAGAGACATTTTTGCTTTTCCAATCTCAGCCCGCCGACAAGAACAAAAATGAATTGCCCTGTCAACACAAATTATTCTGTCAAAACACACACACACACACACACACACACACACACACACACACACACACACCACCATCAATAGGCACCCATCCCCTTGAGATAATTGGATTTAAAATTAGAAAAAGCCAACAAATTGATTATCAAGGCCATTAGCCGGGCTGCTGCGAGGTGATTGGCAGGCAGCTGTAACCTCCTCCCATCACAGAGCCAATCACACGCTGCAGGTTAAATCCATAAGTTCAGTTATAAGAGGAGAAGATGGGAGTCCTCCATCTCAAAGGCAGCAGGGAAGTCCTGCCGTGTGTGGGTTACAATGTTCGACATTACTGCTCCTCACTTATATTTCAAATTACTCTCCTCTGCAGAGGGAGTAATCAGACTACTCCCCAAGTAACTCGTTATGTTACTTTAGGTGCAAGAAAGATGAATTACTGCTCGTTCGAAAGCCTCATCGTTTGAAGGCCTCATCGTTTGAAGGCCTCATCTGCCTGTGTTAGCCCTGGACAGACTGGTGACCTGTCCAGGATGTACCTGCCTCTCGCCCTGTGGTAGCTGGGATAGGCAAGCTACAAGCTAACCAGCTATTATTAGCTACAAGCTAACCAGCTATTATTAGCTACAAGCTAACCAGCTATTATTAGCTACAAGCTAACCAGCTATTATTAGCTACAAACTAACCAGCTATTATTAGCTACAAGCTAACCAGCTATTATTAGCTACAAGCTAACCAGTTTAGCCTGTAACAAACTGCTTGCAGGCCTCACTAACGGTGTTTCCTCTCCGTGGGGAATAATGTACTCGTACCTTTAGCTCACAGACACGTTTGTGATAAACATGCTGCTTTTTGAGCCGCCTGAAAAACTGTAATTGAAATTTCAAAATCTGTTACTGTGTTTATGCTCGCTCCTCTTCTGCAGCAGCAAAAGCACCACAACAGCAGCTTCACATCTGCACCGTGAACAAAGCATGTGTCGAGGGTGTAAGCAGGCTGTGGGTGTCATTGTTCCTTATTATTAAGCAGGCATCTCCACGCTATCACTGGCAGCAACGCCAGGTTGCAGCACACATATAATAAATAGTAATGCACGAACCTGCCAATCACATTTATTCATTATGTGAAGGGTCCAAAACTCCCAGTTTAACCTCTGGAAGTAATATTTTTACAGCAAGAAATCTTTTAGTGTCTCTAAGCTAGCGGCACAAAAACCCACCTGTTCAGACAGATACCCTGGAATCTGCGGCGTGATCAGGCTGCACCAGTTTAACACCAAACTGCAGATGAAGCCAGTAATCCTGCAGAAAGTTCATCAGAATGTGTGAAAAGTTCCTCCTTAGGACACCGAGAAGCTTCTCAGGTTACCCATCAGCCATCTGTGAGGCAGGCACCTGAATTCACCGGACACTTTTTTGTTCCATCACACACTAAATCCGGCTTCTGGAGCAGGAAATCACCTCCAGCCATCGGTCAGTTACCTGCCATCTGGTGGAAACCAGCAGACAAACTCTCCTCCTGCCGTCTGCTCATTCACACCTTCCTGTGTTTCTCCCTCTGAAACAACAAACCCGCTTTTATGATTCATCAGGATATTCAGGCTGTTTCAAACACAGAAACTTTGCGCAGGCTCTCTCTGGAGGACCCAACATTTCAAAACAATATTCCTTATGGCCTGAAACTTATTATTTCATCTGCTGCTGATTCTCTGAGCCTAATTTACTCAACAGGAAGTCTGCAAAGTTCAGGGGAATAATAACCCGGTCGCCTCTATCGATTTGTTCTCCCAAATAACTTAGGGATCCATTTTAATCTGTTTGTAACCCGCCTCGGGGAAATAACAAATTATAAAGCAGTTCATAAATTCACAAAGTTTCCGCAGCATTCATTTGGTGACAGGGCGAGACAGCGATATTAAAAGAAAGAAGAAAGACTCGTTTAGTTTGATTTTCCTTGCAGGAGAAAATTTGATTCAACGCAGAGCGAAAACGAACGATTCTCAGACAGGATTTCAGATCATCTCCTAAAATGTAACCTGGAAGGTCGATCCCAATCGGAGCCGGCTGCTTCGGCTGACGAACGATAGCGTTGTTTTAGACTCGATGCGGTCTGATCCGTCAGACGGCCGCTTCTGTTCGGACAAACGCCCAGCTGCCGCTGACTGACAGGCCTGAGATGAAGGTCAGGACGCTGGGATACCTGTATCGACCGGCTGTCATCATCTCGCTTTGATCGATGGCTGTATGACACATGGGCTGCCTGATAACGCCCTGCCGCCGCCATCGGCTCTGTGTGCGTCTGTTTAACTTAGCATCTTATCTTTGTCACTGTGTGATTGTAAGAAGTGAAACAGCAGTGCTGCTCTTTAAAACGCTGTCTGTGCCGTCATGAGGAGAACAAGCCTGGGGCTGAAAACAGAGCGACATGCTGCACTTCCACTAATGGCCACTAGGGGTGGGGGAAAAAATGGATACTGTGTAGCATCGTGATATTTTGTTTGCTAATAATGTATCGATACAGGGACAGCAGAAATCGATATTTTGTTACAAAAAGGTTTTTGTGCTCTGACTTCAGAGCATGTTGATCCTTTTTCTGAGCAAGAATCCTGACATTCCTTCACTGTCCAAATGTGTTTAACTTGTTTTATGGCAGCAATAAACATGACAGTTTACTTATTTTAATTTAAGACATGTTTTATTTTAATTAAGTTTAAAACTTTTTTATTTAATGTAAAATTATATTTTGTTTTAATTTACTTTCAAATTCTTCAGTTGCTGAAGGGGCTGCATAGTTTTCATAAACTGCATAGTTCAGAATAGCTATAATTGTACCAGATGGTTGATTCAGTTAAGTTGGACTAGACTGTAATACAAACCGTTCAGTTTGTCAACAATAAAACTGAAATGAGAGAAAGACTGAGTGTGAGACTTTGATATTAGAGAAAATGAATATTGATAAAGTTTACCTTTATGTACAGAATCTGAATATCGCAAAATATTTTTAAAAATTGCAATAATATCGTATCGTGCGTTAAGTATTGTGATAATATCGTATCGTGGGATGTATGGTGATTCCCACCTCTAATGGCCACTAGAGGACGTTTCCAAAATTATCTGATACCCGCGAGCTGGTGGCGTTTCTGCTACTGGTTCCAACAAAGCAGCAAATCTAAAGTTTTTGCGTTTGTCCGTTCAATTATTAGCTAATCGTGATCGTGCAGGGAGCTAATGTTGAGGTTTCACTGCGAGACGTGTGCAACGGTTTTAGCTCTTTGCACTCGAGCACTCTGCTTTGGTGCAACGATTCAGCTTTTTACTGATTGAATAATCATCTCGATCCATCTTTCGATCAACAGAAAGTCAGAAAAGCTTTCAGTGTAAAAACAAGAGAAGCCAAACAAATCATCATTTTCATAATCTGAGAAATAGAAGGTGAGAGTTTTTGTTTTAATGTCACTGATTATTTAACGGATTATCAACACTGTTTACATTAATTGGTCCCTCGGGGGCTTCATATTTTGTTAATTTACTTTCATTTAAAATTCACGATCAGCTCGATACTTCTGACTCTTGTTTTACTGGATAAAAGTTTTGTTTCTAATATAGAAAAAAAATCCAGCACTACGTGGTTATCACCATCGCCCTGACCCAGGTCCACCTTCACCGGCCCCAAAGCCTCAACCTCAGGGCCCGAGCTTGATGCTGAGCTTTTAATTGACATCTTGTTACAAAGAGGATTATGGGACCAGTCGGGGACGCTGGCTCGCCACAGAAAGATTATACTGGACATTATCGTGAAAGAGAGAAGGGATAAAGAAACACGGCACTGCCGGAGAGCTTAATTTGTTCTTCAGCGCCTCGCATGCATGAACACGTCATAAACCCCACTAATGAGAAGGACAGGACGCGAGGATGAAGTGGGGAGCGGACGTGGGAGGGAAGAGGAAACAACTGGAGAAGAAAGGATGCAAAGTTTTGAAAGTGAAAAACAAAGAAAATAAAAACGAAGAGGAGGAGAGAATAAAAGAGACAGACAAAGAAGACGAGAATGGAAATAGTGGAAAAGAAATTTAAAGTAGAAGAAAGCAAAGAGGGTTAGGCGGGATACAGAAAACATAAGGAGGGGGCAGAAAGGAAGGTGGGAAACAGACTGGATGAAGGAAGGAAGAAGCAACACTTGGAAATATTCAGGAAGGAAAAATCCTGATCTCCAGTTTAGGCTGACCCCCCTCAGGTGTCCCAGATCAGAGTAAATCAGGAACAAGCCCCAATATCAATTTAGGTTTTGTTGTAAAACCTAATTTTCCAGAAAGTATTTATTGATTAGAAACAATCAGTCGGTCACTTTTAATGAATTCTGGATCCGTCTAATATTTGCCATTAATAATCCTGTAAAGGTGCACCAAAAGCAACAAAACCTCCCTAATTAACCCACAAACAACCCCCGATAATCCACAACAATCTCTTTAACCATCTGAATGAATCATTAATCAGGATTTAACGAAGAATCCAAAGACGTTCCACAAAAACCATCTGCAGCAAAAACACACAACCGCACGCTGACACAAAGAATAGTGTTTTTAAACAGTGTATCCATCATGGTAACTGCTGGTGACAGTTCAACACGCCTACGACGCCTCGCGTTAACACACACACACACACGATGCATCTGCAGACTCTGGGTCTGCTGAGCTCAATGAGTTAATCATTGAGAAAATAATTAAACTCAATAAAGCAGAACAGATTGAATAAGAAAAAACACAGCCTGAGGCTGACGGTGGCCTCTGACCACAGAGCGACACTCGACGACAGAAGCAAGAACAGAGGATTCACTCGGGCCAACAAACCGTGGCGACTTCCAGACAGGTACACCGGGGCGTGGGACTACCATCGGATCCTAAATGGGTGGGTCAAGTGTGAAATTTACTGATCATGTGATGTTTCCTTTAGCGCCACCTTCAGGTAGAATAAATAATAATGATAATAATGTCTACAAATGTCTATATCGATGTCTCAAAACCTGCAGTGAGAGGAAGAACCTCTAGGGGGCACTAACAAGAAACAAAATACAAAAATATCAAAAAGTTACTGTTATATGAATAAATCTGCTGAAATAAATGATGTAAACCAGAGTCCAGCAGCTCACGGGCTCGTAGTTAATCTGGTGAAGTGAAGGAGTTCACTAATAAAAGGAAGGAAACACTGAGGAAGACAGATAAGAGAACCAATGAGGAGGAGGAGGGAAAGATAAGCAGAGGAGGGCAGCGTGGAGGAGAGAGGCCATCCTCAAGAACAAAAGAGTAATTTGAAGAGCTGCGAGCGGAAAGCTCAGGGGTCCGACACGGAAAAGTTCAACAGCAATCAGAGTTCTTAAAAACTGAGTGACAGGCTCCGGAGATGATGATTTAACATTTAAAGCTTCGCTTCTATTTCTGTCGGATACCAGCGAAGTTTTCTTTTTCCGCCGCTGAATAAATAGACTGCGGCTTTGTTCTCAGAGCAGATATGTGCTCTTTGAAATGGAAAATGAGTGACAAAATGAACACACTGTGAGTGATTAAAAAGTGTTGGCTCTCTCCTGGGAGAAGGCCAACTGGGCTACTGCCACTAAAAACACAATCAGACACACTAAAGGGAAACTATTTAAAGTTACACTGAATGATGGACGTTAAATGTTTATTCTCATTAGTACTATTAGGGGGGCTTCTTAATGCAGATGATACATGAATCCATTCGTTTCCATTAATGTACGTTGGAGGTGTCACTCTGTTCTCGACCTCGTGCCCTTCCACCTGCACGCTAAGACATTCAGAGCAACAGCGAGACCACAGGTGTTACTTTAATTATGTCAGACAACACAGGGAAAGGTAGAACTATGGTGGAGGTGGGTTGCAAAGCAGCTTGCAGATGAAAATCGAATGTTTTCCAGACCAAAACAACTTTTGTAGCTCCCCCAATAAGAAATCTGTCTGTGTCAGCTGTTCGGAGGGGTGGACTTTGTCGACTTTGAGGCCAACTCTATCCTCCAACAACACTAAAGCCGGTCAAAGTAAGAAATTCAAGAAATAAATGTTTGAAAGGTAATGATAATTTGAACTAAACGTAACACAATCTTACTGGAATGAACAGATGTGCTCTGGATTTCATCCCAAACAACATTCAAATAGTCACGTTTTACTGGGAACACACAAAAAAGGAATCAGCCAACCAAAGTTAGAGTGATGGCAGCGTTGTGATCTGATTTCTTAACCCTTTAAGACCTACCATAGAACCAAGTCCGCCAGAGCTTATATTATATGTTTACATGCTGTGGAGCCATTTTTGGGAGCATTTCAAGTTGCTATACATCAATACAACCATTACAGCCCAAATTTTAATAATATGTCTGCATTAAGTGCATAGTAATTACATAAATTGCAAAAAAATGCAATAAACTCCAAAAAAATTGAAAATTGTAAATACAAAAAAGTTGCACAAAATAGTTTCCCACCACAGGAAATTTATTTTGAGTGTCTTCATAGTTTTATTTTTGAAATACACCAATTTTTATACACTGCAGGAAAAACGAAAATAAATATTATAATGCAAATTTGCAAAAAAGCAGCATATGCATCAAAATAAACTATTTCCAGCAGTGCAATATGAGTCCTAAGCATCCCAGAAACGACACAGAAAGTCATAAAGTCAAACATAACTTTTAAAAACACCAGTATAGGCTCATGAGGCCCTGATGGTAAAAAACTACATTTCCGCGAAAATAACGTCACTTCTGGTTTCGGGCAGGTCATGGAGGACATGCGAAAGTTCGTGATGATGTCTATTCCAACGTAGGAAGTGTTATGAACAGCTGATTGGATCAGCAAAGCGTGTTTCTGGAATATTATGTTTTTGTTGCTGCAAGTGCTTTTTATGCAGTTTTTGCAAAGCTATATGTGGAAGGAAACTGTGACCGAGGACAAGCTGATGGCATAAGATGTAAGTACAACTCCTCCGGTTTCATATGCAAAACAAATTATTGATTATAACAATTATAACAACTGTTGTTATGAAGCAATTTTAGTTAAATGGCTTCAATTCACAACAGCAGTAGTCTCAGGGCTCTTTATACTGTAAGGTCAAGACCCTGCAATAACAGGGAAACCCCAACCATCATATGACCCCCTATGAGCAAGAACTTGGTGACAGTGGGAAGGAAAAACTCGAGGGAAGGAAAACGGGCTAAAGACACTCTGTGGAAGAGAGCCATTAGTATCTAATATCTATATTTAATGAGTAACTTTGCCTCATATGTTTTGTCTGCTTCAGCTTTGGTAAATAAACTCAACAATTCCCCAAAAATTCTTCTAAAAACTCAGAAACTCTCGTTTCATGGTCTTCTCCAGCTGCAGCTGCGACAGAAGTGAACAAGTGAGATTTAAACCCAATACTTTGTTCCCTGTTCATTTGTTGACACCAAACCACTGGGAAACAAGAAAATATATATCATCCAGATGACAAATACACCCAGATGCTTAAAGAACTCCAACACTTTCTGTTTCGTTGTGCGCTTCGGCTTGGATTCTTCCCTTCGGCGCACAAATTCGTCACTTGAAATCAAGAAAAAAAAACTGCCAATAAAGGCTGAGATTACAGCTACGGGGACGAGCAGAGGTGCAGACGTGAGAGCGAGGAGTTATTAAAGATGAACGGGAGCGTGGCGTTGACTGACAGCGGCGTACGTGCTCCCAGCAGGCCCAGCATGAATGTGATTATCACGGGATAATGCTGTTTCCTCTTAGAATAGACCTCCTCTGTCTCTGAGGGGAAGGATTAGATTTAATTAGTCTCTCTCTCCGCCTTTGACTTGCACGTACATCCCGATGAACGGAGGAACGTTCACACCTCCGCATCTACAACTTCGGCTACGAGGAGGGAGGGTGGCGCACAGCGGGAACAGAAGCTGACGGAGGAGGTGGATGGCGACCTCGTGGCCCACACTTTGTCATTCAAAACTCTTCTTCACCCTTGCTCATCCATCTGCTCCCTCCCTGCGCCGCCCCCATCAGTCATCCATCCTGCTTTACTGCTGAGTGCAGCCAGTGACGGCAGTTTAGCAGTGGAACGATTGCTTTATGTGACTCGGGTACTGTAAACCCTCAGAAATCATGAGTCAGCACCAGCCTGCTGCTCTTTTGTAGCGTTTGGTTCTTACCCACATCCACGCTGTGAGATCACGTACACAGTTTGTTTAGTAACAAGCGTCACCTTGGAACGGTGCAAACTGCAACATATTAATCAGGTGGGGATAAAAACAGAACAAATAGAGAAGCTCTGCATCACCACATCACCAATTAATGATCTTGTTTTGAATAACAAAGTTACCTTCTCATATCTGGTTAATTATCACAAAAGCTGTGCTGTTATAACTTTATTTAACATCCACTTCACTTGGTTTAGAAAACAGATGGTTGATGCGGTAAAACCAAAATGCTGCGTGAGCTGACTTTAACGTTTTTACCAGCGTCATTTATATAAAGATCCATACGGCAAGAACTCAAGCACGTTTCAAATGTTACCAGCATATTAAAAGTCTCGTCTTTCATCAGAAGGTGCTCCATACTTTCCAACCTCTTGCACAAACGTATGCAACACGCATAGCGTGGAGTCTCCGGGTGCCGCGTGCACTTCTGCACGATCTTACTCCAGCAAGAGAAAACCACCGAGGTTCAGATCAGGCAGTGTAAGGCTACGTTCACACTGCAGGCGAAAGCGCATCAAATCCAATTTTTTGACCCTATGCAACCCATATCCATCATGGTATGACAGTGTGAACGGCACAAATCTGATATTTTCAAATCCGATCTGGGTCACTTTCGTATGTGGTTCTGAATCCGATACATATCTGATGTTTTAGAAAGCTGCTGTTTGATGGTCATGTCACATTAAATCCGTCTTTTACGTCACCGACACAAGACAGACGCCAATTATCAGCGCCGGAGAAGACATCGTGATCGCTTCCTGGCCATCCGATGAAACTGTTGGGAAGACAACGTTGGAGAAACGTGAACATTTTATTTGTTCTGTATAATCTGCAGATTCTGACAGAAATCTGCAACTATCCTTTGAAGCAGCGCTCCTCTAAAACAGCAATAAGGATCATTATTAGGTTATTTACATTATTATGTAAATAACAAAATAACTTAAAGCAAAAATTGGGAAACGTGAAGTCCGAAGTCTTTATATTAAGGTCCATCAGTCAAACAATACTGTTGCTCTGGGTCTAAACAGAGCGCGTTGTGTGTGACGTCTTCTTTTGCGCATGCGGCGCTTTGAGCGTTCACACTAGAGCGCGTTTGCCGTCGCATTTTATTTGTAGTGTGAACGAGCAGACAAAAAAATCGGATTTGATCAAAAAAAGAATTGAGCATCAAGACCTGCAGCGTGAACGTGGCCTAAGTCTCCCAGTAGGAGAATGGAGTCGCCTGCACCCCAGTCCGTAAACCAGCACAGCATAAAGCCACGTTGAATCAATAAACTCATTATACAGTGATACAGGCTTATTCATTCCACAGTGGGATTTAAAAGCTTTAAATCACAAGAATCAGAATCAATTAACTGGATTCCTACAAGCACAGCCGAAGACGACTGTCATTACAGGGACTCTGCTGCTTGTGCGTCTCAGTGTTTCGCTGTGATGAGAAGCACTCTGACAGGAACTCTGAGCTGTTGTTCTGGTGTTTTCTGCAAGTCATGATCAGCACTGTTCTTTTTTATAGCTCAGATACTGAGTCTACTACGTAAAGCCCCAGCGAGCTGCTTCACATCAGCCTCGTGAGCCAAATGGAGTTGATGTGCCAAACGATCGCAGAATATCAAGAACGCACTTCTAAAATAGGAAAACGCCAGTTTGTGCCTGTCATAGGAATGAACTGAGAGCAGTGTTCAGTCAGCAGGGAGGCCTATTTATAGACCACACACACACACACACACACACACACACACACACACACACACACACACACACACACACACCCTGCAGATATAATATGATCAAGTGCATCCCATCAAATCACATTAAGGCACCTCGCCAAGAGAGTGGTGGGGTCAAGAGCAGCGTGCGTGGATACGGCTGAAGCTCAGTCCCATGCTAACATTACTGTCACACACACACACACACACACACACACACACACACACTGCAGGGGAAACGTCGGGAGCTTTAGGACCAGATCAGAGCTGGAGGCCTTATTTAGCTCTCGATCAAAGATGAAACGCGAGCGAGGTGCACACCCAGACACACACCAGCGGTGGTACCAGCACCACCCACCCGCTTCATCCTCTCTTTGAAGACAGCTGATGAGTCAGAACTCCTTCAGTGAATATTTCCACCACGTACTCTGAGACGTACCGACTGAAGAAAGGGATACTTCCGTATATTTGACTTCCTGTCGTCAGGCAATGTTCGTGCAGTCCAGTGACGACAAGTTAAAGAAGAGTCTGGAATGAAGCCTGATTATCTTGTTTTTATAATCAGTGTAAAGCAAAACTCATATTTACAATTAACTTAATCTCCTCGCTGTATTCAAGGCCAAGGCTGGTAGTTAACGCTCATTCCTCACTTGCATTTGAGGCTTTATTACACTGCAGTGCAACAGGGCGCTAATCACACACAGCCTTGATTGCTACAGGCTGTAAACAAGCTAACAGCCCTGCATGTTCACCACATGCAGATTTGTTGTATTTAGGCTGCAATACATCTCTTTGTTGTGCACATCTTACTCCTCATTTCCTCCGCTCATTTAACCACAACGCACTCAGCGTGCTTTGCATAAGCACCGTGCTACCTCGTGCTGTCTAATCTATGCATTCTCTGAACAGTAGAAGACTCTGGAAATACGCACTTTGAACCTTGCAAATTAGGAGGAAACAGGAGGATTGTTCTCACCATCACGGTGCTTACGGTGCAGTAAACAAAGGAGACACTGAGATGTAAAGCAAATCTATCTTTTTCAATTTAGCTCTCGGTAAAGCAAAAGAAAGTCTTCAGCTACCAGGGGAAATCTGAGCTGTTTGTTTGCGATCAATCAACGCAGGCTGACACCAACCGAGGATTTAAAAACGGGAAGAAAACCTCAGGATGCCGGAGGAGGAAAAGCACTGCGAGGAGCTGTCTGCCGAGGCGGTGCGAGAGTGTAGCAGAGGACACGGCAGCAGGAGCAGAAGAAGAAGAAAGAGTCGTATGAATAGCGAAGCCGCGCTCTTCTGCCCGTCTGCTTATCGACTGAAGAGCAGCCGGTGTTTCCTCTGCGGCCGAGTTCAGACGCGGAGAAACGAGGAGTCTTCTGACACTTGTGAGCAGAAATCTTATCTCTGCCGAGGAACGACGTGTCCTCCACGTGAACTCTCCATCTGCTGCCAGCGTGGAGTATAATCACCACTCAAACGCAACCAAGAGACCCTCCAGGGGTAGGAGAGGCTTCTGATCGCCTTTTGGAGAAACTTTAATAAAGCGAAGGTCTGTGAATCATCTAAGACTGGGAACGCTGAGCTCATATCTCGTCAGTGACATCTGAAGATGGTTTACGTTTGTGTTATTGTTTCCTTCCTTTTTGCACATCTGCACCGAGCCTAAATAAATCCATTACACTCACACATGACATTTTGTTATTTTGCAATCTGTGCACTCGGAGCAACTTGCAAGTACTGCAGAAGCAATAAAATAAAGGTCACAGCTTACTTAGAAAATAACAGCTTTTAGAGGAAGTGGGAAAGAAGATGAAAATCTCATTTTATAAACATTTCTACTTGCATCTTTTGGTAGTTAGAAACAACGACCTTTGACATAGTTGGTTTGGATTCGTCAGAAGAACATGGTATCGGTAAAAAAGCTCACCTGCTCGAGAAAACAAAGGATGGAGTTCAGCTGGTCTACAGCTTTGTGCAGGTACAGGAGAGAGATTATGGTGAAAACTGGAGGGCTGTGCATTTATATTATGAATCCACACTGTGTTTGCCGTCCTCCGCTGGCAGGGATCAAAAGGAAATTAATTAAAAGATAAAGCTGAAGCATTGTGACGCTTTAAAAAAGAACGAGTAGCGTCACTATTTTTAATAAACTGCACTCCAAACAGCTCCAGATAGTTTGTTGACTGCCTATCAGCAATGACCGACATAACGCAGGTAAACACAGCGGCCATAAGACCAGTCACACCAATTAACTTTCAGGGAGGGGGGGGGGGCAGAGTGCTCAAAGGGAGGCTGGGAAAACAAACAAAGAGCCAGGTGTCATTTCCAAAGATTCAGATAAAGTGTGTAAAGGACAGTCTGAGCTTCACGCTCATATGGGAGCTTCAGCTGATTTCTGATGTTAAAAGCATAAGAAGACAAATATCAGCAAAATGCATTCAGGTAACTCGTTCATCGCTCCTTCGCTACACATCGAGCATCTCGTCAGTTACAACAAATATTAATCGCACCAACTAAATGATCACACACCCTCAGTAAAATGTTATGAACTTACTGATCTATTTAATGAATATTTTTGCTCATTTTCAGCATTTCCATGTTTTTACCAACACGTTCTCACTCCCAAAGCGTAACATTTTATGCTAGGTGACAAATTGTCAACATATTACGTTTTCGGCTACCCACCACGTTCCTAAATGACGACCTCGGAAAAATGAGGAAATATGAGAACCGTATGGACTCAATCTACACATGTTCGCTCTTTTTCTTCAAATCGCTTAGAAACACGCTATTTAACATCATTAAAGTCCTGGTTAAGTTCAGGAAAAAGGTTATGGTTAGGGCTAGGGATAAGGTTATGGTTAGGGCTGGAATACAGGGCTGGAACGTCTATTACCGCGGGAGCGTCATTGCACTGGATTTCGCCCATAACCCACCGCGTACCATAAGAACGCCGAAGGTCTCCTTTCGCTTTCCTCAGGAACGCCGCGGGACGTGACAAAACGTCGGCATGTTACGCCTCGGGAGTGAGAACGGGCTGTTTTAATTGAACTCTGCTAGAGTAGCTTTGCATGAAAAAACTGCTCAAAATAAGCCTTAAATATATCATTTATAGCCCCAGAGGTTCATCGGCTCCCTTTAAGCCAACTTTCCTCCGATTGGCTGCGTCTCACAGTTTGTAAGAATAGACGATTAAGAAAGAGCTTTAAAACATAACTGTAGGTCATAATAACAGCATGCACCACTGATGTATGGTGTTTCCACATATACATATATTTATTCCAGTGTGCTATGTTCATAATAAACAAGGCCAAATTTTAAAAAATGAGCTCAGTTAATGAACACGTACTCCCTGTGAGACTGCACTAAACACTCAGTTTCATCAGTCTAGTGTCATGGCAAGGGGATATCTCCGATGTGTCATCCACAGCGCAGAAGCCCCACCCACCTACTTTCACGCCTTCTCTTTGCAAAGGGACGGCCAATCAGACGGGAATGCAGGACAGAGGAGATAAAACTGCAGATGATAAAATAAGCCAACATCACTTTGAACTGAGAATCATGCAAAAAAGTCCAAGAACAAAAATGCAGAGCTGGAATTAGGTCAACAAAGGGACCTTTTATGCTTTTAACTCACTTACGCTGCAGGAAAATAACGAATGTGATGGATGGTTTTGGAGCTAGCTACCTATTCGATTGCTGCAACTACACTAAAAAGTTGCTCTGCAGGTTTATTTGACTCCTAAAAAGCACCGACAACAGCCAAACGAATCAGACCCGTGCACAAAGATGAGCGACACACTGCAAATCCTTTCAAATCCAAAGATAAGCAGGAAACTTCCTGTAATGATAATCTCTCCAAATTAGCTTAGAGCTTCTGAGAGCTCTCCCAGTGAAGGAGCTACGCTCGATAGATTCAAAAGGCGTTTGTTGGGAGAATAAGGAAGTTTATTAATATGCAAACCAGACGGTTGGTGTCAAAGCTGTTTAGGAATACAAATTACAACCTTTCCAGATGGTGTTTCCTAAACAACGAAAATGAGAATGTAATGATGTTTTCTTGTCCTCCTTAAATCCATTACAGCTGCCTCGTGTTAAACATCAAGCATCAGTGCATCAATCAAACCCGAGGATCATTTTTCTAAACCTGATCGCTTAGGGCTTCGTTTCACGTGAACCCTGAGTCGGGGAGGGCTGCGAGATCCGTTTCAGCCAGCGTCTTGTGCTTTGTTTCACTCCGACTTCTCCACAGTTGCCACACAGGTCCTGTGGGAGAATTTAAATCTGATGCACTGAACTGACACAGATCAGCGACAGTGACACAGCGAGCGTGACGAAGAGAGACCGAGAGATGAAACCGAGAGGGAAAGCGATGAGACAGAAGAGAAGAGCGTCTCCAAATGTTTCTGTGTTGCATCCCAAATTGAAAGATAAGTGTAGCAGCCAAATCCGAATGCTGTCAAAACATGACTTAATCTGCACCAAAGAAAGCTCGCAGTGGTTTGTTGCATCCAAGAGCATCTCAAACTAAAACACGCCAGCTTATCCAGGTTTAACGTCTGTCTGCAGGGCTTTAGACACAATTCAAGCATCCAGATGCTTTTTGTCCTCCCAGTCAGTGCTGATACTTTGGCTCTAAAGGAAAATTAGAACAAATAATCTGCTTGTAGTATTTCCTGTTGTTTCTTTGAGACCATACATCGTGTCTACTGTTGCATTTTGGGAAAAGCTCCTCTTCACAGTCCGACCTGTAGCTCAGGTCTGAAATGAACCAGCCTCTGCAGGAGGCCGATGAGCGAGAGCTACAAGAAGATGGAAGCATCTGGAACGTGCCCGAGGAGAGATTTCAACAATCAGCTGTTAAGCACAGGAGGAAGATTACAGAGCAGTCGTGGTTGCTGGTGGAAACGGGGAATTTCAGGGGTTTCCCTGCATGTGGATTTTATAAAACCGTGTAAATGGACTCGTTATTACATAAGCATGCCTCGTTCACCAAAGTACTCCAATGAACACATGGGAGAGCAACCCTGCTTTGATGCATTCAGACTGGAGGATTGAACCTCCCAGAGCAGCAGTGGGAGTCGAGCTAAAGCCTAAAATGTCATGTTAACCCTTTAAGACCTACCAGAGAACCAAGTCCGCCAGAGCTTATATTATATGTTTACATGCTGTGGAGCCATTTTTGGGAGCATTTCAAGTTGCTATACATCAATACAACCATTATAACCCAGATTTTAATAATATGTCTGCATTAAGTGCATAGTAATTACATAAATTGCAAAAAAGTGCAATAAACTACAAAAAAATTGAAATCGTTTTTGTTTTTTTAACATATATTTCTAGATAGAGAAATTTAAGAGGCTTATCCCTCAAAACTGTAAATACAAAAAAGTTGCACAAAATAGTTTCCCACCACAAGAAATGCGAAAATAAATATTATAATGCAAATTTGCAAAAAAGCAGCATATGCATCAAAATAAACTATTTCCAGCAGTGTAACATGAGTCCTAAGCATCCCAGAACGACACAAAGTCATAAAGTCAAAGATAACTTTTAAAAACACCAGTATAGGCTCATGAGGCCCTGATGGTAAAAAAACGACATTTCCGCAAAAATGACGTCACTTCCGGTTTCGGGCAGGTCATGGAGGACATGCGATAGTTCGCGCTGATGGACGTAGGAAGTGTTACGAACAGCTGATCGGATCGGCAAAGCGTGTTTCTGGAAAATTATGTTTTTGTTGCTGCAAGTGCTTTTTATGCAGTTTTTGCAAAGCTATATGTGGAAGGAAACTGTGACCGAGGACAAGCTGATGGCATAAGATGTAAGTACAACTCCTCCGGTTTCATATGCAAAAACAATTATTGCGCTAGCTCACGTGGTTGCAGAGCTACCGGGATTTAAAAATAGTTACGCAAAACAGAGCGTGCTGCTCTGACCGGTTTTAAAGGGTTAAACATGTAGAGTCAACCCATCCCGACCAAAACTAGCTGATGTTACTCAGATGATGAGGCTCCATGTACAAACTTACCTCTGAGTCTAAACTCATCATGTCTTTCCCATATTTTGGGCCTAAAATCCAAAAATTGTTTTTGCACTTTCCTGTTTTTCTCTTTTTAAACTCTGCTGAGACTGCAGGTGCATGCAGGAGCCGTAGAGCAGACTGGAGATGTGCATGTGTGTAGTTATTTCCCAGTGCAAACATCTGCCCATATAGATACACAACAGAACTGACAGACAAAGCATAGCATGCAGAGCCAGAGGCAAATGCACACACTTGCTACAATATCCAGTTCTATCAGGTTAGAGCAGGAATCAGATAATGACTTCTATCAAACAGCCCACCAGAGTCAAATAAAACCTCCTCGTCTTCCTCCACAAGTAGCTTACAGTGTGTGTGTGTGTGTGTGTGTGTGTGTGTGTGTTTGCAAACCCGTGTGTGTGCACAAGTGAAATGGAGTCTGTGTGAGTGAATCTAACGGCAGCTTACGTAGGAGGATTTGTAGCAGCATAAAATTTACTGGATTCTGTGTCGTGCATCTATATGTGCCGAGTGTGTGTGTGTGTGTGTGTGTGTGTGTGTGTGTGTGTGTGTTGGCAGCTGTGTCCTGACAGAACGTCAGCCTTCATGATCCGATGGCCTGAGACGTCGTTTCTGCTGCTCATAAATCGTCTCCTCGGGAGGACAGAGTGTGTGTGTGTGACAGTATAAATGCACAATGATTTGTGACAGGTAGTAACTTTCTCGGTTCCTCTGCAGTGAACCTGTTGAGTGCAGCAGGCAGCATCAAAGAGCATCTCAGGTGTTTCTTCCTCTGAGGAGGAAACACTGTGACACGTTTCTCAGCTTCCTCTCAGAGCTCAGGTGCCTCAGTAGTTTTGTTTCCTGGCTAATTAAAAAGCAGGCGCTTCGTGGCGGTCTTTATCGTGTCCAAAATTCAGCATGGAGAAGAAAAGAAACATTCATGATTTCTGTGAAACAAAGATCCCAAAACAGCTTGTTTCTGGAGACATTTGTTATTAAGAGCTTTAATTTCTTTGATATTTTGCTGACAACCTGAAATCTATACTTTTAATATTTTCTGCTGATAAAAATACACATAGAGCCTCAGCTTGTTGATGATCCTCTCAGAACTAATCTGACATTAGGAACTGAACAAAAGCCTCGCATAAGCAGCAAAAGTCCAAAAAGATATTAATTAATTTTTATAGTATAATCAAATTTAATAACAGAATTATTATTTTGACTATTTTACCTGAAAGTGACTTAAAGCATAATGACTTTGAACCTCTTTCTGTTTGAAGTGCTGCCAACACGACAGCCAATAAACTGAATGAATTTCATAAGAGGAAACTGAACATTAAAGCAGTGCACTCATAACCTGCTATATTTATCCATTTCCCAATTTCCCTTACATCTTGAAAGCATCTTGAGGATGTTTCATTAATATAACCTCCACAGGAAAGAAGTGATAATGTCACAGGATGTGCGCTGCATCCAGACACAACCCTGCAAATGAAATGAAAGACACACCGCAAGTATTTATTGGTGAAACGAAGCCCTTTGTGGTTATCAGCACATTAGGATGCAAACTACATCAAAGTTTATGTATCCTCCTTTCACATTGTGCTGCTTCACTGTCCGGTGACTCTCTGCTTTGTGTCTAGTCGCATATTTATGGAAGATAAGTACCCATCATCCTGCTCCATTACCCCCATGCAGCATTTATTCTGCTCAGGTGCCCGAGGTTTGAACCACGTTACGTCCTGACTCAGCCCGCTGTCCTTCACCTGCTCAGACTGACGGCACTGCATCCTTGGAGGGAGTTTACATTAAAAGGTTTCCTCTGAAACCACTCAGTGATTTTTCCTCATATCTCAGTTTCACCAACTTACTCCAGAAATGTCACAAACTCGATGCTGCTGGGCTGAATCATCAGACAAAACTTTAGCACGTTTCAAATTTGTCTTTTTAGCCTCACGTAATCAACCCTGAACTAAACAACCAGCATCACGAGCTGAACATGCTGGAAAAGTGCATCTTAGTCCAAGATTTATGTAGTTGTAACCAGAGATGGGCAGTAACGCGTTACTGTAATCTGATTACTTTTTTCAAGTAACGAGTAAAGTAAGGGATTACTATTGCAAAAACAGTAATTAGATTACCGTTACTTTCCCGTAGGAACGCTGTGTTACTGCGTTACTAAAACCGTGATTTTTTTGCGAGAATGTCTCATGACAGTGACGTAAGCGAGTGCGACGTTCGTGACAACAGCTGTGTGCAGATCAACAATGGATCATATATCGAGTGCAGAGAGAGTATGAGCGTGCAGCGTTTAAAGCGTGGAAGTACTGACCTTACTTTGAGTTTGATTCCATAAAAAGTGACAAAAACATTAGTGTCCGTTGTGCGTGGGAAGAAAACTTCTTTTTACAGCGAAAAAAACCCTAAACTTCCAAACAAGCACCGAGTAGCTACGACGTAATGGGAAACTCACAGAGAAACTCGCGGATTCTTCCACTGACCGCTGCACACCTGCACCAGGGTAACCCTCCGCCTACCCCACTCCTGCTTTACAGGTGAAAATAGAGCAACAGGACCGCTAGTCTGTGACTTTATTTATTTTCTGCTGTGTTTTACTTGCATCTATTTGAAAGACTGAGTGTAAACACAGGTTTAAATGTTAAACTAATTTCTTCCAGTCAGAGAATGTTGCAGATAATTAAATTTTTGCTTGATGCATAAAGTTAAAAGACTAAAACTAATAAAACAAGTTTTAAAAAGAGACTTTTCCATTTGATTACATTTTGTATGATGATTATGCAGAAAAAGTAGAATTGGGCTGAAAGATCTATCACTTTATCACCTATTCAGGTTGTAAATCGTGTTTTTAAAGTAAGTAAAGTAGTAGTAAAGTAACTAAGTAATTAATTACTTTTGAAAATAAGTAATCAGTAAAGTAACAGGATTACTTTTGGGGGGAAGTAATCAGTAATTAGTTACTGATTACTTTTTTCAAGTAACTTGACCAACACTGGTTGTAACTGCCACATGCAAACAGGTTAGTGGTCTGTTGATAACATTTCAGCAGCACATGAGGCTGAAACATTGCAAACATTAACGAGCAGCTGCAGACTGAGTTTCTTTAAACCAGAGATGAACTTGCTTATTGTACAAAGACTGAATTCTTCTCAATGAAACAAGTGATGAAAGATTCTGCAGTTAGACATCGATTGTTGTGCACGTGTGACATGCTCTCCAGTTGTGTAGCCACGAACACTGAGGGGATTTAGCTAGCAATGGGCCACCATCACATCTGGCCAGAGCAGAAGGACGAGAATATTCAATTCAATTTTATCCATTTAGCCCCAAATCACAACAAACAAGCGCTTTATAGTTTAAGGTAGAGCCCCAACAGTAATGCAGAGAAAGCGCCGCAGTTATATGTTAGAGGAATAAACACTGTGGGGAAATTACAGTGGGAACAGCAGCATAAGAGCACAACATATTGTACACAGCAGAGCACTGCACATTTAGATTACTGCAGGCACAGATAATAGCAGGTAGCACAGGTACAGCTGCACATGTGTGCTGCAGATGTTTTTATAGTTCTGACTGGGTTTAAAAAATTCTTCCAATACTTTAGTAATTTTACTTGCTGTGTTTTGGATCTGCTTCACACTTCACATCAAATTCATTGGGTTAATCGTGAAATCAGATTTCCTCTACAAGGAATCTGCTTCACAGTTATTCAAGTGTATAACTGCTAATGACTGGATATAAAATCCTCTCTGAAGGCGTCCACGTACATTAGTGCCCCACAAAAAAATGAGAGGAACTACTTGGTTCTCTATTTCAGAGACTGACCTTTAGATAAAAGTTTATGAGTGGTGTGATTGTCTATTTCCTGCTGCCAGAAAGCAAAAAAAAAAAATGGATGGATTTTGGAAGCGTCATTAGCTGCATTATCTCCTGAGCTGTGGATGTGATTCAAGTGGAGAAAGAAAGGAGCTTTGTAGTGAGTTTCAGACGGCGGCCTTCAGAAAGACATTTTCCATTTATCAGCAGAGCCAGACTGACTGCATGAACCTTTATATTGACAACAACCGCAAAGATATGCATCTGTTCCACGTGGTGTATGTGTGGAAGAAATTATTCGTCTCTTTGAAGGTTGTTAAACCACAATCCTGTTTCGCTCTTTGTTCTAGAAAACCTGCTGTGATATTATGTGGCTGGAAATTAGGTCAGATGACTCAGACAAGCAAAATATTTGTGAGTTAGTTGACATCCACAGACAAATGTCTTAGGAAGAAGCTGAGGATCTGTCCGAAATCTAGTTTTCTATTACAGTAAGTCGGAATCTGGGAATGTGTCCTGGACACTGATGAGACTTTGCATCAATGTGAAGTTGAAATGGTGATACGGAGATGCAGGGGGGGCAGCGGTGAGCACCTTCACCTCAAATCAACAAAGCCAGGGCAGTGTTGGTCAAGTTACTTGAAGAAAGTAATTAGTTACTGATTACTTCTCCAAAAAAGTAATCCCGTTACTTTACTGATGACTTATTTTCAAAAGTAATTAGTTACTGATTACTTCTCCAAAAAAGTAATCCCGTTACTTTACTCATGACTTATTTTCAAAAGTAATTAGTTACTGATTACTTCTCCAAAAAAGTAATCCCGTTACTTTACTCATGACTTATTTTCAAAAGTAATTAGTTACTGATTACTTCTCCAAAAAAGTAATCCCGTTACTTTACTGATGACTTATTTTCAAAAGTAATTAGTTACTGATTACTTCTCCAAAAAAGTAATCCCGTTACTTTACTGATGACTTATTTTCAAAAGTAATTAGTTACTGATTACTTCTCCAAAAAAGTAATCCCGTTACTTTACAGATTACTTATTTTCAAAAGTAATTAGTTACTTTTCACAAACCTGACACACTACCTGAATGCGTGATACAGTGATAGACCTTTTGGGCCGATTCTTCTTAATCCATATAAAAGTGAGTCAAACAGAAAAGTGTCTTTTTAAAAAATTGTTTATTACTTTTAATCTTAACTGTATAAAAACTGCATCAAACAAACATTAAATTAAATTCAACAGTCTTTGACTTTAATTTGTTTAACATTTAAACATATTTCTGCACATTACAGGCTTAAACTGTATTTCTGTATAATCCAGCATATAACAAATTATTTTTGTGTGTACACACACATCCTTTCATATAAATGCAGCAAATAAATAAATAAAATAAATAAAATTAACAATAACATCTTTTAACAGTTGGTAAAGTGCAGAGAGGCACAATATTGAGATTACTATGCTATTGCATGCTACATTCAGGCTGTTAATCTCATTTTGTGGCAACCCTGAAAAAGACCTGCTTTATTGTTTTCTTTTGGACTGAAATTGTGGTGACGTCGCATCAGCAGAAGCTTCTCAAACCTTCTATCAGACACTCTGCTCCTTTTGGGGAAAGCACCAATCCAGCTAAACTGAACAGCAGTTCCACTGGTGCACTGGATGGAGTTGGACTTTGTATTTCATCTACATCTTTCTGAGATTTGGGAACTGATTCAGAATCTCAAGCTTATAGTCTGACCTTAAAAAGTCAGTTAGTTGTTTTTCTGCTGAGAAGCTTTCTGTGGGCTGGTTCTGAAATTCAAAAAAGTCCATTTCGGCCGGGCTGGCTGGCATTTGGGACACATTAGTGTTGTCAGCTGCAGGAGCAGCTTTACCACACTCTGTTATCAGGAGCTCATCACATACTCTCTCCTGCGCTCGTCTCTCAGCCAACGAAGTTTAAACTTAGGACTCGTCATCACCTTCTTCATTTTCAGATTCAGACCCAAATCACAGGGCTGATGTACTCTGAATGCTTCAGGAAAATTGGATGCATTATCTGTTACAGTGGCAATAACTTTGCCTTGTAGTCCACATGATGAATGGATTTCTTCAAGCTCTGCTCTGATTACATCATAGGTATGGCTGCCTCTAATTCTCTTGCATGCTAGGGCGGCCTTGTTGCGCTGTAATGTGGAATTAATCCAGTGAACTATTACACCCATAAAACTTTATTATTTACCGTCCAGATGTCGGCAGTGGTGGAAACAAACTCTGCCTCTTCGAGTGCAGCCTTCAAGTTAGAGTTCGTCTTGTCATATTGTCTCTCAAGCTGTCCTACAAACGACTTCCTCTGGGGCAGCTTGACACCACCTTTAGTTGCTATTTTTTCTACGATGCGTCGGAATGATTCAGAGTCTACAGTGGAAATCGGCAACATGTCCTCGACGCTACAGGCAGCGACGAGCTTCTTCAGTTCAGCGGCACTAAGTCCTGTCGCTCCTGTTTAGCAGGAGTGGGTCCATCTGAGGTTTAACATTCCCGTGGCAGCGTGCTGGGTGCTTGCTCAGGTCGGAAGTGGAATTTTTCGACGTAGAAAGAAGTTTTCTTCTGATGCAGAGTGTACAACGTACGCTCTGACTCTGTAGTCAAATTCAAAGTAATGTCGTATTTCCAAGTATTAAATGCTGCACAATCACACTCTCCCTCGCTCCATGTTTTCTATTGTTGATTTACAGACGTGCTACCACAGCCATCGCACTCGCTTGCGTCATTGTCAGGAGACACTCTCACAAACAAAATCACAGTTTAGTAACGCAGCTTCCTCCCACAGTCCAAAGACTGTGGGAGGAAGCTGGAGGTCCAC
This sequence comes from Neolamprologus brichardi, assembly GCF_056152115.1. Taxonomy (NCBI): domain Eukaryota; kingdom Metazoa; phylum Chordata; class Actinopteri; order Cichliformes; family Cichlidae; genus Neolamprologus; species Neolamprologus brichardi. The sequence continues at coordinate 25,821,998 of NC_142111.1, read as the reverse complement.
TGACCGTGTGTGAAGAGTCATCTGTGATGGATCGGTGGCCAACTTTGAGTCGACACTGTCTCTCGCTCAGTTGGTTTATTTAAATTCAGTTTCAGTTCATCACTTTATTGTCCCAAAAGCTGAAATTAGTTCAGCAGCAAGAGCAACAATAAAAACAAAACAATGATAAAATTAGTTATTCACCATGGAAGAGGCGGGTTGCAATAGGGGTGAGACAAACCTGGAGTCTTGGTCTTCTTCACAGTTCCTCTAAAACGACGGCTAGAGGGCAACAAGTGTGTAGTTATGAAATTGGTGGAGGGACGGATTAAACTGGACATCTTTGCAGTGCAAACACATTTCTCCTCTGCACACGAGCTTCAACTCTTCTGCCTGTAACGACGACTCTTGACTTCTCATTAATGATGAGTTTGACAAATCAATATATCAATAAAGTAAGGCTGTCGATGTTAACGCATTAACGTGTATTAACCCTTTAAGACCTACCATAGAACCAAGTCCATCAGAGCTTATATTATATGTTTACATGCTGTGGAGCCATTTTTGGGAGCATTTCAAGTTGCTATACATCAATACAACCATTATAGCCTAAATTTTAATAATATGTCTGCATTAAGTGCATAGTAATTACATAAATTGCATAAAAGTGCAATAAACTACAAAAAAATTGAAAATCGTTTTGGTTTTTTTAACATATATTTCTAGTTAGAGAAATTTAAGAGGCTTATCCCTCAAAACTGTAAATACAAAAAAGTTGCACAAAATAGTTTCCCACCACAGGAAATTTATTTTGAGTGTCTTCATAGTTTTATTTTTGAAATACACCAATTTTTATATACTGCAGGAAAAACGAAAATAAATATTATACTGCAAATTTGCAAAAAAGCAGCATATGCATCAAAATAAACTATTTCCAGCAGTGCAATATGAGTCCTAAGCATCCCAGAAACGACACAGAAAGTCAGAAAGTCAAAGATAACTTTTAAAAACACCAGTATAGGCTCATGAGGCCCTGATGGTAAAAAACTACATTTCCGCGAAATGACGTCACTTACGGTTTCGGGCAGGTCATGGAGGACATGCGATACTTCGTGCTGATGGACGTAGGAAGTGTTATGAACAGCTGATCGGATCGGCAAAGCGTGTTTCTGGAATATTATGTTTTTGTTGCTGCAAGTGCTTTTTATGCAGTTTTTGCAAAGCTATATGTGGAAGGAAACTGTGACCGAGGACAAGCTGATGGCATAAGATGTAAGTACAACTCCTCCGGTTTCATATGCAAAAAAAATTATTGCGCTAGCTCACGTGGTTGCAGTGCTACCGGGATTTAAAAATAGTTACGCAAAACAGAGCGTGCTGCTCTGACCGGTTTTAAAGGGTTAATCTGTTAACACAGTTGACGCGATTTAAATTTTTAATGCAATTAACCGTCTGGAGAGCAGAATGAAATGTCTCTGTCAACGCATTTCAGGCAGTTTGTCCAAAGTCTGTCCATTCTGTACTCCGATTGGTTAAAAATTTAATCGTGATGACGCGTTAGCGTTGACACCCCTGCAGTAAAGGTCTGGTTTGAGAACCATCTGAATAGGTTCTCCTGAAATACGACAGAAAAGACAAACAAGGGTAACTTGTAGTAGGCGTCCAAGTTGGGAAAAGGAAAGTTCATTGATCATCTCTCACAACCATCCAGCCGGCGTACAAGTGCCGCTTCCTTTGATGTCCTTTAAAGTTTAAATGTGGTTTCAGCTTCCTGTGATTGTTGGTTTACACCAAACCTTTTAAATTCAGGATCCGTCTAGAAACGAGCATCATCGCACGAACATCTCCGCCTGCCCCTGGAAGTTTATTTTATTCCTTCAGATGAGAACTTTTTAAACCTTTCAGCGAGGTTTTATCACCACCGTGTTTGTCTAACCAGCACAGGCTGGTGAAGGGAAAAATGCTAATGATGCCCAAAAGCTAAAGCTGAAGTTTCAAAACGCAAGTACACAAACGAATGAACAATGCTAGTCACAGCACCGTCGTCTATATATAAGCCAAGCTCCCGAATGAAAGTCTTTACGGCCGTGTTCATCGCTGTGCAACCTTGTGAATGACCTCGACGTTGAGTGACTCTGCTTCTAAAGGACAACTCTTCAGTTCTCGGATTAAGGCCTCATCCTGTACGGTCCTCTTTTGAGATGGAAATTAATATTTCAGCCTTTGACAAATGGCTTTGTGAACGCTTTTAAAACTCTATTAAAAGCTGCCTTTGGATTTGAAGGAAATGAGAATCTGTGCGACTTTAACATTTTGGAAACTGTTTTTAAAAGCTGACTGACAGAAATAGAAGAACTTCTGGTACTTTTTGGGGATAATAAGTAACTCAGCTGACAATAACTTACACACTCTGTCCTCGACGCTTTGCACCGACTTGAAGGGGAAATCTGGTCTTTGGAAGCAGATATGCTGAATTTTTGCAGCAGATACTAAACAGAGCGTCTGTGCCGTTGTTCAGTGAAGGAGAAGAAAATAAATATTCTTCCATCCTCGTCTCTCCCTTCTCTTCCTTCCTTCTCTCCTCTCTCCTCCCCTTCACTAATAAAAACAGCAGACTCGTTTCTATAACCTCACACTCGAGGTGCTTGCCCTTTCCGCACTCCAAGATATACAAGCTACTTTCACCTGACGAGGTTAATTGAGATGTGAAAGATCGCAGCACAACGAGCGGCACGGTCACTCCTGGGCGTCGGGGCTGCACTGAGCACGCCTGGTTACCTGCCCTTTCTGCAGCTGTAAAAAATGAGATGGACGCACTGATTAACGCGGCATTTTTGCACAACCCGTTCAGGCTGTTTCACTCGCAGTAAGTAAAACAGGAGGAGGCAGCAGCAGATCCACGGCCTCTGGGCCCGGTCAATATTTCATTCGCTGTTAAATATTCAGCACGTGTTTCCTGCCAAAACCTCGATAATCCGGTTATGACAAAACAACGAGATGATCTGTGTTCGGGGAAAAGATCCTCGTGTGTTTTTTTCTGTGAATTTCCCACAGTAGTGTCACCTGTCTGGGACACAACCACAGTTTTCCTCAACATAATCGTTCCACCAACGAAGCTGAAGAACAAAATGTTCCCTCTGAGATCAACACAGCTTTTAAATCTGTACGAAATGATCTGAGATTGTTTCAAATAATATTCTTGCCACGCAAAAACTATAAAGGCACGCATAAAAAATTCATCAGCACACAGTTAGTGCAAACAAGCAAATGGCACAACACAGAAGAGCCACCTCCACGTGACAAGACTCAGCTGTCCATCTGCATCTAAAGGTCAAAGGTCACTCTTCCGAGGATGCCAACGTTCACATTTTGGACAGAGAGGACAGATGGTTTGAAAGAGGAGTGAAAGAAGCATCTATGTCCACTGTGAGCGACCATCTTTGAACAGAGGCGGGGTTTACGACACCAACTCTCTGCCATCTATAATCCAGTTTTGAGTTCCCTCCCAGACGCCTTAACGCCCACTCACATCCTGGGCCATCTGACCTCAGGAAATCACATGATAGGGTGGGGCCAGGTTTCACAAAGAGCTCACCCGAAACTCTGGCTGATTGGGACCCACACCCAGTTCCACACCTTGGCTCAGGCGATTAGAGGATCATCAGGGGGTCCTTTTGTCCCTCTGTGGGGGGAAACTCCCACTAGGTTTATATCTGGGACTCTCCACCATTTGACCTTAGAACTGAAGAAGCTTCTCGGATGAAGGTGAAACATCTTTAAGTAACTTAAAGAAGTCCAGACGCTTTTCTTTCCAAGCTCCTCAGACTGCTAATGAAGCTGCAGGCCTGGTTTCTCTGTGTTTCAGAGGTACGTGGCGATCGTGGCTCAAGAGTTGGGAGTTCGTCTGGAAGGTTGCCGGTTCGAGCCCCGGCTTGGACAGTCTCGGTCGTTGTGTCCTTGGGCAAGACACTTCACCCGTTGCCTACTGGTGGTGGTCAGAGGGCCCGGTGGCGCCAGTGTCCGGCAGCCTCGCCTCTGTCAGTGCACCTCAGGGTGGCTGTGGCTACAATGTAGCTGCCATCACCAGTGTGTGAATGTGTGGATGACTGGATGTGTAAAGCACTTTGGGGTCCTTAGGGACTAGAAAAGCTCTATACAAATACAGGCCATTTACCATTTACGTGGTCCTCACAGAACAACGCTTTAAAAGTTTAATTTCATAGAATAGGATCCATTACTGCAGATTAAACTACCCAACCGATGACAAAGTATTTAAATGCATAATGATACTAAGTGCACTGTCCCAATGGTCGTGCAGCACTCAGCTAACGTTAAGATCTCCTGAGGCTGGGTTTTTCCAAAATGTGAACATCTTTTCCATTTCACATTGCTGGAACTGGAATCTTTGAGTTTGGACTTTTTAATAAAACATGACATTTTCCAGAAACGCTGGAAAATGTTTCCAACCTTACCTTCTGACATTTCATACAAGAAAAGATCTGAAAGTGCGGCATTACTCAGTGTCATCGTGACATGGTTAACAACGACTGTTTAAATCTTATTTTCTAGTGGGGTGGGGGACACCACAGGGGGGACCAGCCGCGCTCCTCATTTCCGAACACCGAACCAGAAGTTTGGTGTTTTTTCCAGTCGTGAGACTCGCACCAGCTCAGAGCAGCTGTTACGCTCAAAGCTCTCGAGTGTCTGCCGGCCTTGAAACGCTCAACATCCTCGGCTTTTATTAGTGACGGGCGGCAGCGTGTTTCTGATTCTGTACCAGTGTTTTAAAATACCAACAGCCTCAGTCTGGAGCCTCCCACAGCAGGGCTCATTAAGGATTCAGGAGAGGAGGCTGTGCGTGAGAGGGGGGGGGGGGAGAATATAAAGGGAGTCTCACTAAACAGGCCTTGAGTATCTCTCTCTCTCACACACACACACCCTCTCTAGCCTCACCCCTTATCCAATCACACTTAAGCATGATGATATTGTCCATTAGCATTGACTGGCTTTGCTGATGTTAGCACAAAGCGCGGTGCACGCACACACGCACACACTGCCTCACCTCTCCCCTTGAGAGATTCATTAGCAGATCACAGCGGCCGACTTCGACATGCTGGATGTTAGAACGCAGAGAGAGACACAGGAAGTAGTTTCAGGATGAAACAGAGCGTGTCAGGATGTGAACACGAGCGGAGGAGATGCTCAAAAATGTACCCACTTAACCCCAAAAAACGACGACGGTGATTTTCATCCACTCGATGAATAAATATGTGGTCATGTTTTATTTTAAAGTTGTGTGTCTTCACTGGACGAGACTCACATGGACCAGAAGTTGAGCAGAAGCACAGAGACACAATAAAGAGTGAAGGGTGAGCAAACCAAATCAGCAGGAAGGACAGAACAAGCTGATCTAAGCAGATGTTTTCTGTTAAATCCAAAGTGAATTTAAGTGAAATACTGATAAGGAGCTAAGGAAAAGTTTAAAGTCTTCCAGAAAGGCAGTGTGAAAGTATAACCGTCTCCAAACTTTCCTAATTTGGAGCACTTTCCCACCTGTATCCACACCTCCGAGTAGATAAGTCATTTCCGAATGCAGCAAAAGTCTCCCATCTGAGCAGCTACACGGCTGAGCTCATTTGCATTTGCACAGAATAACACCCGACTGTGCGGCGTGCAGCGTTTCTGCATCTAATGACCCTCCGAACTCACTGATCTATCGCTCAAACTGGAATTCGCTGGATTGTGTTTCTTTGTCTCAGCGGCACCAGAGGAAACATTAGCAGTTCGGTCCATTAAGGGGGCTGCTTCCCCCCCCCGAATGTTAACTGCTGCTAAAGCTAAAGCGAACGCGAGGTCAGAGGCGCCGGTGTTCGGGTCGGTTTCCTGTTTCAGTTCCACTTCCGTCATTTGCTCCCCCCTGCTGATGCTCTGAAATGGGATTTCAAGCCGGCGCACAAAGCAGCGAATGACAGCGGCGGCAGACACTGGAGGCAAACTTATAATACTACACTCGCACACGCAGCTGATATGGTGGGGGCACGTGCACGTTTTTACTCATGCACGCACAAAGAAGTGTTTGTGACTCACAAACACGTGACGGTTGTGATTGTGAGGAATCATTTGCATCCTTGTTGCTGTAAGTGCGTGTGTGTGTGTTGCCATGGTGACACAGCGAAGTTATTGTCGTAGGTGCTCTTAGTGATGTTAATTCAACTAATATGGCTGAGAGGAGACCGACAACTAGTCTGCCAACGAAGGGAGGGGGGGCGAGAGAGGATCAGTCTGAATGAGAGAGCGAGGAAGGCGATGTATAAAAAAGGGGAAGAATGAAAGAGCGTCCTGATGCTCAATCATCCAGAGAAGCAAATCTCCAAAAGTTGATTCTGTTCATCTGGACAAATCGTTTTGTGGGAGAAACGTTTCGTCACTTCTTCAGTCTCAGCTTCTTATAAACAGGACATTTGCATAATGACTGAAATCAGCCCACTGATGAACAATCAATGATCAAAGACCATGAGTCCCATTCACAGAGTTGGGGAATGGCTGTAATCACAGCATGTAAGATGGTGACAGATGCACCCTTAGGCCTACAACACAGAGCGAACACCACCCCCACAGACACAGCAGCCAGGGAGGCAGAAGAACATCAAGAAGGTCCTGAGTCAATGTGGTTATCCCAGCCGGACTTTTGTCAAAGCTGGAAAGGCTCCTAAAGAAAGGTGCAGCCGATCCAGGAGAGAAGGACAACTGCTGCCGAAGCGAAAACCTGTAGTGATCCCATACGTGTCAGGAGTATCGGAGCAGCTGAGACGCATTTTTTTTCTAAACACCAGGTTTCTGTGGTTTTTAAACCCCAAAAAATTGGTCCACCCCAAGGATCGGGTCCCCGACACAAACAGAGTAACATAGTGTAGCTGTTAAGTGCAGGATTTATACATCGGGGAAACCAAACAACCTCTGACTACAACACAGAAGAGCCACCTCGTCAGGCCAGGACTCTGCAGTCTGTTTACACCTACAGGCCAGTGGACACTCTTTCAATGATGAGGATGTAACATCCTGAACAGGGAGGAACGCTGGTTTGAGGGCGGAGTCAAGGGAAAGACCATCTCTGAATCGAGGAGGGGCCTAAGGGTCCATCTGTCACCATCTTACATGCTGTGATTGCAGCCATTCCCCAACTCTCTGTGAATGGGACTCATGGCCATCGATCAGTGGGTTTTGGTCAGTGGTTGTTGATCAATGATCATGAGAATTAGCATAATTAAGACTGAAGACGTCACCTGGTTGAGTGACGAAACGTTTCTCCCACAAAACGCTTCGTCCAGATGAACAGAATCAACTTCTGGAGAATAAAAGGTAACAAGGTAGTGAAAGGAAGGATGGGAAACGGTGGGAAGGAGTCCAGACTTCAGCATCAGTTCCTGCGGGTGTTAAAAAAACCCAACACCCCCCTGAAAAACAAACAAAACAAAAAACACGGTCCATCCACCAGTTGTCTGTCAGAGAATAAACTGGTGATGGGCTGGTGTCCAGGATGCAGACTTCATGGCATCTGTGATTTAAATAACTTTTTACTCACATTTTACTGAACTTTTGAAACACCGGTCGTGTCCAGGTGCTGCTAAATGCACGGTTAGGTACTAAAAGATTGTGCTTTGGTTCCAAACACGGCCGTTCTTTTGGAGAAATGACACGCTGGAAGCCATAACTCGGCGTGCCACGGTGCATACGCGGTGGGATTTGACAAAACGGCATTAATCAGCGGGACGAGAATGGGCCGGCACACCAACAGTTGAACTCTAAGAACATTTTTAAAAATATTCCCGCGGGAGATCAGGTCAAAGTGAAGGATGAATGTGACAGCTTCAGACTGTGACGCTTTTTTTCTGAGAGCACAAAACGTCAGATCTGCTCCATCTATCCACTGTCAAACACAAGCGCAAATACAGGAAGTACTCACATCAAAACGACAAGTAAAACATATACAGGAGCTTTGACTGACTCACAGTTCAAAATCATCCTTAGCAGTCTTAGATCTCCTGCTCCTCTTCCTTTAAGGCCACCTTCCCTTTAACCCAGATGTGTGATTACCTGCTGTGCACACAAAGCTTAAACAGCAGACGGAAAAGGCATCTGTGCTCTTTCTGACATCACACAGTGCCTAGAGTAGAAAACACCTTGACACTGAGTGTTTACAGCAGTCTGAGTTCACCTCTGTGATTACTTGTACATGCACTGAAGTCAGTATTTGAAAGACGATCCTCCACGACTGGAGCGGAACAAATATGTGACGGATAATACAGAAAAGCAAAAAGGTCCACCTTAAATTCTCTGCTTAGGTTGGAGAAAATCAAGATCAGGGTAAAACAACTCCTGATCTGAGAGTTTGCTGACGTCCAACCTCCTCCCACGTGAAGCCTCTCAGTTGACATCAGTAACAGTAACACAGCAGACCCCCATCATGTGACGGGGGAGCGCACCGAGCCTGCAGCACTAACTGCGTCACAGTACATATGCTGCTAGCCGCACAGAACAAGGTGCTCCGCTGTACGTACACTTTCCCCGATGATATTCTTGTAAATATCAGGACCTATATCAGTGAACCTTTTGAAAAGATTTAGTGGCGAAGCCGAGGAGGAAGGATAAATGTTAAAATTACCATTATCTCCTCTGCTCAGTGACAGCGCAGCCTCAACGTGGGAGCGAGCGGCAGATAAGCGGGCCCTCGGCCTGCGCGGCCGGTTTGATGTATAATAGCTGTGATGTGTTACGAAGCTCTCTGAGCATTCATTAGGCCTTCATGCCTCCACTGTTTTTGCAATTATTGTTGACCTTTAAGAGGACGGATTGATTCTCAGAACAAAGCGCGGCTCCGCTGCTGCCATCTGTTATACTGGAGTCATGCATGCAAGCGCACACATGCACATCTCTGAAGCTGAGGCTCCCTCTGTGTTTCTCTTACTAAATATCACACAGATCAGCTGGACAAACTCACATCCTCTGGGAACAACGGTATGAGAAATCATACAGCGCGGTTCCTCCCGCTCACATTTGTTTTTATTCTGTAAATTTGGCTTGTAGTGACGGCTCGACCGAGTTTCACGTGAGCTGAAAGCGAGGTGCCTGAGGTAGCCTTGAGCAAGGTAGCTGCCCGCTGCTTCACTGAGTGAAAGGGTTACATGCAAAGGAATGCAACATTTGCCACATGTGGGACCATAAGGGTTTAAAAATAAAAATAAAATCAAAAAGTAAAAGAAAATCTTCGGCTCTGCAAGCATCTACTGAAAGCATGCAGTGATGGAGAAACTCAGCAATGTTTGAGTTCTCTACAGGCATCACAGAGGGAACATGAAAGTGATGTAACGAGTACTGTGTCTAATTATTTTATAACTACACTGCGTTACTGCGACTCCAGCACTCGTGGTGACGCGGGTCAGTCGACATCATCCCAGGACCTGTTTACTCCTCACCCAGTGCACTTCAGCATGATGCAAATGTTTAACCACAATCTCTTCTTGAACACAATCATGATGTTTGAGTGATGGCCCCGTGGCACGCTGGACAAACCTGTTTGATAACGTGTAATCACGTCAACTTGGGCTGGACTATTTGCTGCAAAGGTCATTATATTAAACTGGCTTCAGTTTAGGTTCAATGGATTTTAGGGCTTTAATGTTTGCTTTTAAAGCTGCGCACACTTGAAGCGAAGCTTTGAAACCAAACGTTTCTCTGATCCCACACTTTGTGTAACCAGAGGTTATTTCTTCCACAGTTGCTTTCAGTGACCTCTGATCATTAGGCTGTTGCGAATTGCTTCCTGACTGGATGCAGCTTAGAGTAGTGCATGGTCTGGGACCGCCGTGCATGGTCTGGGACCGCCGTGCATGGTCTGGGACCGCCGTGCATGGTCTGGGACCGCCGTGCATGGTCTGGGACCGCCGTGCATGGTCTGGGACCCGCCCCATCACAGTATCCTGTGACATTCTATCGCTACAGGACGCCTGGTTAGTCCCCCAATCTCCACCAATCCTGGCAAAGCTGTTTTTGCCTTTACCATTTATTAACCAAACTATGACTTCTTCTCTGTTTAGCTGTGTCTTCCACAGGTCCTGTTTTTATTCACTTTATCATAATTACATTTTAGTGATTTTACCACTGATTTCAGTTCTTTTCACTGGTCTATTGTTGATTTTAATTTTTACTTTATGGAATTTCTCTTTCCTTTAAACCAGGCGTCTCGAACGCCAGTCCTCAAGGTGTCCTTAAACTTTTCCATGTGTCTCTGTTGCAACACATCTGAATACAATTAGTGGGTCATTAGCAAGACTCTATAGAACTTGATTGAATGCTGAGATGGCAGCATTGAATGAACACAGTGCAATAAAAGATTTTAGAAATACATTTTCCCAAACACTTAAATTTACCTGAGTAGGGTTAGGGGTCGAGCTCTATACTCTTGCTAATGACCTACTGTTTTTATTCAGGTGTGTTGCACCAGGGACACATGGAAAAGTTTCAGGACACGTCGAGGACTGGAGTTTCAGAGCCCTGCTTTAAACTGTGCCACTGCACCATTAGCAATTAGCATATAGCAGGTGATAACAAAATAAACAGTGAGGAAGGGGAAACTGTTTCCTCATTGCCAAATACACTGCTCACTCCATAAGCACCTCCTCCAACCTGCAAAGCTGCAACTGCTTAAAACACGACTCTCACCTCCCAGCATCCGATACTGCTGCGGCTCGTGGATCAAGGCACCCTGTGTGTATCTGCACAACGCCATCTGACAGAACAGCAGTGTGTGAAGCCCTGAGATGATATAAAACTACAAATAAACAGCTGAGCAGTAGGAAGGAAACAGATGAAAGAATGTAAATCATTAAAAAATAAGATTATTCTCAGCAAATGCACATGCGGTGGTTTAGCAGCTGCAGACCGCAGGAGGAAAGTGAGGTCAAGATGACAACAGTTCCAACGTGTTCACTTTCATTCATCGGTTAACTGAAAACCCAGCAGCTGCTCTGAAAGGAGGCAGAAACTACGAACCAACCGTCTGCGTAACTGATGGCATCACAGATTTCTAATAAAAAATGGCTCCAACATGCTTAATATCAGTAAGAGCTGCTGCAAAGTAATTATGACTTCAAAAAGTGGAACTGCCCTTTAGATAACTATATGGACGTGACTCAGGCTCTGCTCCCCGGTGCTCCCAGTCACAACATCTCCCTTTCATGTGCCTTCTTCCTTCCCTCCTCCTCCTCCATCCCTGTAAAACTCCTGCATCGCCATGGTAACAGGCTAAATAGTGAGGCGGTGTGGGTTAAGCATCACTCATCCGATATTTATTATCAGCCACTTAGGCTTTATGGCCTTATGATGGGAAATCATCAATGCTGTGACCTGTGGGTGGAAAGGCGTGCATGTGTGAACGTGGACTGCTCAGACAGCGGCGACATAAATGCATCTACACAACCACGCCGTGTGAACGCTGCGCGGCAACAACAGTTCAAAGGAGTCCTGGCTGCTCATTTCCAGCTCCGTGTCTTTAGTCTGGGAATCTACTGGAGTAGCTTAGCATGAAATCTGAACAGCAGGTGGGTGTGGCTTCTGGGGTATCTGCACTCTGTGACATCATACAGATCCAACAGCAGAAAATACAGTTTCAAACAACATATTTAGGGCCGTTTTAAGCTCCATTTAAAAGCCAGCTTTCTTCTGATGATGAGTACAAAACCTGAACAGCAGGTGGACATAAGGGGACGTCCACAGTGACATCATACAGAGCCGAGTGTGGGAGAGCTGACTGTGAAACTGTGCCACAAACGATTATTTTGATAGTTGACTAATCAGATCATCATCCATTGGACGTAAAATGTACAGCTTATTGCACCAGCAGAATCTGCTCTCATATAACTATCATTAGCTTACAGCTTTAAGTGTTTAAGGTCTGTGCTAACTAAAAATAAAGACAAGATGATAGTTTATTAAATTTTAATGAAATCTGCAGATTGTTTCGGTGAAGTTTAATAAACTCCTTGCTATCTAAAATATAACAGGACACCGGAGTAAATTCTCTCACACTTCTGATAATCAGCTGTCTGCTTGATGTTTATTCAGCTGTGTAAAAACTATAACTTTAATCTCAGCCAAACCGATTTACTCAGGAACAAATAAAATACTAAAAAAAGCCAAACAATAACATTTATAAGTTATCTAAGTGACTTATATATCATGTTTAACCTGAGTAGCGAAAGACGGCGGTGGGTTTGAAAACAATTTGCCGGGAGTCCGGTGTTCTCACGGCTCTAGTTAGCCTAGCTCCCGACTAGCTATCGAGCTAGTGGCTAACAGACGTCTCCGAAAACGTCGGAGCGCTTTTGAAAATATGTGGTGTCTTGATAAACTGAGCAGATATTTGAGGTTTACACAGCTACATTCTCGCCTGAAAATATGTTAACCGTTTATTTTGTGACCCAGAAAGAATAATAAGAGTAATATTAAAACTAACTAGCTGCCGCCATTGTTGGAAACTGAGCTGGGCTGCGCTATGAATTCTGGGACACAGCTTCTTCTTCTTCGGGGTTTAACGGCAGCTGGCATCCTTGTACATGCAGTGCTGCCATCTTCTGTTTCAGTCCGTTATTACACTCTTAAATCCTACTACTTATTCCTGCGTCTTTTGTGATCTTACAAAGCTTCAAACGACGCGTCGACTATTAAATTAGTCGTCGACGATTTTAATAGTCGACGTAATCGTGACTGCCCTAACTCAGAGAGCTCCTCAGTGTTTGGCTCACATAAATGTGGGTTTATTTCAGGTTGGGTTCGGATCAGCGCTGTTCAGTGTCTCTAGAAAATGACGCTAAGTTTGTCAAGATAGTTTATTTATATAGCGCACTGAAACCCAACAGATGCCCACCATAGTGCCGCACAGCCAGTACACCGATCAACAAACAGTGCCTCACGCTGAAACATGACATGGGGGGGGGTTGCGTTTCTGGTTAAAGCACCGTCAGCAGCGGAGAGGGAGCAGAAAGTGAGAAACAATGAAGCACCTGACAATAATAATTAGTCCAAGCAGTGCTGGGTTACAGGATCTTCTTAATGTCTGTACTGAATATGGTGTGCAATATGACATTGAGTACAATGCTGCTAAAAGTGCTGTTTTGATATGTAGAACCAAGCAGGATAAACAGCTAAATTTCCCTTTGTTTAAACTGGCACACAAAACTCTTGAAGTTCATAAAAAGGTGAAATACCTCGGTCACTTTATTACTGAGCAAATGAATGATGATGATGACATGTACAGACAACGATGCAAGCTCTATGTGCAGGCAAATACTATTGCAAGTAAATTCAGCTTTTGTTCACTTCCAGTTAAAGTGGCTTTGTTTAAAGCGTATTGCACACCGCTATATACTGCCCCCTTGTGGTCATCCTACAAACAATGTAGCATGCTGAAGCTGCATGTTGCATATAATGATGCGATGAGAATCCTTTGCAGGATACCTAGAAGGGGTAGTGCCAGCCAGATGTTTGTAGCTGTGGGTGTTTGGACTTTTAAAGCACTTTTAAGAAAGTTAATGTTCAATTTTAGAGAACGACTGGATGGTTCGAGTAACAGTATAATTTTAGCACTTACAGATCCGACAGTGAGTGGTTCCCGTTACTCATCCAGTCTGAGAAAGCACTGGTTAAAGTGTTTGTGTATTTATTGATTTATTTTAAGTAATTGTGTTTTATGTATATTATGGTTTTATATTTTTACAAATGCTTTATATACTTATTTATATACTTATATATATTTAATGGTTTATACCTTGTGTTGGGGGGTGGGGGGGGTGGGGGGGTGTTTCTGTCTTGTTTTTATGGACATGAAGTCTGCCAATAAAGATTGAATAATAAAAGCAGCTCACACGGAAAATAACAAAAAGAAAAACCTGAAAAGAAACTTTTCTCAATAACTCGCCGCATCTCCTCCCGTCTTCTGTGCCACCTCTGCTGCCTGCAGCGGGAAACATTAGTCTGATATGAACTGATTTCTGCACTGATTACACCTGATCCTGCAACACTTAAGCCACTTCAGATAAATGAGATGAAGCAGCGTCTCAGTGCTTTTATGCACTGGTGTGTGTGTTCAGGTGTGTGTGTGTAGATGGCCCATTGGTGGAGGCAGGTTTTGATAGATTGCTCTGGACATCCCTCTAATGACTCGCTCAGGTTCACTCCTGCGAGCGAGGCCTGTCGCTTCCGCTAAGAGAAGCCTGTGATTGGTTGGGACGCAGCCCGGCCGCCTGCCGCGCGACCGACCCTCGCCTCGGCTCTCACTTCCTCCATCACACGCATTATTTTCAAAGCAGACAGTTTCAATGACAGGCACGAAGTATTTTTTATTGAAGTGTGAAAGGCGTCGAGGTGAAGACGGCGTCCCGCTGTGAGGAATGAGCACCAGAGAGCGAGCGCAACACAATCACCTGTTCATCCTCTGAAGAGCCGAACATGCAGGTTTGATTAACTTTCTTCTTTACAACTGTTTCAGTTCCACATTATTCTGGTTTGTTCTTTCTTTTTGCAGATTTAACACCAAGACGAGCCCGCTGAGTTCTAATCTTCCGACAGAAGAAAGAAAAATGATTGTGCAAATTACTGTAAATGATTATCAAGACGCCCTCACAGCCCCCTGTAAATGAAATGCTACGTAGCACGAGCACGTGTGCTTGTTTCCAACGTAAAGAATTACTTTTGCTTTTCATTCACTGCCCGCTCGTTTCACACAGCTACTCGTAGTACGCGGCGCTTTTTAAGGCAATGGTCTGCTTCCATCGTGTGGCTCTGGCGAAGACCCTTCCCTGTTTAACCCTTTAAGACCTACCATAGAACCAAGTCCGTCAGAGCTTATATTATATTTTTACATGTTGTGGAGCCATTTTTGGGAGCATTTCAAGTTGATATACATCAATACAACCATTACAGCCTAAAATTTAATAATATGTCTGCATTAAGTGCATAGTAATTACATAAATTGCAAAAAAGTGAAATAAACTACAAAAAAATGTAAAATCGTTTTTGTTTTTTAACATATATTTCTAGTTAGAGAAATTTAAGAGGCTTATCCCTCAAAACTGTAAATACAAAAAAGTTGCACAAAATAGTTTCCCACCACAGGAAATTTATTTTGAGTGTCTTCATAGTTTTATTTTTGAAATACACCAATTTTTATATACTGCAGGAAAAACAAAAATAAATATTATAATGCAAATTTGCACAAAAGCAGCATATGCATCAAAATAAACTATTTCCAGCAGTGCAATATGAGTCCTAAGCATCCCAGAAACCACACAGAAAGTCAGAAAGTCAAACATAACTTTTAAAAAGTTTTATAGATTTAATGGAAAAGAATAACGGAATGTATGGATAATAAGAGGTATGCGCTCAGCGTTTTCTTAGACCTAAAGAAGGCATTTGATACTGTTAATCATGAAATTCTATTAAAAAAACTGGAAAAGTACGGGTTTAGGGGAGTGGTTTTGGAATGGTTAAAAAGCTATGTTGGGAATAGGCAACAATATGTACAAATAAATGAATATAAATCTAATTTGATGGATATAGCTTGTGGAGTACCTCAAGGTTCAGTACTGGGTCCAAAAATGTTTATTATGTACTTAAATGATATCTGCAGAGTATCGGAGATTTTAAAGTTTGTAATATTTGCAGATGACACCAATATACTGTGTTCAGGTGTGGAATTGCCACAGGTTTTGGAGATGATCACACAGGAATTAACTATATTAAAGAAGTGGTTTGATATAAATAAATTATCATTGAATCTAGATAAAACCAAATTTATGTTGTTTGGAAACCAAAAGAGAAACATCAAAGTAGAAATATGTGTTGACAATGTATATTTAGAAAGAGTAAATGAAATAAAATTTCTTGGGGTGATCATTGACCACAAGCTCTGTTGGAAGCCACATATTACTTATGTTCGGGGGAAACTGGCACGGGGCATTGCCGTCCTGGGGAAAGCAAAGCATATGCTGGATCAGAAAGCACTGCACATTTTATACTGTGCTTTACTACTGCCATATATGAGCTACTGTGTAGAGGTCTGGGGAAATACATACAAAAGTAACACACAAACAATAACTGTAATACAGAAAAGGGCCATTAGATTAATAAATAATGTGGGGTACAGGGACCATACAAATGCACTCTTTGTCAAAATGCAAGCTATTAAATTCCAAGACTTGGTGAAGCTTAAAACAGCGCAAATAATGTATAAAGTAAGAAATAAATTGCTTCCAAAAGAAATCTGTAAATTGTTCATAGAAAGAGAAGGTGGGTATAACTTAAGAGGGAAATGGAATTTAAAAATACAAAGTGCTAGAACAACTTTAAGAACGATGTCTATCTCAATTGCAGGAGTTAAATTATGGAACAGTCTAACAGAAGAAATAAAAGACAGTAAAAACATAAAACAGTTTAAAGCAAAATATAAAAACTTGATTTTAAATAAGTATAACAATGAAGAAAACGGGGTTAACCCAGGACGGTAATGTTGCTGGTAGTGGTGTTGTGGTTCTTTTTTTGTTTTTTTTGTTTGTTTGTTTTGTTTTGGTTGTTTGTCTTTCCATAATTTGTGTATCTGCAAATATACACCTTCTGTATTTTTCATATGAAAGAAACTATACTGTGGTGGGGATTGCTAATTTCTTGTTTTTGATTTATGTATGTTTTGTTTTGTTTTGCTTTACTTTTGTTTCATATGTTGTTTGTTTAATTTAAGACTAAAAAAAAAAAAAAAAAGTTTTTTTTGAATGAGAGGTAAAACTTGAGGGGGTAGGGACAAATAAGTAAATACTTCTACCTACTCCTTTTCAAACAAATAATGGAATAATATATGGTAATGATTGTGAAGGCTCATGTTTGAAATGTTTGAAATAAAAATGAACTGAACTGAACTGAACTGAACTGAAAAACACCAGTATAGGCTCATGAGGCCCTGATGGTAAAAAACTACATTTCCGCAAAATGACGTCACTTCCGGTTTCGGGCAGGACATGGCGGACATGCGATAGTTCGTGCTGATGGACGTAGGAAGTGTTACAAACAGCTGATCAGATCGGCAAAGCGTGTTTCTGGAATATTATGTTTTTGTTGCTGCAAGCGCTTTTTATGCAGTTTTTGCAAAACTATATGTGGAAGGAAACTGTGACCGAGGACAAGCTGATGGCATAAGATGTAAGTACAACTCCTCCGGTTTCATATGCAAAAAACATTATTGCACTAGCTCACGTGGTTGCAGAGCTACCGGGATTTAAAAATAGTTACGCAAAACGGAGCTCCGACTGGCTTTAAAGGGTTAAACATGACAAAGCCAGCTCCATAAAGAAGTGTATTTTGCAGAGCATGACCCGACTTCGCTGACCCCTCCACCCTCAGCTCCATCCAACATCTGTGGGCTGACCTGAAAACCAGCTGTGAGCTTTATCATCCAGCATCCAGGAAGCAGGAGAGTGGAGGCTGTCGGAGAAGCGCGATAATTCCCACGGAGCCAGAATCTCGCTTTCTCCCTCCCTCTGTATTTTATCAGTGTGCAGGTCTATAAAGCCGACAGCCAGGAGATGGGAAAACGTGCTGAGACTTCATGTTCTCTGCCCGATGTACTCCCCAAAATACACAGAGAGGGCTGAAAACAGAGCGGGACTTGGCCAAGGCTGAGGATCTTTAAACACATCGAGTCTGATCTGGGTTATATGGACTCTGCTGTGCAGCTCGCTGTTTGTCCTTCTGTTTAACAGTGAGGCATAAAATAATGTTGGCACAGAGTTCATGAGCCGCTCTCAGGGCTCCAGAAACGAGCTTTGAGGTTTGGAGAGGAAGCAGGATGATAAAGCAAGAAGGCACTCGTCATTGTTTTCACACACATCGACAGCACGTTCGTATAATTCATAATTCAGCACAGAGAGCTGTGCAGAAGTCTCGAGTTTCTCTTCGTCTTTTGCTTTCAGGACTTTGAGTCTCCAGGTTTTCTGAAGGTTTTTCAGGCTTTTCTTTAGACGCTGGCTGCTTTTCACTCACTTTGAGTCCAGTTCTTGTACCTGACCATTCTCAGAGTTTTTATTTGTTGGATCACTTAATGCTGACCTATGATAACATAAATGACAGATTCAAGTAGTTTTTTAAAAAGCTCTGGTACATCTATTGTTGAGCCTCATCAGAAATGGTCCCAGTGGAAGGCTGACTGTAAAGAATTCATTTTTAAGGAAGGGAAACTGGGAGAAAAAGCTGACGGATGAAGATTACACAAGAACTGCACTGAAGATCAGAGGCCACAGGTCTGATGAATCCAAATGTGAAAGCTTTGGTTCTAAAATAATCGGGAATCCTGTCAAAATTGTTGGAGTTGAGAAAGGAGAAAAAGTAGCATCAGGTTGTGATCCAGCATGCAGCACCATCTGATTGGCAAAAGCTTCATTTGTCGCCATGAAAATGATCCCAACAATCTGCCAATGCAGTTTTACATGTCCAAAACACAGACATCCAATGTCCCAACCATCCAAGTGGCTCATGTAGATGTGGAGAGCAGCAGCTCTGCTCCGAAACCCATCCCCAAGGGTGAGTCCGCACACCCGTGAAGATAACTCGTGCTCTTCGGTGTGTTTTCAGTCACTACTTGCATCTCCTGGTCAAAACTGAGTGTAGATTATCTAGAACAGCCAGTAATCTTCACCTCAGAGTTTGCATCTCTATAGATCGAGTCCCCCCGCTCCACTCTTTCTCTCCTCAAGAATAAAGACCAATCTGGAGCACACGGGCCAAGAACCACGGCCTCAGACTGAGACATGCCAACTGTCACTGCAGCCCTGGCAAACTGCCCGAGAGCAAGGTCGAGGTTAAGCTAAACAAAAGCACCAGGATCACATCATGTGACATAAAAGAAAAGTTCCTGTAACTACAGAAGCACACCAGCCTGCACTTCTTGACAGAGGGCCAACCCCAAACGCCGCAGAGCTGCACATGAAGCCGTCAGTATCATTATTTACTGTCTAATTCAGTATTGGATGCCCATTATTAGGACATATGTTTTCCATAATGATTGTTGAAATGCATGCAAATGTAACAAATATTAGTTTGGCAGTGGGGCGGGGGGGCTCTAGTCCTCTCCTGTTGACGCTGTTATTAAAAGCTCGGGTTTTACTCAGTTATATCAGCATTAGCCCTCCATAAATTCTTATTTCCCCTGATATGATTTCCTCTGAAAGGATCGTCTCCTGTTCAGCAGCACAGGCCGGTCCTACTGCTGCTCCACTACACAACGTGATTACACTGCATTATTTTCCAGGCTTCAAAGGCTTCTGTAAAGAGCGCTGCAGATTCAAATGAGGAGCAGACACATCCTCAAAGCCTTTAATCATAGTTTGGTGCCTAATGCTGATCCATTTTTCTGCATTTCTAAATGTAAACGAAACGAAACGTGACATCTGCACCTGCTGGAGTTCAGGTGGCGTTTGGTCAGCCGACCAATCGGGGAAGCCCCACGCTGTGGGTGCACAAACGAGAGCTCCTCTGAGATTTGATGCCACAGCAACTGTAATGACTGAAATTCTATGTTGCATTATATACATGTGCACAAACATAATGCATCTGCATGTGTGTGTGAGTTGTTATGTAAGAGTCCACAATGTGATATGTGATATGATGATGCTTTGTTCCCACGCATGGAAATTAGATCTAACAGACTAGCAGGCTGTAGAGCTGAGAGTGGGCGTACAAGTGTGTGCACCTCCATCACATCTACGCATCTGAACATTTTGAATTTTCGCTTAAAAATATGACACTATAAGTGGAAATCCACTCCCACGCAAAGGCAGAAACTGCTCTTACTAACATATTAGCAAATCTCAGTGTTAAATATCACATAAAATCCAAGTACTTCATCGCATCGTTGAATAATCACGGCGGCGTTTAATATCCACACCCACTCAGATATTTGCAGCATTTCCATATTCTCTTAAACTCGTGTTTCCACCTCCTGATGACACTGAATCACAATTAGCTTCCAATCACACAATAGATGCTAAAACGTTAGCCAGTGGGCGACTGTCACTTAGCACGTCCTGATTCTCTTTATGGTCCATGTCTGTTGTTACTGGTTACATTGTCACATTAATCACGACTGGTCCCATTAGTCAACAGGAGATCAGTGTTACAGTGTTACTACCTAAGACACCTGCTAAGATTAAAGCTCATCAGTGAAGTATTGTCAGATATCAAGCCAGTGATGCTGTGTGAAACTTTACCAACTGAACTTTAATTATAAATGATCAAAGTGCACCCAGCTGTTCTGCAGCGACGGCAAGAACATCTGCCATTCTGCAGGATTAGACCTTCATCGCCGTTGCCTCTCGAATGATTCGTCAGTCAAAACCAGACATTTAATAACATCATTCTGAACGTGGAATTTTTGACTTCAAGACTTTTGTGCTGCTACAGAAATAAAAAGGGTGGTGTCAGCTGTCAGTTTTCAGCAGTGTTGGTCAAGTTACTTGAAAAAGTAATCAGTAACTAATTATTGATTACTTCCCCAAAAAAGTAATCCTGTTACTTTACTGATTACTTATTTTCAAAAGTAATTAATTACTTAGTTACTTTTTAAAAACACGATTTACAACCTGAATAGGTGATAAAACGATAGATCTTTCAGCCCAATTCTACTTTTTCTACATAATCATCATACAAAATGTAATCAAATGGAAAAGTCTCTTTTTAAAACTTGTTTTATTAGTTTTAACCTTTTAACTTTATGCATCAAGCAAAAATTTAATTATCTACAACATTCTCTGACTGGAAGAAATTAGTTTAACATTTAAACCTATTTTCTGCACATTCCAGCACATAAAATAAAATATTTTGTGTGTTTACACTCAGTCTTTCAAATAGATGCAAGTAAAACACAGCAGAAAATAAATAAAGTCAAAGACTAGCGGTCCTGTTGCTCTATTTTCACCTGTAAAGCAGGATTGGGGTAGGCGGAGGGTTACCCTGGTGCAGGTGTGCCGCGGTCAGTGGAAGAATCCGCGAGTTTCTCTGTGAGTTTCCCATTACGTCGTAGCTACTCGGTGCTTGTTTGGAAGTTTAAGGTTTTTTTCGCTGTAAAAAGAAGTTTTCTTCCCACGCACAACGGACACTAATGTTTTTGTCACTTTTTATGGAATCAAACTCAAAGTAAGGTCAGTACTTCCACGCTTTAAACGCTGCACGCTCATACTCTCTCTGCACTCGATATATGATCCATTGTTGATCTGCACACAGCTGTTGTCACGAACGTCGCACTCGCTTACGTCACTGTCATGAGACGTTCTCGCAAAAAAATCACGGTTTTAGTAACGCAGTAACGCAGCGTTCCTACGGGAAAGTAACAGTAATCTAATTACTGTTTTTGCAATAGTAATCCCTTACTTTACTCGTTACTTGAAAAAAGTAATCAGATTACAGTAACGCATCCATCTCTGTTCATGACAGAACTGCACACGTAATGATGCAGTTTTCTAACAAAGTGTTTGCATAAAGACTGTTTTCATTGCTAGTCTATATGTAGGGTACTTGAGTCTTAGCGCTGCATATTTAGATTACGGGGTTAATCAGCTGAATGCACCTGATCCAAACAGTCGGCTGTGGACAAAACTGAAGGACTTATATCACTGCTCTGAATGCTAACATGAATCCTTTCTATCACTGAAAACATCTTAATGGATGTTTTTGTTTGAGTGACTCCATCACAAAACCCGAACGTAAGCTGGGGTCCTGATTTTACCACCATTATAGTTTTAGCATAATTTTACATTTAAATGACAAAGTTATGACAAACACAGTTACCACAGCTGCACGGCTGACCTCAGCGAACTTTTGTTCTAGTCCAACACTGAACTAAATGAGCTGTTATGCTATTTTCTTTTTGAAATCATGTCTGAAATCACGAGTTTTCACATCACCCACCAAAGGCAGGACTAACAGAAATAAGGTAACGACGATACCAGTGCTGATATTTTCTATTCCTGTCCAGTCACATCCATCCACACACACTCTCCCATTGAATACACACTTTGGAAGATATGAAAAGAAAGAGGAAGGAAATTTCAGACCGAGTCTCGTGTTAAATGAAAGGAACGGCAGCGGGGCACAAGCAGCAGAAAGGCCGTGAAAGAAGACGAAGACTGGATGAAGAAGATAAAGTTGAAGAGCAAACGAACACAAAAAAAGCATCTGCAGGATTCAAAGTAAGAGTTTAAGAGACCATTTTAAAGCAGCCAAGAGCCCAGTTTAGAGCCAGTTTAACGACTGAAATAAAAGAAGCAAATCTCTCGGCTCTCGCCGGTTTCCGGAGAACAGATAATTAAAGCTGTGAAGCGATAAATGGGCAGAATAACAAAAAGGACAGCAGGTTAGCCCTCAGGACAGCAGTTCAGGTCAGGTCTGACTCCTGAAATATAATTGTCTTATTATCCGATAGGAAGTCTGAGCTCTTCCAAAAATTCTTAATTTTGAGTTAATTGACTCATCTTTTATGAATCCTCGCCTCGTCTCCAAATTGGACATGAACTGATTATGTGTCTGTTATGAAACCGACGTGGACAAAACGTTCGTGTGTGTAAAACACTGACACGTCCCTCGTGATGGTTAGATTTACATCTGCACATACAGAGTACATATGTAATATAATGAATGTCATAACAGAAGCTAGAGACTTGGTTAGAGTGGTAACATCCAGGTTTTAAGATTATGCTGAAGGTTAAAGACGGACACCTCGGAGACCGGTTCTCATGTCCCACGTGTCATCTTTATTTTTAGACTCATTTAGTAAATGTGTCGTTTTGGCCTTGGATCAAGCTGGTTTACATCAGAAAACAATAATGGAGTTACCTACAGGTTCGGAGCTTCTTCCGGAAGGAAATTAAAATGCTTGACGCAGATGCTAGTGGGGTGATCCAAATATTTATGGATGCTTATGGTGACAACATTATAAGAGGTACTATAGGCAAAATATACAGAAGTTTTACAGCTATGAAAAAGACCTCAACAAGATATGTCAGTCATCGATGGGAAAAAGAAGCAGGTATAACGATCTCAGAGGAAGATTGGTTGCGGATGTGGAAGAATGTGTTATCTACCACAAAATCTTTAACATGGCGAGATTTTGGATGGAAGAATTTAATTAGATTCTTCATCACACCAAAGCAGAAATTCAAAATAAGTGGTTCAGGCGCTTCATGCTGGAGGGAGTGCGGGGAGGTCGCTGCAGGTGGCTTCCATGTCTTCTGGTCATGCCCTAAACTGAAGACCTTTTGGGAGGAGATTAAACAAATGGTGATGGATGTGCTGGAGGTAACACTGGACTTCTCCTTTAGTACCATGTACCTTGGGAATATCCCTGAAGATATAAATAACAGAGACTCATATTTACTGAAAATAATTATGGTTGCATGCAAAAAAGCAATTACTAAGTGTTGGTTACAGACAAGCCCCCCCACACGGAAGCTGGTCATCGACATTATTAACACAATTCATCATATGGAACTGATTAGAGACTTTGGGAACGATGGGATCGTTATACGTCAAGAGACTAGAGACTGATAGCTCTGTGATGCAGAGGGACCGCTACGAATCTGTTTGAATGGAACAAGCACCTGTGTAATATGTAATATGTGTAAGTAAAACAAGCCGTTGTGTATTTTGGAATATGTGAACATATGTGAATGTGTTGGTTTCCCTTGCCCTCTTTAGTTCTGTATGTAAAATAAGATGAAAATCAATAAAGAGAAAGTGTTAAAAAAAAAAAAAAAGAAAACAATAATGGAGACGCTGCGTTGGTTAGGTTTAGGAAAAAGAAAAGAAAAACTGCAAGTTTGAGCTTCTTGTCTTTTTCCCTTCAGTTGAGTTTTGTTTAGCACCAGTTATAAATCCTAACGTAGAGAGAAAACCCAACATTCCAGTTATCTTTGGGGACAAAAAGATTCCCTTAAAATGGGAAGATTCTCGAGGCTGTGGGATGGCGGCCGTCTGCCGTGACAGGTTGGTGGGTGAACGTGAGATTAGAGAGAAAACACGATGCAGTACGGTCGCAGCACGTCAGCTTCTAGCTAGCGCTGCAGAAGAGGAGCGAGCACACGGACGAAGAAAGAGGACGGGAAGTTTTGCTTTGGGAAAATATCTTTAAGTACAATAAATTTATTTAATCTTGCTATAAAAACCCTGCAGGCCTGCTCATTGGTTAGTTTGCAGTACTGTGGTGAAGTTCACAGTAGCAGCAGATGTGCTGTTTATGGTGTTAGCTTACACCAAAGACAGCAGACATCTTTATATTTACGGTGATGATGCCGATTAGATTCACTCATGAAATGTGACTTTTTAACCTCATCGTTACTACGGGTGGAAAAGTCATCCACAGTTCATGAAACATCGGCTAATAGTGAATATAGGAACAGTAGTGCAGGTCAGCTGATCACAGCCTCTCAAAATAAGCTACACGACTGGTTGCTAAGTAATTATTTTTCCCACACTGCACTGCTGCACTCAATCCCAGGATTCCCCCACCTGCCAAATCCCACTTTAACCCCAGCTCCTGCCTAGCATCCATCAATATTCTGCGTGGGTGGGTAACCGATTTATTGAGGCTTCTGAGACAAACGCATGTGGGCCCAGGGGCATCACAAAAACACAGAGCGATGTGCAATTAAACAGACTCAAATGCAATATTTCCAAAAAGGCCATCACCCACAGCAGGGACACCTTCACCAAAATCAAAGAGCAGTCAATAGATGCATCTGACGCCCCCTCTGCACGCTCTCTGGGAATATCTGCGCTCTGGGTGGGGGTGGGCATTTTCATAAAGATAAAAAACAGAACAAGCCGACTCCCCCTCCTCTCTCATCCCCCCTCGAGCTGCAGAGGCTGGAGCTTGGCAGCCGCCTCTCTCACCATCCTAATGAGAATTCAATCTCCCGTCAGCACCTCCATCCTCATCTCTCTCCACAGTTCTCAGGCACATGCATTTATTCATTTACGGGTCTCCCTCACCCATCTGAACCATTACATCTTATCTTATATTACAGTATTTTATATGCCTCGCTTCTCATTCTGTTGCACCGTTTTGCAAACTGCCTCGCGCCGTGATTGGAGCTTTCCCTCCATTGTCCTACGTCTGACCAGAAGGTTAATTTAGGAAGGATTATTGAATCCATCCAGCAATAACACCAACTAACCTTTGAATTCCCCAAACTAATACTTAAGTAAAACACCTCCCAGACGTATTTCCTGTGGATATCCTCGCCACACGGATACTCCCGAGCGGTTTTAATTTTCTTGCACCGTAACATCACGTTCCTGTGCACGACCGCCACGTTCCGATCTAATTATTGCTTTTTAATAGTTTTCTCATAGCTGTCTGCTTAAAGGTTAGCCTTTAATAAATAAATGATGAATGGATTCTCCCTCGGTTTACACAGCCGCGGCAGACGTATAAAAGCACGTTTCTCTTGAATAAATCCACGTGAAGTGACACGACCGCGGCTCAGAGGAGAGCAGCGCCACAAAGGCTTCTTTACTTTCAGAGGTAAAGAGAGGAGAGGGAGAAAAGCTCCCATCTTTCACTGCTTCTGAGGGGCTCTTGCCTGTAATTGGGGTTTTCTGCAGTAATCCAGCTCTGATGGCTACTTATCCTTCACGGAACAAGCAGCAGCCATCTTGGTAATGAGAGGCCACGCTGCCAGCTCTGACACCTAATGGTTTTGCCTCATGAAGCAAGTTGTTTTAATGACATCAGGAAGTCCTCACCTCCAATCCTCACCTCAGAACTTCTTCTTGCTTCTCCTGCGACATCAGAAATCTTTGGTTACTTTTAAGTAGCATAAAAATCTACATCCAGAGACTACAAAGCGCTGCCAGCATGTGTGATATGTCTTTAATATAATGAGCTTTAACGACCCCTGAAATCATTAAACTGCAGTTCCTGTTAAATAATCTGCAGCAACACAGGAGTATTTCTTTCAGCGGCACAAAGGAGGTGCAGGGAGAAAAGGATCGGAGGAGGAGATTGACAGGATTACTGACAACAAGATTTTCTGCGGGCTCCTATTGACCGAGCTCTTCAATAAAACAATCACTGTCATTTTGAGAAGAGGGGTTAGTCGGTCAGAAGGGCTGCCGTTCTGCAGCAATCAGGAGAAGCGCTTCAGGAAACAGAGGAAAAGAATGAGCGAGCCTCAACCTGCGGCTCGAGGGTGCCGCCAAATTGGTTTCAGATTGTAATTCTCCTAATTCGCCTGCACGATTCATGCATCAGACACGAGTCTGTGGAGAAGCCGAACACTTCCCCCCCAAATAGAGTCTTAAAGCTGATTACTGTTTGCAGCAGCTCTGCAGACGTGATTAGTGCGACTTGTTACTGTACAATGTCACAGAACTTCTGTGATTGACACTTCAGGGTTCTGCACTTCGTTTAATACGTTTTAAACTCTAAATTTTAAATTTCTGCGCACATCCTGAACACATCGCATTTACTGGACCGAACGGAGGGAGCGACTCTGCCGCTTTGCATTCATAAGAGCGTTTCTTTGGACATGTACAGCTGACATGTAGCTGAGTAATAGACCCAACGGGTGCACTAAACAAACTGAAGGAGAGTTACTTTATTTCCTGTTTCACTTATTTTCAGTTTTTTTGCACAATGCACCTCATTTTTTATTAATTTGACATTTTCTTCATGAAACTCTGGGTGAAATTTGACAGTGACCGTATTTAATAAGCTATTACAACACAAACATTTAGACTCAAGGCTGCAGACGGCGGTTTTGATGAAAAATCTGACCAAACTGATAAAGAATAAAACTACAGACTCAAATTTAAGGGGGCCCAGTTAGCTTTTGTTTCTCCACAAGCAAAAGCTTAAAAATAGTTTCACATGTTTTATAATTCAGTGAAAAATAATTAAAAATGGCCTAACAGTTCATTTTGCCACAACTGGCAATCAAATAAAAGAGAGAAGAATTCAGCAGAATATCAACAACTTTTTTATGTGTTGTGTTGGTTCTCAGTCGTCCAGCTCGTTTCTGTGCTCTCCGTCAGTCCAGTGTTTGTTATTCATTTTCACAGTAAACTGGAGGATTCTCTGATATTAATGACACTAATCATGAACAAATGTTCTTTTCTTTCAAGGTTTGCATTCAGAAATAAAATAAACCTTTGAAAGGTTGTTTTTAAAATAAAAAGCATTTTACTCGTGAAACATCTCAGTTTGAACGCCCTTCCCCTCGCTCACTTCGGCATGAACCGTCATGTTTTCACAGATACTGTCAACAAAGCGTTTCATTGGCTGAGTATCATCATGTGGGATCAAAGCACTCATGGTCAGTGATGACTGTAAAGCTGTTTAGCTACAATCAGAATGAGGTTCATAAACAAATATTTCCATATAGGGGTGAAATATGATGTCTTTAAGCATCTTTATAAGAACTCCAATCTCATTGGTTATTTCTTTGTCTCCTCGAAAG
Organism: Neolamprologus brichardi; assembly: GCF_056152115.1. NCBI lineage: Eukaryota > Metazoa > Chordata > Actinopteri > Cichliformes > Cichlidae > Neolamprologus > Neolamprologus brichardi. Next base: position 25,794,468 of record NC_142111.1, on the reverse strand, counting down.
GAAAAAAAATGCTTTCGTTCCCGTCAGCTTTTTACTAAAAAGGATCCACCGTCTGGTCAAAGGTCGTCTTGAATGCTTACATTTTTTTAAAAATATAACTTAGGCTGGCAGTACGGTGGTTAGCACTGTTGCCGCACAGCAAGTTCAGCTCCACCATGAGGGCGGGCTCTTTCTGTGTGGATGTTCTCCCCGTGTTTGCGTGGGTTCCCTCCGTACTCTGGCTTCCTCCCACCGTCCACAGACATGCAGCTTGTGGGGATAGGTTAATTGAAATTGCCCATATGTTAGACCTGCGACGGTCTGGCGACCTGTCCAGGGTGGACCCCGCCTCTCGTCCTATGACAGCTGGGATAGGCTCCAGCAGCAGAAGCGAATGGATGGATGGATAACAAAGGCTATTTGAATGGATGGTGTGTTAGCCAAAACTGGATTGTTGCCTCAGGACAACAGCAAGCCTAAAAACGAGAGGGAGGAATAATTTGAGACCTGTGAGAAAGAAATGGAGGAAAAAAAGACAGCAGTGATCAACAGGAAGAAAAACCATGGGAGGGATGACATCATCGTAGAGTCTTTACTAAAACTAAGTTGAATCAACAGCAAAAGATTAGCAGATTCTCAGAGCAGCTGATTGATGAACCCTGATCAGTTAATCCACACAGGCAGTAACTGCTAATCCACTTCCACTCGCTGTGTTTACCCACTTGATCGACTGCAGTTTTTAACCCTGCAGATTATAATCTGACAGAATTGTGTCTCTTGTGCGTCCGTCTGTAGGTTGGTGTGAATCTGGCGTCTGTATGCGCTGTATCAGTGCAGCGAAGCCTCAAACAGACCTGAAACAGCCCGCTCTGCAGGATTCTCAGAAACATCTGACCTCTCAACTGAAATAAACACAGAAATAAAAGCATCGTCTTCAGCTTCGGCCGACACGATGCTCTTTGCTTTGATTTCTTCCACGGTTGTTTATTACAGCTCCCCTCACCAGACGCTCTGCAGGGCAAATATAATTTAATATTTCTGTGCAGAACGCTGCAAATTCCCTCCAACAGATACAAACCACATTAGTGAGTTTTAAAATTGACATCAGGCTGTGAAGGATGAGCAGAACTATTGCTTTTCAGATCCGTCTCCTCACTAAAGATATATTAACCTCTTAATAAACACAAGGCTGCAGGCAAACCACAGAAGCAGCATCGCTTCACAAACTGGAAAATATTAACTGTTCAGATCAAGTGTTGTGTATTTTTGCCTTCTCGTCGGACGTGAAACTAACCTTAACTCACAGATGTTAAAGCAGACCTATTCAGCTCTATTTTGGACTCATATAGTAGCTTTGGATGAGTCACAGTTCAAAATAATCTTCTTTACCTTACAGCTGGCCTCAGAGCAGCTCATCAGTCCACACTGCCTGAATCAAGACGCTTTCCACCCTCCCACCTCCTCTCCTCTTTTAATTAGTTGCCTGTGGCAAAACAAAAGGTTTGTGCCGCGGGTGGGTGGGGCTTCTTTGCTCACAGCTGGAGGTTTGTGAGGCAGAAGAGCTCTCTGTGACATCACACAGAGCCAAGAGCAGATACAAATGTGTGAAACTGGGTTCTGCAGCCTGAGCTTTGGCTCATCTGTACACTCAGCAAACACTTTAATCTCAGCATCCTACAAAAAGCAGAGCAGTCCTATTGAAAGCTGCACAGAAGGATGAGAGTTTATTTAATACATTTATGGTTCACCAAGTTGGCCAAATAAACGCATCTTTTGGCATTTAATACTGAAATGAATGTAATTTGTATGCGTTTTATGAGTATGTGGTGGGAAACCTGCTGCAACATAAAGCTTTAATTATTGTATCATTTTGTAACAGGTGGTGACTCGTTGCAGGTCTGATTCATACGTTTGTGTGAAAGCAAACAAAGAGTCTTTGAAGAGCATCGTTCAGCACAGCAGACAGACAGCAGCAAGAGCCCGATTTTAGATTGTAAAACATCTCCTGACAGTCTAACTAACAGTACTACTCACAACAAGTCTTTCAGCAAATTCAGTTGAAAAAGTTTTCCACTCGTATCCTAAACGGATGGATCTGGAAAAAACAGAGACAGACGGGAGGGGAGAACACCGCAGAGTAAAGAGAAAGATGGGAGAGCGATGACGGAGGTTCAGGTGGAGGGAAGGAAGAGGAGAACGATGATGGATGCGGGGAAAGAATAAGATGGAAAGATGACAAGTGTGATGTTGGGATGGTGGAGTGAGTGGTGTGACCGTGAGCAGCTGCAGAGTCTCACACATGCACACACGGCTTCTTTTGCAGTCTGGCGGTTACTCGATTCATTCATCTGCAGCTGAAGCTCCTTTAGGCAGCGTGTGTGTGTGTGTGTGTGTGTGTGTGTGTGTGTGTGTCCGCCTGGCAGAAGTAGACACACACATTTACTTGCAGACAGACACACAGAGAGACTGATATGATTTTGCGTCCCTGTGATGGATCTGCGTCTTGTTCAGATGAAAATGATTGGCAGCAAAGCCGTCTCATAAATCCATGACAGAGACTCTGAAACACACATGATGTTGGATAAAACAACTGCAGGAGACGAACCATGATTACACTAGTGATACCATAGACTGTATAGAAAAGATGGCCACAGCTTCCAGGCCAATCCCGCTGCTCATGTGATCGATGACCCGAGTGAACCTGATGGGTTTGTGATGTCAGGAGCTAATTTCAAGTCTTCAGCACAACATCGTGTCTGCTTTGTGACTTATGACCAGAGATGGGCAGTAACGCGTTACTGTAATCTGATTACTTTTTTCAAGTAACGAGTAAAGTAAGGGATTACTATTGCAAAAACGGTAATTAGATTACCGTTACTTTCCCGTAGGAACGCTGCGTTACTGCGTTACTAAAACCGTGATTTTTTTTGCGAGAATGTCTCATGACAGTGACGTAAGCGAGTGCGACGTTCGTGACAACAGCTGTGTGCAGATCAACAATGGATCATATATCGAGTGCAGAGAGAGTATGAGCGTGCAGCGTTTAAAGCGTGGAAGTACTGACCTTACTTTGAGTTTGATTCCATAAAAAGTGACAAAAACATTAGTGTCCGTTGTGCGTGGGAAGAAAACTTCTTTTTACAGCGAAAAAACCCCTAAACTTCCGAGCAAGCACCGAGTAGCTACGACGTAATGGGAAACTCACAGAGAAACTCGCGGATTCTTCCACTGACCGCTGCACACCTGCACCAGGGTAACCCTCCGCCTACCCCACTCCTGCTTTACAGGTGAAAATAGAGCAACAGGACCGCTAGTCTTTGACTTTATTTATTTTCTGCTGTGTTTTACTTGCATCTATTTGAAAGACTGAGTGTAAACACAAAAAATACTTTATGTGCTGGAATGTGCAGAAAATAGGTTTAAATATTAAACTAATTTCTTCCAGTCAGAGAATGTTGCAGATAATTAAATTTTTGCTTGATGCGTAAAGTTAAAAGATTAAAACTAATAAAACAAGTTTTAAAAAGAGACTTTTCCATTTGATTACATTTTGTATGATGATTATGTAGAAAAAGTAGAATTGGGCTGAAAGATCTATCACTTTATCACCTATTCAGGTTGTAAATCGTGTTTTTAAAAAGTAACTAAGTAACTAATTACTTTTGAAAATAAGTAATCAGTAAAGTAACGGGATTACTTTTTTGGGGGAAGTAATCAGTAACTAGTAACTGATTACTTTTTTCAAGTAACTTGACCAACACTGCTTATGACCCCACTGGGTTAAAGCATGTGAGACTGACAGATTATTAGCTGATGTGTGCAGCTCTAACAGCGCGGCAGCAGAAACACTCAGCTTCATGTTTCACGAGCAGCGACATCAATCTTTTGCCTGCAGTCAGTGACTGATACACAAGCTCAGTCCCTGCTGGTGACTCCAGGAGGCTGCAGTGCTCATAAAGCCGGATAAAAATTCATTCTAAGCCTGAGGGAACAGATTCATTTGATTTTGAGAGAGGGCCATGCAACAGAGGATTCATTTTAGGCTTAAAATCTATTTTCATTTATTTCTGTTCGTGGGGCTGAACCGCGCTGATGATGTCACATATGCAGACTCTTAACTCCTTTATGCTCTAAGAAATATTCCAGCCCTGAACTACAGAGTTATAGTTGAAAGATGGTCAGATATGAGTAATTACCACAAGAGTCTCCCACATGGTGGTTATTAATGTGTGTGTTGGTCACACGAACTTAAATAATTATTTTAAATTGAAAAAAGCCTTTGTGTTCACCAAAGAAACAGAAAACAGATCAATTAAATGATCAGTGGCTTGCTGATCACTGCATATTAATGTACCATTTCACTATAATTGTACAGAAGGGGCTTTAAATACCGGCAGGGATCAGTAGAAGCAAACTGCATCACTGGTCCATGAATAAAGGCACATCAGCCTCAGCACTGATCTCCATGAGATCGTCCGTATCTGATGACACACAGCGACTAAAACCTCGACTCTTTAGCACCTCTGGTGATTCCTGCTCACAACAAAGACGCATCCATCCAAGTGCGCTGGTTTGAAAACTCATAATAACCAGAGCTGACATCGGCTCGCTGAACACACGCTGTTCTCCATGACAGACTCACAATCATGCAGAGACATGCCCGGGCCCGATGCAGTCATACACACACTCATGACATTATGAGCAGGCGTCGTAGCGAGAGCAAAAGGCCAGCGCCCGCTGTGCGAGCGCATGCGGCCGGCGGCGGTAAGCCACAGTAATCATCTTTTCACATATTTGCCGGCACGCAGACGCTGATAAACTGAAGTAGCTTTAAAATGGAAATACTCAATAATTTACATTTCTGTGGAGTGCCACAAGCGGCACAGCTGATTGAACTGATTGATTAGATTTTGACAGCGATTCAAAGCTGGAGGGAAAAGTTATTCGCCACGTATTGATTGATGAACCCAGAGGAAGCAAATGAAAGATTCATTAGAGAGATAAAGCTTGTGTTCGTTTTACAGTTGCAGGTTTCGATCGCTAGTTTTGTCCCTTTCTGCTAATTATAAAGAAGACACTTGAAGTGCATCTTTACCACAATAATTGTAATGATGTATTAAAACTATTGTGGATTTGCTCCATTATTAAGATGATGACGCCTTTCTTCTTATGTGAAGAGCTTCCTTTGCATAAAACTGATGAGTTTCAAATAATCAAATAATCAAGTTTTTTGTTTAAAGGAAGATCCAAATGCAGAACAGACTGCTGCGAGTATCGAGGGAACCAACATCGAACTTTTCTAAAGATGCAAAAGCCCAAAATGGTGAACATGGAAAGAAGCCAGGCAGGAAATGACCAGGAAACAATGGCAGTAGCTTCCTTGATAACTTAGTGACACTGAGATTGTGTCAATCCCAAACCCAGGTGTTGTGGTGTGAGTCAAACTCGGGTTTATGGCATGAATGTCACAATGACTTTCTCTTCCACCAACCCTCCATCTCCAAATGTGGATTCATTTATTTTTGGCCTTGTTTTTTGATACATATGAGAGTGAATAATTACACAACAATTAAATAACTGGGAAATTTCTGTTGACATCAACACAACAGGTCAACAGATCAACACACAAAGGCCCCAGATGGCTAACCCCTGCACTAGGGATGGGTATCGTTTAGGTTTTATCCGATACCGGTACCAAACCGGTACTTTTGAAACGGTGCCGGTGCTTAAACGGTGCTCAAACCGGTGCTTAAAGAATGGAGAACACAAAATTGGTCCAAAAACCTCTCATGTTCAGCTGTTTTTTTGTAAAAAGATAACAATGTTAGCCTTTTCTGCAGCTATGGGGCATATATGGTATCACTCTTGGCTGGAAGCAGCTTAAACAATGGAAAAAACACAAACTTTGTCCAAAAACCTCTCATGTTTAACTGTTTTCCACTTTTTCTTTGGTCATTTTAGCCTTTTTGGCCAGGGTGAAGGGAGTATCTGCCATCAAACAAGAAGACAGCTGCATGTAGCTATGATGGTGTTTGCTAGTTCACCTTACATGCATTAATGTAATAACGTGGTTAGCCTACTCAACGTAAATTACACACGAACAACATTAAGCTACTCACGCAGAGAAGAACGGCTGCTGCTGCATCATCATCCTCATCATTTCTGCTACACTGGCAGGGCTAGGGGCCAGGACTCTCCTCTTCGGGTTTTTGGGGGATGTTGCTAACTCCGGGTCGATAACAGGCACCACACCCGCAGTAGATGTGCTCGGTGTGAGGTCTCGCAGCAAGCTATCAAATACGGCGCATTTCTCGGCTTTAAAAAAAACGCTATGCGTCACCAGGTGTTTCATCAGATTTGTTACCTCCTTTGCACAGTATCACCTTAAAACACTTGTTGCAGGCTGCTGAGTTTGCATCTTTTGCTGTGAAGTACAGCCAACCCCTGCACACTAAGGGAAATAGAAATGCTATAATGGTAACACCTTGTATTAAACCTACATAGTTGAACAAAGGTCAGGGTGTGATGTGATGTAACATGTTTGAATCTGTAAATGTCAGGCTGTCAACCACCAAAGAGCAACTGCTCAACTCTGAATCGGGTCCCAGCAGCCTGTCCTTGGGTAAAGTGTATATGCATCAGGAAAAATCAATGATTGTTAGTGTACCAACAATTATGGCTATTTTCCCACAACAGCACAAAACAAACAAAGGGCAGGAGCCGATATTAGGAGGTTGAGGTGAATATTAATTCGAAGAGAAAGAACAGTGCAACAACGAGGCAGCTGAAACTGGATTAATTTGATATCAGTGGCCGCTGGGTGGATGTTTTATGAACATCTGTAACGACTGTCTACGGACACACATGAGTTAGGGAGGAACATTTGCATATAACCACCAAGCTAAGTCCATCGATAATAGACTGGGGAGAATTTCATACAGATTAGATCCAATTCAATCTACTAGATGGACGATGCAACGCGTTTCTGCTCATCAGAGAACCTGAAACTCTATTTCAAGCACATGCTTCATTTTTATGGATTGTAATGCAAATGAAGAGACCAATTCACAGTCTGAAAAGAAACGTTTGCTGCCCACCAACACACTGAGCATCACATTCACACTGACACCAAACTAACACCCCAACAGTTCCTAAGAGTCGATAGTAAATATCAGGGAAATGTGTGCACTTGTGCTGCATACAAAGCCGTGTTCGCTATTAAAAATCACTTATTTAGTGCTTGAAACATTCAGTATTTATCTGCTCATTTTTGTCTTGGACATAAACCAGTTAACCACAATATTAAAACCACATCTGTAATTATTGTGTAGGTTCCTCAGTGACGCCTGGTGTGTGGTACCACTATCCTGGGATTGGACACTTGGATCCTGGTGGTTATGGGTCGCTCGACCAAACTGGGACCTGGAGAAGTTTGAGCTGTGGACTAACTGATGGAGGGAGACACTGCCGGTATGTTTGATCTGCTAGAATGTTTCAGGTGGTCAAAGTAAGACCCGCATAAATGCTGGGACACAACAGGACACAGCAGTAATCATATAATCAACGCTGTCCAGCTTACCTGTGTGCTGCATCAATGCTGAGGCCTAGAATTTAACATGATACATGATTTAAGCTCGCAACATCCACCAGGTCTCTAGAAACCTGATTAAGTATAGAAATAAGGCCATGTCTGTGAAGGTTCTCAGTCATCCAGGTCATCGTAGTCAAAGGAGCTTGCAAAGAAAAGCGTCTGGACTTCTTTAAGTTGCTTGAAGACGTTTCACCTCTCATCCGAGAAGCTTCTTCAGTTCTAAGGTCAAATGGTGGAGAGTCCCAGATTTAAACCTAGTGGGAGTTTCCCCCCACAGAGGGACAAAAGGACCCCCTGATGATCCTCTAATCGCCTGAGCCAAGGTGTGAAACTGTGTGTGGGTCCCAATCAGCCAGAGTTTCGGGTGAGTTCATTGTGAAACCTGGCCCCACCTAATCATGCGAATTCCTGAGGTCAGATGGCCCAGGATGTGAGTGGGCGTGAAGGCGTCTGGGAAGGAACTCAAAACTGGATTATAGATGGCAGACAGTTGGTGTCGTAAACCACCGCCTCTGTTCAAAGATGGTCCCTCACAGTGGACATAGATGCTTCTTTCACTCCTCTTTCAAACTATGGGACTCTCCACCATTTGACCTTAGAACTGAAGAAGCTTCTCGGATGAGAGGTGAAACGTCTTCAAGTAACTTAAAGAAGTCCAGACGCTTTTCTTTGCAAGCTCCTTTGACAAATAAGGCCATGGTTAGGTTCATATCTCCCCCTACGATATATACAAATGTGACTACAGCAGAACTTTCTGACTATGACTTTAACACCCTTTAGTTTCTGTAGCTGATTGTTTAGCATGTCGGTAAAGTGTAAATTAGCCCAAAGTGGTTCCCCAGTGATCTGGTGGAAGTTTAGTTTTTTCAGCAAAAGTTCGATAAACAAAACTAAATTTTGAACTTTTACAAAGGTTTTTTCTTCTGGAGGGAATTTTTCTGAAGCTTTCACTACTCAGTGTGAGGCTGCATCAGAGTGAACAATGACAGGACACGACAGGACAGCAGAAAATGACAGATCGCGCCACAGAAAACACAAAGAAGCAGAAAAACAGAGGGAGGATGTCCCATCATAATCAGTCATGTCAGTCGCTCCTGCCTTTTCATCCAGATAATGCATCTCCATTCAAGGTGAAGACATCACCTCTGACAAACCAGCACTTCCTGCCAGATTAATTTCTGCAGACTATCCCTTTAAGTGCCACTAGCCCTTACATTAATCCAGCCTGAAATCAAAAGACGGCACTTTTGCTAAAAGAAAAACCCACAACAAATAAACACCACCATCAGTAAAAATCATAGCCGTCTCTGAGCGTGAGGACTCTGCCGTTTACCAAAAGGCACTTTAAATCATCAGAGATTGAAAGAAACAATGGCTTATTAAAGAATAGTGCTTTAGGTTCAAGAAGAAGGCCACTGTTCACACACTGTGGAGGCTGTTAGCAGTGAGAAGGACTAAATGTGGAGTGAAACTCTGTCAGAGTGCCGTCACTTCATTTAACGGCCACGTCTCAAAGTTAACAGCAATCTGAGGCGATGAAAGTCAAGGAGAAACACTCCTGTTCCCTACATTTATCTCTGAGGTGGCTGGAAGAATGATACTCGATCACCACTGCTGCCCGAATGTAAGAGTCGCTGCATAAAATATGATCCAACTTCAAAAACCACAAAACTGACCAACCTTTGAAAATCAATAGTGGACTATTTGAGCGACCTTACTGCTGCTCATTTTCCATGACCTGTGGTCAGCATTTGGATTGCAAGCCAGCCACTGTTGTCCCTTTATAGCTTAATATCAGACAGACCGTCACCTTGTACACTCCATCCCCATCTGACAGTCTTCAGTTAGTGGGAACTAGATTCTACCTAAACCATCAGTGGAAGCCAACAGATTTACCTCAATCTAATGTATCTGACCTCAACATCTACCAGGTCACCATCACCAAGTCTAGGCTTGGGGGTGGATTAGCCAGATTTAGATTAGAAGACGTAACGTTCACTTAAGGTCAAACATTTTAGTATTCCAGGTTTCTATTAGAAACTTTGAGTGTGTTCCAAATAGTGAAAGACTCTATGAAGCGAGGTGCATGTTGTTAAGGGTTCAATATTGAGGAGGAGGTCAAAGGAGCTTGCAAAGAAAAGCGTCTGGACTTCTTTAAGTTACTTGAAGACGTTTCACCTCTCATCCGAGAAGCTTCTTCAGTTCTAAGGTCAAATGGTGGGGAGTCCCAGATATAAACCTAGTGGGAGTTTCCCCCCACAGAGGGACAAAAGGACCCCCTGATGATCCTCTAATCGCCTGAGCCAAGGTGTGTAACTGGGTGTGGGTCCCAATCAGCCAGAGTTTCAGGTGAGTTTATTGTGAAACCTGGCCCCACCTTATCATGTGAATTCCTGAGGTTCCTTGGCTCAGGCGATTAGAGGATCATCAGGGGGTCCTTTTGTCCCTCTGTGGGGGGAAACTCCCACTAGGTTTATATCTGGGACTCTCCACCATTTGACCTTAGAACTGAAGAAGCTTCTCGGATGAAGGTGAAATGTCTTCAAGTAACTTAAAGAAGTCCAGACGCTTTTCTTTGCAAGTTCCTTTGACTACGATGACTTGGATGACTGAGAACCTTCACAGACATATTGAGGAGGAGAGTAAAAACAACCATGGTCCAGAAGAGCTTGGTCAAACAATTGATTTTAATGACCACACGCATGGTGAGATGTACACTGCAAAACATCAGCTGTAGATCTCCGCCCAAAAAGACACTTCAGATTGGTTTTGATTCATCAGGGTCAACGCCCCCTCGTGCGTCATCAGATACAATACATGCATACGTCAAATCAAAACCACAATAACTTTTAACACAGTTTGAAAAGAACATTGTCTCCGTCTCCACGGCAGGTGCTTCCTGTCCATCTTCTGACTCTCGCCTCTCCAAAACCTCGGGCCATGCCCTGCAACAAACTAGCAATTCTGCACGCACCAAAATGCAGTTGCAAGCAAATATATCTGAACTCTCACCTAGAACATAAGCCTACCTACAGTGAACCTCACCTTAACATTACCCATAAGTTTTATTAAACGCTTAAAATGTCAAAGACATCCAAAAACCAGAGATACTGAGCATACATATAAGAAACAGAAATGCAAGAGTGGAAACAGAAGGTTTGACATTTTGAGCTTTTTCAATAACTGCACGAGTTTAATTGCTGGAAATTAACTCTGCCAGCAAACTAAATTATCAATAAATTGGTCTTTATTAAGCATCCACTTTTAATTCTCGTGTTTACTGGGTTCAAACATCAGGTGAACATTACGAGATAATTCTCCCCGGTTGCAGCGTCCATGAGTGCACCAATAATAGCAGAATGTGTGTCTCCTTTATTGCTTCTCAAAATAAAGCTTCAAGTCCTCTGCAACTAAATCCTGTTCAGTTACGGTTCATCACAGCCGGACCAAACAAACTGAGAACACACGAGAAAAGCTAAAAAGTCCATAGAATCACTAAGAAGCCATAAATTTGAAATGTCAAGCTTCTCTACTGGAGTAGTGTTTCTAAAAAAGACAAAAGAAAAGACAGTCCAGCAATCTGGAGGGAAAAGTCAAAGGACTCATGAAACATAGATGAAGCCGTCCCCCAGCAGAGTCTACATTAATTAGGCAATTAGTTAATATCTGGCATTTAACATTTTGAGACAGTGGAGCAGGAAATGTCACTTTTTCCCCTTATGCTCAGTTTGGTATCCAACATGTTTTTAAGCAGAAGCAATTAGGTTTTTACTGCTTTCAGGAGTGAAGGCATTAGCAAATGGGTGCTGAAAAATCAATCTGAATAACACAGCGCAATGAAAAAAAATAGTGCCGGTTATAATAGATAACATAATGGAAGACTATAACTGCGAACATGCATAAATTATTCAAAATGCTTGAGATGAGTGAGGCACTTAACCTCTGGCTGGCTTCCAGGTGCAGGGGAGGGAAGGACTACGCAGTCATTCTGACTTCAGCGGTGGTCCGATGGCGTCCGTCTCCATATTTAAAAGAAAAACATGCTTGATTTCTCGGTTTTTACTGATGTTTTAACAGGGCGAATGAAACTATTCTTGAAGCAGCTCAGTAAAGTCAGTGGTTCATTTGAAGTACCCCAGAGTCCTGTCAGCCAGACTCAAGATCCCCTTCATCAACTCCGTGTCTTATACTCGGATATTTTTAAGTCATTTTCTACCACTCCTGTACTTTTCAGAGGTTTTAGTAGCATGTCATAGTTCTCCCCATCCTTCTGCGTCTGCTTTCCTCTCAGCTTCATTGTTTCTTGTTGTTTCTAGACTCGTTTGGATTTTCTAACCTTTTGTTATTGTCATATCTGGATTTTGGTTCATCAGCTTTTTAAATAAAGTTTGTTGTTTTGTTCACTGTTTAAATTCTGGTAAATTATGACTCTCAGGATTTATCTTTGGTGATTGCATTCAAATTAAAATTCATCAGTTATGGACTGTTTCAGGTCTTTATTCACAAATATTAGTTTGTTATTTCAATGATTATTCCATTATGGCTCCGTTTAACAGCCTTTGTGATGAGTGAATGATTTGCAGTGTTTACTCGTTATCTTTATATAACAATTTTGTTTCTTTATAAATAACAAAAAGATCTTTATACATACTTTTCGACTGATAATGGTAAATGGTAGCGCTTTTCTAGTCCCTAAGGACCCCAAAGCGCTTTACACATCCAGTCATCCACCCATTCACACACACATTCACACACTGGTGATGGCAGCTACGTTGTAGCCACAGCCACCCTGGGGTGCACTGACAGAGGCGAGGCTGCCGGACACTGGCGCCACCGGGCCCTCTTACCACCACCAGTAGGCAACGGGTGAAGTGTCTTGCCCAAGGACACAACGACCGAGACTGTCCAAGCCGGGGCTCAAACCGGCAACCTTCCGATTACAAGGCGAACTCCCAACTCTTGAGCCACGATCGCCCCCACGCCCCATAATGGTGACAGTTTAATTTGTTAGCGGATCACTGTTGCAACACTGTTGGCTAACAGTCCCACCTCCTTATCCAGGCTTCAAGTACGTATGAGGAATCCAGGCTTCTGATAGTTACATGTTGAAACAACTTTTAATCACAATGTTAGCTCGCGATTTTAGTTGTTTGTATGCTAACAGTTTTCATGTTCGATAGCTTAAGTAGAACAGTTTCAAGCTAATCTATGCTAATAGCAATCAAACTGAACTGTCCGCTCGGGCTGTTCGATATAACGATATATATCAGATGATGATATACAAACGTCTATCGTTTCATTTTACGCTATCGTTTGTTTCGTGATGTCGCAAAATAAACTGTTTAAGGCAATATGTTCTCATCGTTTTGATGGTCACTGTAGTGGCTATATTAATTTCTTAAAGTTGTCTCTTTCTCTTATATTTAATATAACCACACTACGGACGGACAAGCGCCTGTCTTTATGCGTTTTTATACCGTAAAACCATCGCGTGTCCGCTTGTTTATTTTCCACATAAACCTTTCAGAATAAAGCTCAGGATCCTGTTGAGACTTTTCAAAATAAACAGAATCAGGTGAAAGATGCAGAGTGTTTATGGATGAGAAGCAAAAAAGAGCCGTCAGGTGCTAAAAAATAAACATTAGACTCAAACGTTAGAACAGGCTTTTCCCCACAGCACGCCGTGTAAGAAATACTCAAAGAAAACGGCGGCCGTTACAACTTATGTCTAAAAATGTATCGTTTCATGCATCGGTTAAAACACTCGACTCCAGCTACATGACGCGCAGCTGGAAACACTTCACACAAGTCGAGCTGCCTGAGATTCGCAGAACTTACAGAAAATGTTACATTTTTGTGATTTATATTGTTACAGGACGATAGATGTCTTATATCGGGATATGAGGTTTCGGTCATATCGCACAGCCCTGCAGTCCGCCATTCTTTCAGATGGCTTTATTATTATGATTTTTCTTCGTTTTTGTCTTTTCTTGTCTGTTTTTATCATTTTTTCTAAAATGACTGAAATCTATTCAATTTGCTCTTGAAATCAATGCTTCAGAAACGGGGATCAGGTGTGTGAGCACAGTCTGCTATCAGTTTGAGATGAAATGAGGGCCGTTGTGTAATAATACAGCAATCGACTGTGACAAACAACAAACGGCCGGTTGTTGTCATCTACATCATTACATCAGCCAGTGGTAGAGTGGCCAATTACGAACTCCAACTGATTGCAACATGTCGGCAATCTGTGACAGTAATCACCTGCTAACAGCTGACCAATTACTCCTGAAGTGATTACAGTCAGTCTGCAATTGTTTAGACACAAGTTGTCTCAATCAGGTTACCTGTGCAGTCACCTTGTGGTCAACAGTGGAACCTGTGCAACCACTGATGTTTTTTGCTGGTTGCACGGATGTTGCCATTCTGTTTTTGCTCTAGTCTGACTAAAGCTTTCTTTTTGCTTACTCTTGGTTAATCTTTGTGCTCCACTCAGTTATTAAATTGTTTTTTCTGGTTTTACACATTAATTGAGCCACTCTTGAAAGCTTTCTTCGGGTGACATGTAGCCCCAATTGGTAATCCTAGCTTTACTGCATCAGATCCTCCTGAAGTTCCAACGGCTGTCCTGACAATAATTCCGATCCGATTCCGAAGTCAGTAAACATCTGAAAGTTTGAGATGATTTAAGATTCAAGACGGAGAAATATTTGAGCTTCACGCTGATCGACGGAATCCATGTACACGTGTAATCTCCAAGTCAAACCAGCATCTGCGTGCGTGCAATGCATAATAGAGTGAGATGGCAGGAGAGGGCTTTGAAACGAGGCTAGACAAGACATCACGTCATGCTGAAAATGTATTCAGCAGTAACAGGAGAGCAACATCAAAGGGTGGATGGAGAGATACTCTCCTCTGTCGTTGTGTATTCCCATCTTCTTTTCAAGTCTGACTCACACATCCCTCACCTCCCAGTCTCTCTCTTTGCTAGTCTTTCTATGTCTGTTTATCCATCTTCTCACTTAGTTCGACCGTCCATCCATTTCCTGTAATAAGACTAAAGGCAAACTTCACAAAGGCCACTGGACATTATGTGTGTGCAGGCACAGACCACACAAGCACTGCCACAGATCTTTACATTAGCCATATTACACACGGCTGAGTAATAGGTGTGAGTTTGTGTGTCATCCTCCAGACTGAATGTGATTTATTTGTAAAACACTGGTTGCCTTCTGGCTGTTAGTCGATAAAGTGGTGGACTGAGGCTGCACACCCTTTAGCGATTTGTCACACGCCATTGCCGTGATCCCCACGTTAATTAGCCAATTTACAGCAAAACCGTATGCGCACTTGCAAGACGAGTTTCGGATAAAAGGTGAACAACTGCTGGATGCATATTCATGTCGGCATAATGTCCCTCTGTGGTTCCTCCTCTGTTGACAAGGAACTAAACAAAAGTCCATCATCTCGGTCTGTCGTGTCACGACATGCATGCTGATGGATGCAAAGGTCTAAGCAGCCAAACGCTGTTAAAGCAAGCTGCGAATGTCCCACAGTGTGTGGGAGTATTTGGATCCCACTCAGTCAGGAGTTTCTGATCCCGCTTTCCTGCTGCTAAGACTAATTCCCCTGCAGAAACAGCATCTTTATAGAGACATAAACACCGATGCGTCTCACAAATCCAGCGTGTTTGAGACCGTTTGTCACTGACAAACAGAAAAACACATTTCTCACAGCAGATGGGAAGGATGTGTTTAATATGTCTTACTTGAACCTGTCACAGCTCTAATTGATTGGCCCGTCTCAAACACTTTGCAGATTAAGTTTGCTAAGAAATGTCCTTGTTTGTAAAAGCAAAGCATTTTTGTTTTTATCTAATAAAAGTTTAAATAAATCCTATCAATGATTAATGGCTTGCTATTCATAAGTCATGATTTGTAATGGAATAACTACGTAGGTAGATGTTTGTTTCCAGCAGCCTTCACACGCCCGTGTCCCGGCGTTACCTCGCACACGATTATCACATTTTTAAAAACAGACTTTTTTTCCAATTGTGTACACATGACTGAAAACTGAGCCCCTGTTTCTGCAGCATACTAATGAAAAAAGCCATATATTTGGCCCTTTGAGTGTCTGGGTCAACACTAACAGGCTGTTTTTATTATAACCTCAACATGAACAAAACAATAATGACTCCAGGAAATGATTGCTGTTCTATGATTACCAAAAATATAGCGAGATTCTGCACAATGGTGTGTACCGCTCCCTTTATAGAACAATACACATATATCTAGAATATGTGGGAGGTTGACTGACCGTCCTGAGAAGACTCTAGTTTTGCGACTCTAGTTCATGCATGCAAGATGCAGTGGGCTACCACTGGGTCTAATGTTTGGCGTGAATTTTGCTGGAAAAGCATTATGAGATTTTTCATCACCCCTGCTCAACAAAGATTGAGCAGGGGTGATGAATTGGTGATAAATGTTGGAGATGTGGGGGAGACGGAGCTAACCATTTCCACATCTTTTGGGACTGTAAAGTTATTCGCCTGTATTGGTCTCTAATCCATGATCGTTTACAAAATGTTTTTTCATTTGTTTTTCCTTCAACTTTTGAGACTATATTTTTGTGCAATGTACCAGTGGATAAACTGATTCCAACGACAGAAGACTCCTGTATATCCTTCTGGCCGCAAGTAAAAAGCCTCTTACGAGAAGATGGCTTAAGCCTGAACCACCAACGATAGAAGACTGGATACATTCTGTACAAGAGATCTAAATGATGGAAAAAGGGTCATTTTCTCTTAAACTTCAGAGGGATACCTTCTACAGAATATGGTCTAAATGGACAGACTATGTTAAGCATATGAGGTGTGATTTTGTATATGATGTTACAACCCTGAGTACTATGTAAACCTACCTGCCCTGCTGCCTCCTAACCCTAGTTTTTTTGTTGTTGTTTTTTTTTTCTTCTTTTCTTTTCTCTTCTTTTTCTGTCTTCTTTATTTTTCAATTATAAGTTAAAATGTGACAGCAAAGAAAGTGTAAAAAGGCAAAACTACTGTTATGTTCAACAGCTGTCCCAATAAAAGAGATAATAATAAAAAAAGAAGACTCTAGTTTGAGAAACAGACACTGACAGGTCCAACGTTATTACAGGATACCTGTATGAAGGAAAGGGAGTGGTACACACCGGGGTTAGTGTCAGAAAACATTCTGAGAACAAAGCACGAGAGATTTCAGCTTTGTGAGCCAATCACAACAGTTTAGCTTTGATAACCTGGTAAATCTAGATGTTATCCAGTCACTGACAGTTCATAATTCAATTCAATTCAATTTTATTTATATAGCGCCAAATCACAACAAACGTCGCCTCAAGGCGCTTCATAGATACAGAGAAAAACCCAACAATCACATGACCCCCTATGAGCAGCACTTTGGCGACAGTGGGAAGGAAAAACTCCCTTTTAACAGGAAGAAACCTCCAACAGAACCATCATATGATGCTCATACTGCATCTTATGATGTAGTTTTGCCTTCTGTGTATGGGCACCTGTCCATTGGTCCATTTTGCCATATTACCACAATAATACACACACACACACACACACACACACACACTAATTCCTCTGAGCTTTAACAAGCCCAGGATTTACAGTTAAATGGTCACATTCATAAATCAGTAAAATTTACAAATTGACACATCTGTGCTTTTTTGGAAACACAGTATCTTCCAGTAAAGGTTCCCGACCCTCAACTAGATCCATCCTGTCAGCATCACTGGAACATCCGCTGACAAATTTCAAAACTTCAACACTTCACAGCCCTAAAAACTACAGTGTCACCTGTACTCTGTTTAATCTGCACTGGTCACTTCACTTTATTGTCATTGATATTTATATTTAAAAGTGCTGCTGCTCATTCCTGTGCAATGTCCCGTCTGCCCTCCCGTCATATTTCTTTTCAAGATTTTCTTATTTAATCACTAGTGCACATATATTTATATTTATATATACATATATATTTAGTCATCTTTCCTCTTTTACCATGTCTCTCTAATATTTTATTTTATTTTATTATATTTTATTATATTTCTCCTACTGTATCATGCTGCTGAGTGACTGCTGCTCGTCAAACATTTCATTGCAATGTTGACCCTGTGCTGACTTGCATATGACAAATAAAACTGATCTTTCCATGATTGTTGTTGCTACATTTGTAATTTGTTACATATTTATGTACAAATATTATAAGATGTATCAGCTGACTTTGTTTTACATTCAGCTTTTGTTTTGGGACAGATTTTAATCGTTATACTGCAAAGGGATGTCCTCTGTGTACATCTGCTTCATCGCCTTTCAGGCGCGTTTATTTCTTCCCAGCTTCAGTATAAACAAAATCAAATATGGCCCGGCGTGTAAATAAAACCAGTCGTGTCCAGCTGGTTCTCACCGCCCCGAGACTTCGGCGCCAGAGCAAAAATTTACATCTAGATTGAATTAAATGGATGGAAGCTTATTTGGACTTTAGTTGCTGAAGGCAGCGACACACACACTCCACTCTCCCCTTGTAGATTTGATAAGGTGTATATATATCCATCTGTTTCTCACACACACTTAGGAATCAAATGAAGCAGACTTCATAAACATTTACACCACGCACTGAGACAAAACATCTTTTTGTTCACATGAATATGCTGCTGCTTCTCCTCCTCTGCATCAAATAAGCACACACACACACACACACAAACACAACCAGCTGTTATTGAGCACGCCAGTCACACCGCACAAACATCACAAATAAGTTTTCATCGAGTCACAAAGCACAAGCCAGACTGCAGTTAATGCAGCGCGCGGCGGCTCGACGCCTTTCCAAAGAGTTTATAGAGCCAGACAGCGCGCTGGTCTGTCGCAACGCGTCACGCTCGACATGCGAGGAAATACATAAATAAATGCTGCAGCAAAAATAACAGGATGCTCTCCAAAATCTTCTTCACCAGGAAATCCACCCAAAACACACAAGTTTCAGTGCTTTGTGTTTTCCCTGCTGGATCCTGGACTCCATGTTAAGTGCAAAATATCAACTCATTTTTCAGCCGACTTGATGTTTACAGTGATGCTCGACTCCAGATGATGGATGATTAGCTGCCAACTCCCTGACACTCTCCTGGGCTTCATGGCGTTGGAGAAACAGGTTCTCCAAAGGAACGTCTGCTGCAGCGTTCATGCTGAAGATCCTTTTCCGCCCAACAACAAACTTAATTTAGACAAATATCCTCTGCCACCAATCATACCATTGTCTGATTACCATTATAATCAGCCCACATTCTAAACACACCTTAAAGTTGCTATTTGTGGACCAGGGCTGCCACGATTAGTCGACTAGTCACGATTATGTCGACTATCAAAATCATCGACGACTAATTTAATAGTCGACGCGTCGTTTGAAGCTTTGTAAGATCACAAAAGACGCAGGAATAAGTAGTAGGATTTAAGAGTGTAATAACGGACTGAAACAGAAGATGGCAGCACTGCATGTACAAGGATGCCAGCTGCCGTTAAACCCCGAAGAAGAAGAAGCTGTGTCCCAGAATTCATAGCGCAGCCCAGCTCAGTTTCCAACAATGGCGGCAGCTAGTTAGTTTTAATATTACTCTTATTATTCTTTCTGGGTCACAAAATAAACGTTTAACATATTTTCAGGCGAGAATGTAGCTGTGTAAACCTCAAATATCTGCTCAGTTTATCAAGACACCACATATTTTCAAAAGCGCTCCGACGTTTTCGGAGACGTCTGTTACCCACTAGCTCGATAGCTAGCCGGGGGCAAGGCTAACTAGAGCCGTGAGAACACCGGACTCCCGGCAGATCGTTTTCAAACCCACCGCCGTCTTTTGCTACTCAGGTTAAACATGATATATAAGTCACTTAGATAACTTAAAAATGTTATTGTTTGGCTTTTTTCAGTATTTTATTTGTTCCTGAGTAAATCGGTTTGGCTGAGATTAAAGTTATAGTTTTTACACAGCTGAATAAACGTCAAGCAGACAGCTGATTATCAGAAGTGTGAGATGCTCGAGAATTTACTCCGGTGTCCTGTTATATTTTAGATAGCAAGGAGTTTATTAAACTTCACCGAAACAATCTGCACATTTAATTAAAATGTAATAAACTATCATCTTGTCTTTATTTTTAGTTAGCACATACCTTAAACACTTAAAGCTGTAAGCTAATGATAGTTATATAAGAGCAGATGCTGCTGGTGCAATAAGCTGTACGTTTTACGTCCAATGGATGATGATCTGATTAGTCGACTAATCGCAAAAATAATCGGTGACTAGTCGACTATCAAAATAATCGTTTGTGGCAGCCCTATTGTGGACACACTTTTCCAAGATAACGAAAACTGACTAAAAGAACTACCAGCTTCAGCACGAGACAAGTAAGACTCGATTAAGAGGCTTTTAAGGAAGGTCTGAAGATTTTAGTCTCAAGACTTTAAAATCTAAACAAAGAAAATATTAACAAATTTAAAGTTGTGTCTCCATCAAACCAGCTCTAAAGTCTTTAAGAATACCAGAGGAGCCTCAGAGATAATGAGTGAGCAAATCGAAGACTTCAGTACCTGTGAAACCTGTGTGTGGGTGGCTACATGTTGAAGATCATAAAACAGATGCAGATTAGA
The DNA here is from genome assembly GCF_056152115.1 of Neolamprologus brichardi. NCBI lineage: Eukaryota > Metazoa > Chordata > Actinopteri > Cichliformes > Cichlidae > Neolamprologus > Neolamprologus brichardi. The sequence continues at coordinate 25,774,215 of NC_142111.1, read as the reverse complement.
TGAAATGTGGAGATTAGAAAATCCATTCATTTTCTACAGGACATCAAAAGGAGAAGAAGCGCAGGCCTGAATGAACTGGTGGAGAATTCAGTCTAAGCTTCCTTTTAGACTTTTAGATAAGATACTACAACATTTTAACAGTTGTCATTGCTCTCTACGTCCACCATCTCTAATTTCTGGCGACTTGTACCAATGAATAGCAAAACATATTGCAGCAACGTGGGCACGTACCTGGTTGAACCAAATTAAAAACTGCAGCTACACGATTGGACTGACTACCAATGTGAGCAGAGGAAATGTTGACTGATGTATGATGGATAGGAAATATACAAGAGAAGAAGAGTCTGCAGTGTCCACTAATGACTAGCTGTCAGATACAAATCAATGGGCAACCAGCAAATCCCTTTAAATGCAAACAGGGTCTCAGGTCATCATAAGTCTTCTTGCATAACGGCGAGGCAGCAACAACATCTGAAGTGTAGTAAACATCAAACATATGTAATCTTTATAACAAGTTCCATCATCTTTAGATGGCTTCACTAAGCAGCACAAGAAGTTTTTCCTCAGTATAATCGTCTCTTTTGCAGCCCAAACCTTTTCTTGTACACAGGCTGTAATGTGACCCGTATTAGGTTCTTCAAGCCATGTCCTACTACTTCATGTTGTCTTAGAAATAAGACATTTTCTAAATCATTTACCACATATCTTTAAAATGGTTTCTAACCACATGAACAAAAATGAGATACAGGGTCTTTAAGTTGTGTGAATTTGGAAATAGACACCCTGTTTTAATGGAAACTGAAGGGGGGTCAGTTAGCGAACACTCTTGACAGCACCTAGGGAACGTTATCTTCCAACACGGCTGCGACACGATGCCAGTTTGGGTGTAAAAGCTCAGCCGGCCGTTCTGCGAGTCCTTCAAAGTGTCACTTGGCTTCAGTCTGTTCAGGTGGAAAAGTGCTGAGCAAACACAAAGGCACAAAGTCAAAGGTTGACTTTATTATCTCATTAACTTTACTTTTTGAAGGACTTCCTGAAGCCAAGCTCTAATGGGCTTCTGCTCAGAATAAAAATGGCAATAAAAGGTGTGGAAGTGCAAATACTGTACTGCCGGAAGAAATGAAAGGAAACCTGAGTAATGACTGCATGAACCAACACAAAACATCTGTTTACACATTTCAGCACTGACCTTTTTCAAATCCTATTTTTGATGTGTTTATTTGTTAATTAACATGTGATTAGTAAAAAACACAAACATTAAATTGAGTGCTAGTTTTTGCTTGGATAGATGAAATATTAGGTGTGCTAATGCTTTATTTTTGACTAACAATTACTGCATCAGTTACAGTTTTATAACATTAAATCAGAAAATAGTTCTTATTCTTATTTACAAAGTATAAAATGATTTGCAACTACACAATAAAGTTACTTTAGTATAGAATGGGGAAGTATAGGAAACAAACTTTAACAACAAATGAAATCAAGTTGAATTCACTTAAAATGTAAATACAAACCAAGTCTCCATTTATCAGTGATGGTTCAGCACTGTCCAGCTAACATGTCGGGTGAGCCTTTGTATGGAGGTCTGCTAGCTATAAAAACAGAAGGTTAGCTTTCACTGCTAACGCTGGATACTAGAGGTGGGAATCACCATACATCCCTCGATACAATATTATCACAATACTTAACGCACGATACGATATTATTGCAATTTTTAAAAATATTTTGCGATATTCAGATTCTGTACATAAAGGTAAACTTTATCAATATTCATTTTCTCTAATATCAAAGTCTCACACTCAGTCTTTCTCTCATTTCAGTTTTATTGTTGACAAACTGAACGGTTTGTATTACAGTCTAGTCCAACTTAACTGAATCAACCATCTGGTACAATTATAGCTATTCTGAACTATGCAGTTTATGAAAACTATGCAGCCCCTTCAGCAACTGAAGAATTTGAAAGTAAATTAAAACAAAATATAATTTTACATTAAATAAAAAAGTTTTAAACTTAATTAAAATAAAACATGTCTTAAATTAAAATAAGTAAACTGTCATGTTTATTGCTGCCAAAAACAAGTTAAACACATTTGGACAGTGAAGGAATGTCAGGATTCTTGCTCAGAAAAAGGATCAACATGCTCTGAAGTCAGAGCATAAAAACCTTTTTGTAACAAAATATCGATTTCTGCTGTCCCTGTATCCATACATTATTAGCAAACAAAATATCACGATACTACACAGTATCGATTTTTTCCCCCACCCCTACTGGATACTCTCAGGGAGTTAGGGGTAGCGCTCGTCTTTTGTTTGGTTTTTGTTTCACAGGGTTTAGGTACCACCTTCCTCTTTGGAATAGCTTATTTTGTTTGTTATTTTGGTCTTTGTTCAGCCCGGAGTTAATGCCTTCAGTTTCTTTGGTAGCAACAAACACCTTAAACTGTAAATTGGCTTTTTGGGTGTGGCTATGGGGGGCAGGGACACCTTTTTTTAACCCTTATGTTGGCGCTCCAGTAACTCTAGACTGGGACATAACAGTGCCACAAAAGTCAGTCAGCTCAGTTTCCATAGATTCCCAACAAAAACACATTTTAGGATCGTCTTTCTCACTGTGGAGTTTTATTTTGTGATAAGGATGCTGAACTAGAACACACAGTAGAACTATGTATTCTGATGTACATGGAAGATAAATCAGTCATAAATAAACTCAATAATATCAAAATGATGATTTCATGATGAAGGCTACTAGCTCATTTGTTCTCACTCCCTTTGCCAACCTTTGGACTTCCCGGCTCCAGAAACCTGAAGTGATGTTAGGAGGAAGCCAACCTGAACTGACAGAAACGAACAGCTCGAGAGAAAAAACGAGTTCTTTTACAGCAACACCAATTTACAAGAGATGCTGTGACAGAAACAGTTACCTGCAGCAAAATTCAAATGTCGCCCACACATGCCGATGCACATCAGCGACGCAACGGAGAAAGAGATGTGAAATTTGCCTGCTAAAGTGAGAATTAAGTGTAATAATGCAGATCTTTGTTTTGATGGTTTGAAGGCTGTTTCAGAACTTTCGTGCCAAGATGGAGCCCCCGCCCCACGCTAAAGGCCTGGTTTTTCTACAATAAATCACAGTAATTGTATAGAGAGGCTACCAGTGCAAGAAATTGTTTTTAAGGATTTAAAGAGCTTCACTTTTTTATTCTGGCACAATGATAGCTGGCACAGGAGCACAGCACATTTGAAAAGATTGATATGAGCCAGTATCTACAGTGGCTGATGGAGACTTCACAATGTTATTAGAATGACTCAGAGGGGCACTTTTATTTAAATGCTGGAGTACGTGCATGTGACAGGAATGTTTATGAACTTCATTTCTGTTTCGAGTCTTTGTGACGGACACAGAAATTACCTTCAACCAATGAAATCAAAGCGGGAAAGAAACAACGGTTTATGGTGGTAGTGATGGTCAGCGCCAAACTGTGTCAAATGATGAACTTCCACAATTACTCTCACTGCTAAGAACATAAGTGTATTCACCAAATGCTACCAAATACATTGGTACATTGGAGATTATATCTCTCGGCTGCCCTGGGAACGCCTTGGTGTTCCCCCGGATAAGCTGGAGGAGGTGGCTGGGGAGAGGGAGGTCTGGGCCTCTTTGCTTAGGCTGCTGCCCCCGCGACCCGGCCTCGGATAAAGCGGATGAAGATGGATGGATGGACTACCAAATACATGAGGTGCTCTGTGAGCCGAGTAGAACGCAGGGCACATCAAGTCTCCACTTTAATGGTCGCCAGGTTGGCGATGTCCGCAGAAACAGAGAGGCCCCCAAACAAATTACAGAGAAGAGGAAGAGGAGGCTGGGCCATCAGCACCAACGATGATGTCACTGCTTGGTAGCTTAAAGTTGAAAAGGTCGAGTGACAAGAACTTCAAATTTCAGCCCAACACAGAAATCTCTAACTGGACATTAAAAACAGATTTGTTACCTCTCAATGTTTTCTCAAAGTTCAATTCAGTCCAGTTTTCTTTGTATAGCATCAAATCATAACATAAGTCAGCTTTAGTTGCATGGTGCTTCTTCACTACTGCAGTTTGATCAGTCAAAGCACGTCAGGATTAGAATATTAGAAGAAAAACCCAAATATTAGACTATAAGCAAGCAGTTGGTGAAAGTGGAAAGAAAGAACTCACAGGAAACGACCTCCAACAAACCCAGATTGTAGGAGAGGAAGCACCAAGTGCAACTAGAATCCTGAGTGCAATTCTTTTGGAGAGACTGCAGCTGACTCTGGGCCCATTTCCTGCTTTATTATAGAAAATGACATGGAAATAAAAACAGAATTTCAATTAACCCGACTGAGAAAAATATCGTTAACATCAGCTCATCTTTTACTCACAAACAAAATGTGTTGCCAGGCATTCCCAAACTCTTGAATGCTGTGTGTGTGTGTGTGTGTGTGTGTGTGTGTGTGTGTGTGTGTGTGTATGTGTGTGTGTGTGTGTGGATGATGATCTAATTGATCAAAGGAATGAGCAGGGACAAGCCAACAAGAACTAATTAAGTCCTAGCCCTCGCTGCCATCACTTTTAGCCCAATCAGGATGCTGCGAGAGGCCTGAAGTGTCGCCTGTGTGTGCGTTTGCATGCATGCGTGGGTGTTTGTATTGTGTGCGTGTGTTAGAGAATGTGAGAGGGTGAGATGCCAGCTGCATTCAGAATCTCTCCGTGACACTGGCAGTCTGGAGTGTACATGAGGGTGTGTGTGTGTGTGTGTGTGTGTGTGTGTGTGTGTGTGTGTGTGTGTGTGTGTGTGTGTGTGTGTGTGTGTGTGTGTGTGTGTTAAAGCTTTCAAGTGTAGCTTGCATCAGTGATGGGAGTCAAGCAGCTTAGCAACAGCTCAACAATCAACAACATAAACACATCCACAAAGCAGATACTTGTGTCTGCTTGAACTGTAGAGACACACACGCACACAAACGAGCCACGAAATTAAGGGTGACAGACAGCCAAAAAGAGCGAAGCGGCACAGAGAGGAAGAGCGTTCGAGAGGCAGATGAAAGCCGGCAAGAGCGCTGAAAGCAGTGCAAAACTATTTTCTTAAAATATATCAATCTGCAGTCATCTTCTCGTGTGCTCCGCGTGTTTACATCACAACAAACATCGAAAGAATGAAGCTGCAGTTACGAGAAGGCGCGCAGAGAGGCAGGACGAGATCAAACAAACAGGCTGAGAGGGTTTGAAGGCCAACGCGGAGTCGAGATCTATATTTGGACGTGGAGGCTGAGGAGTCGTCGATCTCTCGGCTGCTTGTCTGGAAATCACAAATTGGACCTGGCTCACTTTTAATAAACTTATCAGAAGATTGTGCGCTGAAACGCAGCTACACTGTAGCACCGACAGTCGTCATTTGTGGTTGTTTGGCAAACACGTCACCTTTGCAGTTTGCTTTATATTAGATGATGTTATTGGTTTGTGTTGGTTTATCAAAGCGTAAAGATCAGGAAAAATTAGGTTAGTGGGAATCTGTTAGAAGTCTAACCGGAGTGATTGAACATGCAGACTCCTTCTAGGAAAGTCTGTAGAAGACAAACTCCTCATTCACCTTCTCCTTCCCTATAAAAACTACACCGCGACTCTAGACATGGAAAAATACTGAAGATCATCTAAACTTTTGAGAAAATATGAAGTGATTTTAGACAAATTTCATAGCAAATAGCACATTTAGAACCGTTATATCAGGTATAACAAGGGCAGAATACACAGGACAGAAGGGACTGGAACACAATGAATAATTCACAGCCTTTAATTGTGCAAACATGCTAACATCTCAAGCAGAGCGGAGAACAGGTCTGACTCATTCCCGGTGGGTGTTGGATTCTGTCAGGACTGCCTTTTGTCACTGATGCTCTTTATAACTTCTATGAATAGAATTTCTAGGTGTACCGAGGAGCAGAGGGTGCCTGAGGGAGCCCATTTCTGCTTTTTGTAGATGATGTCGTCCTGTAATGACCTCCAGCTTGTACCGATGAAGCAGCAACATCCAACATCCTCTTGGCTGCCACAAGTGGAGGAGTTTTGGTGTCCTGCTCAAGAATGAGTGCAGGGAGGGGGAACCAGCTGGATCGGTGCAGTGATGCACGTGCTGAACTGGTCAAAGACAGAGCAGCGTGAAAGTAAAGCTTTCAGTTTACCTTGGTCTGCATTCCTGCCTTCACTATGACATTATGAACATGAGCTGTGGGTAGTGACTCAAAGATTTCAGTCTTTCAGGAGGGGCTCAGGATAGAGGCATCACTCTCCACATCAAAGGGAGGCAGCAGAATAGAATACCTCCTGGACACCTCTTAGATAAGGCGTTTCAGGCACGTCCAAATGGGGTCATAGGATGCAGAAAACAATGGAGCGATGGTGTCTCACTGCACCAAGCGGGTGAAGCTACAACAAAACTTGCAGTTTAAAGAACCACTTTATTACTTCACCAATCCATTTCAGCCCGCAGCCTTGATCAAGGCCAACAAGAACTATTAGTGCAGACAGCACTTTAAACAGCACACATTAAATAGCTTACAGCTACTGTTTCCAACACCTCAGTATCCCCCAGAAATGCTACAGGAGCATCAGATCAGCAGGTCTGCAGAAGGTAAAGTGTTTACGGTGCACAGGACATGGCGCTCTATGAACCGTGGTTAAGTGTGACCTGTAGTCTAAAGTACTCTGTGAGGTCAGTGAGACTAAAACAACAGTAGGTCCCTTCAGATTTCCACTACTGTCATTAGCTGCAGCCCAAAACAACAGAACTGGAATGGTTGCCGGACACTGGCGCCACCGGGCCCTTTGACCACCACCAGTAGGCAACGGGTGAAGTGTCTTGCCCAAGGACACAACGACCGAGACTGTCGGAGCCAGGGCTCGAACCGGCAACCTTCCAATTACAAGACAAACTCCCAACTCTTGAGCCACGATCGCCCCGATCCAGACATAGGCAGAGACTCTCTGGAGAGGCGGCTGATTGCATCCATCCATTATTAATTCACTACACTGTACTTTGGCAATGAACATATTTGCAGGGCAGTACGTCAAACTGTTTTTATTTAATAATTCGTGCTGCAAAGTGTCAATGAGACCCCTGTAGCCCTCCACCCTCCAACACATGCACACACAGAATCGGCTCTGTGGGAAAAACCGAGGTCACTGAGATAACGGGTGCTACATCAGCCGGTGTCTCAACCAGAGAGTCAGTGGTCAGAATTAAGGGTTTCAGGCAGCATTCATTATAGACTAAATCTGCTTTAAAGGATAATAAAGTATATTATACTTTAAAGTATGACTGTTAAATGATTCAACACATTAAATCAATAACATTAATATCATCAGAATAATAACGACCCGAGCACCATCGTCAGTAATAACACACTAACGTCTCGTGCTGCCATTAGTGATCCAAGCTGAACCTTTAAAGTGTTTGATTACATATTCATGAATGATTATTTGTAAATCATAAACAAATCATCAGGTCAGCTTCTTTAAACTAAAATATCTCTTCATAATTAATACGTGTGTCATAAAAGATGAACGACGCTTGTTCTGAAGCTACAGGTCATTATTAATGCATGATTTATTCATGAAGCTTCTTCTGAGAGTCACACAGGCTTCTTTGAATCACTCAGATGTTTTAGTTACTAAAGAACTGAGTTAGAATCACAGTTTCTGCCCTCTGCTTTTTATGCGTTGCTTTAATTTGGGCTTTAATTATACAGTAGGTGCGCAGTAAATAATGCATGGTGGCGAGTGAAGAGAGAGAGGAAGAGGAAAAACAAAAGCCAAACACAAGGAAGAAGAACTGAAATCCCAGAACCCGTTTCCTTTCTCAGCGCTTGTTTCACCGCTGGTCGGCGATGGCTACAAAGATTAATGTGACTCGTATTTTGATCAATAATTCATTTGTGGCCGTTCGCCGTTTCCGTCGGCCCATGCGCATCAGAAAGACAACAAAAGATTAATTCCTGCAAATCTGAGAGTTATATTTCTTAAGGGTAAAAACAGCAACAAAAGAAGTCTTCATGGAGACTAAAGCGTGTCTTTATGTGTGTTTGCAGGGTGCAGCACAGTCACAATCACTGCGGCAGCGCTCCGGTCAGTCACAGAATGAAATGGCAGCTCTCCAAAGTCTGCAAGAAGATCAATTTCTTTTTTCCTCTCTACGGCAAAGACACAATCAGACTTCATCCATTCCCAAAACAAAAACAGCAAAACAAGAAGAGAGTGAAAAACAAACCCCTGAAACGGCCAGACCTCGCCATTTCTTATTTGACGCCCTGCAGAGTCTCCGAGGGCTGAAAAACAACAACAGCTATTTCTCCTTGAGCGGTGGATTACCACCTTTGCTGAAATAAATCCGTCCTCCCTTTGTGGAGACAATGAGATTTAAGAGCAAGTGGCGGCGACCCGCCGACCCGCGGAGCCTTTAATTCTATTCAGAAGAGGAGACAAAGTGGCTACACTAATTCTGCGAGGTCTAACACGGCGTTCGGTGATTGAGGCTGACAGTGAGACAATGCGGACAACCTCAAAGCGTCTCTTGGGAAAATTTTCATGCAAGCTGGGGGTTACCAATATACTGAGTTTGTGGAAGCATACATCCACAAATATATCCGCATGACATTTTCAGTGCATTCACGGCAGAGCGTGGTGGTTAAAAGACTCTGTTCCAAAATGTATTACGCTTCTGTTTTAAAGCAGATAAACTCGCCAATAAAAAGGACCTCAAGGAAATTATTAGATGGATGCTTCTACTCGGAGCCGCTCAGTGAACCGGCTCACGGTGCAATCACATGCTTTTACATTAAAGCACAGATACAGATCAGGCAGGATCATTATTGTCAAATGAAGGTTGTTATTTCAATCTGCAGTCATTTATATTTGTTGCTCGATGCTCTGTTTGTTCGTGTCCCTTTATTACAGCAGCTAAAGCAAACAAATCAATAACATGAGACAAAAAGAAGTCAAAGTAAACAGAATGTGCATGTATGGAAAGCAGGAGAAGGAGAAGCAAATTGGGGTTCAGGTGGGTTGCAAAGCAGCTTGCAGATATGCAAAACGATTTGAAGGCTACAGCTGATGAAACGGCGAGCTGTAGATGAGGTTCACCAGTTGGAAGAGCATCGGCTGAGTCATATGCTAATGCAGCCGGCTTTAGCTACCCTCACATGTAGGCTTGGCTCGACTTTGTGGCCTGCCAAAATTAACGCCAGGCTCAATTTTTCTTTTTAGTTGTCAGATACCGTTTATAAATTGATATTACTTTTCGGCACCTATCGATCCAACTACAGGCTTAATTGGCAAGCAGTCCCTGTTCAGTCTTGAGTACTTGCTTATTTTAGAAGGACTGACCACAGCATGCATTACATAGTGAAGCGCACTTTTGTCAGTTATAATACTAGTATTGAAATGTTAAATGGCCTCTAGTCCTGAGTGTTGGGCCAGCCTGAGCGTGTCAATATTTAGAATTGATTAACTTGATGGGTTTTTGATAGCTATGCCTATAAAACATATCTTGGATGCTTCTTAGCTGCTGTATGTCCAGCTGAGAGATGACCCAGGACCGTCTGCAGACATCATGCACCACCTCTTAGAGAAAAGCAGGGTCACACTGGTCAGGAAGAGGGAAACACAAGGCTTCGAGACACTTCCGAACTCTATGACCTGACATTGACTGCATGAATACGACATCAGACTGAACAGCAGCTTTGTCCAGTATCATGGATCCTCTCCACACGTCGAAATCTCTCATTACAGCCAAATCAACAACACATGAAGTCTTAAAAAAGTGGAGTTTTTAAAGAAGCGTTCTAGGGCCTGAAAAATGAGGCTTGTGTTTGTGATACTTCATGGAAAAAGCTGTGAAATTAAACATCCTGTAAGAAAAGACTTGACAGTTCTCAAGTCCCAGTCACATCTGTGGGTGCACCAGTGTGGATCTCTTTTAAAGATGCTGCCAAACTGTTGCAGCGTCAACATTAGCATGAAGTGTAAGCGGGGTTCACACTTTATACACCTCATAAAAGCAAACGCAGATAAATTAGAGCTCAGACGAGCCGATGCGCTCCCGAGCTCCACACCCTCGTCATTAGCTGGCGTCACTTTTCTTCCACGCCGCTTTCGTTACAGTCATCGTGCGCGTGTTGTAGTTTCCATCTCTTTGTGCCTGATGTGTGTTAACATGGACACAAGCGGTGCACAGAGAGGAGACAACAGGTGGCTCCCACATGGACCGGTTGCTCCGTCTCCCCGGAAACTGTTGTCATATCAACTGCAGAAGATAACAGTGTGCGAGTGTGTGTGAAGACAAATCTGCTCTCTGGAGACGGAAGCAACCGCAAAACCACAAAGCTTTATTTAAAACAAAAAAGTCCAGTATCAAGAAACAAATCTGAAAAAATAATTTCAGGGTCAGATTAGGGAGGAAACAGCAAGACCACACGTTTAACACTCAGTCAGGTGTGAATAGATTCTTAATTACAGCAATAAAATGTGTCTGCTTCTTAAACAACTTCTCCTGGACCCATTTTACAGACAAAGCGACGCCATGAGAGACATCACAGCGGGGACGATCTGTAGCTCTAATTAGTTACCCGCTACCTCTGGCAGCTTGTCAGTCTTTCTCCAGCACCACACTCGAAGAACTTCTGACAAACCATCCTCCTTTGGCAAAACGTCCTACCGTAAGTAGTTTCTGCTGTCACAGAGTAATTGCAGCACAAATATAAGTAGGTATGACTGTTTGCCACTTAACTTTGCCCATCAGAGTATGCTTCTAGCTTATAAGACGGTTTGCCACTTCATTTTACCCGTCAAAGCATGTTTCTAGCTCTTATTAACAAAGGTAGGACGATTTGCCACTAAATGTTAGCTGTTAGTATGCTTGTAGGTCACATTCACAAAGGTAGGATGGTTTGGCACTTAATTTTACCCGTCAGAGTATTTTTCTGGCTAAAATTCACAAAGGTAGTACGGTCGCCACTTAATTTCGTGTTGTGCGCATGCACAGAAACAACAAGTAGGATGGTTTGTCAGGTAGGATGGATTCCCAGAACACCAGCTCACTGTTTTTCACCAACACATCTATTTTCATGTATCTTAATCCCAACAATCTTTCCTTAAACTTAAAAAACCCTTTATTTGTTTAATTCCCAAGTCCTTATTTGCTTTTTCCATGATGATCTCGAGGTGCTAACCGTTCTGACGGCTAACTCATTGTTTATTATTTTGATCTTGTGATTTACAAAAACAATTCCCAAAAGCAAAACTCACATTCTGCCCGATAAAGCCCCGTCCACATGTAAAATAGTTTGTTTTTACCTCAGGCTGTATCTGTAGATAACCCTTTGATGCTTACCACCCCTTCACATGCCCATCAGCATCATTCTTCACTCCCATTGGCAGTTGCGTGAATTCCTTGCCTTAAAGCTGGGATATTTTTCACTCTGGTCCACTTTGTGTCACTAACAGTTATATCGTCATTGCTACGAGTTGCTTGGTTTTGACACTCTGTGGTGTCTGGCCACCATGTTGCTGTCAATGTCTTCTTCTGTGGAAGCCCATCTAGGGTTAGGCACACAGACCTCAGAGCAGTATTGATGCAGTTTGTGTTTTAAGGCACCAACGCCATGGGACAGTTCATGTTTAGTCTGACAGATGAACAGTATTTGCACATTCCCACTGCACAGTCTTGTGTCTGTATCATCCTGTTCTGACTAGTGTTGCACTGTCTTGTCTTGTTTATTTGTGCAGTTTTTTGCACATTGGACTTTATGTAGTCTTGTGTTTGTCCGTTATATGTCATATGTAGCACCAGAGTCTCATTTCACTCTGTACTGTACCTCTTCACCTGCTTGAAATGACAATAAAAGCCACGTGACTATGTGATGCCACAGGATCAGAACACGGTAGAACCAATGAGATGCTCTGTGGATGAGGAACATGTGTTTGGAGAAGATCTGTTGTAGCACTGAATAAAACTCAACTCACAATATCCTAAACTGACACTGACACTGGTTAAATCATCGTTTCCTCACCCAGATTCTTCTGAAACATCAAACACGAAGGATTCCTTTGGGTATCCGTCATGACTGCGCACCGAGGTCATCTGGATTACTAATGTTTCCAGGGGGAAGAGCCGAAGGTTCAACTGCTTGATTTACACATTATTTTAAATCCTAATAGGAGATTCTTACACCTGATGGACATGCAAGAAAAGGGCAGAGTAAAGGGTAACACTCGCTGACTCAGCGTTGGCTGTAATGTCTGTGCATTATGGTCTGACAGATTTATGTTGCTAATAAGAGGTAAGAAGAAAAATCATGTCCTCCTTATAAAGAATGCATAAAGGCGTGAGCTGAATGAAAAGAAAATAACCACCCACATAACAGTCTGAGGATTACGAGCATTTGAGGAGATTAACAAGGATAAAAATACGATGAAGCTCTGACACGTAGAAAAGTTGCCTTTGTGATGAAAGCTGGCGAAGTTTCATTTTAAACCTTAACATCGTTTAAAAGTAAAATCCACACAAAAACAAAGTTAACAGTGATGTTTATGACATTAAAGCTCAGAACTATCGAGTATGGTCCATGTAAAATGTAAAGTTTTCCATTCCCACCATGTCTGAGCTAACAAGCTAACCTGGAGCTAGTTTATTTCTAGGGGTGCAACGATACTCGTATAGATATTGAACCGTTCGATACAGTGCTTTCGGTTCAGTATGCATATGTATGAACAATACAACATTTTTAATTTATTTGATCAACTTTCCTTCTGACGCTGCTGTCTGTGTTGAGCGCTCAGTGGATCTGCGCTCAACAGTGCAGCCTAGGCGGAGTAGTCGAACGCAGATCCACTGAGCGCAGGGCAAGCTAGCAAGACAGAAGCTAAGCTCGTTGCAACATGGCAAATTGAACCTCCCCCACCCTCATTCAGATCTGGCGTTTGGAACTATTTTGGTTTTCATGTGACGTATGACCCTGAAGGTAAGCGCGTCATGGACAAAAGTAAAACAATATGTCGGATGTGCCAGCAATGCTCAATTACATTGGTGGGAACTAGTGTGTTAGCGCAGTTAGCTCGCTAACGTGTTGGCCGTCCAGCCCCACGCACGGGGCGATCTGCGGTAGCTCGTTAAGGGAGATTTGCCGTGTTGTGGCATTAACGTCATTTCAGATTAACGCTGACAGCACTAGTGGGAACACAACGAATATGACTGCACATTTACTCCGACATCATCCTCGTGCAAAGACAAGTGGAAGCAGACAAAAACAACAAGCACGCATGCTACAAACTTTACCCGAGTCATTTAGACAGCCGTTAGCACATGATTCTCCTTATGGGGACCTGATATGTTTAATATGCTGCTGAGAATATAGCCCAGAAGAAGCGTATAGTAGAGCTTTTATTTTGGAAAGAGACATTTCTCTGTAATAAACTCTTTTCTGGCATGAACATTTTTTTTGTATCGAAAAAATATCGAACCGTGACACCAAAGTATCGAACCGAACCGTGAATTTTGTGTATCGTTGCACCCCTATTTATTTCATACGCTTTTGTTGGTAGTTTCCCCCCCCCCCCCCCCAACACCACCCACACTATAAGTTATACACCCTGACCAGTTAATAGCCTGTACCCTCATTTTTCTGTCTGTTTAGACACTTGCAAGGCATCTTTCATCCATTTGTTCATTTAGGGCACTCAGCATGCTGGTTTCGCCTCCGTCTGCCCCAATTTCATGGCGATGGAAGACTGTTGGACGTGTCAGGAGCCGGATGGTGTGGAAGCATGACTGAGTTGGAAGCAGGGTTTGGGTGATGGGGTAAAATGGTAATCCTCATATTTTTAGAAGAATTGTGTTTCACCAAGCAACAGATGAAACCATGTTGTCCTCTCACCCGCCTGAAAACCTCAAGCTGCAGCTACGTCCACAGATGGAGATATTGACTCTGAAGCCGCGATGGTTGGATGTTCCAGCGAACGCTGCCTAAGTGTGAGTCGCTTCAAGTGCTGGTGTCAAAGTTAGGATTTTATCTCAGCACCTGATCAATTTGCATGGCCAGTAGAGGGTTTCGCCCATCGTCATTTAAATGTTGTTGACACCAAGTCACTGCGAATCGCTAACGTGGACTCGGATTAAGAATTCTGACCATTACCATCTCTGTTTTAAATGCAAGCCAATCTGACTGAGAAGCTGAGGCACACTGTACATGCATATGGTAGTGACTTTTCAATGACATTTTAAGAAAAATAGTTGAATCTATTATTCTTTATGACTCCAGTGGGATCAGAGTTTGTAAAATGAATATCATGTTTTATTAAATAAGACCTGAAACTCCCGACTGAGACTCAACTCACCAGGAAAGAGTTAAGGTCAAAAAATGTGTTGCTTTATGCACGCGCTCCTCCAGAAACTAAAATTATTTATGCAGCGTTCCTCAGTGTCAATCACTGCACCTCTGATATGTCAGCAGATCAAAGTCTGAGGATCCTCTCCAGTTCTGACGCAGTGTGCTCCAATTAGACCGCCTCTCGTGGCTAAAAATGTCTGACAGCTTGATTGTAGACGATGCAATCATGAAAACAGATGATTAATAAACAGAGAGCACACTCAAGTATTTCACTGCTGTTCGAGATGTTGGAGGCAAATAAGGAAAAAGACAAAAACTGTTATTATCAGTAGTGCACGAGGCATGAAAAGTCAAGCTCCTTGTGCTGATTGATTCATGAAAGCTTTCCAAGCTGTTCTGGAATCTTTGTTGTTTTCAGTTTTTGCTTATTGTGCAGAAAATGCCTTAAAAGTCCTCAGTTTCCAGAATTGTCAGACATTCTGTGTCCTGATGTCACTGCAAGGTGTTCATGCCAATATGCTAGCTTAGCTGTTGCACGCACACCATATGCTGTCAGGTCTCGCGGCGGTGTCACATCCTCCAATCAAAGCAAACCTGACTGTTGGCACAAAAGTCCGGACAAGCAAACATCCACGGAGATCCTAATAAGTGTAAATTCATCCCGTGTCTGTGCATCATCCTCTCACAAAAAGATGGAACATGACAGGCGCTAATGGAAAAGTCGTTTGGTGCGATTTTCTCTTATCTTTATGTTTATGGCTCTGCTGATTAAACAGCACATGTCCCCTAGTGTTCAGTATAACATCAACAGGATGTTTTTACCTTTTACCTGTTAATTTATCCTTAATCATCAAATCTAAAGTCTGACATTAAAACTAATTAGGAGTAAAAACATGTCCTGTGTGCCTGAAAAGCCCAATCCTCATAGACATGTAGCCATAACGAGGGCACGTGTTTGTTGAAGTCTCGACTGAGTGTTTTTGCCTTGTTTGTTAGAACCTGGATGTCACAATGAGGAGTGGATCTGACTGAAAAACTTAAGGACCCTCCATCAGCTTCATCTGCTGATAAGTTGTGATTGAAAAGTCATTAGCCAGTGTTTTAGTTTCCTCTTTTTCTCCTAACAATCACTATAACTGAGAATTAACTTACGCTGCAATCTGAATAATAAATATAAAAAATATAAATAAATAAAAGAATAATTTCCCACAGACTTCCAAAGGTTCTTGCGACCAAAGAACTGCTGGTTATTCAAATAAATGCAGGTTTACAACAAAAGCAAGCAGAATCTTGAGCTTCCAGCTTTACCTGAGGACAGACATGCACAAAGTGTAGATGACTTTTCAGCCCAGCTTCCAGCCTCAGCTGAAACGGTCATTTCCTACTAGTCACACTGCATTAGCAGCTTTTTTTTCCTGTTTAGTATTTGCTGGCTGCTGACTGCACTATCCTGACCCTGTGCAGGCCTCAGGAGACGGTGAACAGACTGAAGGCGTTGAGGAAGTGTATGCTGCACGTCGATATCGGTGGCTAAAGCCAGCCGATGGGTTTTTTCTGAGATATATGAAATATTTCTGCATGTCGACTGAATGCATGCGTGACTCAAACCCCGTGGGGCGGGTCTGTGACTCATTATTCATGTTTTCACATGCTCGCAGTGAAACAATAGGGAGGAACTTCAGCAGACTGCATAAGTACAGCTCTATCTGCTGTATACTGTGTTGCGTACATGTTAATGGCCTCTCTTTATCCCATCATTTTCTGAAAGCTATATTTTCACCCTGACTCCATTAAGTGACCCCACTGGGCACTTTCAACATGCTGGGCACTTTCCAAAGGCTGCTGTTCACTATAGATTTACATACCAAGAGCTGCAATAATGGTAATTATCTATTAAAGCGTAACCTGGTTTCGAGTGCACCAGCCTACCGTCTGCCTCACGGCAAAATTAGCAGGAACCTTTAACATCTGCAGCAGGTGAGGGTGACAGAGTGACTACATGAGGGTGGAGGCAATATTCATCCACCCACATCAGGGCCGCTAAAATTAATTCTATATACGCAGTGATGTAGTGTTAGCAATGTGTAAGGTGCTCAGTGTTAGAGATGAATTGAAGGAAATTTACTTTTTTAAAATGGAAATTCAGGAGATTCTTCTACATTAGGGAGTGTTTTTTACTTGAAATATTTTAGATGTTCGTCTCTTAAATTTGTTTTTTCCCTGCCAATGATGAAATATTGCAGCAACCAGTGTTTTTACACCATGTGAAAGAATTTTTGCACTTTTTATTTTAAATCATATGTATGGAAGCCAGTTTCTGTC